>NW_028270139.1:23270210-23874754 GCF_037043375.1 Chiloscyllium plagiosum
GGTTATCTCGATAGGGAGAGGTGTCAGGGTTCGGAGAGGTTACATACATAGTGAGAAGTGTCAGGGCCAGGACAGGTTATATAAATAGGCAGAGGTGTCAGTGTTAGGAGAGATTATACAGTTAGGGTGAAGAGTTAGGGTTAGGACAGGTTATATCGATAGGAAGAAATGTCAGGTTAGGAGACATTATAGAGATAGGGAGAAGTGTCAGGATTTAAAAGAACTTATATAGATAGGGACAATTGTCAGGGATAGGACAGGTTATATCGACAAGAAGTGTCAATTCTCAGAGGTTTTATAGATAGCGAAACGTGTCAGGGTTAGGACAGGCTATATAAATAGGATGACATGTCATGGTCAGGCAAGGTTATATAATCAGAGAGAAGTGTCAAGGCAAGGAGAGGTTTTATAGACCGGGACAAGCATCAGTGCTAGAACAGTTATATAGAAAGGGAGAATTGTCAAGGTTAGGACAGGTTATTTAGATAGTTATTCTGGATTAGTGGTGCTGGAAGAGCACAGCAGTTCTGGCAGCATCCGAGGAGCTATAAAATCGACGTTTCAGGCAAAAGCCCTTCATCAGGAATAAAGGCAGAGAGCCTGAAAGGTGGAGAGATAGGCTAGAGGAGGGTGGGGGTGGGGAGAAAGTAGCATAGAGTAGTTGCAGTGGAGAGGGACTCCCTGAGATTCTTGCTACTTTCTCCCCACTCCCAGCCCCCTCTAACTTATCTCTCCACCTTTCAGGTTCTCTGCCTTTATTCCTGATGAAGGGCTTTTGCCCAAAACGTCGATTTTACTGCTCCTCGGATGCTGCCTGAACTGCTGTGCTCTTCTAGCACCACTAATCCAGAATCTGGTTTCCAGCATCTGCAGTCATTGTTTTTACCTATATAGAGAGTTAGATGTGTCAGGGTTAGTAGAGGTTATGAAGATACGGAGAAATGTCAGAGTTAGGACAGGCTATATAGATAGGGAGAATTTTCAGGGCGAGGACATGTTATACAGATAGGGAGACGTGTCAGGGTTAAGAGATATTACATACATAGGGAGAAGTGTCAGGGCTAGGACAGGATGTATAGATAGGGAGAGATGTCACAGGTTAGGAGAGGTTACATAGATATGGGGAAGTGTCAGGGCAAGGACAGGTTTTATAGATCGGGGGAAGAGTCAGGGTGAGGAGAGGTTATATAGATAGGGACAAGCGTCAGGCCTCGGACAGGTTACATAGATAGGGAGTGGAATCAGTGTTCTGAGAGGTTATTTGGTGGGATGTGTCCATTCCAGGATGGGTTATATAGATAGGGAGAATTGTCAGGGTTACGGGAGGTTGTATGGATCGGAAGAAGTGTCAGGGCTAGGGTAGGTTATATAGATATGGAGAGGTGTCAGGTTGAGAAGTGTCAGGGCTGGAACAGGTTGTATAGATAGGGAGAGGTCTCACAGTTCGGAGAGGTTGCATAGATCTGGAGAGGTGTCAGGGCAAGGACAGATTTTATATATATAGGGAGATGTGCCATGGAGAGGTTGTATAGATTGATAACAGTGTCAGGCTTAGGACAGGTCAGGTAGGTAGGGGTAGTGTCAGCATTAGGACAGTTTATAAAGATATGGAGAAGTGACAGGGCTAGCATAGGTAAAATAGATAGAGTCATGTGTCAGGGTTGGGAGAATATACATTGGAGGAAGTGTCAGTGTTAGTTGAGGTTATATAGTTAGGGAGAAGTATCAGTCTTCGGAGAGGCTATATATATGCAGGGAGAAATGTCAGGGTTAAGAGAGGTTATATGGCTAGGGAGAATTGTCAGGGTTAGGACTGGTTATGTAGATAGAAGTGTCAGGGATAGTTGAGGTTATATAAATAGGACAACGTCTCAGGGTTACGAAAGATAATATAGATAGGAGAAGTGGGAGAAGATAGGAGATAGGGTTTGGACAGGTTTTATAGACATTGAGAGGTGTCAGGAGTAGGAGAGTTTATGTAGATAGGAAGAGGGATTAGGTTTAGGACAGGTTATATAGATAGGGATATGTGGCAGGGGTAGGAGAGGCTATCTTGTTATGGACAAGTGTCGGGCTGTTAAGAGGTTATTCAGAGACAGAGAAATGTGAAGTGTCAGGATTAGTACAGATTACATAGATAGGGAGACGTGTAAGGGCTACGACAGTTTATATAGATATGGAGAGTTGTCAGTGTTATGAGAAGTGATATAGATAGGGAGAATTGTCAGGGTTAGGACAGTTTATGCAGATAGGGTGAAGTGCCAGGGGTTGGAGAGGTTATATTGATAGGAAGAAGTGTCAGGGATAGGAGAGTTTATTAGTTAGGGAGAGGTGTCAGCATTTGACCGGTTATATAGATTGGGAGAAATGTCAACGTTAGGAGAGATTATATAGATAGGAAGAGGTGTCATGTTTAGCAGAGGTTACATAGATAAGGAGACATGACAGAGTTAGTTGAGGTTATATAGATAGAGAGGACTGTCAGGGAAAAACAGGTTTTATAGATAGGGTGAAGTCTCATGTATACGAGAGGTTATATAGATAGGGTAAAGTGTTAGGGTTCAGACAGGTTATATAGATAGGGAGATGTGTCAGGGTTAGGACAGGTTATGTAGATAGGAATGAAGTGGGAGACGGGGCAGGGTGACAAGAGGCACATGGACACACAAGATGGCCACTGAGCTGTACGTTGGCCACTTGACATACAAGATGGCCACTGGACCACAATATGGAGAGAGACAGCAGATCAAACACAGATATTGCCTAGGGCCGCCAGATTGCTAGCACAATGCACTCACAACCTAGTTGATTCGTTTAAGGCAGGTGGGGAGTGAATACACGAGTAGCATATACATACAGCCCGTTGAGGTATCTGGGTCCAGCCAACACCTTTGATAGTAATGCTAACTGTTTGAGGCAGACTCGATACAAAGTGCTAATAGCCAGGGCTGGAGTAATCGTTCTTGAAATTGACAAGATCTGCACTGAAACTGACTATGACTGCGCTGAAATTAACAAAGGCTACGCTGGAGCTGACAATGACTGCACCGAAACCGTCAACGATTCTGCAATGTTTACAACAGATTATGTTACAAAGATCATAACCTTATCACTGACCTATGATATTACAAATGTATAGAAGTATCTTGACATGTGTTCCAGCTTGAGAGGGGATTTGCAGCATGCCACTGTGCTGTTGGTGTCTCTCTCTCCGGAGCTCTGGCATTTCATTTTACAATAAACTCTGTTGTTGAACCGTAACTCTGACTCCAAGGCTGGTGATTTTCCCCACAACAATTGGCATAGTCAACAGGATTCTAATTACTGTTGCCCTTGTCGAAGGCCATAATCGGGGAGCCGGTGTAAGTGCCAATTTGTACCTACAAACGGGAAGAGTCAGACCGGCCAAAAACACAGTTTAAGAGGTACATTGATTGTAAAGTCTAACTTGCTACAGTACTGAGTTAAAAAGTTAAGTGCATGTCTGTGGAGAATAAGTATTAACAGTTGTAAGAACTTGCTGCTCGTGCTGAAACAGCCAGAAGACAAGGTCAAAAACCTGGTCTCAAAAATCCTGCCCTTAACTGATTGTTAAGATGGGTAGCCATCTCCTTTTTTCTAATGAAAACAAACCTAACCTACTCAACCTCTCTTCATAGCTAGCACCTTCCATACCAGGCAACATCCTCATAAATCTTCTCTGCACCCTCTCCAAAATTTTCACATCCTTTTGGTAATGTGGCGCTCAGAACTGTAGACAGTATTCTAAATGCGGCCGAACCAATGTCTTGTACAATTTTAACATGATCTGCCAGCTCTTATACTCAATATCCCGGCCAATGAAGGTAAGCATATCATATGCCTTCTTGACCACTCTATCCACCTGTGCAGCAACCTTCAGGGTCCAATGGACCTGCACTCCCAGATCTGTCTGCTCATCAACCTTTCCCAAGGCTCTTCCATTCACTGTATAATTCGCTCTAGAATTAGACCTGCCTGAATGCATCACCTCACATTTGTCTGGATTGAACTCCATCTGCCACTTTTCTGCCCAACTCTCTAATCTATCTATATCCACAGGTATTCTTTGACAGTCCCTTATGCTTTCTGCTACTCCATAAATCTTCATGTCAAACTTGCTGATCATACCAACAGTGCCCTCTTCCAGATCATTTATGTATATCACAAACAACACCTCGCTAGAACACCCTGCACACCATGTGACTTTACTTTCTCTATTAGTTTACCATGGGGAACCTTATCAAATGCCTTACTAAAGTTCATGTATATGACATCAACAGCCTTTCCTTCATCTATCACCTTAGTCACTTCCTCAAAGAACTCTATTAAGTTGGTAAGGGATGATCTCCCCCGCAAAAAACCATGTTGCCTATTACTGATAAGCCCATTCTTTTCTAAATATAAATAGATCCTATCCCTCAGTATCTTCTCCAGCAACTTTCCTACCACTGATGTCAGGCTCACTGGTCTGTACTGACCCGAAATATCCCTACCATGCTTCTTGTACAGCAACCTTCTTGTCCTCCGGCACCGCACCTGTGTTTAAGGATGCCACAAAGATATCTGTCAGGGCCCCAGCTATTTCTTCTCTCACCTCCCGCAGCAACCTGGGATAGATCCCATCCAATCCTGGGGATTTGTCCACCTTTAGCCTACCCAACATATCTTCCCTACTTATGTCAACATGATCCAGAGTAATCAAACTTTTATCTCTAATCTCAACATTAAATTTGTTCCTTTCCTCAGTGAATACTGATGCTAAGTAATCATTCAGAATATCACCCACTTTCTCAGATTCGACACACAGCCATCCTTCATTATCTTTTAGTGGACCAATCCTTTCTCTCGTTACCCACTTGCTTCTTATATGTGAATAAAATGCTTTGGGCTTCTCCTTAATTCTGCTTGCTAAAGCTATTTCATATGCCTTCTTGACCACTCTATCCACCTGTGCAGCAACCTTCAGGGTCCAATGGACCTGCACTCCCAGATCTGTCTGCTCATCAACCTTTCCCAAGGCTCTTCCATTCACTGTATAATTCGCTCTAGAATTAGACCTGCCTGAATGCATCACCTCATTCAGGCCGCTTGATTCCTCGTTTAAGACTGGTCTTACTCTTCTGATATTCCTCCAGGGCCCATTCTCCCTTTTCCTCTTGGCTAGTCGTACGATTTATTCTGTCATCCACGGTTCACGAATCTTGCCTTTTCTCTATTTTGCTTTCAACGGGACATGCCTGTCCTGCACTATCTTTGAAAGCCTCCCACATATCAAATGTGGACTTCCCTTCAAATAGTTGTGTCCAATCCACATTTCCCAGCTCCTGCCTAATTTTGATATAATTGGCCTTGGTCCAGTTTAGTACTCTTCCCTTAGGACCACTCTCATCTTTGTCTACAAGTATTTTAAAACTTACAGAATTGTGGTTACTGTTCCAAAAGAAATCCCCCACCGCAACTTCTACCACCTGGCCTGGCTCATTCCCCAATACCAGGTCAAAAATAGCCCCTTCCCTCATCGGACTATTCACATACTGCTCTAGAAAACTCTCCTGGACGCTTCTTACAAATTCTATCCCATCCAGACCTCTGACGCCAAGTGAATCCCAGTCAATGTTGGGAAAATTAAAATCTCCCATCCACCATTACCCTATTGCCTCTACATCGTTCCATAATCTGTTTACCTATTTGTTCTTCTACCTCACGCTCACTGTTGGGAGGCCTGTAATACAGCCCAAAAAAATGTGACTGCACCCTTCTTATTTCTCAGCTCCACCCATAGTGCCTCATGACCCAAGCCCTCCATAGTGTCCTCCTTTAGCACAGCCATGATATCATCCCTGACCAGCAATGCAACTCCAACTTTTACTTCCCTCCCTGTCCTGTCTGAAGCACCTATGTCCTGGAACATTTAGTTGCCAGTAATACCCTTCTTTCAACCAAGTCTCTGTAATTGCAAAAACATCATACTCCCAGGCACCAATCCAAACCCTAAGCTCATCTGCCTTACATACTATATTCCTTGCATTAAAGTACTTCAGACCAACAGTTCTCTTGCGCTCATCTGCTGTCTGCCAACTCTTCCCCTTATTAATGCTATCCTCATGATTCTAACAGTCTCCAGTTTCTACCTCGCTGTCTACTTGTCTTCTCTTCTGGTTCCCAGCCCCCTGCCACACTAGTTTAAAACCTCCCCAACAGCAGTAGCAAAAACTCCCCCAAGGACATTAGTTCCAGTCTGGTTCAGATGTAGACCATCCATTTGGTAACAGTTCCACCTTCCCCAGAAACAGTCCCAATGTCCAACAAATCTGAACCCCTCCCTCCTACACCATCTCTCAAGCCACATGTTCATCCTGCTTATTTTTTCATTTTTATGCTGGATAGCATGTGGCACTGATAGTAATCCCGAGATCACTACTTTTGGAGTCCTCCTCTTTAACTTCTCTCCTAGCTCCCTGAATTCTGCTTTCAGAACCTCATCTCGTTCTTTTATCATTGGTGCCTATATGCACCAAGACAACTGGCTGTTCACCCTTCCCTTTTAGAATGCTCAACAGCCAATCAGTGACATCCCTGACCAGAGTACCCGGGAGGCAACATACTCTCTGGAGTCCTGTTTTCGGCCACAGAACTGCCTACCTACTCCACTTACAATAGAATCCCCTATGACTATGGCCCTATGAGTCTTCTGCCCGCCTGTCTGAAGAGCAGTGCCCACCACAGTGCCATGACCTTGGCAACTGCTGCCCTCCCCTGGTGAGCCATCTCCTCCAACGGTATCCTCCTGTTTTGGAAGGAGATGATTGCAGGGGAAACATGCACTGCCTTCCTACTCTCTTTCTGCCTTTTAGTCACCCATTCACTGTCTCCCTCAGCAATTCTAATCTGTGGTGTGACCAGTTCATTAAACGTGCTGTCCACCACCTCCTCAGCATCACAGCTGGTCCACAGTGAGTCCATCCATAGCTCCAGAGTCATCATGCAGTCAAACAAGAGCTGCAGCTGGACACATTTCTTGCAAGTGTAAGAGTCAGGAATGTCAGCCACATTTCTGAGCTCCCACATCAAACAAGAGGCACATGCCACGTGCCTGAGGCCCCTGCCATTAGTACATGTGGACTCATCTGCCACAAGGGTTCCACAACAGCCTCACTATTTTTCACAGGGCGATGAGTGACATTCTGAAGAGAATAGATTTACCAGAGGGTAGCACTGCCATCCAATATGTAGGTGAAATTCTAATTGCCCCTGAGTCCAAGTCAGGACACTAGGAAGCTTTATGTCTATTATAGATTAGATTAGATTAGATTAGATTAGATTACTTTATAGTGTGGAAACAGGCCCTTCGGCCCAACAAGTCCACACCGACCCGCCGAAGCGTAACCCACCCAGACCCATTCCCCTACATTTAACCCTGCACCTAACACTATGGGCAATTTAGCATGGCCAATTCACCTGACCTGCACATTTTTGGACTGTGGGAGGAAATCGGAGCACCCAGAGGAAACCCATGCAGACACGGGGAGAATGTGCAAACTCCAGACAGTCAGTCGCCTGAGGCGGGAATGGAACCCAGGTCTCTGGTGCTGTGAGGCAGCAGTGCTAACCACTGTGCCATCGTGCCGCCCACAATAACAGGAATTGGTAACAGTAGGATTAAAAGTTAGCCCCACAAAGTCTTATACCTGGGACACTTTATATCACAGGGACTCAAAGAAATGCCCAATGATTGTAAAAAAAGCAATCCAACAGATGCTACAACCTGTCACTGTCAGGGGAATCAGAAATGTCTTGGGGCTATTCGATTACAGTCTGAGATTTATATCTGAGTTCGCAAAATTGGCTGATCTGATCCAGAGATTAATTAAAGGAGGCAAACCCACCTTGGAACCTGTAACGTGGCAGCCAGAGCCAGGTGGAGGCATACAGTTAGCTTAAAACTCAACTCATATCGGCCCCTGGGCGAGGGCTGCCAGGTCCCAGCAAAGATGTTCATATCCACTGTAATAATGAGGGAGGATTTTATTCCGCAGTGGTCACCTAAGACCTGGTATCAGGAGAAGGCCCGTAGAGTACTACTCAACTACAGAAGGATCAGTAGTCACCGGGTTGATCAGGTGCATAGCAGCCTTAGACTGTGCTGCTTGGGCCGTTAGGGTTAATGAGCCCATAGTAATGACAGGGAATGTCACCCTCCACATTAACACACCCTATTAGAGATGCTAAAGACAGGGAAACTGAGGGCTGTCTCCAATATGAGAAGGGCAAAGTGGGAGGCAGTTCTTTTACCTCTCAAGTGGGAATAGTTAGGGATATGGGAGAAAACTCAGGGAAACCACAGAACTGTGGGGATATAGATGGGGATGAAGACAGGGGGAGAGTAAAGGATTTCTCCCCCCCCCCACCCCAGACACAGCCGAGGAGACCATCTTTGTGGACAGGTCACAAAAACATATAGCTGTGTCGCCCCAAACAGGATGGGCTGTGGTGAATGATAAGTTAGAAACCGTTATATCCAGAAGGATTGATGGAAGTCAGTCCGCACAGGCAGCAGAACTGATAGCACTCACCAAAGCACTTGAACAAGCAAAAGGTAAAATTGTGAATATGTATACGGACAGTCAATATGCTTTCAGTGTAGTCCATGACAACATTGTGGCATGGGATAGAAGAGGGTTCACCAACACAGGGGGAACTCCCATCAGACACCAATTAAGAATTCAGACACTATTGCGTGCCAGTGAACAGCCAAAAGAGGCTGCATAATAAAAATAAAAGCCCATCAAAAGGAGCCAGCAAAAGAGAGTCCAAGTCGACTGAAATTCAAAGGAAACCAGGCAGCAGACTGAGCACCTCAGAAAACCCGAGGACAAGAAGCCATTGACGAGGCTGCAGTAGCCACTATTGAATTAGCAAAAGATGATATCCAAATTCAGCAGCTACAGGAGGACACCCTGCAGGAAGAGAGAGAAAAATGGGAACTGCAGGGGGCATTCAAAGGAGAGGATGGTACCAGGAAGCGAGCAGACAAGGTAGTAACACCAGTGTGTATACAGAACACATTCCTTGAATTGCACCATGGGCTCTCCCATACTGGTAGAGAAGCCATGATAGCAAGTCTAGGGAGAAATTGGTGGTGAAAGGAATGGGAAGAGGTGTGCCCAAGTACTGCCGCAGATGTATGTTTTGTGCACAATATAACTAGGGAGACCCATAAAGGTTAGGATGGGACACCAGCCCAAACCAAGGGGACCCTGGGAACACCTTCAGATAGATTTTACAGGGCCACTACCACCTTCCCGTGGGAAAACGTACTGCCTGGTCATCATAGACCAATTCATTCGGTGGGTAAAGGCATTCCCGAACAAAAGCTGCACTGTGACCACTGGAGCCGAGGTGGAGGGGGTACCCCTCCAGGTTGACTCCAACCAAGGGACAAAAGGGCTTATGCCCGAAACGTCGATTCTCCTGTTCCCTGGATGCTGCCTGACCTGCTGCGCTTTTCCGGCAACACATTTTCAGCTCCAACCAAGGGACGCATTGTACAGGCAAGGTCATGAAGACTGTCGGCCAATTACTTGGCATTAGACAAAAATTTTATATTTCCTATCACCCCAGAGCTCAGGGATGGTAGAGAGAACAAATAGAATGCTTAAAAATACTTTAGCTAAGTCTAAAACCTCAGGCAGAACATGGGCTGAAGTGTTGCCAGCCATATTAATGAAATTAAGAGCCACCATCAAAAAGGCAAACGGGCTGACACCATATGAATTATAGACCGGGCAAGCATTGCAATTGCCAGTGACAATAATCACAGGCAGCACCAATGTGGGTCCACTAAAAGACAAATTTTGTCGGTTTGTGATAAAATTAAGTGTCCAATTGAAAGGGATGCGGAAATCTGTAATTGGTAAACAGAACAAAAAGGACAAGGCAGGGGAACTCCAAATCTTCCCTGAGGTCCCCAGCAGCAGGAAGTCATGTCCTGGTGTGACCGCTGCCTGACAAACCAGGCTTTGCCCCAAAATGGAATGGGCCATATGACATGGTAATAAGTGGGGACACCTGTGCCTGCATAGATATTAAAGGAAAAAGCACATGGAAGCACTAGACCCAACTAAAATCGTTTAAAGACACCTATGACCAAACTAATGTCATTGACCATTCCCTAGATGAAGACAAGATGGTCATCTTGGGGGGAATACCGAAAACACAACAGAACAAACCACACAGAAGCACAACTGCACCTTCTGACGAACACACAGACTTTGACTGATAACTTACGACTGTCAGGAGCATGTCAGGATTTGAAGATAACCTCTTCTATAAAACCCAACTAAGTTTGCATGGGAACTGAACTGTCTGCTACCCACCGGTGCAATCAGTAGAATCTCTATTTGTGTGGGTGTGGACTCCTCGTGACCTATATAGACACCTCGAAAGCACCGTGTAAGGGGCAGATAGGGAAATACAAAAGGGGACGCCAGGGTAGATGTGTGCAGCTGGGCAGGATCACCAGCACGTGGGTCCGGGCCCCCCAGCCTAGGGAAGGGAAGACCCATTTAAAACCCAGTAATTACCCACTCTGCTTCACAGGGCAGCGATGGGGATGCGTTTATGCTCTGGTTCCCAAAAATGACTCATGCATCCAGACACAGTGCACTTATCAGTATTGTACAGTCACCAGGTGACAGTTAACCTGCACCTGCAGCCCAGAATATCAATTCTCCTGCTCCTCAAATGCTGCCTGAACTGCTGTACTTTTCCAGCACCACACTCTCGACCTAATCTCCAGCAATTGCAGTCCTCACTTTCACCGAGAGGAGCAGATTATTGCAGAAATAAGTCACCATGAGATGGGAAGTGTTCTGCTGTAGTCTGGGGAAAGGTCTCCTGAAGCTGTCTGAGACACAAAGTCCATGTTAACAGAGGTAATTATACCTTTACCTACCTTTGTCACAGTTTGTGGATTTGTGCCAGAAGCTAGAAGGTTCTTCTGGGTGGACTTTGCTCACACCGTTGCACAGGACAAAAGGCCAAAGGGAAGGGAGATCAGGAGAAAGCAAACAGTGCTGTCGTTGTTGTTGATGAATATTGGCATGTGCTCAGAATGAGCACAAACTACCTTCAATTGTCCAAAATACAATGTCAGATATGGTCATGGCTTTCCCAGGTGGTGGTGATTTTTCTATACATGCCTCAGCAACACTCAGTGGCTTTGAAAGGTTTCCCGTGGCCATCTTCAGAATTACTGTGGCCCAAAACTTCTCTCCAAGAGATTTATTCCTCAGCTCAATTGGACACTGGGAGAGTTTTCCAGGCTGCGACACTTCAATACATGGATGTAGGTTTGCTCGCTGAGCTGAAAGGTTCATTTTCAGATGTTTTGTTACTCTACTCGGTAACATCTTCAGTGGACCTCAAGCGAAGCAATACTGAAAATGCTGCTTTCTATTTATATGTTTGGCTTTCTTTGGGTTGGTGATGTCATTTCCTGTGGTGAAGTCACTTTCTGTTCCTCTTCTCAGGGGGTAGTTGATGGAGTCTAACTCGATGTGTTTGTTGACAGAGTTCCGGTTGGAATGCCATGTTTCTAGGAATTCTCATGCGTGTCTTTGCTTGGCTTGTCCTAGGATGGATGTGTTGTCCCAGTCGAAGTGGTGTCCTTCCTCGTCCGTATGTGAGGATATTAGTGAGAGAGGGTCATGTCTTTTTGTGGCTAGTTGGTCCACTGAAGATGTTGCCTAGTAGGGTAACAAAACATCTGGAAACTAACCTTTCAGCTCAGTGAGCAAACCTATAACCAAAACCTCAACCTGAGCTACAAATCTTCTCAAAACTTGTAAACTTCAATATATACATGAGATAATTAATGATCTGCTCTGAAGAGTCAAAAAGCTACGTTCATAACTGATCATGAGGTTCAGACTGCAAGAGTGTGATTCATACAATTCCCACAGGTAGAGGGTATAATCAACTACACCCATGTGGCTTTTAGAGCTTCCTAGGAACAAAGAAGAATATGAACAAGAAATTCAGCGTGGGGTATCATGACTAGAGAGAAATGTGACAAGGCTGTCAGAGACAATCTCATGTTCATTTGTTTTGCCCAGAATGAAGTACCTGCACAACCAGCAGTATTGTGTCTACAAACCACATACAAATCTGGATTAAGGCTGACACCAATGACCTCTGTTTGGGCTCAATCATAGTGATGCAGCTCCAGACCAGGTTTTGGTCAAAATATGTAAAAAATTAAATTCCAAAGGTGAGCAACTTGGAACTTAGCAAAGAATCATGGGGAGAAGTTCAATGTTAGGGTCAGGAATGAGGTATTAAGTCACCTGTTCTGGTCAGGTGCATTGGTTTGGCACATTCAATCCTGAGCATATTTGACATTCTTTGCTCTCACTCGTTTAGATGTAAATGTTCTATAAGGGTGCAGCAGATAGTCTCCTTGTGAGGATATCTCAGTAACTCTTCAACTGAATGATAGACTTTCATTGATGTCACCAGTAGCTGACAAACAAAATGTGCCCGGATGTAATTCCCAGCTATTGCACTACTGCTGCAATGCGCATATCCTGCCTCTAGAGGGGGTGCACCATCGGTCTCTGCACCTCCGACAAGCCACCTGAAGAGGGCGAGCAGGCCAGCATCTGTAATACGGCAGGTCACTGATGAAGAGAAGAGTCACAAAGCTGTCGTAAGAGCGCGGTGTTTTGAGATAGTGTCGCTGAAAACTTCGGCGGAATGAGGAGGGTGAATGAAATTTGAAATGTAGTAGGTGTTTTCGAAGTTTGTGAAGGTAACATACATTTTAAAATACAAGACAAAAACACTGGCTTTCGTGCGGGACACAATAAGCGAGTTAAGTTTGGGTTTTTTTAAATATTTCTTTTTGTCCCTTGCAGCGGGGACGAGTGCACGTGGCTGAAGGAGGAGCGCGGGCCCCGGGGGTCGGGGGCCCGGGGGGGCCGGGGGCCAGGGGGCCGGGGGGGCCGGGGGGGCAGGGGGCCAGGGCCAGGGGCCAGGGGGGGCCGGGGGGGCAGGGGGCCGGGGGCCAGGGCCAGGGGCCAGGGGGGGCAGGGGGCCAGGGCCAGGGGGCCGGGGGCCGGGTCGGGGCCGGGCCGGGCGGGACGGGGGCCAGGGCCAGGGCCAGGGGGCAGGGGGCCGGGTCGGTGCCGGGGGCCGGGTCAGGGCCGGGGGCCTGGTCGGGGTCGGGGGACGGGGGCCTGGGGCCAGGGCCGGGGGCCGGGTGAGTGAGTGAGGGAGGCCGCGCGCTGCTCGGGGACACCGAGTGATCCTGACACTGAATGCATGGGATCCCTGTGCCTCTTCGTGGAAGAGACACGGTCGCTGCTAAGAAGGCAAACCCAGGAACCGGATTTCTATTCCTGCGTTTTCATTTTTCTTTTTCGACCTTTAATTTTTTTAATAGTCGGGACATTTAGAATTGGGTGACGGTTCTCAGCAGTTCGTTCATTTCCTAGTTCCGATGATCATCTGAAATCGCTGGAGTTATAGCAACGAGAAGAGGCCCCTGGATTAATTTAGGGCGTGAAGGAATGGTTCAGAACCAAGGAGGCCTGAACAATTCAGGTTTAGAAGACAGGAAGAGCTTCCCGAGCAGATAGGGGAATTTAGGAATGAACGGCTGTTTGCTCTTCTCTTAAAATTCTAACGTACATTTTCAAAACTATTTATGGGTTCCAATTCTCTTGCACTGTTCTGCGAGTCGTTCCCAAAGGTTGCTCAAGTATCCCTTAGACCTATGAATGGATTTGAAATTAACAGCATAGAATGTTCTAACCCCAAAACAAAAGTGAACTGGATTACTCAAATAGTTAGCAAGGAAAAAGTTGGAAAAAGTGCAAAGATTTAAAGGCTTAACTCTCACGTGATTGTTTTGCCACGCTTTATGAACGATCTTGTTCATTCTGAATGAGTGGCCAAGAAAAGAAATGAGGTTTAGACAGATAATACAAGGAGGATGCAATTTAGCTGTCACTTTAGAGGAATCAGAGGGTTTGGAAAAGTATAAACACAGTGGGTCCGAACACCATCTGTTGTGAAAGGATCAGAGTTAATGTTTCAGATGTATGACTATTTGAAATGTTTCTCTGAGGAAACGACTAGAGAAATTCAAACATATTTTTGGGAGATTTAGCCTTCAAGTTGGGAAAGCATCACGTTGAACAGACTTAGAGAAAATAAATGTCGAACGGAAATAGCAATTAAGAAGGGTAGGTAGGTCAAGTATATTTTGAAGGTTACAGGCACAGTCTGAGAAAAAGAGAATCATGAACAGTGACCATGCGGGAGCCAGAACTGAATCTCGAGGAGATGTAGAAATCCAAAGCAAGATCTTGTGCTACAAGGTCAGTAAACAACAAGGGATTACATCTAATCGACAGCAGGAACAAAAAAAGCATCCATCTGTATATTCTCTACCCATTGAAATTTGGGCGAGGTCTAAATCAAACAAAAACATAGACCAATTAAAGGAAAGAAACCTCAAAAAGTAGCTTTAATTTTAACAAAAACAAGTCCAAATGACCACCTTTGGCTTGATTATGGTTTGTACAAATCAGTAGCTTGTTCCACAGACCTATTATTTCCTTGGCAAGTATTTATCTTTTGTCATTTGAGCCAGATCATGGCTTGTATAATTTCAAAGTTAAAAATCACACCAGATTATCATCCAACAGGTTTAATTGGAAGCACTGGCTTTCGGAGTGCTGCTCCTTCATCAGAATTGATGAAGTGGTTGTGGAGTACACGGAATTTATAGCCAAGGTTTACAGTATCATGTAACTGAAATCATACATTGAAAAATAACTTGATTGTTTGTTAAGTCTCTCATCTGTTAGAATGACCATGTTAGTTTAACTTCTTTCATATGTAAATCACAAAGCTTTTTTTAAAAGTTACATTTTTAGATTAACCTGAAAGAAGTGACACTAATAGATGAGAGACTTAACAAACAAGGTATTTTTCGATGTATGATTTCAGTTACATCACACTGTAAACTTTTGCTATAAATTCTGTGTCTTACAATTGTGTACTCCACAACCACCTGATGAAGGAGCAGCGTTCCGAAAGCTAGTGCTTCCAATTAAACCTGCTGGGCTACAACCTGATTTTTAACTTTGTATACCCCAGTCCAACACCGGCATCTCCAAATCATGTGATCCCGTTCTGAAAAGAAATAAATTTGACTTAAGTCCTCTTCAAGTAATTGTTCTTTGATAGTATAGAATTTGAATATTAGTGAAAAAAGACACATTTAAAGTTTATCATCTGGCATACATTGGTATTTCTTGTGAATTGTGCTCTTTACTCTTCACACTAACACACTATACTGTGAGAAGGGAGTGCTGATTAATTGACAAGTGGACTCTGATTGTAGGCAGGTTTGCTAGTATTGGTCATGGTGTAATCCTAAGAAATGGGCCAGAGAATAATTTAACCCTTTCTGAGTTGAGGCAAATACTTTCTGTCTGCAAGAAACCAAGCCCATTAGAGTTTTTAGAACATGGAAGTGTACCACACTGCAAGCCCAAATGACAATTGTGAATTGGTTTCACTGTAATTTTTAATCACATTTGGGAAAGCAAAATCAAGTTTGCAGGATCACAGTAAATAATTGGTTAGTGTGTTTTGAGGTTTGTAAGCATGGACGGGAAAGGAACGGTCAGGACTTTGCTTGTTGAGAATAGATAAAATAATATGCTGTTTGACACAATCCTCCAGTTTTTGGGACAAATGCCCTACATACTTACCATTACACTAGCACTGAAATTGATACGCCACCCTATAAAATAGGCAGCACATTGTTTGGCTAGATGGCACTGCTGCTGTCGCTACTGCGTAATAGCAAAGAGCAGTAGCTAGCTTAATCTGAGACACCTCGCCCAAAATAATTTGAGTGAGACTGTGTGCATTTCTCAGGATAAAAGTGACTGCCTTCGGGCTGTTGATGAGTTTCTGTGATACACCACAAGAAATGACATGATCACAGTCACTTTGATCCTGCAGAATGGCTTTGACACATCTTATTTCATCAGGAAGCTTACTCAGTGAATAATGGCTCGGGTCCGACTTATGAGGTTGTTGATGAATCTTCTCGCAGCTGATGTGTAGGAGTCCTGATGTGTACGTTGACCAGTGAAAGTAGGTTTGTGGTAGACAATAACTGGCTGATTTCTCAACTCCCATTAAAGAAGGAAAGGTGATTTGAAATCTCTGTCTTAGAGGTCAGTTTGAATGCAGGATGGAACCCATTGGGAGGTGTAAGGAAATTCTTGCATGTGGATTGGGAAAATGGTGGCATAGGAGTATTGTCACAGTGTTAATAATACAGAAACCCAAACTAATGCACTGGACACATGGGATCAAATCTGACTCTTGCAGCTGGTAGAATTTAAATTCATCAATATATCTGAAATTTGAAAGCTGGTATCAGTTTTGGTGACCATGAAATCATTGATTATATAAAACACCATCTGGTTCACTAATGGGGACGTAAATCTGCCATCCTTATCCAGTCTAGCTTCGACTTCAGACCCAGAGCAATGTGGTTGAGACTTAACTGCCCTCTGCAGAGACCGAGCAAGCCTGAGTTCAAGGGCAGTTGGTATGGACAATAAAGGTTAGTCTTGCCAGCATTGCCCACATCCTGTGAAAAACTAAAGGAAAGAATTCAAATAAATCAAACATGTTATCAACATATCAGAAAAATGCAAGGGATTAGAGATTAGGTATCGTTCATTCGAACACATGTTTTTCATGGAACTCAGCAAAGTCAGTTGAGAGAGAGCTGGGTCTAGCAGGGATCTCGTGGCAACCCTGTCGATTTGGGGCATATGTGGTGTCTATAAAACTGAAGCCCTGAAGAAGGGCTTATGCCCGAAACGTCGATTCTCCTGTTCCCTGGATGCTGCCTGACCTGCTGCGCTTTTCCAGCAACACATTTCCAGCTCTATAAAACTGAACTCAACTGAGCCTGTTGATACTGTGACCAGTCCCAAGTCAGCCTACCTGTTTTAAATGATGCTTGGTAATGTCCCTCATCATTTAACCATTGAATTATCAATGATAATGCCCCTTTTAGTCAAAGTCAAACCAATTAACAAAGTGTAAAATATTGTTTTCCCTTACATTGGTATATATTACTAATTGTCCTATGGGTACAGGTTGGAAAGAGGCAGGTGTATGAGAGGCATGTGTAAGATTGAGACATTCTGTGAGATAGGTGCTGGAGATCAGAGTTGAGAATGCTGGAAAGGCACAGCAGGTCAGGCAGCATCCAAGGAGCAGGAGAATTGATGTTCCTGATGAAGGACTTAAGCCCGAACCGTCGATTCTGCTGCTCCTCTGATGCTTCCTGACCTGCTGTGCTTTTCCAGTACCACACTCTAGATTCTGTGAGATGGTGAGTTTGTAATGCTTTCCAGTGGATATCTGTGTGAGTGTGACTGAAAGTGTGCAAGTGCATGTCTGAGTTAATATTCAGTTGATAGAGTTGAATCAGTTAATTATGTAATAAATAAAGGTATGTGGGGTTTCTACAACCCATGCAGTATGCATCTTGCTCCATCCTTCTCCATGTGCAGGATGTGTTGTTACCTGAAGTGGTTCACATTCCAGATTTTGAAGCTTCAGTAGCAGCTGCCATTGCTGTGGTGTGACCAGCGGTTTAGAGTTGTGTGATGACCCATTTCTGACTTGTGCACTCTGCAGCCTGAGGGTTTTCGAGAGGAGAAGAAATGGGTGCCTGAATAGGAGAAAGGGCAGAAATTATTTGAGAATGGAACCAGATATAAGCAATTTCACTTGTATGGATAGATGAGCAAATGGAGTTGTTCTCCTTGATGGAGAACGTGGAGAGGAGGTTTGATAGACATATTCAAAAGCATGAAGAGCCTGGAATTGTGTTCCTACTAGTGTAAGTGTCAAGAGTGAGAGAACATTGGCAAAAGAATCAAACACCATAAATTAATGGTGACATGTGGCAAAACTCTTTACACAGCGAGTGGTTGTGATCTGGAACGTATCACTTGAGAGTCTTCTGGTGAAAGATTCAATCTTGGCTTTCAAAAGGGAATTAGATACTCATTTGAAAGGAGAGAATTTGCAGGGCTGCCATAAAGTTGCATGAGTGGAACTAACTAACCAACCATCAGCCAAATCCTCAGGGGCCTCTAACTGAGAACAGTTGGGTATTGCCTACTAGTCTTGAGTTTCTCACAGATCTTCATATTATCTACAAACCTTCAGATTATTCCCCATAACAACTACTGTACATCTAGATGAATAGTAGAAATAATAAATTGTAATTACCCTCACCTTGTTGAGTCAGTATTGACTCGTTTCCAACTAATCTTCAAAATGAAATCCCACCTATAACATCCGACCCCCCCCAAAGCTTTTTTCAAGACAGTTTTCATTCAGTTTTCATGTGTGCTGAGGCTCTTAATTGCATTAGAAACATTTTCTCTGGTTCTTCAAATTCCAAAAAGTATTTGGAGTCCAGAAAATGCAATGAGCTTATCCCAACCAATACCTTTGACTTCATCAAGCAATGGCGGCTCGGTGGTTAGTACTACTTCCTCACAGTGCCAGGGGCCTAGGTTCGATTCCACGATCAGGCAAACTGTCTGTGTGGAGTTTACACATTCTCCCCTTGTCTTGCGTGGGTTTCCACTGCGTGCTCCAGCTTCCTCCCACTGTGCAAAGATGTGCAGATTAGGTGGATTGGCCATAAGAGATTGCCCCATAGTGTCTAGACATATGCAGCTTAGGTGGCTTACGCATGGATGCAGGGTAACAGGGATAGGAGTCTGGGTGAGATGCTCTGTGGACAGTTGGTATCAACTCGATGGGCCAAATGGCCTGCTTCCACACTGTAGGGATTCTGAGTACGAATGCGAGGACTTGCTTTGATCGCAATTGCATTGTCTGAGAGGATGTTGGAAAAAAACTTAACAGGTTTCGCATGGCAATTAGTTAAATAAAGGGGAAGAATTTACAAGGGTATTACAAAAAGTAGTGAAAATTAAGCTTTCTAATTAGATGCAAGAGCCAGCGTAACAATAAGGCTGCTCAGTGGTTAGCACTGCTGCCTCACCAGGGTCCCAGGTTCGATTCCAGCCATGGGCAACTATCTGTGTGGAGTTTGCATGTTCTCCCAGTGTCTGCGTGGGTTTCCTCCTAGTGCTCCGGTTTCCTCCCACAGTCCAAAGATGTGCAGGTTAGATGAATTGGCCATGCTGAATTGCCCATAGTGTTAGGTGCATTAGACAGAGGGAAATAGGTCTGGGTGGTTACTCTTCGGAGGGTCAGTGTGGACTTGTTGGACCGACGGGCCTGTTTCCACACTGTAGGGAATCTAATCTAAGTTTTCCTGATATTTAGTTCTCTGCTTAAGAGATCATATAGCATCCTTAGTGATTCCTTCAGGTATCTTTCCAATCCTTGGGAGGTTTTCTTCAAAGTTTGGAACTACATTGGCTGCCATGTAATCTAAAGAAACAATCCAATGCGAGCTGTTAGAGATGCAGAATGTAAAGACACAGACACTACCCCCATCATTGTCAAGACTTTCAGGTAGATATCATCTGGACTAGCTTTGATAATGTTAAAAATTTAAAGAATTTGCTGGCTGCTGTGTGAATGAAGAAGAAATGGAAACAGTCACAGGATTAGCAAGGGCCAAGAAAATTGCTTTCTGAATCCAGAAACAAGAGACATTGTTTAAGGGCAGCAGTCCATGGAGGCAGCTGAACCTAATTTTTACAGTCTGGCTAAAAGTCTAGAAGCTCTCGCGTGATGTTTGTGTACAGGAGTTGTGGAGAGGTTTAAGACAATACATGGAGGTGAGGAGTCATTGTTTTTCACATTGCGTTTCCTGGAAGTAATTAAGTCATGTTTGGTTCTTGATTGGGTTGCAGCCCTGAATGTATTCTTAAAATACATTCTTAAGCACATGCATTGTCTTCATCACTTTCTGTCCCGGATAATACGTTCTCCCCGTGTCTGCGTGGGTTTCCTCCGGGTGCTCCGGTTTCCTCCCACACTCCAAAGATGTGCAAGTCAGGTGAATTGGCCATGCTAAATTGCCCGTAGTGTTAGGTAAAGGGGTAAATGTAGGGGTATGGGTGGGTTACGCTTCGGCGGGTCGGTGTGGACTTGTTTCCACACTGTAAGTAATCTAATCTAATCTAATCTAATCTAATCTAATAATAGCCCATTTTGCAGTTTTGATAAACTGAATTTCCACATTATATGACTGACCCTATTCCTTCAATAATTGAGCAGTTAGTTTCTGATTTGAAGCTGCAGTAATGTGATGCATCCACTTATCTCTTTGCAACGTGTTCATGGTGAATTGTAACTGCTCAGAGAAATGAACTGATGCTCAAGCACCCAACTATGAAAACTTAAATCTGTTTTTTCCTTTCAGAGATTTTGATTGTGATGTCTTTTCGAGGAGGTTTTGGTAGAGGAGGACGAGGAGGTGGCTTTGGTGGAGGAAGAGGAGGGCGAGGAGGTGGAGGATTTCGCGGCAGAGGGCGAGGAGGCTACAATACAGGATATGATCAGGGACCTCCTGATAGAGTGGTTGGTAAGACGATTACAATCGATTTAAAATGCCACCATCCTAAACCACAGGATCATTGCTATTCACGTAAATATTTGAAATATTTCCGCGGCTTAATCATTAGTTTGCTTCGTCTAACGATTACTTTTTTCCCCCCAGGAATTAGTGAAGCAGACTGGCTAAAGATGTTACCAACTATTTGGTCTTTCCTAATTACACAAATAATTCAAATGTTTTTTTTTCATTTTATCCGCTCATAGGATATGGGTGTTGCTGGCTGGGCCAGCATTTATTGCTCTTCCCTAGTTGTCCTTGAGAAGGTAGTAGTGAGCTGCCTTCTTGAACCACTGCAGTCCACTTGCTGTGGATTGACCCACAATGCTATTATGAAGGGAATTTCAGGATTTTGACCCAGCGACAAGGAATGGCAATCTATTTCCAAATCAAGATGGTGAATGGCTTGGAGGGAAACTTGCATGTTATGGTGTTCACATATATCTGTTGCCCTTGTCCTTCTAGATGGAAGTGGTTATGGGTTTGGAAGTTGCTATCTGAGGACATTTGGTGAATTTCTGCATCTTGTAGATTGTGCTGCTGCTACTGAGTTTGGTGGTGGAGGGAATGGATACTTGTGGGTGTGGTGCTAATTAAGTAGGCTGCTTTGTCCTGGGTGGTGTCAGTCTACTTGAGCATTGTTGGGACTGCACCCATCTAGGCAGCTGGGGAGTATTCAATCATACTCATGACTTTAGATTGTGGACAGACTTTGGGGAGTCAGGAGGTGAGTTACTTGGCCGCAATATTCCTAGCCCCTGACATGCTCTTGTAGCCACTTTCTGCTAAGTTCAGTTGAGTGTCTGATCAATGATAACCTCCAGGATGTTGATTGTGGGGGATTCGATGATAGTAATGTCAGTGACTGTCAAGGGGCAGTGGTTAGATTGTCTCTTATTGGCATTTGTGCGGTAAGCATGTTTGCAGACAGAAAGTTGTATAAGGCTTCCAATTTCTCTCTTACACCCGTCCCTGATAAAGCAGAACTGAATGCTCATTGGTGAAGGAATTCTGTCGGCACGGTGGTTCAGTGGTTAGCACTGCTGCACAGTGCCAGGGACCCAGGTCAATTCCAGTCTCAGGCGACTGTCTGTGTGGAGTTTGCATATTCTCCCTGTGTTTCTGTGTGGATTTCCTCCGGGTGCTCCGGTTTCCACCCACAGTTCAAAGACGTGCAGGTTAGGTGAATTGGTCATGCCAAAATGCCCGGAGAGTTAGGTGCATTAGTTAGTTAGGGGGAATGGGTCTTCGGAGTGTTGGTGTGGACTAGTTGGGCCGAAAGGCGTGTCTCCACACTGTACGGAATCTAATAAAATCTATTTGTCAAGAATACTGACTGGTTGTGTTCGAATGTGAAATAATCTACAGCACTGCACGTGCAGACCTTACTTACTATTGCACATTGCCACCATGAGTAAGTGTGTATTTTCCATGTGTGCTGTACCCTCTACGCAGCTTCACACACAGTTAATGAAGTGGGGTGCAATTCCCCCTATTTGCTTGAAGGCACACATTGTGCATATCATGAAGCTGTTGACCCACGTGAGTTGGTCGGGATACCAGATTTGATCAACTCATGTAGGCTGCAATTTTGCAGCTCATTCTAATGCAAGGTAGGCCCTGTACTGGGGTTATTCAAAGGACACTCACCATGTAACTAAGAGACTTTGTTGTGCTGCTGCAAAATTCATGGAACCATTGTGGTGAGTGGCTGGAACAATTTGGAGGTTTCTAGCTGATAGCAGAAAGGGAGGAAGTAACATTGCCTTGCAACGATCACCCTCCTGTCACTGTGGTACAATTTTATGAACGTGGTAGCAGTAGGAAGCCATTCAGCCTCTTGAGCTGGCTCTGTCATTTCAAACCGATCATAGCTGATCATTCACCTCAATGCCACTTTACAACATTATCTCTATGTCACTTGATGTCCTTAGTATCCAGAAATCTATTGTTTTTGGTTATGGAGAGTTGACAGTTTTTTGGGACACAGAATTCCAAAAGTCTGTGACCCCCCCCTCTCCCCAAAGACATTCCTACTGATCTACATCTTAATGGTGTGCAGTTCTACGTATATCCACGTAAATGTGACATAAATTTTCATGTGTAGGTTTAATGAGATTATACATGTCTAATATTTGCTTTCTTTTAAATGTAGAATTGGGACATTTCATACATCCTTGTGAAGACGAAATTGTTTGCAAATGCACCTCTGAAGAAAATAAAGTCCCGTATTTCAATGCGCCAGTCTATTTGGAAAACAAAGAACAAATTGGAAAAGTTGATGAAATATTTGGGCAGCTCAGAGATTTTGTATCCTTTCATGAGTTAGTGTTGTGAAAGAATTTTAACTAACATGTTTGCAAAGTTGATTGCAACGTAATGTTATAGAACATAGAACAGCACAGCACAGAACAGGCCCTTCAGCCCACGATGTTGTGCCGACCACTGATCCTCATGTATGCACCCTCAAATTTCTGTGACCATATGTATGTTGAGGAGTCTCTTAAATGTCCCCAATGACCCTGCCTCCACAACTGCTGCTGGCAACGCATTCCATGCTCTCTCAACTCTCTGTGTAAAGAACCCGCCTCTGACATCCCCTCTATACTTTCCTCCAACCAGCTTAAAACTATGACCCCTCGTGTTAGTCATTTCTGCTCTGGGAAATAGTCTCTGGCTATTGACTCTATCTATGCCTCTCATTACCTTGTATACCTCAATTAGGTCCCCTTTTCTCCAATGAAAAAGGTCCGAGCTCAGTCAGCCTCTCCTTAAAAAATAAGCCCTCCAGTCCAGGCAGCATCCTGGTAAACCTCCTCTGAACCCGCTCCAAAGCATCCACATCTTTCTTATAATAGGGCGACCAGAACTGTCTATCTCAGGCGACCGAATCAACACGGACATCTACTACAAACCAACCGACTCCCACAACTACCTGGACTACACCACCTCCCATCCTGCCCCCTGTAAAAACGCCATCCCATTCTCCCAATTCCTTCGTCTCCGCCGCATCTGCTCCCAGGAGGACCAGTTCAAAATACGTACAACACAGATGGCCTCCTTCTTCAAGGACCGCAATTTCCCCCCCGACGTGGTCGACGGTGCCCTCCACCGCATCTCCTCCACTTCCCGCTCCTCCGCCCTTGAGCCCCGCCCCTCCAACCGCCACCAGGACAGAACCCCACTGGTCCTCACCTACCACCCCACCAATCTCCATGTACAGCGCATCATCCGCTGTCACTTCCGCCACCTCCAAACAGACCCCAGCACCAAGGATATATTTCCCTCCCCTCCCCTATCAGCTTTCCGTAGAGACCACTCCCTCCGCGACTCCCTTGTCAGATCCACATCCCCCACCGACCCAACCTCCACTCCCGGCACCTTCCCTTGCAACCGCAGGAGGTGCAACACTTGCGCCCACACCTCCCCCCTCACTTCTCTCCAAGGCCCCAAAGGAAACTTCCATATCCGCCACAGATTCACCTGCACCTCCACCCACATCATCTACTGCATCCGCTGCAGCCGGTGTGGCCTCCTCTATATTGGGGAGACAGGCCGCCTACTTGCGGAGCGATTCAGAGAGCACCTCTGGGCCACCCGGACGAACCAACCCAACCAACCTGTAGCACAGCATTTCAACTCCCCCTCCCACTCCACCGAGGATATGCAGGTCATTGGACTCATCCACCGCCAAACCACAACAACCCGACGGTCGGAGGAGGAGCGTCTTATCTTCCGACTGGGAACCCTCCAACCGCAGGGGATGAACTTGGACTTCACCAGTTTCTTCATCCCCCCTCCCCCCACCTTGTCTCAGCCGGATCCCTTCTGTCAAGAAGTTCTGGGCTAGAGAATGCTTTCGCATAGCCCTTTATTGCAATGTGGATAAGTACTCTACCAGGATCTACAAATGTAGTGTCAAGATTAAGATGAACAAAACAGTTAGAAATGTTCAGTGCTTGTCCAGGAAAATCAGTAAAATTTAATGTTTTCCATAGTGAAATGTGTTAATGCAATTTCTGCACCAGAACCTGTGCTCTCTAACACTTTAATACTCTCTTAGACGTTTTGAGGTGATTTTGGGGTAGAACAGGACTTCAATCGGATGGGCTGAGGAGTGGCAGGTGGAGTTTAATTTAGATAAATGAGATGCTGCATTTTGGAAAGGCACATCAAGGTGGATCTTACACACTTAATGGTAAGGTCCTGGGGCATGTTGCTGAACAAAGACACCTTGGAGTGCAGGTTCATAATTCCTTGAAAGTGTATTCGCAGATAGGGTAGTGAAGAAGCCGTTTGGTACCCTTGCCTTTATTGGTCAGTGCATTGAGTATAGGAGTTGGGGGGTCATGTTGCGGCTGTTCAGGGCATTGGTTAGGTCACTATTGTTTGCACTTCTGGTATCCCTGCTAGAGGAAGGATTTTGTGAAACTTAAAAGGGGTTCAGAAAAAATTCACAAGAATGTTGCCAGGGCTGAAGGGTTTGAGCTCTTGGAAGAGGCTGAATAGACTGGGGTTATTCTCTCTGGAGCGTCAGAGGCTGAGGGGTGACCATATAGAAATCATGAGGGACATGGATAGGGTAAATCAGCATGGTCTTCCACTCAGGTTAGGGGGAAGGGTCCAAAACTCAAGGGCATAAGGTGAGAGGGAAAAGATTTGAAAGGGACCTGAGGAGCAACCTTTTTGCGCTGAGGGTGGTGCATGCATGGAATGAGCTGCCAGAGGAGGTGGATGGGCACATGATTAGAAAGGGTGTAGAGGGATGTAGCAAATGGGGCTAGATAAATTTCGGGTATCTGGTTGGCATAGATAAGCTCGTCTGAAGGGTCTGTTTCCATACTGTACATCTCTCTGGGTAAGTATGCATATCCCCATTTCCTTTGTTTCCCTTCTGGTCAGCTTTCATTTCTCCTCTGCTGCTTTAGAAGGGTGTGTGAGTAAATGTCAGATATTCACCAATATGAGATATGAAAGGGAAAAATTATAAGGAGGTTTATTCCTGAGCTGGCTTAGACCTGATTGCTTACTCGATGTACATCTTAAGGAAGGGCATAGAGGGTCTGATGAAAATTTAAATTAAAAGACGTATTGATTGCTTCAAAAAAATTGTAGCACCGTGGGCGGCACGGTGGCACAGTGGTTAGCACTGCTGCCTCACAGCGCCAGAGACCCGGGTTCAATTCCCGCCTCAGGCGACTGACTGTGTGGAGTTTGCACGTTCTCCCCGCGTCTGCGTGGGTTTCCTCCGGGTGCTCCGGTTTCCTCCCACAGTCCAAAGATGTGCAGGTCAGGTGAATTGGCCATGCTAAATTGCCCGTAGTGTTAGGTAAGGGGTAAATGTAGGGGAATGGGTGGGTTACGCTTCGGCGGGGCGGTGTGGACTTGTTGGGCCGAAGGGCCTGTTTCCACACTGTAAGTAATCTAATCTAATCTCATCTAATTTGTAATTATTCAAGTTTACAGCTTGTTGCTATTGTATATAAGTTGCGATATCTAATTTTCCTTAACTGACATTAATAGTACTTTTCAGTTAAATTATCAGATAACATGAAAGCTGCTTCTTTTAAGAAACTACAGAAGGTAGGTTTTCTTGTGAAGATTAACAACTAAGGAAAGTTGTAGTTACTCTCCTTTGAAAATTGAGAATTTAGGGGAGAGTAATTTGTAGATCCCACCATTGGATTCGTTTGTCCAATGTGTGCAGGAGGGTTTCCTGACACAATATGTAGATAGGCCAACAAGAGGTGAGGCCATACTGGATTTGGTTCTGGGTAATGAACCAGGCCAGGTGTTAGAATTAGAGGTAGGTGAGCTCTTTGGGGACAGTGACCACAATTCGGTGACCTTTACTCTAATGATGGAGAGGGATAAGTGTGCACTACAGGGCAAGAGTTATAGATGGGGGCAGGGAAATTATGATGCTGTGAGGCATGACTTAGGATGTGTGACCTGGAAAAATAAGCTTCAAGGCAAGGGTGTAATTGATATGTGGAGCTTGTTCAAGGAGCAACTATTGAGTGTCCTTGATAAGTATGTGCCCGTCAGACAGGGAGGAAAGGGTCGTGTGAGGGAGCCGTGGTTTAATAAGGAATTGGAATCCCTTGTTAAATGGAAGAGGGCGGCCTATGTAAAGATGAGGCGTGAAGGTTCAATTGGGGCGATGGAGAGTTATAAGGTAGCCAGGAAGGACCTGAGAGAGAGCTAAGAGCAGCAAGGAGGGGACATGAAAGGTCCTTAGTTGGTAGGATTAGGGAAAACCCTAAGGCTTTCTATAGGTATGTCAGGAATAAAAGAATGACTAGGGTAGAAATAGGTCCAGTCAAGGATAGTAGTGGGAAGTTGCGTGTGGAGGCTGAAGAGATTGGGGAGACACTGAATGAATACTTTTCGTCAGTATTCAATCAGGAACAGAACATTGTTGTCAATGTGAATACTGAGTCACAATTAAGTAGAATGGATGGCTTTGAGGTATGTAGAGAAGAGGTGTTGGAAATTCTGGAAAGGGTGAAAATAGATACGTCCCCTGGGCCTGATGGCATTTATCCTAGGATTCTCTGGGAAGCAAGGGAGGAAATTGCAGAGCCATTGGCCTTGATTTTTATGTCCTCGTTGTCTACAGGAGTAGTGCCAGAAGATTGGAGGCTAGCAAATGTGGTTCCCTTGTTCAAGAAGGGGAGTAGGGATAACCCTAGTAACTATAGGCCGGTGAGTCTCACTTCTGTTGTGGGCAAAATCTTAGAGAGAATTGTAAGGGATAGGATTTATGAACATCTGGATAGGAATAATGTGATCAAGGATAGTCAGCATGGTTTTGTGAAGGGCAGGTCGTGCCTCACAAACCTTATTGAATTCTTTGAGAAGGTGACTAAGGAGGTGGACGAGTGGAAAGCAGTAGATGTGGTGTATATGGATTTTAGTAAGGCGTTTGATAAGGTTCCCCATGGTAGGCTACTGCAAAAAATACGGAGGTATGGCATTGAGGGTGAGTTGGAGGTTTGGATTAGGAGTTGGCTGGCTGGAAGAAGACAGAGGGTAGTAGTTGATGGCAAATGTTCATCTTGGAGTGCCGTCACTAGCGGTGTTCCGCAAGGATCTGTTTTGGGACCATTGCTGTTTGTCATTTTTATAAATGACCTGGAGGAGGGGTTAGAAGGTTGGGTGAGTAAGTTTGCGGATGATACGAAAGTCGGAGGAGTTGTAGACAGTGAAGAAGGATGTGGCAGGTTACAGCGGGATATAGATAAGCTGCAGAACTGGGCAGAAAGGTGGCAAATGGAGTTCAATGTAGCTAAGTGTGAGGTGATTCACTTTGGTAAGTGTAATAAAAAGATGGGCTAACGGTCGGATACTTGGTAGTGTGGATGAGCAGAGGGATCTTGGTGTCCATGTACACAAATCTTTGAAAGTTGCCACCCAGGTAAATAGTGGAGTGAAGAAGGCATATGGCGTACTGGCTTTTATTGGTCGAGGAATTGAGTTCCGGAGTACTGAGGTCATGTTGCAGTTGTATAAGACTCTGGTGCGGCCACATCTGGAGTATTGTGTGCAGTTTTGGTCGCCATACTATAGGAAGGATGTGGAGGCACTGGAACGGGTGCAGAGGAGGTTTACCAGGATGTTGCCTGGTATGGTAGAAAGATCGTATGAGGAAAGGCTGAGGCATTTGGGGTTGTTTTCATTGGAGAAAAGAAGGTTTAGGGGTGACTTGATAGAGGTGTATAAGATGATTAGGGGTTTAGATAGGGTCGACAGTGAGAATCTTTTTCCACGTATGGAGTCAGCTATTACAAGGGGGCATAGCTTTAAATTAAGGGGGGGTAGGTATAGGACAGATGTTAGGGGTAGGTTCTTTACTCAGCGAGTCGTGAGTTCATGGAATGCCCTGCCAGTAGCAGTGGTGGACTCTCCCTCATTATGGGCATTTAAGCGGGCATTGGATAGGCATATGGAGGATAGTGGGCTAGTGTAGGTTAGGTGGGCTTGGATCGGTGCAACATCGAGGGCCGAAGGGCCTGTACTGCGCTGTATTCTTCTATGTTCTATGTTCTATAAAAGAATTGAGGACCTCAGTTAACAGCCTATTTCTTCAGTTGTGATTGAAATTTGTATTTGCACAAATCAGTCGCAAATTCCATCTAGCAATATTGGTTTTTGGATGCTTCTGCAAATATGGGAATGTCACATGAAAGCGATTAAGTTGTCAAATGTAAGAGTGACATTTTATTATTGGTTTGTCTTTCTTTCTCCTTGAAACAGTTTCTTAGAGATGCATTTGAAATGGGCCTTTTTGTGCAGACTTTAGTTGTTTCTGTCTTTCCCTACAGTTCTACATTGATCCAGCTAAACTACTCCCTCTTCAGCGATTCTTACCTCGGCCACCTGGTGAGAAAGGCCGAGGGAATGGAGGTCGAGGAGGAGCCCGAGGGGGGCGGGGCGGTGGATTTGGAGGACGGGGCGGTGGATTTGGAGGAAGAGGCGGTATGATGTCGACCATTCACTGAACATTTGTCGATACTGTAATTAATACTGATTGCCTTGGAAAGAGGTAGAATGTTGTACTGTGTGAAGCAGGCAGAGATTTGTGAAAGTGAGAAAAGTGAAGGATGCTATATTCCTGATAACCAAATGTGAAGGAAGAAAGTAAAGCCATCTTTACCTAGTGTTGATTTACTCAGAAAGTGTATGGTTACAGGTATGATATGCTTAAATCCTAACCCACCCCCACCCCTGTTAGTGTCACTTTGCTCTTTTATTGTTATCTAATCTACTGTGTTGTGTTGCGACACACCTCAGTGGCTATCAGTGAGGTGGGACCTGAACCTGGACCTCCTGGCTCAGAGGTAGGGAACGACAAAACCCTGAACTGTGTTCAAGGAAGCATACAATTTATGCCAGTCAGTTGTATACACTTAACTGAATTGATACATTCAGAGCCATTTGGTGTTAACTGTATATCAAGGTGTTGTTTTGTAACTGAAACAAAAGTGATACCTGAATAATACTTTTTCCCTAATAATTAGTTGATACTTTATTGTGAGCCTTACCTTGCTTTTAATACTGTATGCTATAGTGTGGATATGAAGCTGAATTTGCAATGAAAGAGAACACTGAAGAGGTTAATCACATATCATAGAGTTTCTTGCGTTTTGTGATATTTTTTCTGCCTGCGATCAGCAATGGGATTTTAAATGAAGTTGATTTCAACCTATGCTTCCGTAGTCCTCAGGAAATTTCCGTGACATTAGAATTGCATGAATTAAAATTACACCACAGAACAATGCGATTTAGCCTATCATCTCCATGCTGGCTATGAAAGAGCTATTTAGTCGAATCCCACCATTTCATGTTCTTTTGTATGTGCAAGGCATGTTGAGGTTGTTGCACAATTTACATTTTCAGATACCTATAGCATTCTGATATGAACTTAATGGGCTGAATCACCATCTGTGCTGTTGTAATAAGCTGCCAATCATCATTGCTGTAAATTAGGGAGTGCCTTTTTGTATGTTTATTGTAACATTGGTTCTGTCATTAACATGTAAATCTAAGTCTATTATTTTAAAACCTGTACATTTAAATGGTCATTGGAAAAACATATGGATGAGAATGGAATAGTGTAGGTTGGATGAGCTTCAGATTAGTTTCACAGGTCAGCGCAACATCGAAGGCCAAAGGGCCTGTACTGTGCTGTAATATTCTATATTCTAAATTGGCAAATTTAATATTATGGCTGTGCTACCTTGAAATGCAAATCCAGAGCCAAAGCATCAAGTGCATCATTCTGTCCTTTAGTACTTTGAAAATAGATTTTATTGGAGCTGCTTGAAGGTGCATGAACTTGCTAGAGTAATAAATAGCTTGAAAATCTGGGCTAAGTGGAATTGTAGAAACACCTTTATAATGTGAATCCCCTGTGGCATTGATAATGATTCATGCTGAAATTTGTAATTCGGCATGGTCCTACACCGTGCTGCCTTCACTTCTGCTCATGTTCAGTCAAACAGAAGGAACTTTCATTTGTTAAAATTGCTTGGAAATTATTTTGTTTCCTGAAAAAAGGATACTGAAAATTTAGTGTATTTGTACCAGTAAAGTTTTATGGACTTAAATTATTAAAATATTTTGAGCTAGTGGACGCGATATTTGGAATCAAACAGCAGTTGGTGGTATTTTTAAAAACATTTTTAAATTTATCCTTTCATTTTTGCTTCATATACAGGTGGTTTCAGGGGAGGGAGAGGAGGAGGTGGTTTCAGAGGAGGCAGAGGTGGTGGAGGACGTGGCTTCAGAGGTAAGTGAAAAGTGCTAGTAAATGTCAAAAAAGTTGCCTACTAACTTCAATATCTTGTAATCTCCTTTGCCTCTCCAACACCAAATCATTGCTCATTTTGGTGATGTTGGATGTTCAATTCAGATAGTACACTGAAGGATTCAAGGATCAGCACTGGAATTTGACACTGCTCATACTGAACAATTAGCTTATTTGTAGGAATGTTCCTACTTTCTCATATACAGGCATATGCTGTAGCATTCTGTGCAAGCAAAACTTAAAAAGAATTATGTTTAAATGTTCAGAGTCCTTTAAAACAGTTGTGATCTGTTTTAAAGTACTTCAGATGTTTGAAATCAGGACGTTATTTTTCCCATCTTAACAGTAGCAACTGATTCACAGCTGAGTCAGAAATTAATGCCCCGTTCCCATTCTTTCCATTATTAGCTCTGTGTCCTAATCTCCTTTAGGCATTTAACCAGTTTTCTTCATAAAGACATTTATCCTCTTGCACATGATTCCTGTTGTCTATTTTAAATTTTTGAATTACTTTCAGTATTTCCCTTTGGTGTAGGAGTCAAACTGAATGGTCACTCAGTTCAGAATTCAGTGCACTTTTAGAAATTCGTAGAACATTACAGTGCAGTACAGGCCCTTCGACCCTCGATGTTGTGCAGCCCTGTCATACTAATCTGAAGCCCATCCCACCTACACTATTCCATGTACGTTGATTTGCCTGTCCAATGACGACTTAAATGCCCTTCCACTTGGCGAATTTACTCCCGATGCAGGCAAAGCATTCCATACCCTTACTATTCTGAGTAAAGAAACTATCTCTGACATCTGTCTTATACCTATCTCCCCTCACTTTAAAGTTGTGTCCCCTCGTGTTTGCCGTCCCCATACTTAGAAAAAGGCTCTCCCTGTCCACCCTGTCTAACCCTCTGATTATCTTTTATGTCTCTATTAAGTCACCTCTCAACCTTCTTCTCTCTAACGAGAACACCCTCAAGGCCCTCAGTCTTTCCTCGTAAGACATTCCTTCCATACGAGGCAACATCCTCGTAAATCTCCTATGCACCCTTTCCAAAGCTTCCACATCCTTCTTATAATGCAGTGACCAGAACTGTACACAATACTCCAAGTGTGGCCGTACCAGAGCTTTGTACAGCTGTAGCATAACCTCCTGGTTCCAGAACTCAATCCCTCTATTAATAAAGGCCAAAACACTGTATGCCTTCTTAATAACCCTGTCAATCTGGGTGGCAACTTTCAGGGATCTGTGTACATGGACACCGAGATGTCTCTGCTCATCTGCACTCCCAAGAATCCTACCATTAGCCCAGTACTTTGCATTCCGATTACTCCATCCAAAGTGTATCACCTCACACTTGTCCGCATTAAACTCCATTTGCCACCTCTCAGCCCAGCTCTGCATCCTATCTATGTCTCTCTGCAACCTACTACATCCTTCGTCACTATATACAACTCCACCGACCTTAGTGTCGTCCGCAAATTTACTAATCCGCCCTTCTAAGCCCTCATCCAGGTCCTTTATAAAAATGGCGAACAGCAGTGGACCCAACACCAACCCTTGCGGTACGCCGCTAGTACCTGGACACCAAGGTGAACATGTTCCATCAACTACAACCATCTGTTTTCTTTCAGCAAGCCAAAATTCGACTAATATTCACCTATTATTGATCCACTTATAACTTCCCAAATTATGCAGGTCTTTCAATAGCTTTATTTACCTCCACACCTTTGATCAGTATTTCTGATACACTTTTTATATTTTCCAGACTTTCTCCTCTTTTTATACGCCTGTGATTTTAATTTGACCTTCTGTGAGACATCTTTCTCAAATGCCAAGTGAAAATACATTTGCTGCATTGTCTTTATTTATCCAGTCAGTTCTTGCATTCCTGAAGAAGGGCTTATGCCCGAAACGTCGATTCTCCTGTTCCTTGGATGCTGCCTGACCTGCGCTTTTCCAGCAACACATTTTCAGCTCTGATCTCCAGCATCTGCAGTCCTAACTTTCTCCTATTGTTGCAGATGTACAATATGTTCCATTCTGTTCATAGCTTGTCATGATTTACTTTGTTACTGTTGTTTCTGATTCACATGCTATCATTTTCTCCAACAGGTGGAAGAGGAAGGTGAAATTGCAAATGTTTGAAGATTGAGCAGCAACCTCCAAGTTTATTGCTTTGTTCCTTATTTTACCAGATGTGAGCTGCATCAAGTTGGAAGTTTTTTATCCTTGAAAAAAATGTGATCTATTGCATGCAGGATGTTTTTGTATTATTTGCATTGTAATTAATCACAGTTGTATATTTGAAATAAATGCATTTGAGGGTCCAGTGTGCCACTCAGAATTTGTTTGTACAGTGATAGAAATATCAATATTCTGATAAATTAGTTCTGAACACATTTGTGCACAAGAATGCGAAGGATGTAAGTTGCATTGTACAAACATAATACAATGATATACTGATTATGAAAGGTCCACAAAATAGTACAGCATGAGATGATGTTCCAATGTGATATTTGTTTGAAAATAAATGTTTTTACATAAAGGTGTGAGCATATAAATTATATCTGAAAATCAACCAAGTGCAACGATGCACTTATCAGTTGGACTATTTTTTGAAAAATTAAATAATAGGATGTGGGTATTGCTGGCGAGACCAACATTTATTGCCCATCCCTAATTACTCTTGAGAAGGTGGTGGTGAGCCGTATTTTTGAGCTGCTGCTGCTGTCCATTTGGTGCAGGTAAATCCATAAAGCTGTTTTGACCCAGCGACAGTGAGGGAACGGTTATTATATTTCCAAGACAGGATGGTGAGTTTTCATAAAACCTCTGTGCTTTTTCAGTCTGTGGTGGCTGACAGGATCCTCTGTAAGATTTGATGCTTTTTTTGGGGTACCTTTAAAAACAAATTTTCATCTATTCAAATCAATTCTGAACTACTTTTATGTATAGTAGCAAATTTCATGTTGGTGCATTAACTGCAGGACTGCTTTATTTGGCACCAGTTGAATCCAAAATGAAACTGAAAGAATGTTTTTTACAACTGGTGCCATTTAAGTCTGGATAGGGATTTTTTTTAACGTATCATGGCATATTTGGATCCATGGTATCAAACCTGGGCACTAAACTGATTCGCAAATGTTTGAAAACTTAGGGTAGGAACAGTAAGCTGCATGTTGGAAAGAAGTTCTGGGAGGTGATGGACTCTGTATTGAATTTAGAATTTGCAGATCTACCTTTTTATTGTTGTTCTTGTAATTTTGGAGCTTTGCTACCATTTTTATCCTGATTTATTTTCACTCTGGTGACACGTCACTCCGGAGCTGAATTTCAACTCTCCCTTCCTTCTCTAAATTCTTGTTGTGTATGCTTTTGCAAAAAAAAAACCTGGAGAAAAAAACAAAGTTAAACCTAACTTGATCATTAGTTTTGGCTCCTGGGTCTACCTCCTTAAAATCTCATTCCAGTTTTCAAAATCAATGCAGCCTTATTATTCACATAAATTAGTAAATTATGAAAAAGACAAACACATTAGTAATAAAGACATCTGCAGATGCTGACAATGGATGCCCTTTTATTTAACTGAAGAAGAAATTACAATATTTAAGGATAAAGGTTTTTCTGAAGTAATGACAGGGTCTAACTAATCAAGAGTTTCTTGGCAATTCACAATAACTCCTTTTAATTGAAACCGATCAAACTGAGTTCTTTAGAAATGGACTGTTTTAATTGCAAAGAATGGATTTATTTTATGTCCCAGAAAAAAATAGTAATCGGGTTTTCTGGATTTAAAATATCTTGAGTCATTCATAAAGCATGGAAACAGACCTTGCAATCCAACTTGTTCATGTCAACCTTGTTCCCAAACTAAAATCAGATTCACCTGGCCATATCCGTCCAAACGGATCCAAACTCTTCACAAACTTATCCAAATATCTTTTAAATGTTATGACTGAACCAGTATCCTCTACCTTCACTGGCAGTTCATTTCACAAATGAAGCAGTTTAAAAACAATTTTACCCTTGTCCTTTTTAAATCTTTCTCCTATCACCATAAAAAGTTTTCCCCTCATTTTGAATATCTTGCTTTGCAAACTCAAATGAGCTGTCGGTCAATATGGCAACTGAACCAATCATGTGGCTTTATTTCAAACATTGTTATTTCAGTCTCTGTCTTAAAGTGGTAAAAATTCATGCATTTTTATCAGAATTTGGTAATGGGATATTATTTTTGTCATTTCAATGATTGCCAGAAAGTTAAACATTTACACAAAAAGCATCTTCACCTTTGAAGTGGAAAATTCAACACTGAAAAAGATTCAAGAGAATGGGAGTAGACTGCCAAATGTAATATATTCTTTCCTACTATTCATATTTAGTTTTTGTTTGATCATTATCACTTGCTGTATTATTGTGGCTGGGATGGCAGTATGCTGAAGTCCATGACCCTGGATTGGAGAATTCAGTAGACAGTTGGGTAGGAAAAAGCAGATACTCCGACATATAGTCAATGTATACAATTATGCAAATATATTACTTGATATCAAAAAAGGTATTTCATCCTTTAAGGGGAAAAAAGATGGGAGCAAAATATCTTGAATGTGAATCAAGCAAGTAGGTACAGAAAACCAAGGGATGTTATCATTTATAGAAGAGGTTTTTTGAAAAAAAAAAGAACTTTTTACCCATGCTGTGAGTTTGGAAGTAAATGGGCAATTGGCATATTAGTAAATTGAATCTTGCAGGATGAACAGAATATTAGTATTGAGGGTTTATTTTAGTGAGGTGCTGTACAGATGGGATGGGCTCCAACTGAATCAGAATCAAACCAAAAATATTGGACAGGAAGATGGCAAAGGTTTTAAACTAGTAAGATGGAGGAATGAATCTGCAAGAAGTAAAACAAACCCAAATAAGACTAAACTAAGCATGGTATGCTAAGAGAAAGTGAGGACTGCAGATCAGAGTCAAAGAGTGTGGTGCTGGAAAAGGACAGCCAGTCAGGGAACATCCGAGGAGCAGGAGAGTCGACGGTTCGGGTATAAGCCCTTCTTCACTCCTTTATATGGACTAACACTGGGAACTAAATGTTGAGGAGTCTTATATTTAGACAGTTTAGACGATGCAAGAGTTAATTTATTAGAGGTAATGGCAGCACAAAAAACAAAGCAACCAGTGAAACTGCGAGTAGAGATTAAAAAAGGATCAGTGATAAGACTGGAAACTGCCTCTAACAGGTACAGGAACAAATAGTAGCAAGATTAGTAAAAAAAATTTTAAAAGGGACTTTAATTACACTAGTAAATTGGCTAAACAAGGTAGATAAATTTGTACATTATGCAGTGGACTCCTTTCTAATCCAATACTGTAATAAGGAATGAACTGCAGTAAGGAAATTAAAGTAGGAAAACATCAAGGACTAATGACTGTAATATATATTTTGAGATCAGATAATCACAAAAGTTGGCCAGAGAATAGAAATTTTGCAATATCTAATTCTCCTGACTCCTCCGATGTGTGTGTTAGAATATTTGCCTGGATGAGTGCAACTGCCAAAGACGAATTCAAGAAGTTCACTGTCATCCAGAAAACAGCTCACTTGTTTGGTATCCCATCCACTAGTTTAAACATTCCCTGCACTGCCAGTGCACCTGGGCTCATATGCTATTGACAAGAGGCATTGCAGCAGCTCACAGCAACAACATGGGCACACAAGGCAATGGAATAGCAGTGAGAAGCATATGAAATAATATCCACTGAGAAGCCATTAAAATATATTCCACTAAAAAGAACAAGCATTGATGAGGTAACATGAATGAATAAAATACCAAGGGAAAAACTGAAGGTAAAAAATGGATGACACAAAGTACTTTGACACTACGATCAGAATTTGACAAGGACAAAAAAGAAAGGTTTAAGGAAAATATGGCAAATTCATTGAAACTACAAAATTGTCAAGGAAGAAAAGCCAAAATAGTAAAATATTGTATGAGCATATAAACAAAAGGATATGCTGGGATGGGAATAGGCCCATTAAGTGATTGCATAATTTAAAATCTAAGACGGTGAAAACTAGTTAGCTAAATACAAAATAATTTGGGACGCCATCTTGCAGCTGTATGGGTCATTGGTGAGGCCACTTTTAGAATACTGTATAATTCTTGTCATTGTTCTATAGGAAGGAGGTTGTTAATCTTGGGGGGAGAGCTGAAAAGATTTGCAAGGATGTTGCCAGGGTCAGAAGGTTTGAGTTATTGGTAAAGGCTGGATAGGCTGGGGCTTTTCTCTCCGGAACTTTGGAGGCTGAGGGGTGACCATTTAAAAGTTTATAAAATCATGGGGTTCATGGATAGGGTGAATAGCCAAGGTCCTTTTTCTTGCGGGTGTCCAAAATTAGAGGGCATAAGTTAAAGGTGAGAGGGGGAAGATTTAAAAAGGACCAGGGGATAACTTTTTCACTCAGAGAATGGTGTACGTATGGTGTGAGCTGCCAGAGGAACTGGTGGAGGCAGGTCTGATTACAAAGACATCTGGGTGGGTATATGAATGCAAAGGGTTTAGAGGGATGTGGGCCGAATGCTCTCAAATGGGACTAGGTCAAACTGGAATGTCTGGTTGGCACGGACGAGTTGGACCGAAGACTCTGTGATTGGAGACTAGCAAATGTTGCATCCTTGTTCAAACAAAATGTGAAGATAATTCCAGCAATGGGTGGAGGCTGGTACAATTACAACATTTAAAAGGCATCTGGATGGGTATATGAATAGAAAGGGTTTAGAGGGATATGGACCAAGTGCTTGCAAATGGGACTAGATTAGTTAGAATATCTGGTCAGCATGGACAAGTTGGACCGAAGAATCTGTTTCCATGGTGTACATTATGACATATTAGTCAGTTTAACTTCAGTGATGCGGAAAACTGCTAGAAACAATAATTTGGGACAAAATTAATCATTACTTCTGGAAATGTGAGTTCATTAAGAAAATCCAGCATGAATATTTCAAGGAAAAATCAGGTTTAACAAACATTCTACAGGTTTTTGATTAGGTAAGAAAGTGTTGATGAGGACAATGCTGTTGAAGTGATGTATATGGATTCTAAAAGAGGTTTAATGCAATGCCCTAAAACAGATTTGTCAGCAAGGTTATGCCTCATAGAATAGAAATAACAGTAGCAATGTGGATACAAAATTACTGTGTGACAGGAAACTAAAAGTAGTGGCTGAAATAAATATTTCCCAGTTTGTTAAAAGATATATCATTGAGTTTCCCAGGGGTCAGTGTTGGCACCCTTTCTCTGATATATATTAATGACATAGACTGGTATACTGGTCACAATTTTCAAATGGAGGATACAGAACATGGACACATTATGAGGATAATGTTGAACTTCAAAAGGACATAGACAATGTAGGAGGGTAGTATACAGCAAATGGCAGAACCCTTAGAAGCATTACCATACAGAGTGATCTAGGTGTACAGGTCCACACTACCATCCATCAAAGACATCTCAGAAATGACTATCAGACTATTCTGACCTCTTGGCATCATGGTAGCCCACAAACCTAAGTTGACACTGAAACAGCTGAACCTAATGGACCCAATACCAACAACCAGCCAATCAAATGTCATTTATAAAATACCCTGCAAAGACTGCAACAAACATTACAATGGACAGATAGTCAGAAAGCTAACCACTAAAAGACATGGCCAGCTATCACTAGTATCCTTACAGATGAAGAAGAACGCCGCTTCGACTGGGATAACACTAAGACAAGCTAAACAGAGGCAAGCATGGGAATTCCTGGAGGCCTAGCATTCAAACCAGAATTCCATTGATAAACACATCAATTTGGACCCCATTTACCAACCCCTGAAATTATATTAACCATCTTAATAGACCAAGACACATAATTAGAAAGTGGGACAGAACACCAATGCTTCACCGGAGGTTCACCTAGCATGGTGATGAAACATCTGAGAACAAACCTACCAGCTCAGTGAGCAAACTTACAACCTAAACCTCAACCTGAGCTACAAGTCTTCTCAAAAAACTGCAGATCCTTGAAAGTGCCAACACAAGTGGATAAGGTGATGAAGAAGGCATGTGGCATGCTTGCCTTCATCAGCTGAGGCAAAGAGTATAGAAATTGGTAAGCCATGTTGCAACTGTGTAGAACTTTAGTCAGGACACATTTGAAATATTGCATATTGTTCTGGTTAGCACACTGCTAGAAAGATGTGGAGGCTTTGGAGATGGTACAGAAATGATTTTCCAGGATATTGCTTGATTTGGAGGGTATTAACTATGAACAGTAGCATCCGATCATTGCTAGACCCACTTGGACTTCTGTGTGTAGTTTTGGTGTTGTTTCCCAAAGAAGAACATCCTTGCATTAGAGGCAGTGCAATACCACTTCACGTGATATTCCTGGAATGAGATGATTGACCTATGAAGAGGGGTTCAGTAGATTAGGTATATATTCCCTGGATTTTAGATGAATGAGAAATGATATCATTGAAACATAAAATAAATATAAGGGACTTCTCAAAGCAACTGCTGAACTGGGCGGCACGGTGGCACAGTGGTTAGCACTGCTGCCTCACAGCGCCAGAGACCCGGGTTCAGGTGACTGACTGTGTGGAGTTTGCACGTTCTCCCCGTGTCTGCGTGGGTTTCCTCCAGGTGCTCCGGTTTCCTCCCACAGTCCAAAGATGTGCAGGTCAGGTGAATTGGCCATGTTAAATTGCCCGTAGTGTTAGGTAAGGGTAAATGTAGGGGTCTGGGTGGGTTGCGCTTCGGCGGGGCGGTGTGGACTTGTTGGGCCGAAGGGCCTGTTTCCACACTGTAAGTAATCTAATCTAATCTAAGAGTTTCCCATTTGGCAAATCTCAAACCACAAGCGCAGTTTCACTTCATGGAATCTGCCATTTAGGACTGAGATAATGAGAAATTTATTTCGTCAACAGATTGTGAAAATTTATAATTCACTAAGAGAATACCCAATTACTGGCTACATTTAAGACAGGTTGTTGGATTTTTGGGCTTTCATGAAATTAAGGGACATAATGTTACTGCAACAATATAGATTTGAGATAGGACAGCCTTGAAAGTCAAAGGGTTTGCTCTTCTTTAAATTTCTCCTGTTTTTATGGAGGGGTAAGAAGAATAAAATTGAAAAACAGAGAAGTTCTGCTAGACATACGTTGAATACTGATTTGGCACACTTAAGAGTATACAGTACTTGTACACAGTACTTTTACTTTGGTGCAGATAAAGAATGTCACTTTGCTGAATTATGCCTCTCAGTAAAGGATGGTTGACTAAACCCCCTGTCTCCTGAAATAATTATGGTGAGATTTGTAATAAAACTATTTCAAAATTATGCAAGTTTCAATCAAGGAGACACAAAAAGAATGTTTCCACTTGCAAGGAGGGGCAAAACTAGGGGCTATGAACATAAATAGCCACCAAAATATCATACAAGAAATTCTGAATAAGATTTCAATCTGGGGAGTGGTGAGATTTTGCAAGGAGATAACATAGGAAGTAGCTGAGGCAAATAATATGATTACATTTAAGATGAAGTTAGGTAATCATTTGAAGGAGAAGCGATAAGTGAGTTATGTTGATTGACTTGGATGTAAATGGATGGAAAGAGGCTTGAAATGGAGCACAAATACCAGCATGGAACAATTGGGCAGAATGGCCTGTATGCTATGTAATAATAGATCATTCTGTGGAAAAGCTGAGGGGAACTTTAGTGGCAGGAATGGACAAATGAAAGTGATTGAAATATGAGAGAAACCCAGAGTAGCCTAAATTAAGTAGGACCAGGTGCTCTTACTTGGTTCGTAATTACTTTTATACAATTGGTTTTCACAAATAAAGCTTCTAAATGTTCTTTGTAGGATGAGCTCACAATTTCTTGAAAATGGATGTGGATAAGCAGGATGGAATGATTTCTGTGACTCTTCTGCTTTAAACTTCTTTTTCCAAAACCTGAACGAACCTTTGGAAGTTCAGCATGAAGGTACCTCAAACATGTTCCAACTCAGGACGGGTGCTGGAAGTACAATTTATTTATTGTAAGCAGAAAAGTGCACTGACCTCCACGTGACTTTAATCTCATTCAAGTAATTCTTTGCAAAGTACCAGATCAGTGGAGCTCATTGTTCGTGTAACAAGGAGTTTGAGTTCCAGATTTTAAACTCCTTTCACTGGTTGATCAAAAAAACCTTTCAGCAGCTTTTGTGGTTTGGAGACAAACCTTTGTGCCCAATTTTACCTTTGAATAGATAAAAACAGAACCTCTGTCAGTTTATTTTTGGAATTGTTAAGTATCTCTTAACCACTGTAATGGAAGATGATTTGGAAACCCTCTTTGGGAATGCTACTTTCAATTCCTCCAGAGACTCAACTGAAATGGAATCCAAATCTGTCTTCTCTCAGAGGGAGCATAACATTGTTGCAACTTATTTGATAACTGCAGGTACTTGATCGTTAAAAGCACGTATGAATAGAGTGATGGTTAAAATATTGGAATGTTATGTGTTATGATGAAAAAAGTCTACAAATAATGTTTATGAAGGTGTATTGATGAAACTTAATTAGCCAAACTCATTTTTTTCTTCATAAAAATGGATTGTGTCATTGAATAAGAAATATTGCACAGATTTATGAAATATATGGTTCACTAACTTTTAATATTGGCAATGAGTTGAAGTTTGATAGAACTTTGATAGAATTCTGGTTTCCCTTTTCCTGTTTAGAATAATTAAGGCTTGATGTCGTTGTTGGCAAACTACTGCTGCACAAGTCTTAAAATGTACTGTTTGCTTTGATGACAATGGACACATTAATGAGAAACGTAACATGGTGTTTCATTACAGGAGTGTTAAGTCTACTCAGCAACATAATAGTGTTAATAATGTTTGTTAAGTTCAAGGAGTTCCGCACAGCCACCAATGCAATTATTGCGAACTTGGCTTTCACTGACATTGGGGTGAGTGCTATTGGTTACCCAATGTCAACTGCTTCAGACCTGCATGGCAGCTGGAAGTTTGGCCATGCAGGCTGTCAGGTCAGTAAACTGTTAAATTGTTAAAATAGGACAGGAAAAATAATTTTCAATTGTATTTGTGAAATGCATTCATTATGGTAATTCCCTCACTGCAGTATTGTTTGGCAACAATATCTTCTTTCTCCTTCTCTAGTCCTACCACCTGCCAAGAACAAGGGCAAAACGTTCACCTTCTGTGGGTTATTAATGAAACAATATTAGACTAAAGGGTCATTCGCCTGTGGATTTTTACTTTCCTAAGAAGTAGTGGAAGCTGTGTTATTGAATTCATACAAGGCAGATAAATCTATCAAATCAGATAAATTATGATTAACAAGGGAGCCAAAGGTTATTGTGTTATTTTTGTCACAGATGTGCAGTATATACCTTTAAGGGACATACTTACGATGTCATCTCCATATCATGTCATATGACCTAATGGTAAAAACTGAACCTGTCCTCTTGCAGTGTAACACACTGAGCAAAATGTGCTACAGTACATCCCAACTGCTTACTTTGACCTCAGAAACACAAACACCAGGAGTTGTAATAAAAGTTCATTGAATTGTTCAGTATTCTGTGACCTAAATTTCATATTTATGTTATGGGAGCTAACATAGGCATCACATCACAAGAGTTGAAGACCGTCAGCTATCTTAACATTTCACATGAAGGGTGATAGAGGGATTAGACAGGAAAATGGAGTTGAGTTGCCATTCAGATCAATCTTGTCGATTGGTGGAGCAGGCTCAAAAGACTGAATGGCCCAAGGCCTATTTTCCTATGGTTCAAATGGCCATTACAAGCCTGCTGATCTGTTCTTAACATTCATTTGGAAACTGGACAGATTATATGACAAGCGACCAATCTGATGTTACCATGCTTTATTCTCCAATTAATGTTGAACCATTGAAAATTTAATGGAATAACTGATTATAATCAGTTTTTTCTTGTATAAAGTTAGTTGCCATTATACATTCTATCTTTCAACTATTAAAAATATAGAAAATATATATCACCGTGTTTTTAACTTTACTGAAAGCATAATTGTGTATTTACAACATTGGGTCAGATAGCCAACCATGCTGTCACATATCTGCCATTTTGTTCATTTCTGCCCCTCCCCCTTTTTGTGCCCCTGCAATGACTTAAAGCAGAGGTGTTGTGGCACAGAAGGGGGCCACTTGGCCCATCATGCTTGCACCAGCTGTCCAAAACAACATAAACCTTTGCATCTCTATCTTTTCCCATTATGCTGAAGGGTTAGCTTTGCTTTTTTTGCTCTGATCTGCTGAGTATTCCAACATTTTCTATTTTTATTTCATTACCAACAAGGATTTTACTTTTGCATTTCAATTCCACTTATGTCTTCTACCCAAATATTAAAAGTTTTTACTATCCAACATATGGAAATGATTAAATGAACAAAATTAACAATGAGAAAGATGGCATTGATTCTTATCTCTGATCACTAGGCATTTCATGTAAAATGGAGTACTTAGAAGCATGTTGGAAGATTTCCTTACTTTCTATTATGAGCAGAGTGTGTTTAATTGCCTTCTAAAGTAGAAGAATAGGAAAAAAATTAAACATAGAACATAGAACAATACAGCACAGAACAGGCCCTTTGGCCCACGATGTTGTGCCGAACATTTGTCCTAGCTTAAGCACCCATCCATGTACCTATCCAATTGCCGCTTAAAGGTCACCAAAGATTCTGACTCTACCACTCCCACAGGCAGCGCATTCCATTCCCCCACCACTCTCTGGGTAAAGGACCCACCCCTGACATCTCCCCTATACCTTCCACCCTTCACCTTAAATTTATGTCCCCTTGTAACACTCTGTTGTACCCGGGGAAAAAGTTTCTGACTGTCTACTCTATCTATTCCTCTGATCATCTTATAAACCTCTATCAAGTCACCCCTCATCCTTCTCCGTTCCAAGGAGAAAAGGCCTAGCACTCTCAACCTATCCTCGTACGACCTATTCTCCATTCCAGGCAACATCCTAGTAAATCTCTGCACCCACTCCAAAGCTTCCACATCTTTCCTAAAGTGAGACGACCAGAACTGCACACAGTACTCCAAAAGTGGCCTAACCAAAGTCCTGTACAGTTGCAACATCACTTCACGACTCTTGAATTCAATCCCTCTGCTAATGAACACTAATACACCATAGGCCTTCTTACAAGCTCTATCCACCTGAGTGGCAACTTTCAAAGATCTATGAACATAGACCCCAAGATCCCTATGTTCCTCCACCTCACTAAGAACCCTACCGTTAACCCTGTATTCCGCATTCTTATTTGTCTTTCCAAAATGGACAACCTCACACTTGCAGGGTTGAACTCCTGGGCAGGGTTAAAATGGTAAAAGGTAAAATTTCACCCTTCATGTGAAATGCTGAGTTAGCTGATGGTCTTCAACTCTTGTGATGTGATACCGATATTAGCTCCCATAACATAATTATGAGATTTAGGTCACAGAATACTGAACAATTTGGCGGCACGGTGGCTCAGTGGTTAGCACTGCTGCCTCACAGCACCTGGGTTCGATTCCCGCCTGTCTGTGTGGAGTTTGCACATTCTCCCCGTGTCTGCGTGGGTTTCCTCCGGGTGCTCCCGTTTCCTCCCACAATCCAAAAGATATGCAGGTCAGGTGAATTGGCCATGCTAAAATTGCCCACAGTGTTAGGTGCATTAGTCAGGGGTAAATATAGGGTAGGGGAATGGGTTTGGGTGGGTTTCTCTTCAGAGGGGCGGTGTAGACTTGTTGGGTTGAAGGGCCTGTTTCCACACTGTAGAAAATCTAATCTAATTCAATGAACTTTTATTACAACTCCAGGTGCAAACGTACACTACAATCACAAGCATTTGTGTGTCTGAGATCAAGGTAAGCAGTTGAGGTGTACTGTAGCACATTTCCCTCAGTGAGTTATACTGCAAGGGGATAGCTTTGGTAAGGTAAGGAGACCTTGTTACCATTAGGTAATTTTTACCATTAGGTAAAATCACCAATTATCTTCATTGGATTGTATGTATTTCTCTATTTGTTTTAATTGGTGGTTGGTTTTTTTCAGGCTTATGCAGCTTTAAATATCTTTTTTGGGATGTCAAGTATTGGGTTACTTACTGTAGTCGCTATTGACCGATACCTGATGATTAGTAAGCCTGATTTAGGTAAGACTATTGTGATAGTTTTATAGAGCAGTCAAGATCTATACAATTGCTGTGAACTCCTTAATATTCTCATTCTTTATCTGAGTCAATATCCTGGAACTCCTTGCCGAACAGCACCATGAGATTGCCGACATCATGTCTAACCATCTTGTCAAGGGCAGTTAAGAATACTCAATAAGTTATTTTCATATCCAGTACATTTTTTTGTAATAATTAAAAAGTTGCTTTTGAATGCCAATGCAAACACAGCCTGTATATTAATAATGAACCATCAGCATATAACTCTATTAGATAAAGCTCTAACCCCATAATAAAACATGCTCTACACACACATGCAAACAGATAAAAGAAACTTTAGTGTTATGGGTAGAGGGAAATGCTGTTCAATGGTGCCTATCCACAGAAATTGCTGAGATGATCCTTTTGGCTTGGGAGGGCGCTTTGCTGTTATCTCTCTTCTCCAGGTGCTTTTCATTTGCTTGCAGGAGGCACAGACCAACTGGTTCACAACTTATAAAATTGCTTATAAAAAGCAACCACATAGAGCAACTGGTGAGGGTCAATAAACTGGCTTTCTTCAAACTTTAGGTACTTTATATTGTAGCCCAAAAGACATCACTTCCTTTCTACAGTGCAAAGATTTCTGATCGTACATTCACACCCTAACGAATCATAGAATCCCTACAGTTTGGAAACAGGCCATTCAGCCCAACAAGTCCACACTGACCCTCCGAAGTGCAACCCACCTGGATCTATTCCCCTACCCTATTACTCTACATTTATCCCTGACTAATGCACCTAATCTACGCACCCCTGAACACAATGGGCTAGTTTAGCATTCATATGTTTGGATTGTGGGAGGAAACCAGAGCATCCAGAGGAAACCCACGCAGACATGAGGGGAATGTGCAAACTCCACACAGAGAGTCACCTGAGGTGGGAATTAAACCCTGGTCCTTGGCGCTGTGAGGCAGCAGTGTGCCGCCCCCAAGGCTTTTCAGCTATCTGCAATCACATAATTGTTGCAGGAAAAAAAGCCTTTGTCATTGATAAGTGAGGACCAGTTCACAGGCCAGTTGCTTTTGGCAAAATCACCCTTGGTCCACATCCCCTGGTTCCAACCCAGCTGCAATAACCTCCCAAAACTATTTGAATATGCAACAGTGTAAACTGCTCTTACAATGAGAATTAGATAAGCTGCTTTCAAAAAGTGCAGCAATCCTTCTAAGTCCTTGCTTTTAAAATAGTTCTTTTGCCATTTCAGTCCATAATCAAAATTAAAAGACATGGTTTACACATTGCAGAAATGGATAATTTCATGGTCTAACTACTTCCTTATGATCGATGTTAATCTCTTGAGCATGTTTTCTGTAAATTGTTTTGAACAGCTAAGTCACATTTCCTATTTTCAAATTGAATGAAACCTTCACCAAATTTAAGGAATTTAGGAAAGTTGAAATAAATGCATCAACTATCTTACGAGCCATTTCTTTTAAGATATTAAAATGAAGTCTATCACTGAATGGGAATTTGTCATCCCACAGCTCCAACAATTTGCTAAGGACCAATTCCCCAATGTTGCTGATGTTGTGTTTCCTTCTCTCTAGTGAAGGCCAATACAAAATACCCATTCAATTAATCTGGCCTCTTCTTATTTGCCATAATTAATCTCTAAACTCACTTTCTACAAGAATTACTCACTTTGTTAACCATTTGTTTTAGAATTCTATAGCAGCTTTTCATTTTTATTTTACTAGCTAGTTTTCTCTGACACTCTGATTTTCCCCACCTCGTACTATTTTAGTCATCTTTTTTCATATTTTGTTCAATCTTCTCAATAACCACCTATCTTTCCACAATTGTATTACTGAATAGTCAGGTTCTGATGAAGTGTATTTCTGGACTCAAAAATTAACTCCAGACTGGGCGGCACGGTGGCACAGTGGTTAGCACTGCTGCCTCACAGCGCCAGAGACCCGCGTTCAATTCCCGCCTCAGGCGACTGGCTGTGTGGAGTTTGCACGTTCTCCCCGTGTCTGCGTGGGTTTCCTCCGGGTGCTCTGATTTCCTCTCACAGTCCAAAGATGTGCAGGTCAGGTGAATTGGCCATGCTAAATTGCCCGTAGTGTTAGGTTAGGGGTATAGGTGGGTTGCGCTTCGGCGGAGCGGTGTGGACTTGTTGGGCCGAAGGGCCTGTTTCCACACTGTAAGTAATCTAATCTAATCTAAGATACTGTCAGACCTGCTGAGTCTTTTCAGATTCTCTGTGGTTGCTTTCAACAATTGTCTTCTTGCCTTGATGATTCTGTTATCTGTATTCAAGCTGTTTCTTCATCCTGACTTCTGGAATTTTCGTCATCCTTTCTACTATGTTAATACCATTATTTCCTTTTGATGTTTTCAGCTCCGTCAAGAAATTCGCTAAATGGAGCAAACCTAAATACAAGTTCATATGATACCATTTCTCCAAACCAGTACAGTTGACCACAAGCAAGCTGATGTAGAATATCTTCAGACTTGACTATTACATGCACTCCTGGCAGACATATCATCTTGATGTGAAACACAATTCTCTGTCCTTGTTCTAAAATTCACCCAACATTCCTTTCCTTACCGACCTACATTGATTCCTAATTAAGCAAAGCTTTGTATTTAAAATTCTCTTCCTTGTTTTCAAATCCATCCACAGTTTCACCTACCTATACTCCTTTGGTCTTATTCAGCCTGATAACTGAGATATCTATATGTCTGACATATCTATCAAAAGAATTCTGGTCTCTTGAACTTGCTTGACTTTAATCACTCAAGCACAGGTAGCCATGTCTTGAGCTGCCAAGGCCTTAAAGCTCTAGAATTCCCAAAGCTATTTTTTAATGTCTCCCTTTGCTCTTTTAACTGCCCCTTAAATCCTAGCTCTTACGTAAATTTCTGGTCATCTCTCCAAAGATTACTTTATGTAAGTTGGTGTCCAATTCTGCACCATAACACTCCTGGTAAGAACTTTGGATGATTTTAATACATAACTTCCTTTTAAATTGTGTTTTATAATTCATTGTATTTTTCAGAATAATAAAAGTGTGGTAAATCAGAAAATCACGAACAAGTAATTTCTTCAATGCTTTTTCTTAGTGTAGTTTATTAATAGTGCATACTTTGATCCCATAATCTGTGATGGGCATGCAGTCATCTAGTATTACAGTGGTAGTTTCCTTTTTCCATAATATATTTTTGTTTTACTTCATATAAACTTACACACCTAACAACCGCTTCTACTGTCTTCTGAAGAAAAACATTTGCAAAAAACATATGTAATGCAACCTTTACTTCTCTTGAGTGAAAAGCCAATTTAGGCAAAGATTTCCTTTATGTACTCGGTGTCATAAAATCAAATACTTCATTAACTATGTTGACATTTTTGTTACAATTAACAGAGAAAATGTTTAGCAGATTTGTATTATTCAAAGTAAAAGTAAATTCAAATGACTTTACTTGTAGCTCAATCTTGCAATTCAGATAAACTTAAATTTATATAATTGTTTTGCAGAGAGTTGAGCTATATGAAGGTGTGCAGTCAGCTAAAGTGGTCCATTAATCAATAAATATCTCCAACAGGAAGAAAGATGACCAATGTTACCTATACAACTATGATCACTGTTGCCTGGGTGAATGGTCTCTTCTGGGCTCTGATGCCAATAATGGGTTGGGCGAGTTATGCCCCAGATCCAACAGGAGCTACATGTACCATCAATTGGAGGAACAATGACTCGTAAGTTTTCTTCTGTTATGTTTTCTTTACATTTGTTTCAATTACAACTTTGAATTTACAAATCAGAATTAAACTTCTTGTTAATTGTTTCACTTTTTTAAATCCTAAAATAAATTCTCAAGTTCAGAAATTGAAAATCAAAAGTCATAAATGCAATATGTAATGGGAAATATCACTGTGGGGTTTTTGATTTAAATTTTTTTTGACAATTAAAAATGAAATGATATAGTTTTCCTCATCCCATTTCCTTCCCTCTCACATTTGATACATAGATATGCTCAGATATATTTCTGCTGATTACAAAAGATAAAGAGAGTAAGTATGGCAAATCCACACTCTTGCGCTGTGAGTGCAACTGTTGAAGGAAAATCATGGACAGCAACTTCCAGATTTCTGTGTGAACACTGTTGAGTATTTCAGAAGTTACAGTCTGATTCACTAACAAGTGGAAGCATTGTTAACCTCACTGTTATCAAACGTGATGTATTTAGTTACTGATAGAAATTACTTTTAGAATAAAATTTATAATCAAATGAGCTGATAGCACTGCTTTTGAGTGTGCGGATAAAATGTTAAGTATGTAAAATGACATTGAATATACTGGAATAGTGGGGCCTCCACTTCCTCTGTCTGTCACCTCCTCTTATGTTGAGTGCCCTTTTTGTTGCTGTAAAGCATGCATCCGCATATTCAGCATTCCTTTCTGTGTTCCTGTTCTTGATCATCTTACCCAGTTTGAATTTTCATCACAGATATGAGAACATGTTTGATATTGATTTTCAGTTTCTGCATTGTCCTTAAATTTCAGAAATAGTTGAATTCAGACCTGTGGATTTATGCACCAATCTGCAGAAATGGAGTTACATAGTTAGCTTACAAAGTGAAGCTTAAACATCTACCCAGAGACGTTGCACCTTCAACTAAGCATTGAGAATTGGTCTGATTCATTGCATGTCTTTGTTTGCAGGTTGTTTGTTTCCTATACAATAACAGTCATTGCAGTTAATTTTGTGGTACCACTGTCGATCATGGTCTTCTGCTATTACAATGTATCAAAAACTGTGAAAAGGTTTATGCACCACGATATTCTAGAAAATTTAACCTTGGATTGGTCAGATCAACTTGATGTAACAAAAGTAAGACCTTTTCTCCTTCCAAGTTAACTTACACTGTCTCTGGAGACAACAAAATGCACAGTAGTTAAAACTTATGGAGATCTAAGTCTGGTTTTTTTTCAGGATTCTTAAGCTACCTTTGAAACTACTATAATCCCCATTCTTAAAAGTCCCATCCTCAATTCTCTATGCCAACATCTCTTTCCTCCTGCCTTAGGGAAGATGGTGTTAAACTTGAAAGTATTCAGAAAAGATTTACAAGGATGTTGCCAGGATTGGAGGGTTTGAGCTATAGGAGGAGGATCAATAGCCTGGGGTCATTTTCCCTGAGCTTCAGAAGCTGAGGGATGACCTTATTGACACTTATAAAATCATGAGGAAAATGGATAGGGTAAATAGGCAAGATCTTTCCTCCAGGGTGGTGGAGTTCAAAACTAGAGGGCATAGATTTAAGTTGAGAGGGGCAAGGTGAGAAGGAACCTAAGGGACAACGTTTTCATGCAAGGGTGATGCATGTGTGGAATGAGCTGCCAGAGGAAGTGGTGGAGGCTGGTACAATTAAAACATTTAAAAAGCTCCTAGAATCTAAGCTATGTTTGATGATGCATCACAATGGGCACAAGCATAATGATTACTATGATTAAAAGAAATATCCTTTGTTTTTCGTTTTTTCATAGATGTCTGTTATGATGATTGCGATGTTCCTAGTGGCTTGGTCTCCTTACTCCATTGTGTGCTTATGGTCTTCTTTTGGTGACCCAAAATTCATTCCACCTGCAATGGCAATTGTAGCTCCACTTTTTGCCAAGTCTTCCACTTTCTATAATCCTTGCATTTATGTCATTGCAAATAAGAAGTAAGTGTTTATTCCCTCAGAGAATGAGCATTTTTTTTGCAAATTTCTTTCCCAAATTATATTCATGCACATTTTTTCCTTCATTTCAGGTTTCGGAGGGCTATAATTGCAATGGTATGCTGCCAGACTCAACAGGATTTAACCATCAGTCACACTCTGCCTATGACCACCTCTCAGGCACCTTTAACAGAATTAAACTCTTTCATTTAAATTGGCTGTATTGTAATCTACTTATTATTTTAATGCATCTTTATTTCATTTTCCAACTGGAAAATGTTTTCTCAATGTCTTCATTTTTTGACTTGACTTTAAACTGTTTTCTGAATCCTGCATCTAATCAAAGATGTTCCCTTGATCTAATTTCTCCCAAAAATGCTGAAGTCTTTTATCAATTGCCTCACTATGCTTTTTCAAAAGAGAGGAAAATTCCATCATAGCAAATCATGTTACATGACACACTCCTCCCATAACAACTGGCTTCGTAGAGCTCACATAATTATTTTCATTTACCAGTGACCAAAACTGCAAGGAACAATGTTAACCCTACCTTCCTATTTTAACAGCATGAGTGGGAAATCAAATGTGGCTTTTCTTTCAGGTCACTATTGGAAAGAAGAGCTGAGCCTAACCAGATATTTTTACTTCATTTTTTCTTGCTAAACCAGAGGAAGCAGTGAATGCTTCTCAGTATCTCTAAGATGATTTCAACATTCCCCATTCATACTCCAAGCTTCCTGCTGACACCAGTTCACCCACAGCAATTATGTAATCATTTCAAATTCAGTCCCAGCCTTAAGTGGCTTTAATAGTCTATCAATTACTTTATGATTCAGTACTACATATGATTTTGAATCCAGGTAGATAACATTCACAACAACATTGGGCTTTAGTTATCAACCACTGGCAGCTGATGGTTGAGGTAGAATGTCACCAATACTTTTGGGATGCTGAATCTAAGTGCCAGTTTACTTACTACTGATAGAACATAGACTACTAGAGAGTCTTAATAAGAAATGGCACTGTGTTACGTAACTAAGTATCACGTATTGCATTATGGCAATCGGTACAATGAACATTGACTAATTAGAGATAGTTACAACTATCAGGAGTTAAGTACACCTTTCCAGTCTCTGTTGGAACCCTAGCCAAAACTAACTGTTTCTCTGCAGAAAAACTGCGTGATAACATCAATTGGGTGGAAAGTAATGCACCATCTCCATGAATTTCCAAAGAAACATTATCTTTTTTGAACACCTCCCCAAACTGCATCATTTTCATGAGCATTTATATGTCCACGTATATATCTACTTTTTCATGTACACTGCGTTGTCTTTCCCCACCCAGGTCTCTGATTCCACAAATTTAGACAGTGGAGAATGTGATTTTTTTTCAGACTTGGAGGATTAATAAGTCTTTGGCTTTATGGCTGTTGATTTTGACTGTGTTTGGTAACAAACAACTAGTTTTCTGGTGTTCGTCTTTGAGTTCATTCCAATCAAGTCCTACTGAATTATTGTTCTGTAATGAGACAGGGTCCCTGTGTACACCTCCTTCAGCTGTATGGACTGTTTATGTTTGTTGCTGTTTTTCTGTCCCATTTGACGACTGTACCATTCTTGTTTCACCCTGTTGTCCTAGGCCAATGTGTGGCAGCCATCTTGCCTGGTGACTTTTAATATAATGAGGGGTCTGCTGCTCATCATAAAACTTACCTTTTTCTACAAATATATTTATAGTCCCAGCTGTGGGACTCAACTATGGGGTAAACCACTCTGATAGGACAGGAATGTAAGTCTTCAGTTAGTTGTTGTTCTGATAATGATAAACCACAGTGTAGTGGGATGGACAAGTAAGTTAACAAGGCTGTATTAAAGACAGCGCTTTTCTTCAAAGGAGATTTGATTGTCAGGACCACATGCTTAGCTTCTCCATTTAGGTATTGATTTGCCAGCAAATGGATTATAGGTTAAAATCCAGAAGTGGCTGCAAACTGGCCGATGAATATCTGTTGGCAAACAGGTCTATTGCCTGACATAACTGTAGCTAGGTTGCCATGTCTAGCAAACACCTGTGCAAGACCCTGACAACTGCATCAGTGGATAGTTCATGACTTTATTATCCCTACCCACTGGGAAAAATAAGTAACAATATTGAGGCAAGTGGTCGTTTCCCACTCATTCTTATGTTGTGTTGGGAAAAGTAATGGAGGTCAGTGTCTGTTGCTGCTCTGTCCTGTGTCTAGACAGGTTTCACAGTCAGCTATGAAGTTCTCAGCCATCTTTGAAATCCTTGACCACATCTAAACCCTGACTGTACATGTGGTAAAGGTCAAATGTCCCTGGTAAACTTTATCCAGGATCTTATGAAGCTTAAATGAGAAATAGTTTGTCAAATACCAGCAAGCTGTTTTTATTTATGAACTACTACTGATGTTTAAAATTGGTCTTCATGGCCACTCAACTGATCTGACCAGTCTTCAATCAATCCTGATGAATGGCAACAGATTCTTGGTCCTTCTTTTGATCCTGAGCAATTTGATTGATTTGTTTCAGGTTACTGGCTATTTGATTGCTGTGGCCCAATCAACAAATGCTTCATCACTCATTCTCGAGCTGCAGACAGTCACGAAAGAGAACATGTCCACAGTTTTTTTTAGCTTCCCCTGCACCCATTGGGATTGGTGGGTGAACCTCATAAAGCAGAGTTAGAATGTTTATATCAGCAATAGCTTTAGGTCAATAGGCTTTAGCCTCCATTCCTTCAGCTTCAGGGACACATGCTGCATTTTCAAGTTTAAAATTAACAATATGTCCACTGACATAAATAAACTCTGTGAAAATCAAATCAGTTAGATCCTTTTATTTCTCTGCAGGAATGGCATGCAAATGTAGCATTCTTTTGTCATGAGTGAGCATTGTCTATGTCTGTGAGGTTCTACTGTTCCATAGCATTGACACTGACTCTTAGTATCTGGTATTTGACCTATTGAATATAATAATGTTTTAACATTTTCAGCTTCAGACTTAGTATTTAATATTGAAGCAATTCTAAATTAGAAATGTTAAGAATTATTTTCTCTAAGATGTTTAATCCTGTGTTCTATTTTGTCCAACTGTCATATTAAGTTTTTTTAGAAATGATTTCTCCATCAATTTCTTCTTAATCTGATTATTTACTTGAATTACCTTAAAACTGTCTTAAATCTGTCGTAGCTCAATTCTGTTTGTAACCAGCTGGCTTCAGGCTTGTATTCCTGTATGAAATGAATGCTGTTTAAATTTTGTTGTTTTAAAGTTGCTTGAAACTTCTAAACTGTATTATAACAGTACTGCATGATATACTTGCAATAAAACCTTATAATGAGATAGCAAACAATACTGTATCGTGTTACTTTTTTCAACTTTCAAGTTCTGCTAACTGCTAATGTTGTATCTCTGCACTGCTTATAGAGTATTCTCCAATTTTATTTAAACTACCTAGGTTCTGTTTAATTTTTCCTGCTGCAGTATAGAACTTCAAACTGCAGGGGTGATTTCTAAGATCCTCCCAATGGCTGTGCAGATGTACAGGAGGAAACATTGTTTCCTACTTTCTGGGGATTTCCCACTTTCTACAGCCAAGAAGAATGTTTTCCCAATTCTTCTTGGCTAAAATGCTTGCTCTTCTCCCTTTTGAGACCTAAAACATATTCTCTTACAAAACTTTTAAAATGATATTCTATAATTGTGGCCTTAATAAATGTTCCTCCCAAAATTAAATTCTGGCTATTCTAATCTTACAAAATATTTCAAAATATTGCAAAATTCTTTTCACTTTCTTCCTCTGTTGACTGTTCCTTCAATCTTTTTCTAATTTGCTCATTTGTATCTTAAGTAAATTATACAACCTTTCTGACACAAACAGCATAATTATATTTAATTAATTAAACCAGTTTCAGAAAGACCACAGAATTTATTTAAGACTACTAAAGGCCATATTTAGAAAACAAATGAAGAAATAGTCAACAGAAGAAGGAAGTTAGAAGAATTTTAATATTTTATAAGATCAGGATAATCAGAATTTAGTTTTGACAGAATCATTGGAGAATAAATTATTTTTCTGGCACTTGTTCCTTTCAGTAGTACCTCATGGATTGCAGAATTAATTGGTTTGCAAGTTGAGTACTCACTTTCTATTCCCTTTCCATCTTTGCTTGGTTTTAGGCCATTTCAATACATTTTTATTGCTTTCCCTCAAGGGAATCTAACTTTACATCTGTAGATGACAATTACTCCAACAGAGCCATCCTTTCCATGGTTTCAATCTTTCCACATACAGGGAAAGGGAAGTACCTGCTCTCTGTGTGTGAATCCAATTCACGATGCTGGTGACCCAAGCACTCAGTTGTAAACAGTAGCCTGTACATATGTGGAGATAGAGCATGAGTCCACACTTTTTAGTTACAAGATGTTGGCAGAATAGAATGCTCCAGCCAGAGCTCATCTACTCTGCCCACTTTTCTTCTTTTCTTCTTTCTCTTCTTAGGGCGGAACAGTGGCTCAGTGGTTAGTACTGTTGTTTCACAGCGCCAGTGACCCAGGTTTGATTCCAGCCTCGGGTGACTAACTGTGTGGAGTTTGCACATTCTCCCTGTGTCTACGTGGGTTTTCTCTGGGTCTTCTGGTTTCCTCCCACAATCCAAAGGTGTGCAGGTCAGATGAATTGGCCATGTTAAATTGCTCACAGCGTTAGATGCATTAGTCAAAGGGAAATGGGTCTGGGTGGGTTACTCTTCAGAGGGTCAGTGTGGACTGGTTGGGCTGAAGGACCTGTTTCTGCACTGTAGGGAATCTAATCTAATCAGGTAACCTTGATCAGAGGATAATATCTTAAAACTTGTGCTCGGTCCTTTAGAATGTGAAAATAGGAATCCATTTTTCATAAGGAATAGTGCAAATTTGGAACTCCTCCAAAACATTGCGGTTGTTCCTCAAATAAAAATGTTGAAGTGAGATTTTTACTTGTTGAAGTTATTCTAAAAGTGGGAGAAACATAAACCCAACTGCTTAGCTGAACAATTTTCTGTTTATTTATAATTTGAGACAGTAGGTCTGGTTTGGACATGGATTCATCACCATCCAATTTCAATAGCCAAGGGCTTGTCAGAGAGACAATGTGTAAAGAATACACTTTATTAGTGCGTAAAACATCCAGTAACTTGTCAGTTTCAGGATGAGAGGTCCTGATATTGTGCTGAGACAGCAATGTCCTAGCGTTGAGGCAATAGTGCTAGTAGGAGAAAATGAAGACTGCAGATGCTGGAGATCAGAGCTGAAAGTGTGTTGCTGGAAAAGCACAGCAGGTCAGGCAGCATCAAAGGAGCAGGAGAATTGACGTTTCAGGCATAAGCCCTTCTTTAGGAAACAGTGCTGGTAGTTTGTGACAAGAGAAGAATGTACTATGAGTTGTGAACTGCTACCAGTTGCTTGATAATTTATGTCATTCCTCCAATCACCTTGGAGCTCACCATCAATCTTCTCGTGGCTGCTACTTACTGACTCCACAAGCAACAGTGATTTGCTTGATACTTGATACTTGAAACCTGGGCAGCAGACAGTTTTATTCGCCTATTATGTGGCATATGCAAAATAATTCAAAACTACATATTTCCTGTATATAATTTGGTGGCAAATGTTCTTTTAATTTTTTTTAAAATACTCTCCATGCTGCCACTTCATAGTGTTGCTTATCATTAAACTCCATCAATGTTTTTGAGACAAGGAGATGGACATTTGGTACTGTCATTGCCTCAAGGCTGACTTACTCCCAGTCCAGTTTGGTATGTTTTGATAAGATGGCTGATAGTCCAATGATTCTGCCAATGTTGGCAGGTAGTGTTTGGAGGGCTGGACAGAGAAGATGCTTGGAGGTTTGCGTGCTCATCCCAGCATCTGGATTTATCTCTGCCTGTTTCCTTGGTGTGTTTGGCACTTTCCCAAATAAAGCATCTTAATTTTGGCCGGTGACAAGTTAAGGACTCCCATGTTTTGCCTGTTCAGGAATGCTTTCAGGACATCCCTAAAGCATCTTTCACTGACATGAAACATGCATCATGAGATACTTTGTTATTGAATCTCTCCCAGCCTCCACTGTATCACACAAAGATCTTCTCCTTCATTCTACCTGCCCCTTCTACTCTTCCGTTGCATTAAAAACTTGTCTTTCTCTCAATGAGTGGTGAATCTTTGGAATTCTTTACTGCAGAAGCTGGGTCATAAAGTATATTCAAGACTGAGATATATTTGTAATCAGTAAGAGAAGCAGGATAAGGCAGGGAAGTGGAGTTGACGATTATCAGAACAACCTTGATGACATTGAATGGTGGAGCATGGAACATTCTCTCTCAAGAAAATGACATTTGTCCTCCTCAGCATTCTGTCAGCGGCATTGTTGCTGCCACATTGGTTTTGACCAAAGCCAGGCCTTTTGTGGCCTAAACCTTTCAAGGTCATCTTCCAAAGCCATCTGCAGTCTCCCTCATTGAAAGTCAGCAGGTTCTCACCATCATGCTGTGGCCTCTGAGGCAGGACTCACAGATGACATGTTCTGTGTAAATGCACAAGCGTGATTAGTTGACTTTAGTATGCAATATGGCATAATTATATCATGAGTTATGTTTGGCTTTTTTTGGTTCACTTTTGCTTTTGCATTGCCAGTAAGTTTTCCCACTTAAAAAGGGATTTACCTTGGGAGTTGGGCATCCATTTTTACTGAGCAGTGAGGAGAGAGGGTGGAGTGAACCGAGGGCTACTGGGAAGGAAGAGCATGAGAACCGTTTTTAAAGGAATAGCTGAGGAAGAGGACACAACGAGGAGCAGAGAGCTGCCGGGCATATATTTGGGCAGCAGCTGAATCCCGAGACTCTTCACATTTATCCCCCAGCAGTATCTCCCACCTGCCTTCCTCCTACCACCAAAAAAAGAACTCTTGTGTATTGCGAGGGTAAGGCATTTCAAATGATATTTCTTGTGTATCATGTAATTGATTAACCTAGTTGGTTAGTTGAATAAGACCATAGAGAAGTACTAGAAATTATTTGACTCATAAATTTGTATAAATTAATTAAATAAGTAGAGATGGCTGGACATAAGTAGAGATATGCTGTAGCTATATGATGTGGTAGCTGGCTGATCTCATTGTGAACATCTGCAACAAGTGTTGATTGCTGGAAGAACTCCAGATCTGGAATTTGAGCTTCAAACACTGCAGCACATCCGGGATGTGGAGAGTTACCTGGACGCTTTGTTTCAGGAGGTAGTCACACTCAGTAGATTAAGTAATTCAAATTCAGTTAGTGATCAGGGACAACGGAGTGTGACTGTAATGAGGCAGGTAGAGGGATTCTGAGTTCAGGAGTGGAGGAGCCTCAGCTCTTGACCTTGTCCAACAGGTATGAGATTTTTCTCCCTGGATAGATGAGGAAAAGGACTATGGACAGGATGAGCCAGCTGACTGTGGCACCATGGTGCAGAAGGCCATTCAAGAGCGGGGAGCAAGAAGACAAGTAGTTGTCGTAGGGGATTCTACAATTAAGGGGAACAGATAGTATCCTTTGCGAGCCAGATCGGAAGTGTCACATGATGTGTTGCCCGCCCAGTGCCAGAATGCAAGATATCTCTAACCAGCTTGAAAGGATATTGGAGCGGGAGGGAGAAGGTCCAGTTGTTGTGGTCCACTTTGGGGCTAACAACATAGGCAAGGCTAGGAAGGAAGACCTGTTTGGGGATTATCAAGCAATAGGAAGGAAATTGAAGGACAGGTCCTCAAGGGTCATAATCTCTGGATTACTGCTTGAGCCACATGCTAATTGGCATAGGGATAAGAAAATTAGGGAAGTAAACATGTGACTAAGAGATTGGTGTAGGAAAGAGAGATTCCATTTCATGGGGCATTGGCATCAGCTTTGGAAGCGGGGTTGGGGGCGTGGTGATCTATACTGATGGGACGGTCCACACCTTGAACCAATCTGGAACCAGTGTTCTGGCGAAAAGGATAAATAGGATTGTTTCTTGGACTTAAACAAGGAAGGCATTCTTGTAAGAGGATTCGCAGTAGGTTAAAATCTTCTAGGAGAAAGTGGGGACTGCAGATGCTGGTGATCAGAGCTGAAAATGTGTTGCTGGAACAGCGCAGCAGGTCAGGCAGCATCCAAGGAGCAGGAGAATCGATGTTTCGGGCATAAGCCCTTCTTCAGGAATGAAGCCCTCATTCCTGAAGAAGGGCTTATGCCCGAAACGTCGATTCTCCTGTTCCCTGGATGCTGCCTGACCTGCTGCGCTGTTCCAGCAACACATTTTCAGCTATGATCTCCAGCATCTGCAGACCTCACTTTCTCCTCCTAGCAGGGAAGACAGTAGAGCAACAATGGCAGGAGTTTCTGAGTGTAACTCAGGTCACAGTACAGATGTTCATCCCAAAGAAAAGAAAGTAATCTAAGTAATCTAATCTAATCTAATCTAAAGATTATCCGGGTGGGGGTGGTGGGGGGGTGGAGGGAGGGGGCTGGAATTAGACAACCATGGATAACGAAAGAAATCAGGAAAACTTTCAATGATAGAGAGCCTATAAAGTGGCTAAGAGCACTGGGAATTCAGAAGATTGGGAAGACTACAAAAACAAACAGGGGATAACAAAGAGAGAAATGAGGAAAGAGAGGATCAAATATGAAGGATATTTCATAGCCAGTATTATTAGAAATGATAGTAAAAGTTTTTTCAATACATAAGAAACAAATGAGAGGCAAAAGTAAATATTGGGGCACTCCAAATTGATGCAGGAAGGCTACACTGGGAGATAAGGAAATAACTAAAGAACTTAACAAGTACTTTGTGTCAGTCTTCACAGTGGAAGACAGGAGTATCCCAACAATTAAGGAGAGGCTCGCGGCAGAGTTAAGTTTGGTAGCCTTCACAAAGGAGAAAATGCTCGAAAAGCTAAAAGGTCTCCTGGCCCCCTGAGGAAATAGCGGAGATTAGATTCCCTACAGTATGGAAATAGACCCTACAGCCTAACTAGTCCATAATGACCCATTTCCCCCTGACTAATGCACCTAACACTATGGGCAATTTAGATTAGAGGAGGCTGCAGAAAGATTTAGACAGTTTAGGAGAGTGGTCCAGGTAATGGCTGATGAAATTTGACCTGAGCAAATGCGAGGTCTTGCACTTTGGAAAAAAGAATACAGGCATGGACTATTTCTAAACAGTGACAAAATTCATAAAACCAAAGTACAAAGGGACCTGAGAGTTCTAGTCCAGGATTCTCTAAAGTTTAATTTGCAGGTTGAGTCCATGATTAAGCAAGTGAATATAATGTTGTCACTTATCTCGAGGGTTGGAATATAAAAACAGCGATGTGCTTCTGAGACTTTATAAAGCTATAGTTAGGCCCCATTTAGAAAATTGTGTCCAATTTTGAGCCCCACACTTCAGGAAGGACATACTGGCATTGGAGTATGTCCAGCAGAGATTCACATGATGATCCTAGAATGGTAGGCCTAACATACAATGAAAGGCTGAAGATCCTGAGATTGTATTCATTAGAGTTTAGAAGGTTGGAGATCTAATAGTGTATGGCTTAGAAGGGGTGGGCACTGGGAAGTTGTTTCAGTTAGGTGGGGAGACTAGGACCTGTGGGCACAGCCTTAAAATTAGAGGGAGTCAATTTAGAACAGAAATGAGGAGACATTTCTTCAGTCAGAGAGTGGTGGGCCTGTGGAATTCATTGACATGGTGCACAGTGGAGGCAGTTAAATGTCTTCAAGGCAGAGATTGTTAAATTCTTGATCTTGCAAGGAATTAAGAGCTACTGGGAAAATGTGGGTAAGTGGAGCTCAGCCATGATTAAATGGTGAAGTGCACTAGGAAGCCTTACTTCCACTCCTATGTCTTATAGTCTTATGGTTTTATTGTGACAAAACTGCTGGTTATTGGACAGTGGCAGAGGGAAAGAAAGGTATCAGAACTTTTAACTGAATGGGGATTTAGAATTGGGTTTAGAACTGGGATCACATTTGGATGAATTCTTCAAGGATAATGGCTGTCTAACTTGTCTCCTGCCCTCTTCTTCTTTAACACCTTTATCTTAGTGCTCTTCTGCTTTCACGTGCTCCTCATCCCCTTCCACTAGCTGTATAGCAAAAACCAAGACCTGAACCATCACAATTGTGGGATTGTGCACATCACAAATCATGACACTCCCCTGGTGGAATATTATATATCTCCTTCAAAATGGTCGAGGCAAAAGAAGTGTCAGCCATACGACATCTTGTAGATGTCCTGACACAATCACAGAAAGCACTTGGAGAATGTTAGTAACACCAGAAAAATAAATCAATTTAGCATCTAACCTTTAAATAGTTGATGCTCCCTTTAAATAGCACTGGTGCAACTGCTACTGAAAGTGTGTTCTGTTGTGCAAGGTTAAGCAAGGCTATTTATTGAAGCTTCAAGATTCAAAGTAGCATTGCTGGTGTTTGCTCTGCAGATTTTCAGCAGACATTTCCCCAGTACTTGTTCTCTCCTCTTTCTCTTGCAGAGAGGAGTTGCTGCAGTGGTAATGAAATGTCTGTGAGTAAACAACTTGGAGCTCACTGAGCTTTGTTTTAAAATTAAACAAAGCAGCATGTGTGGGTGGAGTCAGACTCACACAGACCCAGGATTTTGGTTTTGCTTTCCTTTGGGTTTGGAGTTATCTGTTGAGTCTGAAAGATCCAGGTCTCTCCCTCTGCTGCAACAAAAAAAGCTAGAGTTCTCTTTCAGCTGCTGGATTGTTTCATTCAGTGTTCTATTCTCTTCAATTGGAAAAGAGATAGCATGTGAGGAGAAGCTGTTTTGCTGAATTTACCTTTGCCAAGAGTTTCCTTTGGGAAACTGCTATATTGGAACAGCTATATTAGTAGTTAGAACAGCACAGGAACAGGCCCTTTGGCCCACGATGGTTGTGCCAAACATGACGCCAAGTTAAACTAATCTCTTCTGCCTGCCGTTGGTCCATAGCCCATCTTCCTTACTTATTCACGTGCTAATGTAAAAGCCCCTTAAGCACCCCTATTGTATCTGCCTCCATCATTACCCCTGGCAGCAAGTTCCAGACTCCTACCACTCTCTGTGTAAAAAATGTACACTCCATGCACACTTCGAAAGCACCAGGTATATTATTTTATTAAGTTTCTCAATAGTGTTAAAGTTATGCCAATTCTCTTTTTTTGTTTGTATTTTATCTGTTTTGTAATAATAAAGTGTGTTTTGCTTGAAATCTAGTGGTGGACTAATTGAATCAAATGTGGAACTCAGCGCCTGACACTTGCCTTGAAATAAAATAGAAAGTTAGAGTCTAGTTTTGAGAGGGATTTGAGAGGGTTTGGTCTGGTCCACAAGAGCGGTAAAGAATTCCACAGATTCAATACCCTCTGAAAGTAGGCATTCCTCCTCATCACTATCTTAAATGTGTAACCCCTTGTTCCGAGGTTTTACACTCTCCACCACCCCCACCCCCGCCCCCCCCCCCCCCCCCCCCCCCCAAAGGAAAACAACATACCATTAGTAATCTTGTTTACATCAGATGGTCACATCTGACTGTGATGACTTTACATACTTTGAGAAAGGCATCAAATGCAGTGTTGAGCATTTTAAATTATATTGACAATTACTGACTTACGTTTATAAATAGCTGATATTCAGTACTATTTACATTTCAGTCAGAAAACAAAGAGTGGAAGTTAAAAGATTGTTTCTCATTTCACAAGTATATTTCCCATCCACCATCTCTGGCCTTAGGATGCTAAACTGGTGCCAGGCAATGGGTAGTTTAACACCATGGACTTTTTGAAAGTGGGTGAATCTGATAAAACTCGTTTTATATAGCAATCTTTACAGAATGTTTGGAGGAACCATTTATCTCATCGGCTTGATTTTAATTTGTAAAAAAGCAATAATTGTCAGATACGACAATTTTTCTAAAATTCATCCAGTACGAGTTGGACCAAAGGGACATCTCTATGACTCTATGACTCTATATGAAACTTCAAAGATTTAACCATCATTATCAATGAAATTCTCTTCTTATTGTTAGTTTTCGTTTTATTGAAGATTAGTCGTATCCTTTGGTGTTCATTTTTTAAAAAATACACTCTCATTTTGACCTGCTTGTGTATTACAATGTATCTATTACATCAGAAATCCAATCCATGTTCCTACTTAATTTGTTTTGTATATATGCTCTGATATTGTTCAGTAAGCTTCACTGTGAAATGGAGGCCAAGAAGACAGATTCAAAGAGTACTTTAATCAGTTCAATCACCGACTTAGAAGTGGATCTTCCTCAGTCACGCACCATAATTAGTAGCCAGCTGCTTGGGCTAAACCATTTTCCATTTATTTCAGGGAAACGTTCATTCTACATTTGTTCTGTAGTTAGAATCGATGAATTCACAGTAACTATATTTCTTTTTTTATTTTATGTAAATTCAGAATTTAGTGATTTTCTCACAGTGTCCCACCTTAGACTATAATTCACGAATTGTTGGACAACCAGTCAAAATTTCCAGTTTAACTATCATTTAAAAACAAAATTTAAATCTGATGTGCTACTAAGTCCCAGTAACAAAAGTATAAAAAGAATGTTGCATCTACTATATATAACCAGCTCTTTGTTTCCCTGTTAAATAACCTCACTAAGTACGTCTGACTGAAAACTAAGCTCTTCCCAGGGATACCTGAAGGTTAGATGACCTATAAAGCTCAGCTAATCTCATCTAATCCTCTGTATCCAAACTGGTTCCTCCATGTTCTGAAGTAGAAGCTATATAGAAATAGGGACTCTCAGCTTTATTTGTGTCTAGTTTTGTTGACTTTGAACAATGCATCTGATTGCTGTCTTTTGCTCGCTAGCCACAATTCTCACAAAAGTATCTTCCTTTTGTCCTTCTCAGTGCATGTGCATTTTCCACAGTAGAAGTGATGGCACTGCAACCAGGTAAGTCAATTAAAAATAAATAGTCAGGTGGATATAATAGTTCTACAGCTAAATAATGCTCTATGAAAAGCAAGTGAGTGTACTCAGTTTTGAATCCAGTTACTTTTTCAAACACTGCTAGAATGCACCCTCAAAAGCCATTTGTTTAAAATTTGTTCGAGCAATCTCTATGCAGTTTATACTATGTTGTTGTTCAAGTGTGAGGATAAAATGTGTTTCCATTCAGCAACAGTGTTTAAGAATATAAACTATATGTTAAGATTGGCCTACATTGTAGAATTTAGTATTGAATAGCATATGCCAAGAAGACAGAAGTACATTTTAAAATCTGAATTGAAAAGGTACAAAGTGAATTTGACTATTTCAATCTACACTGCAGCAAGAACATTTGATGAAATGAGGGATGTGTATATCTCTCAGACCTGTAAATTATATTGGACATAATGTTTCATGAGTTAGACTATCCATACTAAAAAGTTATCATTTATATTTCGTATTTCTAATGTCCCATAATGCACTGTATTCAGATCCCACATTCAGATGGGATCTGAATGTGGGATTGAATTCTTTCTGATCAAAGAATTCAGATGTTGTCATAAACCATGATGTAAAGAATCTGAAGATAAATTACAAATATGTTTATATTTAAATTTTCTATTACTTCATTTTTTAAGATAAATAATGTGGAACATTTAATGTGCAGCATGATAAGACATAGGCTTAACTTCATAAAATATGTTATCCACTGAAATGCATTTTGGAAGTATGGATGTGTGCTCTAAGTGATTTTCCCATTTAGTAAAATAGGTGCAGCAAACATTGTTGGGATTGCAGGCTCTGGAAGGGATATATGTTTCAGAAGTCTTGATTTGTGCTTCTCACATCACTTTTGGAATTTCAGCTTTGGTTCTAATTCCACATCCCTGTTTTCCTGATGGCAACCACAGTCTCAGGGAATGTGGAGTGGAAATATGACTACTCTCCATTTCCTGCATAGAGCTCCTTACAAACAAATTTTCCCACCATGATCATTTTCTGGATCTGACATAAGTTCCGTAGATCCTTCTGTTTATTGACATCAGAACTGATTGCCTCAATGATAAAATCAATAATTTAAATCTGCTCAGAACCATTTGGAGAAATAAGAGGACTGCTGGCACAGAGCATGTCTTTTTTTTCTTTAGATTTTTAAAATTTGTTCATGGGATGAGTGCATTGCTCTCCAAGACCATGTCCACTATTTCTTGCTTACACCTAACCATACTCAAGAAAGTCGTGTGAAGCCCCTTCTTGAACTGCTACTGTTCAAAATTCATACATAATGTGTGTTGTTAATTTTGCTTTAAGCAAATGTTGGTCAGTTCTTTCCCTACATCTGGCCCCTTTGCTTCTTTTCAGTATCTCTCAAATTATAAAATAATGTTTTATTTTCTTATTTGTAGAGGAATGCAGGCCCTATGAGTGTAAGACAATGGCTAAACCTTAAGTTACACTGTGTTTTGGGCTGTTGAGCTATGTTGAGCTCCCTTTTACTCAAATCAGCAAAATTCCTCATTTATAATTCATGAGTGAAGGAGGGCTGACTTTACCCAAAAACATTCTTTCTCGTAGCAGAAGTAATATAATACAAAATCATCTGGATATTTAAATAACAGATTTGAATTATTGATTTTATCATTGAGGCGAAGACAGAGCAATTCAGTTCTGATATTAATAAACAGAAAGATCCACATCAGAACTTACATCAGATCCAGAAACTGATAAATGCATAATATACTAATTTTTTTAGTGTGGAGAATCTCATCTAAAGAAGTAGTATATATTATGCATTTATCAGTTGCATTTATTATACTAATGTCCAGATTAAAGTTGTTTCTCTATAATAGATTATGGTGGTGTTAACTGGTCAGTGAAGTAACATGAGGGACATTCAATGAAAATAAAACTACGAAGTAAACTGAACATTTTCCTTTTTTTCAGGTCTGTATTATGTGATGACCCAGATATGTCTGAGATCCCTGTCAATATTCCAGTGGATACAGTTAAATTTCGCGTTGAAAAAACTGTTGTCCAACAACTTCCACGTGAAGCATTTTATTACCTTGTGGACTTAAGATATCTCTGGTTGACATATAATGCCATCAACACCATAGACCCTCAAAGCTTTTATAATTTAAAAGAACTCCATGAATTGCGCCTTGATGGAAACATGCTGTCTACCTTTCCTTGGGATTCACTGCAGGAAATGCCAAATCTTCGAATTCTTGACTTGCACAATAACAGACTGTCATCTATTTCTGCTAATGCGGCTCGATATCTTAGAAATATAACCAATTTAGATATATCTAGTAACAAGCTCACTACACTGCCATCTGACTTGTTAGATATCTGGCCTGCTCACTCACACATGTTTGAAAAAGATCCAATGCAGAGAGTAATTCTAGGTAAGTACTAATCATTATCTTCTGTAAAAGGCAGGAACAAAGACAATACCAACTTCTACTTGTGTTGCATTTTTTACATTGTAAGGCAACAAGTTGCTCCATAACAAATCATGAGATGTTTGCAAATAAGCATGAAGATTTTATAATTGATGTATGAGGATAGAAAGCCAATGGTAGTAAATGCCTGGGTAAGAGATCAACAGGGCTGAAAATGTGTTGCTGGAAAAGCGTAGCAGGTCAGGCAGCACTTTTCCAGATGCTGCCTGACCTGCTGCGCTTTTCCAGCAATGCTGCCTGACCTGCTGCGCTTTTCCAGCAACACATTTTCAGCTCTGATCTCCAGCATCTGCAGTCCTCACTTTCTCCTAAGAGATCAACAGGATTAAGCACAGCAAGGGTTGTGAGTGATGGACTTCTGGAAGACATGGAATACAACAATAATTAAAGTTAACTTATAATACCAGTCTTAATGAGCTGAGTAAACAGAAATTAGCAGAGGCTCAGTAAGGAGCATCTTACCTGGCCACATTCCTTGTCAGTTAAAAATGCTGTCCTATGTGGTTGATTAATGACACACTGTACATAACTTTTCTAAGCATTCTGCAACATTTCAAAGGAAAAACTATTCTGTTTTAACTTGAATTATTGAGCGATGCACAATTAGACAGCAAGAAAACCTCCCAAATCATCTTTCAATATGGGATTGGGCCTCAATTTAAAAATTCACTTTTGACAATGCTTACTCCTGTGTTGAAATGCCACCTTAGTTTATAAAGTGTAATCGTTTATATCTTGACGCATTGGATTGGCTGAATGCAGCAAATATTGAACTAGTGGGCACTTAAAAATCAGTTGGCCTAATTTTCCTTCTGACAAAAAATAAAAAATCGTTAAAAACATAAAGATCGAGATGGTCTCTAGGGTGAATAATTTAAAAGATTTACCACTTTCTGAATGAAGAGATTCCTCCTCATGTCGTTCTCAAATGGCTTTCCTTTTGCCAGTGAATAGAATATATTTGGATTTTCAAAAAGCATATGGTAATATGTCACACAGGAGCTTATTACATTAACTTGAACTCAATGGATTGTGATAGAATATGAATATGGATTGAGGATTAGCAGTTGGTAACTATTGGAGTACCACGAGGATCAATTCTTAGACCTCAGCCTTTTACAGTCTAAATTATGACATAAAGTAAGGGATTGGGTGAGTAGTACTGCATACAATTTTTGCTGATAATATAAAGTTAGCTGGGAAAGTACACAGTGAAGAGAGTGCAATGTGATTGAAAAGGGACAAGCTGATATATGGGCAAGAACATGGCTGATGGAATACATTATAGCAAAGTCTGACGTTGTCATGTTTAAAAGGAATTATAAAAGACAATATTTATGAATATTAAAAACTGGAAACTGTTTGCATTCAGAAGGACCTGGGTGTATGTAAGCCCCATGAGGTTAATTAGGAAAGGAAATAGTATGTCAACTTTTGTTATGAAGGATTGGAGTACAAGAATAAAACAAATCTTATCCAAATGTAGAAGGGATGAATGAAGCCATGCCTGGAATATTGTCCACTGTTTTAGCCTCCTAATCTGAGGAAGGACCTATGGGTCCTAGAGGGAGTGCAATAAAGCTCACAGAATGTTTACCGGGACAAGGTTTTACCCAATTGGAGAGATTGAGCACTAATGGCAAGGGTCCTGTGGAGTGGTGCCGAACAAAGAGACCTGAGAGTGCAGGTTCATAGTTCCTTGAAAGCAGAGTCGCAGGTGGACAAGACAGTGAAGAACGCATTTGAAACTCTAGCCTTTATTGGTCAGTGCATTGAGTAAAGGATTTCATGTTGTGGCTATATAGGACATTGGTTTGGCCACTTTTGGAATATTGTGTTCAATTCTGGTATCCCTGCTATAGAGAAGATGTTGTGAATCTTGAAAGGGTTCAGAAAAGTCTTTATTTATTGTTCATTCTCGGGACGATGGTATCGCTGGCTAGGTCAACATTTGTTGCTCATTCCAGATGGTAGTTAAGAGTCAACAGAGTGCTGTGGTTCTGAAGTCACATGCAATCCAGACCAGGTAAGGATGGTAGTTTCTTTCCCTAAAAGGCATTAGTGAACCAAGGATGTTGCCAGGTTTGGAGGGCTTGAGCTGTAGGGAGAGGCTGAATAGGCTGGGGCTGTTTTCCCTGGAGCATCGGAAGCCGAGGGTTGACGTTATAGTGGTTTATAAAATCATGAGGGGCATAGATAGAGTAATTGGACAAGGTCTTTTCCCCAGGATAGTGAGTCCAAAATTGGAGGGTGCAGGTCTAAGGTGAGAGGAAAGATTTAAAAGGAACTTAGGGGGTACCTGTTTCACATGGTGGGTAGCGCATGTGTAAGGTGAGCTGCCAGAGAAAGTGGCAGAGGTGGGTACAATTACAACATTTAAAAGGAATCTGGATGGGGACATAGATTTTGAAGGATATGGGCCAAATGCTGGTAAATGGAACTGGATTAATTTAGGATATCTAGTTGGCATGGATGAGTTGAAATGAACAGTCAGTTTGCATCTTGCACATCTCTATGATTCTTTGATTCCACAACAGGCCTACTTTCCCTGTAGATTTGAACAATTAAAGGTGATCTAACCAAAACATCTGGATTGATTAAGGAACTTGACTGGGCAATGGGGAGAAGGTGTTTCTCCTGGTTGAAGAATCTAGATATGGAATCTCAGACACAGAATAAGGAGTCAGCTATTTAGGACCAAGTTGAAGAGAAATCTCTTGTCTCAAAGCATTGTCAAATTTTAGAATTTTTACCTTAGAAAGCTGTGGATGCTTGACCTTTGAGTATATTTATGTTAGAGGTCAGTTGAGTTTTGAGTTTTAAGGCAATTGTGAGATGTGCGATGATTGGCAGAGCATGTTCAAAGGGCCTACACTTCCATCAATATCTTATCCTTTTATGTCTTTACATGAAATATTGAAATGAACATTTGAAGTAATTATTTTCTGAAATTTCAATGGGGTCTGTTTTGAATTCCTGCCACAATTCAGTGCAAGACGGATAGCTATCCTGGAAAAGCAATATAAACAGAGACACAAAGAGTAGAACCTCATAGGGTTCGGATCCTTGTGCTGTATGGCAAGATTTGTGGCAGAATTGGACGAGGAGTACAATGAGGCCTATCTTGATATGGACAGTATCTCACGTCACCTTTTATGCATTTGACAAGTGGTGTGGTGAGGTTCTCTCGAGGTAGTAGTATGTTGCCTGTTAAGGGAGATGGTTGCCTCATTAATTTCCAGCTTCCTTTCTCAGCAAATGTGCCAAGCAAGCTAGATAGTGAGAAAACTTTACACGGAAGTCAGAGAATTCAGTTCGCCAATGGCTCTTGAAGGATCTGTACATTATACCCAACCAAAGACAATTTCAGGGCATGATACATAGGAACTAGTTATACATTCCCTCCATCCGTGGACACTGGCATATGCTTTTTGCCAACCCATCATGGCCATCATGGTGCCTTTCTGATACACTCTCGCAGAGAGACAAACAACAGGTAGAATGTCAAACAAGCGTCATTTACAAAAAAAACTGCCAGATATACAGTGCATCATCATCATCAATGCCTCAATAAGTTTGTTTTTTCTTCTCCCACCCAATACATCTTAGCATAGACCCTGGTTCTGCAGCTGGCATTGAGGGAGCTTGTTTAGCACTGAAGCCAGTTGACGCTAGAGATTTGGTCAGGTGATCCTATGGGTGCTGTGTCTGAACAGGTCAAGCATGTTAACCTTCTTGCCAGGTGCAAATTGACACTCCTCAGTGTGAATGTCCAACGGTTGAAGGTGCAGGTGGAGGACATAGTCACATCTGGAGTGTTCTGTGTGGAGACCTCTGAGGGGGCTGTGTGTGCTTCCTCCTCAGACATGGTACCTGTGGGAATCACACAACTTGTTTGTTCAGCAGGATTCAAGTCCCTAGGCACCATGCCTTCAATCCTGAGGACCGGTAGCTGGGCCAGTGGAGTGCAAGTCTGTATGTCTCTCTGGCAATCATCCAGGAAGAAGGCTCCTCTCCTTTGCACCATCCATTTTACAAGGATCTCCAGGTCATTCGTGGAGAATCACAGGGCTATCTTTCCCTTCTCTGATGTCTTCTTCAAATATCCTTGAGTGAACAGGACAGCCTTTAGGATTCCAGTGCTTATTCTGATATAAAGCGGCCTTTTACAAATTGCAGGGATGCAAGGCAGCTGGTCTTTTAGATATCTGCCGCGTAGTGAGCTGTTGTTGGCACAGTATGTTGGTAAACAAGGGCTAGAGTTGGACATGAGAGACACCATCGGAGCATGGTAGGTAGTTAATGAGGTGTGTTTGGTAAGATGCATTAAGAACGCCCACTGGGCCTCATGGCGAAATGCCATCCAAAACATCTCAGCACAAGTTAGACTTAGCAATAAACAAATGCAAGGTTCTGCCTAAAGGAATTGTTCAATTCTTAGAGGTAGTTCAAAGTAAAGCTCGAGGTATGAGGAAAAGTTGCATCTGAAAGATGGTCATTTGGAGTGATTTAATATTGGGTCCCTTCTAGAATGGTTAGCTCCGCTGCCTCTCAGTTAAATGGTTTTGAATTCAATTTATATTGCACTATGTGAGCTCAAGCCTGCTCTGAAAGAGGACTGCTTCCAGAATTTAGGATGAGATGTTAAACTGAGGCTACATTGACCCTCTTAGTTAAAAATAAAAAATCTCATGGCAACATATTCCTAATGTCTTGTCCAATATTTATTCTTTAACCGAAATTCCCAAACAGGTTTTTAGTCTCTTTCACAATAATAACGGCAGTAAACTCACTGTGTGCAATAGGCCAGTTAACCTGACATCAGTGGTGGGTAATTGTTGGAGGGATTCTGAGGGACAAGATCTACATGCATTTGGAAAGGCAAGGACTATTAGAGATAGTCAACATGGCTTTGTGCTTAGGAAAGCGTGTCCTACTGACTTGACTGAATTTTTTGAAGAAATGACAAAAAAGGTTGAGGAAGACAGACCAGTAGACTGAAGATCAACTTCAGTAAGGCGTTCGACAAAGTTCTGCAGATAGTCTGGTAAATTACATAGGATCTGGGGAGAGCTAGCCATTTGGATACAAAATTGGCTTGAAGGAGGCAGAGGGTCGTGGTTGCTTTTCACACTTGGAGGCCCATGACCAGCAGTGTGCCACAAGGATCGGTGCTGGGTCTACTGCTTTTCATCGTTTTTATAAATGAGCTGAATGTGAATACACAAGATATGGTTAGTACGTCTGCTGATGACACCAAAATAGATGGTGTAGTGGAGCACAAAGAAGGTTATCTCAATGAACAACAGGACCTTGACCATATGGGCCAATGGACCGAGGAGTGGCAGGTGTAAAATTAATTTAGAAAGATGCAAGGTGTTGCATTTTGGTAAGGTAAACCAGGGCAGCACTTATACACTTAATGGGAAGGTCCTGGGGAGTGTTGTCAAACAAGTAGTCCTGGGGTGCAGGTGCATAGTTCGTTGAAATGGAGTCACTGGTAGACAGGGTGGTAAAAAGGCATTTGGTATGCTTGTTTTCATTGGTCAGTGCATTGAGTATAAGAGTTGGGAGGTCATGTTGCGGCTGTACAGGACATGGGTGAGGCTACTTTTACAAGACTGTATATGTTGCTAAACTTGAAAGGGGACAGAAAAGATTTACAAGCATGTTGCTGGGCTTGGAGGATTTGAGCTATAGGGAGAAGCTGATTGGACTAGGGCTGTTTTCCCTGAGGGTGTTTGAATAGGCTGAAGCTGTTTTCCCTAGAGCTGAGGGGTGACCTTATGGAGGTTTATGAATTCATGAGGCCTATGGATAGGGTAAACAGACAAAATCTTTTCCCTGGGGTGGGGAGTCCAGAACTAGAGGACATAGGTTTAGGGTAAGAGAGGAAAGATATAAAAGGGACCTAAGGGGCAACTTTTTCACACAGAGGGTAGTGCATGTGTGGAATGAGCTGCCAGAGGAAGTAGTGGAGGCTGGTACAATTGCAAACATTTAAAGGTATCTGAATGGGTATATGAATAGGAAGGGTTTAGAGGAAAATGGGCCAAGTGTTGGCAAATGGAACTAGATTGGGTTGGGATATCTAGTCGGCATGGACAAGTTGGACCAAAGGGTCTGTTTCCATGCTGTACATCTCTATGACTCTATGACCTTATGGAAATTTATAAAATTATGAGAGGCATGGATAGTGTGAATAGCCAAGGTCTTTTCTCCAGGGTAGGGGAGTCCAAAATTATAAGGTGTAGGTTTAAGGTGAGAGGTAAAGGTTTAAAAGGGATCTGAGGGCCAACATTTTCAGAAGCTGGTGTGTGTATGGAACAAGCTGCTAGAGAAAATAGTGGAGGCAGATACAATTACAATATTGAAAAGGCATCTGAATGTGTGCATGAAGAGGAAGGGTTTGGAGCGATATGGGTCAAATGCTGTCAAATCGGACTAAGTCAGTTTAGGATATCTGTTTGATGCAGATAATTTAGACCAAATTACACAAGCACTTTGGGGTTTTTGGAGTCATGAAATACCATATATAAATATGAGTTTATTATAGAATAGAATCCCTACATTGTGGACACATGTCCTTCAGCCCAACAAGTCCACACTGACCCCTCTGAAGAGTAACTCACCTAAACCCATTCCCCTATATTTAGCCCTGACTAATGCACCTGACCTAGGCATCCCCGAACACTATAGGCAATTTAGCATGGCCAATTCACCTAACATGCCCATCTTTGGATTGTGGGAGGAAACCGGCGCACCCAGAGGAAACCCATGCAGACACAGGAAAAATGTGCAAACTCCACACAGTCACTTGACAGCTGGAATTGAACCCAGGTCCCTGGCGCTGTGCAACAATTGAGCCGCAATAGTATAGTTTCTTTTAAATTGGAGTTCAGTTGAATAATTATTGAAGCTAATCCTGAAGTGCTTCAGCTCTTTTCTGCTGCACCCACCACTTGCTTTTAGGCTACTTTTTTTTAATTTCAAAAATATACTTTATTCATAAAATATTTTGATGATCTGTACAATTGGTGGTGCTATTCATAGGCACACCTTGCATTTCTTTAGATTAGATTAGATTAGATTAGATTAGATTACTTACAGTGTGGAAACAGGCCCTTCGGCCCAACAAGTCCACACCGACCCGCCGAAGCGCAACCCACCCATACCCCTACATTTACCCCTTAAACCTAACACTACGGGCAATTTAGCATGGCCAATTCACCTGACCCGCACATCTTTGGACTGTGGGAGGAAACCGGAGCACCCGGAGGAAACCCACGCAGACACGGGGAGAACGTGCAAACTCCACACAGTCAGTCGCCTGAGTCGGGAATTGAACCCGGGTCTACAGGCGCTGTGAGGCAGCAGTGCTAACCACTGGGCCACCGTGCCGCCCATAAAGAGATCTCTTTACATACAGAGATCGGAATTAATCAATTGTATATACAGATCCAAATGTTTACCATCCATATATTTAGCTGAGGCTTCAGCGGAGCCCACTTACTGAGTGGGCCCCCTGTTCTTCTTTGTCAAGCAGACGTTACATGATGGTCTTTCCCCACCGCACCTTGGCGGCAGCTGCCCCAAACTTCAGCGCTTCCCTCAACATGTAGTCCTGGACTTTGGAATGTGCCAGTCTGCAACACTCAGTCGGGGTCAGCTCCTTCAGTTGGAAGATCAATAGGTTTTGGACAGACCAAAGAGCATCTTTGACCGAGTTGATGATTCTCCAGGCACAGTTGATGTTCGTCTCGGTGTGCATCCCAGGGATCAGGCCGTAGAGCACGGAGTCCCGTATCACGGAGCTACCCAGGACGAACCTCGACAAACACCACTGTATTCCTTTCCAGACTTCCTTTGCATAGGCACATTCCAGAAGGAGGTTTGTGACAGTCTCGTCCCCTCCACAGCCGCTTCGAGGGCAGTGTGTTGTGCAGCAGAGAGTCCGGGCGTGCATAAAGGATCTCACAGGCAGAGCCCTTCTCACCACCAGCCAAGCCATGTCTTGGTGCTTGTTGGAAAGTTCTGGCGATGAGGCTCTTTCTTTTATATTTCAAAATATACTTTATTTATAAAATAATTTGATGGTCTGTACAGTTGGTCATGCCATACATATGTAAACATGTACATACAGAGATCCGAATTTATCATTTTTATACAGGTCTGTACATTTTTTGATCATATGCCCATATAATTAGCTGAGGCATCAGCAGAGCCCAAATGACTGCATGGGCCCCCTGTTCTTCTTTAGGCAGGCAGATGTTACACGGTGGTCTTTCCCCACCGTGCCTTGGCGGCAGCTGCCCCAAGCTTCAGCGCGTCCCTCAACACGTAGTCCTGGACCTTGGAATGTGCCAGTCTGCAGCACTCAGTCGGGGTCAACTCCTTCAGCTGGAAGATCAGCAGGTTTCGGACCACCCAGAGAGCGTCCTTCACCGAGTTGATGATCCCCCAGGCACAGTTGATGTTCGTCTCGGTGTACGTCCCGGGGAACAGGCTGTAGAGCACGGAGTCCCGCGTCACGGCTCTGCTCGGGACGAACCTCGACAAACACCACTGCATTCCTCTCCAGACTTCCTCTGCATAGGAACATTCCAGAAGGAGGTGTGTGACAGTCTCGTCCCCCCCGCAGCCGCTTCTAGGGCAGCGTGCGGTGCGGCTGAGAGTCCGGGCGTACATAAAGGATCTCACAGGCAGTGCCCTTCTCACCACCAGCCAAGCCATGGTGCTTGTTGGAAAGTTCTGGCAATGAGGCATTCTGCCAAATGGCTTTGACAGTCTGCTCAGGGAACCGCTCGATAGGATCCGCCCTCTCCTTTTCCCGAAGGGTCTCAAGGACACTACGTGCTGACCACTTCCTAATGGACTTGTGGTCAAAGGTGTTTTTCTTCATAAATTTCTCCACAAAGGACAGGTGATACGGAACGGTCCAACTACTCGGAGCGTTCCACAGCAGCGAGGCCAGGCCCATCCTTTGCAACACCGGGAACAGGTAGAACCTCAGTACGTAGTGACACTTGGTGTTTGCGTACCAGGGATCCACGCACAGCTTGATGCAGCCACACACAAAGGTGGCCATCAGGGTGAGGGTGGCATTGGCTGTATTTATTCCCCTGTTGCCCAGATCTTTGTACAGCGAGTCCCTTCGGACCCAGTCCATCTTTGACCTCCATATGAACTGGAAGATGGCCCGGGTGACTGCAGCGGCACAGGTTCTGGGAATAGGCCTCCTCTGCCTCTTTCGAAAAGCTGGGAACATGATAGCTTGGGGCATTGCACATCTCTACCCAGCCCCTGATCACCTATGACTGATCCACTTGCAAGTCCAACTGGTGGTGACACTTTACATAAATTCCTAGTAAAAGAATTCATTATTTGCAAATCAGTTTGTTGCGTATTGCTAAATGGAAGTAAGAAATTGAAGGGTATGCTTTGTTTTGCACTTATCACAACTAGGCAAAAGTTGTGAGGCATTTACAAATTTCTTTTACGGACATAAAGCAGGATCTTGAGGTTTTTTTTTGTGTATTGTGGCAGATTTTCCATTGGCCAGACAGTCCTTATTCCCGTATAGGTGGGAGTCGTGCATGGGGACCCTGCAGAATCCCCATTGTAGTAGATTCCAAAAGGACTAAAAGGTAAATCTGTACCAGGGAAGTCTTTAAAAGTTCCCTTAAAAATTGAAGATTTCACATAGAGTCATAGAGTCATAGAGATGTACAGCATGGAAACAAACCCTTCGGTCCAACCTGTCCATGCTGACCAGATATCCCAACCCAATCTAGTCCCACCTGCCAGCACCCGGCCCATATCCCTCCAAACCCTTCCTATTCATATACCCATCCAAATGCCTTTTAAATGTTGCAATTGTATTAGCCTCCACCACTTCCTCTGGCAGCTCATTCCATACACGTATCACCCTCTGTGTGAAAAAGTTGCCCCTTATGTCTCTTTTATATCTTTCCCAACTCACCCTAAACCTATGCCCTCTAGTTCTGGACTCCCCGACCTCAGGGAAAAGACTTTGCCTATTTACCCTATCCATGCCCCTCATAATTTTGTAAACCTCTATAAGGTCACCCCTCAGCCTCCGACGCTCCAGGGAAAACAGCCCCAGCCTGATCAGCCTTTCCCTCCATCTCAAATCCTCCAACCCTGGCAACATCCTTGTAAATCGTTTCTGAACCCTTTCAAGTTTCACAACATCTTTCTGATAGAAAGGGGACCAGAATTGCATGCAATATTCCAACAGTGGCCTAACCAATGTCCTGTACAGTTGCAACATGACCTCCCGATTCCTGTACTCAATACTCTGACTAATAAAGGAAAGCATACCAAACACCTTCTTCCCTATCCTACCTACCTGCGCCTCCACTTTAAAGGAGCTATGAACCTGCATTCCAAGGTCTCTTTGTTCAGCAATACTCCCTTGGACCTTACCATTAAGTGTATAAGTCCTGCTAAGATTTGCGTTGCCAAAATGCAGCACCTCGCACTTATCTGAATTAAACTCCATCCGCCACTTCTCAGCCCATTGGCCCATCTGGTCAAGATCCTGTTGTCATCTTCGCTGTTCACTACACCTCCAATTTTGATGTCATCTGCAAACTTACTAACTGTACCTCATATGCTCGTATCTAAATCATTTATGTAAATGACAAAAAGTAGAGTACCCAGCACCGATCCTTGTAGCACTCCACTGGTCACAGACCTGCAGTCTGAAAAACAACTCTCCACCACCACACTCTGTCTTCTACCTTTGAGCCAGTTCTGTATCCAAATGGGTAGTTCTCTCTGTATTCCATGAGATCTAACCTTGCCAATCAGTCTCCCATGGGGAACCTTGTCGAACGCCCTACTGAAGTCCATATAGATCACATCTACTGCTCTGCCCTCATTAATCCTCTTTGTTACTTCCCCAAAAAACTCAACAAAATTTGAGAGACATGATTTCCCATGCCCAAAGCCATGTTGACTATCCCTAATCAGTCCTTGCCTTTCCAAATACATGTACATCCTGTCCCTCAGGATTCCCTCCAACAATTTGCCCACCACCAGTACACATGGTTCCAATGAAATGAAATAAAATTGTTCCTCAGGAAAGGTTGGACTATAAAATACATAGTTGAATGCCTGAGTAATATTTAAACCAATCCCATTCTTATCTCACAACCCCTCGACTACATTCCCTCCACCACTGGACCAATCACATGGCTAGAACCTGACCTGATACCAGCAGCCTATCGGGATCTGACACTCCCCCACCCAGAGTCGAAACCTCTGCCCTGGGACCTGACATTGAATCTTCACCTCACCATGGGGATCTGGCACTCCCACCCCCTAGAAGTTGACATCTCTACCTTGAAATCTAACAACTGATTCCCCCCATCCCCTTCACTGAAATGTACCCTGATACCCTATTTCCTGCTGCCTGACCCCCTCCCCAGTATTGACTTGATTCATGAGCCCTCCCACTACCACCAGCAGTGAACCCACTCCCCCAAATCCCCTGCATCCAGCCTGACCCTGCCCCACAATTCCCCTCATCTCACTTGACACAGCCACCTATTCACCTCCCCAGACCAAGGATTGCCATCTCCCCCATTGAACCACACCACTGAACCCCACAACCCCATTCCCCTCCCCTCCCGATCCCACCTGAAGCCCAGTCCAGAAATGGGGTGCGATTTACCTTCCTCTATGCTATGAAAAATCTGACAGAAATCTGTCACAAATCTGCAAGTGCACTCCTCAATGGAGTCCAAAGTGGAAACTGTTAAAAAAAGGATGGAACTGAGTGGCACTCTGTATGAAATAGCCACTCCTGGGAAATTAGGCCCACAGCTGTTAGCATGTACATGATTCATTTCCAGTGCAACTTTCCAGATTATTTAATAAATGATTTCCAAAAGCAGACTGCCATCTAATGGTGGATAGACATTTTGACTACTAAAGGCTGGTTGAGTATTATTATCAAGCTGCCTGACTCGAGTGGTCAAACGGACACATAGTTTTACACAGTCTCCCAATTATTGAGACTTACGGCCTACATACCTGGCATCACACTGGCATCAGAAATTTATGCATCACATTCCTCATTTGCACAGTAGACAAAATGCCTACTTGGATGGATGACAACATCCTGTTGGTGGAGAAAACCATTCATGAATTTACTGTATGACTTCAGTATGACTTCACCTGTAGTTCAAATGTTTGAGACACTTGACTTTTCAGGGATAATTTGAGGTGGACGAACCACCACTCAGTGGCAGGAGTGCTGGATGTAGGCCTTTTTTCACATTTGAGCTTTGATCAGGTTATCCATATTCACTCAGGATAGTTTTGATGATCCCTATTGGGCGGCACAGTGGCTAGCACTGGGTTCAACTCCCTCCTCGGGCAACTGTCTGTGTGGAGTTTGCATATTCTCCCCGTGTCTGCGTGGGTTTCCTCCGGGTGCTCCGGATTCCTCCCACAGTCCAAAGATGTGCAGGTTAGGTGTATTGGCCATGCTAAATTGCCCATAGTGAAGGGGTAAATGTAGGGGAATGGGTCTGGGTGGGTTGTTCTTCGAAGCGTCGGTGTGGTCTTGTTGGGCTGAAGGGTCTGTTTCCATACTGTAAGTAATCTATCTATCTATCTCAGTATGAAGCTTATCCAGTGGCTAGGACCCTATTCGCGAGACCCCATAATGGCAGTACAGAATATCAGCCGTGGTCATATGGAATGGTAGGGCAGAATATCAGCCATAGTCATATGGAATGACAGTACAGAATATCAGCTGTGGTCATATAGAACGGCAGAACAGAATATCAGCCATGGTCATATGGAATGGCAGTACAGAATATCAGCCATAGTCATATGGAATGACAGTACAGAATATCAGCTGTGGTCATATAGAACGGCAGTACAGAATATCAGCCGTGGTCCTATGGAATGGCAGTACAGAATATCAGCCATAGTCATATGGAATGGCAGCACAGAATATCAGCTGTGGTCATATAGAACGGCAGTACAGAATATCAGCCATAGTCATATGGAATGACAGTACAGAATATCAGCCATAGTCATATGGAATGACAGTACAGAATATCAGCTGTGGTCATATAGAACGGCAGTACAGAATATCAGCCATGGTCATATGGAACGGCAGTACAGAGTATCAGCCATAGTCATATGGAATGGCAGTACAGAATATCAGCCGTGGTCATATGGAATGGCAGTACAGAATATCAGCCATAGTCATATGGAATGGCAGTACAGAATATCAGCTGTGGTCATATGGAATGCAGTACAGAATATCAGCCGTGGTCATATGGAACAGCAGTGTAGGATTGAAGAACTCTGTGTTCCACTCCTGCACCTAGTTTCAATGAATGCTAGATTAGATGCATTCCTCGAAAGTGTAGCTGTGTTTGAAGTGTACAAAAATTGGATCCAGTTCTATTCTTCACTGATTGGGTTTCTGGGAGGGTAAAAAAGCCCTTCCCCTGGCCTGGGTTTAATCATGCGGCACTTCTGTCCTTCACACAGGCGTCTGTATTGTACCAGAAATTACATTCACATGCACCTCTTCACTTCGTTTGTATGCCGAGCTATTAGCATCTTTGTCAAGGATGTGGTGGTCTATTCAGACTCTGCAGCGGATGAGCTGGAGTTCAGAGTTGAAGATTTAATGGGTGATGTAGCCACTCTCCATGAGGACAAGCGTCAGTTTGTAAGTGCGGTCACACACACAGTCGGAACTCTGCCACACACCCGGCAATAAGTCAATAGCAAATGAATCTCCTCTTCATTGAAATTAGTACATCATTCCTTTGCATCCTGTTCTACTGAAGTCACAGTCCCTCAGTCAGTTAGGTTACTAAAGATGATTGAGGGCTTCAGCTGTGGAGCAATTAACACAGGGAGTTAGTTTAGGCTTTCATCTTGAGGAAAATGGCTTCGGATTAAAGGATGTGTACAGTGTCATTCCGGGAGATGGAGTGGGCATTGAGTGGCCAGGTGCAGCCAACTCCAGGAGACCCTTGTCAACAATTTGGGGAACACCGTCATTGATTTAATACGCAAAATACTATCAGCAGTTGAAGCCTGAATCTCTGAATAAGCTTGTCGTGTGACAAAACCTGACCAGGAGCAGCAAGTGACCCAATCACAGAAGTGTTACTTGCAGTAAGAGACCATTCAGCCTATTGTGTCTGTACCAGCTCTCTGAGCATCATTACTGCCATTCTCCTGCCTTGGCCCCACAAGTTCCTTTTCCGTGTCTCCATTTAAATAATTCTCCAAAACACTAACCCGGACCCTAATGTCCTCTTGCCTGCTTCAGCTGAACCTGCCTCTACCTCAATTCCAGACAGTCTATGGTGGACCCAAACTGCGTATCCCCGATTTAGAAAGTTTTAATGATCCCTTAATTAACCTGCTATTCCTGATTCTAGTGCTATCTGTCTCTCCCAATATTTTGCACATAGAATATCCTTTATTGTCACATGTACTCACATAGAGAAGTACGGGAGTACAGTTAAAAATTTACAATGTTGCCTCTCGTGGCACCATCTTAAGTACAAAGTACCTCGGTACAAATCCTAGATACAAATAGGGGAATAATAAAAAAAAAGTTGCATTACCTTGCAGTGATTCATAGAATGAGTTAGAAATAAGGGGGTTTAAACTAGCTCAGCAAGGGGATGGGAACTGAGGTGTAGTGAGAGTTAGGGAGGACAGGGACAGGATTTCACAGTCAAAGGAATGTGCTGACAGACAGCAATCAGGTTTAAAATGTGTTTACTTCAATGTCAGAAATATCCGAAATATCCGAAATATGGTAGGTGAGCTTGCAGCATGGATAGGTATCTGGGACTTTGATGTTGTGGCCATTTCAGAGACATAGATAGAGCAGGGTCAGGCATGGTTGTTGCAGTTCCAGGGTTTAGATCTTTCATTAAGAACATGTTAGGCGGTAAGAGAGGGGGGACGTGTAGCCTTGTTAGTCAAGGATAGTATAATGGTGGCTGAAAAAACTTTTGATGAGTAGTATGGGCTGAGGTTAGAAACCTGAGAGGAGAGGTCACACAGCTGGGAGTTTTTTATAGGCCTCCGCAGAGTTCCAGGGAGGTGGAGGAGAGGATTAGCAAAATGATTCTGGGTAGAAGTGAAAGGAACAGGGTGATCATTATGGGGTCTTTAACTTTCCCAATATTGACTGGAAATGCTATAACTCTAGTAGGTCAGATAGACCAGTTTTTGTTCAATGGGTGCAGGAGGCCCTTCAACATACTGTGTATGTCAAAGGGCTGACAAGAGGGGAGGCCACACTGCATCTGGTACTTGGTAATGAACCAGGCCAGGTGTTTGATTTAGTGGTAGGTGAGTACTTTGGAGAAAGTGACCATAATTCTGTTACGTTTAGTTTAGCAATGGAAAGGAATAGGTACATGTCACAGGGCAAGAGTTAGCGATGGGGGAAGTGTAACTATAATGCGATTAGGCAAGACTTAGGATGCATAGAATGGGGTAGCAAAATGCAGGGGATGGGGACAATCAAAATGTGGAGCTGGTTTAAGTAACAGATATTGCATGTCCTTGATAGGTATGAGCCTGTCAGGCAGGGAGGAAGTGGTAAGGCAAGGGAACTGTGGTTTATTACAGAAATTGCATCTCTTGTTAAGCGGAAGAAGGAGGCTTATGTGTCGATGAGACAAGATGGTTCAAATGAGATGATGGAGAGTTACAGATCAACTAGGAAGGATTTAAAGAGATAGAAGAGAGGATGTGAGCAGTCTTTAGCAAGTAGAATCAAGGAAAGCTTTCTATGGGTATGTGAGGAATAAAAGGATGATTAGGGTAGGAATAGCGTCAGTCAAAAACATAAGTGGGAAGTTGTGTATGGACCCTGGAGATCAGAGAGGTGCTAAATGAACATTTCTCATCAGTTTTCACTCAGGAAAAGGAGAATATTGTAGAGGAGAAGTATGAGGAATGAGATATTAGACTAGAAAGGATCAAGGTGAGTAAGGAAGAGGTGTTATCAATTTGAGAAGGAGTGAAATTAGACAAGTCCCCTGGGATGGATGGGATTTATCCGAGAATTCTCTGAGAAGCTAAGGAGGAGGTGTTGGAGCCTTTGGCTTTGATCTTTGAGTCGTCATTATCTACAGGTTTAGTACCAGAGGATTGAAGGATTATAAATGTTGTGCCCTTGTTGAAGAAGGGCAGTAGAGATGACCCGGGTAATTATAAACCAGTAAGCCTTATGTTTGTTGTCGGAAAGGTTTTGGAAAGGATTATAAGAGATAAGATTTATAATCATCTAGCAAACAACAATTTGATTGCAGATAGTCAACATGGATTCGTCAAGGGCGGGTCATGTCTCACAAACCTCATTGAATTTTTTGAGAAGATGACCAAGCATGTGGATGAGGATAGGGCAGTTGACGTGGTATACATGGACTTCAATAAAGCCTTTGATAAGGTTCCACATGGTAGGCTGTTTGAGAAAATGCAGAGGCATGGGATTAAGGGTGATTTAGCTGTTTGGATTAGAAACTGGCTTTCTGTAAGAAGGCAGTGAGTGCTGGTTGATGGAAAATGTTCAGCCTGCAGTCTGGTTAATAGTGGTGTGCCACAAGGATCTGTTTCAGGACCACTGCTGTTTGTCATTTTTGTAAATGACTTGGATGCAAACATAGGTGGATGGGTTAGTAAGTTTGCAGATGACACTAAAGTCGATGGAGTGGTGGACAGTATGGAAAAATGTTGAAGGTTGTAGGGGGACTTGGATAAACTGCAAAATTGGGCTGAGAGGTGGCAAGTGGAGTTCAATGCAGCTAACTGTGAGGTAATGCACTTTGGGAAGAATAACAGGAAGGCAGAGTACTGGGTCAATGGAAAGATTCTTGGTAGTGTGGATGTGCAAATGGATCTTGGAATCCATGTACATAGATCCCTGAAAGTTGCCACGCAGGTTTAGATTAGATTACTTACAGTGTGGAAACAGGCCCTTCGGCCCAACAAGTCCACACCGACCCGCCGAAGCGTAACCCACCCAGACCAATTCCCCTACATTTACCCCTTCACCTAACACTAAGGGCAATTTAGCATGGCCAATTCACCTAACCTGCACATTTTTGGATTGTGGGAGGAAACCGGAGCACCCGGAGGAAACCCACGCAGACACGGGGAGAATGTGCAAACTCCAGTCAGTTGCCTGAGGCGGGCATTGAACCTGGGTCTCTGGCACTGTGAGGCAGCAGTGCTAACCACTGTGCCACCGTGCTGCCCAAAAGTCTTTCCATTGACCCGGTATTCTGCCTTCCTGTTATTCTTCCCAAAGTGAATCACCTCACATTTATCTGCATTGAACTCTATTTGCCACCTCTCAGCCCAATTTTGCAGTTTATCCAAGTCCCCCTACAACCTGCAACATTTTTCCACACTGTCCACCACTCCATCGACTTTAGGTTGTTAGTGCTGTTAAGAAGGCATACAGTGGGCGGCACGGTGGCACAGTGGTTAGCACTGTTGCCTCACAGCGCCAGAGACCCGGGTTCACTTCCCGCCTCAGGCGACTGACTGTGTGGAGTTTGCACGTTCTCCCCGTGTCTGCGTGGGTTTCCTCCGAGTGCTCCGGTTTCCTCCCACAGTCCAAAGATGTGCAGGGCCAGGTGAATTGGCCGTACTAAATTGCCCGTAGTGTTAGGTAAGGGGTAAATGTAGGGGTATGGGTGGGTTCGCTTCGGCGGGTCGGTGTGGACTTGTTGGGCCGAAGGGCCTGTTTCCACACTGTAATGTAATCTAATGTAATCTAAAAAAGTGTGTTAGGTTTTATTGGTAGAGGGATTGAGTTCCAAAGCCATAATATCATTCTGCAAGTATACAAAACGCTAGTGCAGCCGCACTTGGAATATTGTGTACAGTTCTGGTCTCCATATTTCAGGAAGGATGTGGAAGCATTGGAAAAGGTACAGAGGAGATTTACAGGATGTTGCCTGGTCTGGAGGGAAGGTCTAATGAGGAAAGGCTGAGGGACTTGGGTCTGTTCTCATTAGAAAGAAGAAGGCTAAGAGGGGATTTAATAGAGACATGCGAGATGATCAGAGGATTAGATAGGGTAGACAGTGAAAGTCTTTTTCCTAGGATGATGACATCAGCTTGTACAAGGGGGCATAGCTACAAATTGAGGGCTGATAGATTTAAGACAGATGTCAGAGGCAGGTTCTTTATTCAGAGAGTGGTAAGGGCATGGAATGCCCTGCCTGCCAATGTAGTCAACTCAGTTACATTAGGGAGATTTAAACAATCCTTGGCTAAGCACATGGATGATGATGGGACAGTGTAGGGGGATGGGCTTAGATCAGTTCACATGTCGGCAAAACATCAAGGGCCAAAGGGCCTGTTCTGCACTGTATTGTTCTATGGTCTATGTTCTATAAGGCATAATTCAAAAGGATAAACTTTCTGGTGGTACTCTCTGATATTCTCACCTGGTTCCCACGGCCCTGCAATATTAATTTAAATCCTTCACATTAGTATCATCCACTCATGGTATAATGCAGGTAACACTAATTACTTGCTGACATTACAAAGAGAGATCAGAATCCAAGTTATGACGTGGATACAAAGCATCTGCAAAATGATTTTGATAAGGTAGGTTGAGGGATAGAAATGTTCTTATTGGGAAAGATGTAGAGGAAAGAGCATGCAAGGAAATTGCAATAAACTATAAGGGGGACCCTGAGTATTCTGTAAAGATTACTCTGGAGAGTAATAAAGTGAAGTGCAAGGAGGGAAAAGAGTTTGTGAAGTGTGATCAGCAGAATTTTCTTCAACAAGGTTTCCCATGGGAGTCTGGTTAACAAGGTTAGGTCTCATGGAATACAGGGAGAACTAACCATTTGGATACAGAACTGGCTCAAAGGTAGAAGACAGAGGGCAGTGGTGGAGGGTTGGTTTTCAGATTGGAAGCCTGTGATCAGTGGAGTGCCACAAGGATTGGTGCTGGGTCCACTGCTTTTCATCATTTATATAAATGATTTGAATGTGAGCATAAGAGGTAGACTTAGTAAGTTTGCAGATAACACGAAAATTGGAGGTGTAGTGGACAGCGAAGAAGGTTATCTCGGATTACAACAGGATCTTGATCAGATGGGCCAATGGGCTGAGGAGTGGCAGATGGAATTTAGATAAATGTGAGGTGCTGCATTTTGGAAAAGCAAATCAGGGCAGAATTTATACACTTAATGATAAGGTCCTCGGGAGTGTTGCTGAACAAAGAGACCTTGGAGTGCAGGTTCATAGCTACTTGAAAGTGGAGTCGCAGATAGATAGGATAGTGAAGAAGGCGTTTGGTATGCTTTCCTTTATTGGTCAGAGCATTGAGTATAGGAGTTGGGAGGTCATGTTGCGGCTGTACAGGACATTGGTTAAGCCACTGTTGGAATATTGCGTGCAATTCTGGTCTCCTTCCTATTGGAAAGATGTTGTGAAACTTGAAAGGGTTCAGAAAAGATTTACAAGGATGTTGTCAGGGTTGGAGGATTTGAGCTATGGGGAGAGGTTGAATAGGCTGGGGCTATTTTCCCTGGAGCGTCGGAGGTTGAGGGGTGACCTTATAGAGGTTTATAAAATCATGAGGGACATGAATGAGATAAATAGGGAAAGTTTTTTCCCTGGAGTGGGGGAGTCAAGAACAAGGGGCCATAGGTTTAGGGTGAGAGGGGAAAGATATAACGAGACACCTCAGAGGGTTGTGCGTTTTCACGCAGAGGGTTGTGCATTTATGGAACTAGCTGCCAGAGGAAGTAGTGGAGGCTGGAACAATTATAACATTTAAAAGGCATCTGGATGGGTATAGAGGGATATGGGTTAAGTGCTAGCAAATGGGACTAGATTAGTTTTGGTATCTGGTTGGCATGGACAAGTTGGACCGAAGGGTCTGTTTCTGTGCTGTATATCTCTATGATTCCATGACTGTAAATATGTTTCTGGCCCAATGGCAAAGGAAGCATTCATGGCTCTGCCATGGGGAATGAGATGTATCAAATTGTTCATCTCAGCAAGAGAACATTTAGGTGACACTAATGATGTCTCATATCAGTTAGGATTGGTCATGCAAAAGATCAAGAAGCAATGTAGAAGAAAAATAATTTATTGGAGAGGCTAATTTCAATGGTGCGAGACTGGATCAGACCAAATATATTAGAATCAAAGATTGGCAAATGAGATATCTCAGTGAATACTGAGGCAAGTCAGGCTGGAAATGACAGATGCATTTGTCATAATCCTCAGGGACACTGCTAGTGAACTGGAGAATGGCAGACAATACATCCTTGTTCAAAAAAGGATACAAGGAGAGACCAAGCAACCAACAGGCCAATCAAATTAGCCCTGGTCATGGGAAGTTTTCTCTGCTACTTTCTTGGGTGGACGTCCTGCCTTCAAGAGTGCTCATTAATCAGATGGGCAGAAGGTCTGTAGATTCAGCAGTGCCACTGGGAGTGGTGGCCACTGCTGGGACTGCAGGCAGTCCTGATGCTGAAAAGCCTAGGTAAATACAGTTGGGGTCTTAGGGAGGGAGTGTGCAGACGAGTACAAGCTGGATGTGGAGGATGATTGTTCTGATTGAAGTGGGATGTGGCCAAAAGGTGGAGGTGTGCTGATGGTCCCAGGAGCCAGCAAAGGAGGTTCTTGCCTTGCCTAGCTCCAGCCTGTGCAGCTAAAGCTACCACTTTTCCCACATAGCATGGGCCATTCCCACATTCAGCATGGTTTTGTGAAGGGCAGGTCGTGCCTCACAAACCTTATTGAATTCTTTGAGGAGGTGACTAAGGAGGTAGACGAGGGTAAAGCGGTAGATGTGGTGTATGTGGATTTTAGTAAGGCGTTTGATAAGGTTCCCCATGGTAGGCTACTGCAAAAAATACAGAGGTATGGCATTGAGGGTGAGTTGGAGGTTTGGATTAGGAATTGGCTGGCTGGAAGAAGACAGAGGGTAGTAGTTGATGGTAAAGGTTCATCTTGGAGTGCAGTTACTAGCGGTTTTCCGCAAGGATCTGTTTTGGGACCATTGCTGTTTATCATTTTTATAAATGACCTGGAGGAGGGGCTAGAAGGTTGGGTGAGCAAGTTTGCGGATGATACGAAAGTCGGTGGAGTTGTTGACAGTGAGGAAGGATATGTCAGGTTACAGTGGGATATAGATAAGTTGCAGAGCTGGGCAGAAAGGTGGCAAATGGAGTTCAATGTAGCTAAGTGTGAGGTGATTCATTTTGGTAAGAGTAACAAAAAGATGGGGTACTGGGCTAATGGTTGGATACTTGGTAGTGTGGAATCTTGGTGTCCATGTACACAGATCTCTGAAAGTTGCCACCCAGGTAAATAGTCTGGTGAAGAAAGCATATGGCGTGCTGGCTTTTATTGGTAGAGGAATTGAATTCCGGAGTCCTGAGGTCATGTTGCAGTTGTATAAGACTCTGGTGCAGCCGCATCTGGAGTATTGTGTGCAGTTTTGGTCGCCATACTATAGGAAGGATGTGGAGGCACTGGAACGGGTGCAGAGGAGGTTTACCAGGATGTTGCCTGGTATGGTAGGAAGATCGTATGAGGAAAGGTTGAGGCAGTTGGGGCTGTTTTCATTGGAGAAAAGAAGGTTTAGGGGTGACTTGATAGAGGTGTACAAGATGATTAGGGGTTTAGATAGGGTTGACCGTGAGAACCTTTTTCCACGTATGGAGTTAGCTATTACGAGGGGGCATAGCTTTAAATTAAGGGGAGGTAGGTATAGGACAGATGTTAGGGGTAGGTTCTTTACTCAGCGAGTCGTGAGTTCATGGAATGCCCTGCCAGTAGCAGTGGTGGACTCTCCCTCGTTATGGGCATTTAAACGGGCATTGGATAGGCATATGGAGGATAGTGGGCTAGTGTAGGTTAGGTGGGCTTGGGTCGGCGCAACATCGAGGGCCAAAGGGCTTTTGCCCGAAACATTGATCTTCCTGCTCCTCAGATGCTGCCTGACCTGCTGTGCTTTTCCAGCACCACCCCTCTCCTCTCTATCCAGTCTGGTTGTGACTTCCTGAAAAAGCTCTAAGAAATAAATCAGACAAGATTTTCCTTTGTGAAGCCATACTGACTCTGCTTGATTCACTTATGATTTTTCAAATAATCTGTTTCCTTAATGATTGATTCATAGAACATAGAACATAGAACAGTACAGCACAGAACAGGCCCTTCAGCCCACGATGTTGTGCCGACCACTGATCCTCATGTATGCACCCTCAAATTTCTGTGACCATATGTATGTCGAGTAGTCTCTTAAATGTCCCCAGTAGTCTCTTAAATGTCCCTAATCATCTTGTACACCTCTATCAAGTCACCCCTAAACCTTCTTTTCTCCAATGAAAACAGCCCCAACTGCCTCAACCTTTCCTCATACGATCTTCCTACCATACCAGGCAACATCCTGGTAAACCTCCTCTGCACCCGTTCCAGTGCCTCCACATCCTTCCTATAGTATGGCGACCAAAACTGCACACAATACTCCAGATGCGGCTGCACCAGAGTCTTATACAACTGCAACATGACCTCAGGACTCCGGAATTCAATTCCTCTACCAATAAAAGCCAGCACGCCATATGCTTTCTTCACCACACTATTTACCTGGGTGGCAACTTTCAGAGATCTGTGTACATGGACACCAAGATTCCACACTACCAAGTATCCAACCTTCCACAACTGCTGCTGGCAACGCATTCCATGCTCTCACAACTCTCTGATTAAAAAACCGGCCTCTGACATCCCCTCTATACTTTCCTCCAACCAGCTTAAAACTATGACCCATCGTGTTACTCATTTCTGCTCTGGGAAATAGTCTCAGGCTATCAACTCTATCTATGCCTCTCATTATCTCGTATACCTCAATACTTTCCCAACAATAGATGGCAGGCTAATCTGCCTGTGGGTACTTGCCTTTCGCTTCCTGGTATTTTTGAATTGGGGTGTCATTTTGCCAGTTTTCCAAACCTCTGGTACTTCTCCGGAATCCAAAGATTTTTAGAAAGTTACAACCCATGCATTCACTATCTTTGTCCTCACCTATTTTAGGATTCTCGGATGCAAGCAAGGGGTTTCAGCTGCTTTTAACCCCACTTGTTTGTCTAATACTACATTTCCAGTGATGGTGATGGCACTTAATTCCTCCCCCATGTTCTTTAGTATTAATGGGATGTTCAAACTACATTAAGGACATTCAGCTCTTCGAACCTGTGCTGCTACTCAAATCGATCATGGATGACTTCTACCTCAAAGCCATTTTCCTGCATGATCAATTTTAATAGAAATCTTTCAATCTCTATCTTTAATATATTTTAAGATTGATACTCTGCAGTCTTTGGGGAAGCGAATTTCAAAGAGCCACCACACTCAGTGAAGAAATTTATCTTCATCTCAGTCTTAATTGATCTATCGTTTAGACTGACATTTCCCCCAGTTCTAGACCCCACAAAGGGGAAGCATCCTTTTTATTACTCTGCTGAGCACTGTAAGAATAATATATGCTTCAATATGATCACCTCTCATTCTTCCAAATTCCAAAGAAATGCATGTTCCAGTCACCTTGATCGTTCCTGAGAGGTCAATACCACTATCTCAGAAATCTTTCTGGTGAACCTTCCATTATTCCTCATAAAAACCAGTATCCCCTTCCTTTGGTAAGGAGAGCAAAGCTTTACACAATATGCCAGGTGCAGTCTCTCTCAGCTTCTATGCAGTTGCAGAAAGGTACCTTTACTCCTGTTCTCAAATCTTCTTGCAATGAAGGTCGACATGCTATTTTCCATCTTAATGCTTTCTGCATCAGCATGTTTGCCTTCAATGACTTATGAAGAGGCACATCCAGGTCCCTTTGGACATCAACATTACCCTCTTTAAGAAAAACTCTGCATGGTGCCTATCAATTTGAGAATGACTCTCTAAGTTCTGCCTTAAGTCAGTCGTAGTCTGTGTCATTATCCTATCATATTCTCTGACTGGTTTTCCTTTAAAAAGTCCATGTCAACTTTACCACTATTTTTAAAGTGTTCATTTATTAAATCCTGTTGAATAGATTCTCACATTTCCACTACTACTCATGTCAGGTAACAGAGCGACTAATTTCCATTTTCTCTTTTCATTCTTTCTTAACTAGGGGTTGCGTTTGCTTCTTTCTTCAATAGTGCAGTTAGATTTGTTAAAATAATATTGTTAGATGGTCTTGTACAGAGTCTTTGAGATTAAATATGTGCAACAGCCAACACAACAAGTTCACTTTTTAATTGGGTAGTCTGAAATCTCTAGAAAGCTAGGGAATAAACATAGAAATTAAGAATCTTTAACTAAAGACTTTATTTTAGTTACAAGCCTTGGCTTAGGTAAATATTTTTGAAAATGTTTCATACAACAAAGATGTTACAGAGTTTCAAATACTTTCATTTATTTTTTTAAGAAGTCTTAAATATTTTTCTCTTCATTAGGTTTTCAAGACAACCCATGGTTCTGTGACTGCAGGATATCAAAGTTGATTGAGCTTTGTAAGTCAGAAGAAACATCAGTTATTCTCATGGATCCTTACCTGACATGTAGTGAACCTGAAAATATTGCAGGAGTTTTCTTCCAGAGAGTTGAGCTTGAACAGTGCCTCAAACCATCAGTCATGGCTTCAGCAACCAAACTTACATCACCAGTTGGAAGTAATGTCTTGCTCCGCTGTGACTCAAAAGGATATCCAACCCCATCGCTTGTCTGGCTCAGGGGGAATGGCTTACCGGTTAACCATACAGGTAATTCATGCAACAACAACTTGGATTCATGTAGTACCTTTATCATAGTGAACTATCACATCGTGTTTAACAGCAAGCAACATTTGTCACTAAACAGTATCAGGAGATATTAGGTGACCCAAAATATGTTTAAAGAGGTGGGATTTAAGGACTGTCTTAAGGGGATATAGAGTGAGGTAGAGGGAGGTGGGGAATGAATTTTGTAGAGGATGTTCCAGGGCTTAAGATCTGGGCATATGAAGGCATGGCACCAATGTTGACCAATAAAAATCTGGGATGCTTAGAAGATGAGAATCAAAAAGGTAAAGAGATTTTGTAGGGTTTACAACTGGAGGAGGTTACAGGGCAAGAGACAGACAGGCTCATGGAGAGAATTATAAATATGGATGAGTGCTTTAAACTGAGGCTTTGATGGATCAGGAACAATCAGGAGTAGTTAAGCATAGTGATGATAAGTAACTGGAACTGGATTCTGAGTTAGGATATTACCAGCAAAGTTTTGGAGGATCTCAGAGTTACAGTGGCTGGAAAATTGGAGGTCAGCCAGGAGAACTTTGGAATGGTCAAGTCAAAGGTAGGAAACATATGGGTGAGGGATTCAGTAGTGGATGAGTTGAGACAGTGGTCGAGACAGACGATGCTCTGTAAATGGAAGTAAACAATTGTGATGAACACATAGATATACGTTTGGATGCTCATTTCAATGTGAAAAAGGATGCTGAAGTTCTGGTTCAATGCCTAGGGTGAGTGATGGAATCTGTGATGAGGACAGAAGAAAATGATATAGATCTTCATGTTAATTATTTGGAAGAAATGTCTGTTTTTCAGGGATTGCATGTTGGACAATGTGCCTGGCAAATCAGTGACAGTTAGGAAAGTGATTTTGAGATAGAATGGGAGTCATCAACACACACATGGAATCAGACCCAATTTCAGATAATGGCAACAGCTTGTAGATAAGGACAAAGAACAAAGAATAATACAACACAAGACAGGCCCTTCAGCCCAACAAGACTGTGTTGACACATGATGCCTTTGCTTCTACATGGTCCATATCCCTCTATTCCCTGCCTATTCATAAACCTACCACTTAAACATTGCTATTGTATCCACCTCCATCACCTCCTCTGACAGCATATTCCAGGAACATAGAGTCATAGAGTCATAGAGATGTTCAGCACGGAAACAGACCCCTTGGTCCAACTCGTCCATGCCGACCACATATCCCAACCTAATTTAGTCCCCCTTGCCAGCACTTGGCCTATATCCCTCCAAACCCCTCCTATTCATATATCCATCCAGATGCCTTTTAAATGCTGCAATTATACCAGCCTCCACCGCTTCGTCTGGCAGCTCATTCCATGCATGTACCACCATCTGCATGAAAATATTGCCCCTTATGTCTCTTTTATATCTTTCCCCTCTCACCCTAAACCCATGCCCTCTAGTTCTGGACTCCCTCACCCCAGGGAACAAACTTTGTCTATGTATCCTTTTCCATGCCCCTCATAATATTCTAAACCTCCATGAGGTCACCCCTCAGCCTCCGACGCTCCAGGCAAAACAGCCCCAGCCTATTCAACCTCTCCTTATAGCTCAAATCCTCCAGCCCTGGCAATATCCGTGTAAATCTTTTCTGAACCCTTTCAAGTTTCACAACATCTTTCTACTAGGAAGGAGACCAGAATTGCACACAATATTCCAACTGTGGCCTAACCAATGTCCCGTACAGCTGCAACATGACCTCCCAACTCCTGTACTCAATACTCTGACCAATAAAGGAAAGCATACCAAATGCCTTCTTCACTATCCTATCTGCCTGCGACTCCACTTTGAAGGAGTGATAAACCTGCACTCCAAGGTCTCTTTGTTCTGCAACACTCCCGAGGACCTTACCATTAAGTGTATAAGTCCTGCTAAGATTTGCTTTTCCAAAATGCAGCACCTCACAGTTATCTAAATTAAACTCCATCTGCCACTTCTCAGCCCATTGGCCCATCTGGCCCAGATCCTGTTGTAATCTGAGATAACCTTCTTCGCTGTCCACTACACCTCCATTTTTGGTGTCATCTGCAAACTTACTAACTATACCTCTTATACTCACATCCAACTTACCACCCTCTGTGTAAAAAATGTACCTCTCACATCCATTTTAAACTTGCAGACTTTTACCTGAAATCTATATTGCTGAGTAATTGATATTTCTATCCTGGGATAAAGATTGCTACTATCCATTCTATCCATGTCTCTCATAATTTTGTAAAACTTTATCAGGTTGCCCCTCAGCCTCTGATATTCAAGTGATAAAAAACCCAACATGCATCTGATCTCTCCTCATAGCTAATACTGTCTGAAACTAGGCAACATCCTGATAAACCTTTTGTGTTCTTTCGCCAAAGCCTCCACATCCGTCTGGTAATGTGGTAAGCAGAACTGCACGCAATATTCCAAATGTGGCTTAACTGAAGTTCTATACAGCTATTACGTGACTTGTCAATTTTGATATTCTATGCCCCTACCAATGAAGGTGGGCATGCCATATGCCTTCTTGACCAACTTGGGTTGCCACTTTCAGGGAACTGTGGACCCGTACATTTAGATCCCTCTGTATGTTATTGCTTCTAAGTGTTCTGCCATTTACTGTATACTTCCCTCCTGCATTAGATCTTCCAAAATGCATCAGCTTGCATTTATCCAGATTAAATTTCACCTGCAATTTCTCTGCACAAGTTTCTAACCTGTCTATATGACACATATAGAACATAGAACATAAAACAATACAGCACAGAACAGGCCCTTCGACCCACGATGTTGTACCGAACATTTGTCCTAGCTTAAGCACCCTATCCATGTACCTATCCAAGTGCCACTTAAAGTTCACCAATGATTCTGACTCTGCCACTCCCACAGGCAGCGCATTCCATGCCCCCACCACTCTCTGGGTAAAGAACCTACCCCTGACATCTCCCCTATACCTTCCACCCTTCACCTTAAATTTATGTCCCCTTGTAACACTCTGTTGTACCGGGGAAAAAGTTTCTGATTGTCTACTCTATCTATTCCCCTGATCATCTTATATACCTCTATCAAGTTACCCCTCATCCTTCTCCGTTCCAATGAAAAAAGGCCACTCTCAACCTATCCTCGTACGACCTATTCTCCATTCCAGGCAACATCCTGGTAAATCTCCTCTGCACCCTCTCCAAAGCTTCCACATCTTTCCTAAAGTGAGGCGACCAGAACTGCACACAGTACTCCAAATGTGGCCTAACCAAAGTCCTGTACAGCTGTAACATCACTTCATGACTCTTGAATTCAATCCCTCTGCTAATGAACGCTAATACACCATAGGCCTTCTTACAAGCTCTATCCACCTGAGTGGCAACTTTCAAAGATCTATGAACATAGACTCCAAGATCCCTCTGCTCCTCCACCTTACTAAGAACCCTACCGTTAACCCTGTATTCTGCATTCTTATTTGTCCTTCCAAAATGGACAACCTCACACGACAACCTCACACTTGACAGGGTTGAACTCCATCTACCACTCCTCAGCCCAGCTCTGCATCATATCTAAGTCCCTTTGCAGCCGACAACAGCACTCCTCACTATCCACAACTCCACCAATCATCGTATCATCTGCAAATTTACTGACCCACCCTTCAACTCCCTCTTCCAAGTCATTAATAAAAATTACAAACAGCAGAGGACCCAGAACTGATCCCTGCGAAACTCCACTTGTAACTGGGCTCCAGGCTGAATATTTACCATCTACCACCACTCTCTGACTTCGACCGGTTAGCCAGTTTTCTATCCAACTGGCCAAATTTCCCTTTATCCCATGCCTCCTGACTTTCTGCATAAGCCTACCATGGGGAACCTTATCAAATGCCTTACTAAAATCCATGTATACTACATCCACTGCTCTACCCTCATCCACATGCTTGGTCACCTCCTCAAAGAATTCAATAAGACTTGTAAGGCAAGACCTACCCTTCACTAATCCGTGCTGGCTGTCCCTAATCAAGCAGTGTCTTTCCAGATACTCATAAATCCTATCCCTCAGTACCCTTTCCATTACTTTGCCTACCACCGAAGTAAGACTAACTGGCCTGTAATTCCCGGGGTTATCCCTATTCCCTTTTTTGAACAGGGGCACAACATTCGCCACTCTCCAGTCCCCTGGTACCACCCCCGTTGACAGTATATCCTGCTGTATCCTTTGGCGATTCTCCTCACTTTCCCTGCTCCCCCAATCTTTGTGTTGTTGGATGTGACTTGACCTTCTGTATCAACCTGCCATGAGGGACCCTTGCTGAAGTCCACATAGACAACATCTATTGCTCTTTTCCCACCAATCGTCTCTGTCACTTCCTCAAAGAACTCAATCAAGTTTGTGAGGTATGACCTTCCCTATACAAAACCATGCCACCCATCACTGATATGTCCATATTTTTCCAAGTTTGAGTAAATCCTGTCCCAAAGAATGGTCTTCAATAATTCCACTGACATAAGGCTTAGCCGCCTGTGATTTCTGGATTAGTCCTGTTGTGCTTCTTAGCAAAGGAACAAAACTGGCTATTCTCCAGTCCTCTAGAACTACTCCCATATCTAAAGAGGATACAAAGATTTCATACAAGGCAATTTCCTCCTTCACCCCCCCTCACTATTCTGGGATAGATCCCATCAGGTCCTGGGGACTTGTCTATATTAAAATATTTCAAAACATGCTTTTCAAAACATTCAGTATCACCTCCTCTATGATATCCGATATGATATTGCCATGCCCTAGAATATCAACATATCCCTCTCTTGATTCACCATCCACCGTGTCCTTCTCCTTTGTGAATACTGATGCAAATATTCTCTAAGGACTTCACCTTCTTCCTTTACATTCATGCATAAATTGCCTCCTTTGTTCTTGAATGGACCAAATGATCAGATGATCAATAGGAGTAGGTCAAGGATAGATCCTTGGTTACTCTAGAGATAGTAATGCATGACGAGACCTTTGATGTTAAGAAGTATTGGAGGGGATCTGAGTGTAATTGTACAGTCATAGTCTCATAGATATGTACAGCATGGAAACAGACCCTTCGGTCCAATCCGTCCATGCCGACCAGATAGCCAAACCCAATCTTGTACCACCTGCCAGCACCTGGCCCATATTCCTCTAAACACTTCCTATTCATATGCCCATCCAAATGCCTCTTAAATGTTGCAATTGTACCAGCCTCCACCACTTCCTCTGGCATTCCATACACGTACTACCCTCTGTGTGAAAAAGGTGCCCCTTAGGTCTCTTTTATATCTTTCCCATCTCACTATGCCCTCTAGTTCTGGACTCCCTGACCCCAGGGAAAAGACTTTGCCTATTTACCCTATCCATGCCCCTCATAATTTTGTAAACCTCTATAAGGTCACCCCTCAGCCTCCGACGCTTCAGGGAAAACAGCCCCAGCCTGTTCAACCTCCCCCCATAGCTCAAATCCTCCAACCCTGACAACATCCTTGTAAATCTTTTCTGAACCCTTTCAAGTTTCACAACATCTTTCCGATAGGAAGGAGACCAGAATTGCATGCAATATTCCAACAGTGGCCTAACCAATGTCTTGTACAGCTGCAATATGACCTCCCGACTCCTCTACTCAATACTCTGACCAATAAAGGAAAGCATACCAAATGCCTTTTTCACTATCCTATCTACCTGCGACTCCACTTTCAAGGAGCTATGAACCTGCATTCCAAGGTCTCTTTGTTCAGCAACACCTTACCATTAAGTATAAGTCCTGCTAAGATTTGCTTTCCCAAAATGTAGCACCTCACATTTATCTGAATTAAACTCCATATGCCACTTCTCAACCCACTGGCCCATCTAAATTCTTCTGCTTGTCATCTTGCTAATTTAGCAAGATTAAAACATTCAAGGATGTTGGCTAAGAAAATAAGGTTAGCGATCGGGTAGAATTTTAAAGTATACATGCCAAAAAAAACTAACAACTTCACTTTATGAACCGCTTTAGCAGATTAATATGTTTCGCAGATTTGTACTCAGAGAACAGATGGCACTGAATGAAAGAAGAGGGAAGGTGTCGAAACACTTGGCCAAAAAGGAAAGAGCTGAAAAGACTATCTTAAATATGAAGAAAGAAATGGAGAGGCAGAGGAATTTAGGTAGGGCATTCTGGAGCACAGGTGTTAGGCTGAAGGCACCATTTCCAATGGTGAGTTGAAGGAAGAAGTCAGCGGGTAGAGGTGAGGAGAGGATTATTGCACAACAGATCAGATCTAAGTTTATAGAGGCAGATTGTTGTGGATTTCCATCTGTTAATGTGTCGAAGCGCTGAAAGGAAGCCAGGCACTTCCAAAATTCAAAGATCACACAGAAAGTCAACCACAGATTCACACATCAATTCATGACTGATTCAAAACATTTCAGAGGATGCATTAGACTAATTCTTCTGCCTGCCCTCTTGATGCCTGGTTGTAAATATCTTAGATAGATTAAAAGATTAAAATAAAATAAGAAACATAACAAGATTGAAGTCCAAAACTATCAGTAAAATAAAAGTAATTAATTAATGTCCTTCCTTTTGTGATGAAGTTTTATTTGGATCATGCTTGAATAAAATCATCAGCTGCTTTCTGTGTTGGCTGTAAAACGTACATTATGACTAATCTTTGAAGATGCCCATATTTAACTGTCAATGATCAAAGATAGATAACAGGTAAATTTATTTCATCACAATGAGAAATAATATTACAAGCTAAGAAAGTTAGATAAGTTAGACAAACTATTTATGGTTTTACTTTTTAATATCGTTCATGTAATGTATATTGAATTAATATATCACAATAAATTTAGCCATTATAGCTCATAAATTTATTATTGTGACTAAATGACTGTAGGTGATAGATGTAGGAGTAGAAGTAGGCCATTCCTCCCATTGAGTCTGTTCCACCATTCAATGGGATCATGGTACATCCAATAATCCTCAACTCCATTTTTTGACATTATCCCCATCACCTTATTGATTATGAATTTGTCAATCTCAGCCTTGAATATACTTAATAACCCAACCTCTACAGCTCCAGCATCTGCGGAAACAAATTCCACAAATTCACTGCCTGCTGAGAGAGAAAATTCCTTATCTGATCTTCATTTGAATCTATAGAACCTCACTTATTAACACTTTTAAGGGACTAAAATGTTCTGAAGTGATTTGTTGGATTGTTGTCAAATGACCTTTTCAATTTGAGCCATTGAAGAAACCATTAGGAATGGTGAAATGCTTGATCAAATGCAAAAGGTTTTAAGAAGTATTTTAAAGGAGAAAAGAGAGGGGTGGGGTTGGAGAATTCTAGCGTTTATCATTCAAAGTATTGAAGCCATGATTTCAAAGGATGAGGTAAAGAAAATAGAAGTTGCGTAAGAGTCCAAAATGAGAATGAATTGAATGTTGGTGGAAACGTTTAGCAATATCAGGCCATGTAGTTCAAAAGTATTGGGTCAACACGAAATAAATTGGGGAGAATTACCATGCCATTTTACTAGCATGTAGTCTAAAAGAAAATATAGCGTGTGTGCAGTTGTTCTAAGGAGTTAATGGACAATGGACAACAGCAAATTCTTTAAGCCAAAGGGAAAAAATAAAATTTGACAGGCTATAAAATTTGCTAATATCCATTTTGCACGTTCTTCACCGATCAATTTTAAGAACCTAAGAACTAGGGGCAGGAGTACGCATCTAAGCCCTGCTCTGCCATTCAATAAGATCTGGCTGATCTCATCTCGGCCTCAATTCCATTTCCTGCCTGCTCTCCATGATCCTTCAACCCATTGCTAAATATCGAAGTCCTCCCCAAATTTACTTAGTATTTCGGCATCCATCCTACCTAGAGTACTGAATTCCACCAATTCACAACCCTTTCAGAGTTTAGCTTCCTTATTCAATTCCATGGGGAGAGTGTGAAGGATCCTGCGGTGAGATGGGACCATCAGTTCTGTTGGTTGGGGATATGGCTGTCAGGTTGTGGGGGAAGTTGTATCAGGGTCCAGTGGGTGTAAGGGATCTGGGGAGGGAGGGTGCAGTTGGGGTAAATGTTTCGAGCTGCGAAGGGGGCAGGGTCAGCTTAATAGTTACCCAAGAGTTTATTAGGTTTGTAATTATCTTGCCTTTCCTGGGTTACTTTTAACTGCAACAGAACCTTTCAAATTCTCTAATTTAAATTGATATTTTTTAAGTTTCCAGCCACAGGGTATTTGCCCATCAGAGCCTTCAATTCACCAGCCAATTTCATCAGAGTCAGCTCTGACTGGTCTTGATACATGCTCTATGCTACAAAAATAACTATCAGGTCTTTGGAGAATCTGGGCCACACTGAGAATCTGAAAGTCCACGTAATGTGCTGGTTTCCAGAGAAAGATTTTAAAAATCACCGGAGTTGTTACTTTGTAGCATAGAGCTTGAATATTGCTGAAAAGAAAATGCTGCTGAAACTTTTTCTTTTGTCCCAAGTTAATCTGGACAAATGCAAAAAAGGCCAAAATTCAAAACATCACATCGATTGACACTGTGGGAGAGAAGGTGCTGTTTAGTTAGCATTGTAGCCATGGAGAAAGCAGCAAAGAATGAGAGGTTCCCCAAACTTTTGCATGATTCAAAACAGAAAAAAAAAGAGCACATTCCTTTTGAATTCTGGTGAAAATAGAGGCAAAACGTTTCATCTGTAATCATCAGGATTTATGCAAGAATACCAAATTTCAATTGATAAGAGTAATTTATACAGCAGGGAAGAAAGGTGCGGATCGAATGCAAGTTGGCAGTTCAAACTTTGGCTCATTCATGCTGTCTAGAAACAAAATCCATTCAGAGATATGGACCTATTCTCTGCAAACTCAATCCTTGCACATTCTGTGAACCACCAGGGGAGCATAGAGAGCCTATAGGCCTGTTGCTGTCACCATGGCAATGTCTTAGCCAATCAGAACTGGTTTGTATGGACAATGGGTCCGAATGACTGGCTGAGATTCTCATTATCGGCAAAGTACAGAGTATTCAACCAACCTGCATGTATTCTATGTTACATACATCCATATACAGGAACCTGTTCTCTGCTAACTAAAGGTACATGATCAAACCTTGTACATTTTCAATTACCCAGAAACTTACAGAGCTTACAGTTCTTCATCCTTTCCTCTATGTCAATGCCTTAACTAATCAGAATCAATTTGACAATCAATCAGCAGTCTTTTCTCCTGACAAATGATCATGTGAAAGTGGTATTCCTACATTCATCTTGATCGGTGCAAAATGAAATGTGCCGGCAACATTTTCACCAGTACTTCTGGATTTGTGAGGTAGCTAGACATTGTATCTATTGTGATACATCAATAGTTCTTCCCGAGTGCTTTCTTCTTGTGACCCAAGATCAGCTGTTTATGGAGGCAGGACTTTCAGAGGAGTGTGAGTATTTTTATTAAAGCTCACTTTACTTAATTATGTCTTTGTGTTGGGTTTGAGGTGGTCCAGATGTTGGGGGAAAGGTATTGCAGTTAGACAGAACAACAATTAATTCTGGAAAATGCTGCTCCAGGACACATATGAAATTAAGAAATATGTCAGATTAGGTTTTTGGAGAGACATATTTCATAAAATGATACTAAATAAAATTTGAACCTTACAGTATGAGAATCAAACTGGTCCACACCACTTCTTTGCCTCTTGTTAGACCTAGATGCTGTCATAACTGCAACAATATTTTGGCTTCAGGTTGTCTGCAAATTATTTCATTCTGTGACATTTTGGAATTATATTTTAAATTCAGTCAGTTAAATACTAACATTCCAGCCTAAGGCAAACCTCATTATTGGTTTTTGTTTAATAATGAATGAGAATAATCCAGTTTTAGATCAGTTGCATTTAACTGAAAGTATTAAAGTCCCTTGATTGAGAAGCCTCTTTAGTTTTTTTTATTGTTCTTATTATTCAGTACTAATTAATGTTCTGCTACTCTCAAATATTTTTTGTTTCAGTTGTCCAAGAATCACCAGCAGATGGAATCCGATGGTCAATAATAAGTTTGACAGGAATTTCCTATAAGGATGCTGGTGAATACAGATGTAAAGCAAAAAATCTAGCTGGAACATCAGTAGTCTCTATTACTCTTACTGTTATAGGAACCATTACTACAGCTTCTCCTCAGAGACAGAGCCTTTTGAAGAAGTTGGGTACAGAACAAAAGATTTCAACTCCAGCAAATATGGAACAGAAAATGGAAAGTTTGACAACTGATGTGCTCTTCTCTGTCTCCACCACATTATCAACTAAGGAAAAACTTCTTCCTGTTGATGAAGCCATGCCTGTGGCAGATGAAAGAAAGCTCACCAAGTTGCAAGTCGAGAAACAACCAGTCAAAATAATTCAACAAGTCAATGAGCACAAGAAAAAAAACCTACCATTAAATACAACTGCAACACCAGAAGAAAATGTTATCATTAAAAATCTGAGAGTTATCAATGAGACGGATCAGAAAGTCTCTGTCAGCTGGAAAATATCAAATTATAGAAGTGACACTGCCTTAAATATACTCTACTCAAAGTATGGTGAGAAAGATGTCCAGAAGATCAATGTGGACCCTAGCAAAAACAAAATATCACTAGGCGGATTGATGCCAAACACAAAATATACAGCATGCATATGTCCGAAAGGGATCCAACCTAAGAAAGAGCAATGTGTCATTTTCTTGACAGAAGGAGAATCCAACACAAGTAGCCATCAAACCCTATTAATTATTATTGGTGTTCTCCTAGGATGTATTATTGGAGCAGGATTCCTTTTGGTGTTGTCTTATGAGCTAGTCAAAGTTCGTCGCAAGCGGAGAAAAACAGCAGAGCAGGAGCTACTCAAAGATTCTTATGTGAACTTTGAAACACTGTCACTCAGAACTCAGCCAGTAAGGAGAGGGAATGATTTGTGGTCACAGCGTGATTCTGAATCCCAACGGCTACTGTTGTGGTCAAGATCGAGCATAGACTCACAAATCACCTTCAAAAGTGACAGCTCTAGGTCTGAGTATCTTTGCTGATTTGTGCAGTGCATTGACTGTCGTGTACAACAGAAGTACATTTGCCTGATATCTGCATGTTTTTCATTGTCAGTTGACATGTGCATGTGCAGTGATGAACACAGATTTGTATATTATTGTTTTTCAAACTGTATTCAAAACATTAATTCTTATTTCGTATTGAACACTTCATAAGCTACAATATTTATAATAAAATTACTTGTGTCTGTTGTGACCATCATCTACATTGTGAGCGTCAAGAATGTATGCCAGAAAGATCTACAGACAAGAACTGCCCTTCACAGTGGCATTGTAGGAAGAATTGCCTCAGATATGGCCAACAGGGATAAGTTGATGTCCTGATTTGGTGACAGGGCCTGGAAGTCCTAAAAGTTGGGATGGTGGAAAGGATGATAGTCTCCTTTCCTCAGGACCCACACAGGATTCTGTGGCATCAGATATCAGGTCTAAAGTTGCCACATGGGTCAGTGCAATTTCTACAGTTCAAAGGAGCATCTAGCAGTGCAGGAAGCCCCTTTGCCCACTCCTGCCTGCCCACACCAAGCAACCAGTTGGTGAGGTTCACCCCTTACCATTTCAACTGAAAATGGAATAATTGTAGCACAGGTGGCAGGGTAGGAAGTTCAAGATGGGTCATTCCAAACCTACAATTCGTTGGAGTAAGGTAAATAATTACGGCAAAGTCCTGCCCCCTCACTATACACTTTGCTCCACCAAGCCTGTGGGTTGGAGGCTGGAAGATTGTAGTCTTTGTTTTAAAACTAATGGGACTTGATTTGGACAATGGGGTTGGGTTGAGTGGGGAGAGGGCATTTGGAGTTTAAAATTATGTACATTTCTTGCGCTTATCTCAGAATCCCTGCAATGAAGCAGAAAGTCCAAATTATTATGATGTTTAAGATCACATTCTCTCTCTAATGAGAGGAGCAATGAGGGAGCAATGCAACACTTGATAATGTTGGGACATGAGTGGTCTCAAAATCTTCTCCCACTAAAGCATGGATTCTCCCCTTGGAGAGGATGAACAGACAAATATTGGGCAGCCCATTCTCTTAGCTCTGTCTGCCCTTCAATAGGATGTTTCCTCCAAGAATGAAACAAAATGAAGAATTGAGAGAGATGAACACTGTTGGTATAGATGTTAGAGTTGGAGCAGGTTGGGGAAAGCTGGTGAGATGTCCTGAGTGAATGAGTAGGCAGCACAGAAGGGTGTTGGGGGGAGTGGGATGGGTGAGAGTGAGTGATACAAGAGTGAGGGTGGTAAACCACTATACTTGATGGAAAATGAATACAGTGGCAGAGTTATAACGAGAGGTAGCAGAGAGAAGATGGTGACACTTATTGCCGCGGAGAGCAAAAGGTTTATAATCTTCTTCCTGCACTGCTGGGCAGCTCTCTGGGCAATGGAAATTGCATTAACCCACATGGCAACTTGAGACCTGGTACCTGATGCCATGAAATCCTCTGGCAGTCCTGAGGAAAGGGGACTGTTATCCTTTCCACCAACCCATCTTTCTGGATCTACAGATCCCTGTTGGCAAATTGGGGAATCAACTTGTCCCTGTTGGCCATATCTGAGGCAATTCTTCTCACACTGCCACTGTGAAGGGTAACTCTTGTCGAGCAATGATTGACCTTGTGCACAACTGGATTTTAAATATGGTACCAGTGGCAGAAATCCTGGAACAAACTGGCAGTAGCAAGTATATCTACATGATGCACGTGATAGCACAGGAGCGGCAGCATAGAGGTGAGGTCTGCACGTAATGAAGTGTGCAGCAGAGAAAATACCTGACAAATCTCACTAGAGCTGATAAGAGAATGCAATACCCTGACATTCATATGTAACCAATATTTAGTAAAGATAAAAAGCAACATTCTTCCCAGATGCCGGTCAAATTCCAGTGGCAGCGGTCTCCATTGCCTTTCAATCTACCAATGTGTGAAATCCAGCTCATGAAAATAGCAGGTACAGTGAAAAGCATGACAATATTTTCTGGCTTACTTTGTGCAAATCTAGAGAGCATTGACTGATAATGTTGAATCTAGTAGATATTGTGTATCTAGAAGAATTGTCATGGTCCCATATGGGGACTGCTCTCTCATTAGAGAGAGAGAAAGAGAGAGATAACTGGTAGTGGTTTAACCTGAGGGTCACCATGCATTAGATGAGAGGAGAGGTTGTGAAGAGAGGTCCTTCATGGTAACATCAGCTGGCATGGAATTAAACAAACACTGCAACATTACACTTTCCATGTGTGATAAATCAAGAAGCCTGACTGGAAAGAATCTTTATTTATTATTGAGCACCAAAATAGACTACTGCTCTTGATGTACATAGGCTAGTCCCAGTTTGCGACAGTCAGTTCTGCAGATCCATCCATAGGGGACCAGCCATGCCTTGAAGTGTTTAGTTTAGGCCTCTGGGTCTGTATTGATCCAGAGGCTCTCTTAGATCACTTCAGGATGCTTCCCCATGACTTCATATAGATCATCAATACCCATTTTAAAGTTCAGTTACCAATCCAGATGGATTATCAATAACCATTCCCTTCCAAAGGTTGGCACCTGGCCCTTGCATGACCATTAAGGGTAGTCAGAATACCTATTGCCAATGTCGAACTCGGGCAACAGTGGTCCCAGTAACACATAAGGGTCCCCCAGTGCATGTGGCCAATTTAGCTTTAGTGCCTCACTGGCTTAAATGCAAGATGAAGTGACATGGTGGCTCAGTGGCTAGCACTGTTGCCTCAGCACCAAGAATCTAGATTTAATTACAGCCTTGGGTGACTGTCAGTGTAGAGTTTGCATGTTCTCCCCATATCAACATAGGTTTCTTCTGAGCACTCTGTTTTCGGCCAACAGTTTAGATGGATTGGCCATGCTAAATTACACTGTTGTGTCTAGGGATGTATAGGCTAGGTGGATTAGCCAGGGGAAATGCAGGGTTGTGGGGGTAGAGTGTGTGGCTGAGTGTGTGTGGAATGCTCTTCTGAGGGTTAATGCAGACTTGATGGGTTGAATGGCCTATTTCAGCACTGTACGGATTCTATGAAATGTCCCACCAGACTTTCCTAATGGTTTGCTCCCAACAATAAATACAGTGATACCCATGTCTACCTCCAAGCCAAGGGTGTGGCTATGCCACATTGGGAAGAGTGACGTAATTTAGTTTTACCAATTCCTCATCCTCAGGCTGATTTATTTGCAATGCCCTTTCTTGAGATGGCTTTGCCCTTTGGCCTGGGCTGCAAATGTTTCACCTATTTCATTAGCCTTGTCTGGGGTGGACTCTATGACCACAAATACAGCATGGTTGCTCTTGTTCATTGCTGTGTTGTGGAGAAACTTCTAGATTCTGTAACATTGCAACCTCTAACTCCAATCACCCTTCCCAGGCAACAAGTGGGACCTTGATTATTATCCACTGAGGACTTGGTGCAATGCTTTGGGGGTCATCCAAGGTTGAGGCTGATACCATCTATGGACCACTGAAGCTCCCAAGTCCCTTTCTTCCCTGTTTCTTGGGAAAGGACCAGTTATTTGGCCTTCTTCAGTCAGTCGCTTCCTTTGTGTCTCAATATTATTAATTTCACAAACTAAATGATCCCTTAACATTGCTCGAAGTGCTGACCTGTACTCACAGTATTCTACCAGTTTCCTCAGTCAAGAATTCAGTAACTGATTCCCCAGGAAATTTATTTGCCATGTTAAACCTGCAATGCTGCAATATAACAGATGGTTTGTAGTCATAGTGTGCCACTACCATTTCTATCAGTCCCTCAAAAGATTTTGAATGCTGGGCTGCTGTTTAGTTAAACACTTTATGATGCTGAAATTCAGACCCCCACAAGTGGTCAGAGAATGATCTTCCTGTTTGCCTGAAAAAAATGTATTTAACTCTCAGCATACTGGGGTGAAACCTCCACACCCACATCATGAAATTCCAGTTTCCTAAACAGTGGCATTTTTAACATTTTCCTGTCTTACTAGTTTTGTTGAAAGACAAGGCTGTCTGAAAGGTTTCTCTATTCACATTGCCAATGTAATAACTCAGGAAGCCCGCCTGGAAAGGAGCATCATCTACTGTTGATTCCCAAATTAGAGCTACTACTTATGGCAACAATCTGGGACAGACAGTTCTGCAGCGGAATGGGATGATTTGGCGCCACCCTTTTGGTGTCGATCATTTGGTCCTGCCATTTTGGCTATAAACTGTTTTGGCACTCATGACTTTGGCGCTGAGCTGTTTTGGCTCCAATATAGATAGATAATCATCGTGTGAAAATTTTGGTTTGTCTCTCTCTTGCTTAGAATGTTTTCAGCCATTTCTGGTATGGGCTGTACAAGAAAATAGAAAGAAAATTGCATTTCAGCTTTCCAATGTGAAGACAGAAGGGCATCAAGGCCGTAGATGACTACTAACAATTGTTAAATGAGAAAATGATTACAAAACGAGATTTGAATCTACAGTGGGTCATTACAGCTTTGACCATCAACTCTTGCTAGCTGAGAAAATTACATCGGGTCATTAGTCATCCTCTCTTCTTTAACCAAACAAGACTTTTTTTAATTGTGAATTGGCGCCAAAACAGCTCAGCGCCAAAGTAATGAGCGCCAAAACAGTTTAGAGCCAAAACGGTGGAGCCAAATGATCGGCACCAAATGGGAAGCGCCAAAACGTACCTGACCCGTTCTGCACTACCTCCACTACCAATGCTCAGTGGTATACCACCTACAAGGTGTACTGTAGAAATTCAACAAACATCCTAAGAATGCACCTTCCACACTCATGACCACTTCCACCTCAAAGAACAAGAGCAGAAGATGGAAACACCACCATCTGCAAGATTTAGGGTGTAGGTTTGCTCGTTGAGCTGTAGGTTTGATATCCAGACGTTTCATTACCTGGCTAGGTAACATCATCAGGGCTTCACTTGGATATCAAACCTACAGCTCAGCGAGCAAACCTACACCCTAAACCTCAACCTGAGCTACAAACCTTCACAAACCACCGTTTTGGAAAGGTATTGCTGCTCCTTCAGTGTAATTGAAATAAAACCCTGGAATTCCCTCCCTAACAGCATTGTGGGTCTACCTGTAGCACATAGGCTGAAGTGATTGAAGAAAGCAGCTCACCACCACCTCAAGATCTACTAGCGTTAGACAATAAATATTAGCCCAGTCAAAAATGTCTGCATTCCAGGAATGAATAAAAAGTAATAATTATAGTGCATACATGCAGTAAGTGTAACGATTATTGCTGCTAACAATGTGATCAAACTTCTTTGGTATTGTCTGAATTGTACTCATCCAGGCAAGTAGGATGGTTTCCACCACACTCCTGTCTTGTGCCTTGTGGGTGGTGGACAAGCTTTGGACAGTCAGGGGATGAGTTACTCCCTGGAGTGTTCTTCACCTCCGACCTACTCGTATGGCTACAATATTCACTATATCTACATGGTTAGTCCAGTCTAGTTTCTGGTCAATGGTAACTCCCAGCATGTTGATAGTGGGAGATTCCATGATGGCAATGCCAATGAATGTCAAGGGGTTCGATTGTCTCTTCATAAAAATGATCATTGCCTAAAACATTTGCGTAGAGTGAATGTTATTTGCCACTTTTCGGACCACTTTTGTCCAGATCTGACTGCATATAGACATAGATTGCTCAGTATCTGAGGTGTCATGAATGGTGCTGAACATTGTGCAATCATTAGTGACAATCTCCACTTCTGACCTTATGATGGAGGGAAGGTCATTGACAAAGCAGTTGAAGATGGTTGGGCCTCGGACACTAGTCTGAGGAACTCTTGCAGAGATGTCCTGGAGCTGTGATGAATGACCTCCAATAACCATAAGAATCTTCTTTTCTGATTCCAACAACTATATTTTTTAATATATTGTGGATTACACTCCTGTTTACTCTGCTTATAATTATAGAAATTCTGAAAACAGATAATGGCCTGTTTAAAAACCAAAAAACATCCACCTATGAATGTAATCATTAAAATCTGTAATCTTGAAAAATGTGTTATTCACATTACCTTCTTTAAAAATGAAGTGAACAATCCTTCAGACTGCAAACAAATATTATTTATATTTGTTAAAAACAGTTTTGATAACAGAGTTATCAGACAAATGAGGTTAGAATGGGTTACTTTATTTATTATTGTGTGACTAGCTGAGTTGAACTTTTGGAGAACCATATGGACATACCAAGTGAATGGCACTTATTCTGTGCTATAACCATTCTATGATTCTATAACAATGATATGTGAACATGTTGAGAGTGTAGATGATTTACTGCAGCATTTTGTATTTGTCATTTAATCAGTAGCATCAGAAGTTAGTCATGTTGCTCACTAGATAAATGTTTAGAAATTGCTTATATCATATTATTGCATAGTTTCTCTCTGAGTAACAGGTCAATGTGAATAGAGTCATAGAGCCATAGAGATGTACAGCATGGAAACCGACCCTTCGGTCCAACCCGTCCATTCCGACCAGATATCCCAACCCAATCTAGTCCCACCTGCCAGCACCCGGCCCATATCCCTCCAAACCCTTCCTATTCATATACCCATCCAAATGTCTCTTAAATGTTGCAATTGTACCAGCTCCACCACTTCCTCTGGTAGCTCATTCCATACACGTACCACCTTCTGCGTGAAAAAGTTGCCCCTTAGGTCTCTTTTATATCTTTCCCCTCTCACCCTAAACCTATGCCCTCTAGTTCTGGACTCCCCGAAACCAGGGAAAAGACTTTGCCTATTTATCCTATCCATGCCCCTCATAATTTTGTAAACCTCTATAAGGTCACCCCTCAGCATCCGACGCTCCAGGGAAAACAGCCCCAGCCTGTTCAGCCTCTCCATGTAGCTCAGATCCTCCAACCCTGGCAACATCCCTGTAAATCTTTTCTGAACCCTTTCAAGTTTCACAACGTCTTTCCGATAGGAAGGAGACCAGAATTGCACACAAAATTCCAACAGTGGCCCAACCAATGTCCTGTACAGCTGCAACATGACCTCCCAACTCCTGTACTCAATACTCTGACCAATAAAGGAAAGCATACCAAACACCTTCTTCACTATCCTATCTACCTGCGACTCCACTTTCAAGGAGCTATGAACCTCCACTCCAAGTTCTCTTTGTTCAGCAACACTCCCTTGGAACTTACCATTAAGTGTATAAGTCCTGCTAAGATTTGCTTTCCCAAAATGCAGCACCTCACATTTTTCTGAATTAAACTCTATCTGCCACTCCTCAGCCCATTGGCCCATCTGGTCCAGATCCTGTTGTAATCTGAGGTAACCCTCTTCGCTATCCACTACACCTCCAATTTTGGTGTGAACTGCAAACTAACTGTACCTCTTATGCTCGCATCCAAATCATTTATGTAAATGACAAAAAGTAGAGGGCCCAGCACCGATCCTTGTGGCACTCCACTGGTCACAGGCCTCCAGTCTGAAAAACAACCCTCCACCACCACCCTCTGTCTTCTACCTTTGAGCCAGTTCTGTATCCAAATGGCTAGTTCTCCCTGTATTCCATGAGATCTAACCTTGCTAATCAGTCTCCCATGGGGAACCTTGTCGAATGCCTTACTGAAGTCCATATAGATCACATCTACTGCTCTGCCCTCATCAATCTTCTTTGTTACTTCTTCAAAAAACTCAGTCAAGTTTGTGAGACATGATTTCCCATGCACAAAGCCATGTTGACTATCCCTAATCAGTCCTTGCCTTTCCAAATACATGTACATCCTGTCCCTCAGGATTCCCTCCAACAACTTGCTCACCACCGAGGTCAGGCTCACTGGTCTATAGTTCCCTGGCTTGTCCTTACCACCCTTCTTAAACAGTGGCACCATGTTTGCCAACCTCCAGTCTTCCGGCACCTCACCTGTGACTATCGATGATACAAATATCTCAGCAAGAGGCCCAGCAATCACTTCTCTAGCTTCCCACAGAGTTCTCGAATAGAAAAAAGTTGGATGACAGCTATCTAGTAGTGACTCACATTGGAATAATATTTTATTCACACAGACATATAGGTACGCAGACACACTCATACCTTTAAACTGAGTTACATAAGTTTGTGTGTATCAGAATAAAGCAAATCCAACTAAGAGAAGGTGAAGTATGATAAACAAAAGGACAACTAAATTTTGAGATGGATGATATTTCAAGGGGTGTGCTTGATGTCTCCTTGTTTTGAATCTTGGTTCAAGTTTAAAGTTACGATTATTTTTAATCGGAATTATATTCAGTCACACTTTTCAACTAGTACTCCATCTAAACTACATCAGGGGTGTACACAGAATGGTCTGTGAACTGCGAGTTTGTAAAGCTCATAAAACACAAGTAAAAGATTGGTTTATGAAAATATTACTGAAAATTATCAAATAAAAAGGTGGATACAGAGGTAAAACAGAGAAACAAATGATCAAAAGCAAGTGCAGATAAAATATACTTCGAAAGGTAAAACATAATGTCAATACTGTCATTGTTGGTCTGTTCATTGAAGATGACCTTTTCAAAATCTTAGACATGATACAGCAGAGAAAGGGGCCATTTGGCTTAAATGTTCATGTGACCTAAAGACACACAAATGACCTTTCTAATCCCATCTTCCTGAATATGGTCCATAGTGCTGCAGTTTACTGCACTTAAGGTACAGATTCAGGTACCTTTTGAATGAGTTCAGGGTCTCTGCCTCCACAACAAACTCCAGGAGCTAATTCCAGACACTCCCCACCTTCTGCATAAAGAAGTTTTTCCTCATGTCTCCTCTAATCATTCTGCCACTCACCTTGAATCTGTGCCTCCTGATTTTTGGACTCTCTGGCAATGAGGAACAGGCTCTTCCTGTTCACTCTGTCTGTACCCCTCACAATTTTGCACACCTGAACCATATCATTCCCTCAGCCATCTCTGTTACAAAGAAAGCAACCTCAAGCTCTCCAATCTGTCCTTGCAGTTGCAATTCTCCAGGCCCTGGCAGCATTCTTCTAAATCTTCTCTGTATTCTCTCCAGAGCATTATGTCCTTCTTGTTCTGTAGTGATCAGAACTGCACATCACACTCCAGCTGTGATCTCATATGTTCATCTTATATGTTCATCATTAAATCCCTGCTTTTGTATTCTGTACATCTTCTAATGGGTGGCACGGTGGCACAGTGGTTAGCACTGTTGCCTCACAGCACCAGAGACCCGGGTTCAATTCCCGCCTCAGGTGTGGAGTTTGCACATTCTCCCGTGTTTACGTGGGTTTCCTCCGGGTGCTCCGGTTTCTTCCCACAATCCAAAAAATGTGCAGGTTAGGCGAATTGGCCATGCTAAATTGCCCGTAGTGTTAGGTGAAGGGGTAAATGTAGGGGAATGGGTCTGAGTGGGTTACGCTTCAGCGGGTCAGTGTGGACTTGTTGGCCCGAAGGGCCTGTTTCCACACTGTAAGTAATCTAATCTAATCTAATGGAGGAAAGTATTCCATATGCCTTCTGTACAGCCTTATCTATTTGTGCACTTGCACATCAAGGTCTCTCACTTCATCTGCATCTTTCAGTATATTTCCTTTCCCTTTGTATTCCCTTTTACTTTTTGACCTTCCTAAATGCATTATCTCACACTTATCAGAGTTGAACTCCATCTGCCACTTACCTGCTCATTCCACCAACCCATCTATATCATTCTGGAACTTACAGCTATCCTCAACACTATCCACTGTACGGCTAATTGTTGTGTAATCCGCAAACTTTCCAATCATGCTGTTCACGTTCATGTCCTGATCATTAATGTAAACAACTAACAGCAAGGGTCCCAACACCTAGCCCTGTGGAACACAAATATAATGCATTTTAACAACTTTTCAAATAAACTATCAAGGAGGTTCCGTTTGGCGATTGTCTTCATAAAATAAACTATCAAGCAGAGAAAGTGAAGAGTGATAGGATCAATACATAAGGAGCCCAACAAGGGAGGAAGCACTGCTATATTTGGTAATAAAAATGAAGCAAAGCAAATAAAAGATGTACATTTGATAGATCAACTGTGGGAGTAGTGATCATAACTGCAGAGATATTGGATGAAAGACAAAAATGGTATAAAGATCAAAGTAATTGACTAGAAACAAACTACAATGAGAAACTATAGAAGTAAAGTGGAGAAAATATTGATAAATCAGAACAGCAATGCGTGATATTTAGCGAAAAATCAATAGAGCTAAGGAAAAAAAATTTAATTAATTAATGACAGGTAAATTTGGACTAGAAATGCTAACTCTGTTCTTTCTACAGATGCTGCCAGACCTGCTGTGCTTCTCTAGAACTCTCTGTTTGTGTTTCAGATCTCCAGTACCCACTTTTCTTTGTGTTTATTTGGGTGGAATTTAATGATTCCTGCTGAAGACAGCTTTATAGTGGAAAAGGCAATTGAATTGCATAGGAATGGGAGAATCCAATTTCCAACAGCGGAAAATAATGGTGAAATTAAGAGGCTGGCAGGAATGCAGCAAGGCGGTAAAGCCCAGGAATGGTTCAAAGCCAATTACTGACATGATTGTTGAGCAGTCAGTTAAGAGACAACTATCAAATGCACATTTTGAAATTATGTGCAAAGAACCAGGCTGTCTGATCACTGCCCAGTGAAAACTGTTGAAGCAAAACATTTCTCTAAATTAGAAAACCGTGCTCTTTGTAAAAGCTTTATACACAGGTTTGGAAGGAATTCACAGAGTGCCAGTCTAAGAGGCATAGAACAGGCTGGATCTTTTAAATCCAGCATCAGCAGCCAGTGCAAGGCAAAAGCAGAATGCAAACTTGTTGGATATCTGAGAGGTGGAAGGGTAGCACTGAGAGAGGCGGCACCATAACCGAGAGGCAGAAGCCACAAAACAACCTCTCTCTCGATATGTAATTGAACAAGTCCCACATGTGATTTTGCCGATTTAGCCAATCACTGTGTGACTGCCTTTCCAGCTGCTTCCCTTTTGCTTGGGAATCTCTCCGTCACTTGGGTCTAAAGGTAGGACTTGTTGTCTTGGTTACATTTCCTCCATTTTATCTGTCCTTATGTTAGAAGATGAACAATGCATTTTGGAAACAGTAGGCACAAATGTTTACCAAAAGTAACAGAGTTAAAGAAATTGATCTTAGCAAAGAAACAGTATTTGAGAAAGAAATGGGGCTAAAAACAACCAATCTTGCAGACATAATGGATGGTCACAATGACAGTGGATGCACTGGTTTTAATTCACCAGAATTCCTTCTAGAATATTCCTTTTAGTTCAGACAATACTAAGTATAAGCCTGGTTTTAAGAAAGAAGGGAGTGAACAATCAAATATCTACAGTAGGGAAAATCCTGGGATCTATTATTCTAGATGTGATAACAGGACACCTAGAAATTCATTATAAGTCTGGACAAAGTCAACATCAATTTTTGGAAGGGGGAAATTACGCTTGACTGTTAGAGTTTGTTGAAATTGTAATCAGCACAGTAGACAAGGAGAAAACAGTGGATTTTCAAGACATATTTGATAAGAAACTACATAAAAAGTTGTTTTCATGAGAGTAGGCCTCATAGGCTTGATGAAACATGTCAGCAGAGTTTGAGGATTGGTCTGAAAGCATGTAGTAAAAATAAATGCATAGTTTTTAACTTGGCAAGCTGTAACGAGTTGGGTACCAAGGGATCAGAACTTGAGCCTCATAAACTAATTAGTTCATAAGCTAATGTAGGAAAGGGTCGGTCTTAAAAAAAACAAATGTGAAAGGACTTACTGTACTTTTTCAAGCAAGTTTTTTACATTCATTGTAAGATTCAATCGGTGGGGAAAGAGGTCAGTTGCAGATGAGCTGGCATCAGGATATGCGTATCATGTGAGATTTAGCCGGCTGTAAGTAGCTGACTGGTTTCTTCAGTGGTTTCTTGATGTTAATGACAAAGGCCAAAGGGCTGCCTATATGATTGGCTCCTTTGTACAGTTTGTGTGTGTGAGTGAAGCCTTTGGACCTCCGGAAGTTGGTTGATGCATCTTTCTACAGTTTTTAATTCCCAAGGCCTGAAGAGAACCAGATTATTTTCCCTTACAAATTGGTGTATGTTGTTGCTTTTAATGAATAAGTCAGGGGCTTTATAAGTCATGAACCAATCACTGCGTGATCTGCAAGTAAGTGGCAGTACCTGGAAAAGAGAGTTTGAAGAACAGGAATCCTAGAAAATAAAAGGATCATCTCAACAAACTCTGCAGACAAGAGCCATTGAAGTGTTTTCACAGTAATTTCCCATCCCCCCTCAACACCATGCTATTTTGCCTATCTGTGTCTGTCTATGTGTATATATGTGGGGACTGGGGGTGGGGGTTTGGGGTGGAGGGGGGTTTGGTGGAAGTGGAGTGCGGGGTGCTATTTATAAGGAGAGAAGGAGGAAAGTGCCACTGCAATTATATGTTGTCTTGGTTTGACTGTATTTGAAGTGCTCTATTTGGTTTTGGTCTTCTTAACTGAGGAAAGATACTCTTAACTTAGAAGGATTGCAAATTAACTTTTATAGGATGGAAGCATTGTCCTGTGAGGAGTGATTGAGTAGAGTAGATCTATATTATCTGGAATTTTAAAAAATGATAGGCAATTCCATTGAAATTAGGAACAAGGTTGACAGTAAAAGTTGTGCTGAAAATGTGTTGCTGGAAAAGCGCAGCAGGTTAGGCAGCATCCAAGGAGCAGGAGAATCGACGTTTTGGGCATGAGCCCTTCTTCAGGAAGTTTTACTTCAGTAAAAGTTGTGAGCCTGTTAACCACATCCAGGGAGCTCAAAATAAGGCATCGATGGCTTAAGACTGAGATGAGGAGAAATCTACAGATTCAATTGTAGATATCCAAGATAGTGACTAATAGATGTTTAAATAGTTAGGAAATCATGGGAGACTAGCGTAGTGCAAGAGGTTGTGGCTGAGGTGGTAAAACACCATGGTCTTAGAGCTGGCACCATGTGATAATGGCTTACCCCTGCTCCTATCTGTTATTTTTCTGTGATCTCATGGATGTGGAAGTTATAAACTTTTTACAATCTTTGACATGGTGCCACAGGAGTGGCTCATGAGACAGCTCAGGATGTATGGAGTCCGCATCCATGTAGAAAAGAACAGCTTGAAAGATTACTGAATAGCAGTAAGTTTAGGGTATGAGACAGAAGGTTTATTGATGAAGTGTGGTGCGTTGTCACTCAAAAATTAATATTGGAATGCCCCCTGTTCACCATTGCCAAAGGTGATTCAGAATCTGAAACTGGGTTGGGATATCTGGCCAGCATGGATGGTTTGGACCGAAGGGTTTGTTTCCATGCTATACATCTCTATGACTCTATGACTCTACATGGAGGAGAATTTTGAACTGAAACATCTTTAAAATTCAATTGGATCACACTTGGAATATAATGTATCATTCTGCTCTCTATTATAATACTAGAGGAGGCAAAAAAAAATTTAGAAGGTAGACTAAAATTGAGTTGACAAAAAGGAGGAGTTTATTCCTGGAAAGAGTAAACTTAAAGGAACCATAATCAAAGCCTTTCTGCAATGAGCCTGTGAAATTTGTCATCATATGGAATATTTAAAGCAAATGGCATTGATACATTTAAGAGGACTCTTAATTCACACATTTTTAAAACTTCATTCACGAAATGAGGGCATCACTGGTTAGCGCCAGCATTTATTGCCCATCCCTAATTGCCCAGAGGGCTGTTAAGCATCAACTACATTGTTGTGGGTCTGGAGTCACATATAGGCTAGACCAGGTAAGATAGTTTCCTTCCCAAAAGGTAATAGTGAACCAGACAGTCTTTTTCTGATAATCGATTCATGGTCATCAATAGACTCTTAATTCCAGATTGTCTATTTAATTCACATTCCATCATTTGCCATGATGGGATTCAAACCCAGGTTCCCAGAACATTATGTGGGCCTCTGGGTTAACAGAGCAGTGATAATATCACTCGGACATGAAGGAGAAAGGAACGTGTAAGGGGCAGGAAGGGAAGTGCAATTAGAGTGGGTTGGCATGGACCTGGTTGAAGGCTGTTTTCTGTGCTAAGTTCCACATACCTCTGCTGTAACTTAATGATATCTCATTGGTGCTTTGCATCAGTTGAATGCTGTTATTACATTACCAGTCTCAGTCTTAAATTGATCTCATGGTTTAACTTTGAATATGCGACATATCTACGTCAAAGTTTAAAGAACCAAGGATCCTCAATCTGGAAGCAGGTTTTGGTAGTTAATCTTCACATGAACAGTGAGCATTGGAAGGATGTTTGGCTGTTGGGTGTATCACAGTTCCATCTTATTTTGTCCTCTTTTAATATTCATATCTGTAACACATCAAATTAGTTGAGTCATAATCAGCAAAAATAACTTTGCCTGATTTCTTTACACCACTAGCCTCAGGACAACAAGTTAGACTATACTCCTCCAAACTACTGAGACTTAGGTCACCTAATTGAGTTCAGAACAAAGTAATCATGATTTGGAGATGCCGGTGTTGGACTGGGGTATACAAAGTTAAAAATCACACAACACCAGGTTATAGTCCAACAGGTTTAATTGGAAGCACACTAGCTTTCGGAGCGACGCTCCTTCATCAGGTGATTGTGTGATTTTTAACTTAGAACAAAGTAAAGTTGCTTCTGGTCTGTACAGTTCATATGTAATATGGGGTTCAAACTTTGTAAGATATTATACACTGGAAGTATGATGTATGCACATACCTTAAAAAATACTTTAAATAAGTTGGTTATCAGATTACGAACCTTTACTGTGATGCTTGTCTCCAGATTATCCAGGTCACAGACTTGATAGCATTCCTATAAATCTGGCACTCAACTATGTAATACCCCATAAACATGATCAGCCTTTCCACAATGAGAACTATGAATATGCCATTTGCTCAGTCTGCACACAGTCAGAATGTTGATCCTGTGGAGTATCAGTGGCTTAATTCTGCTTTAGTAATTACGATACTTGAAGAGTTAACTGAAAATAATAGCTAACAATTAGCTATTGTGAGTTTACAGTGGTTAAATGGGTTTTGTGTGTGGGAGGGGATGAGGAATTATTTGTTAAAGCTCAAAATTTATTGCAGCTTTCTATTAGGTTAATGATTTGATCAGAAAAATCGACAAAAAATGTTTAAAAATCTCGGAGTAATCTATCAAGAATCATGCTTACTAGTAAAATCTATTTAAGAGGATCATGTAAACGGTATGTAGAGTGTAATGTAAAAATATTATTTGACTTCAATCAGCTTACAAAACTTGACTTTTTTTAATAGTGCATAAGCAGCAATAGTGAACTATAATTGACTCTGCCACTGTTTAGAAAAGTTGATATTTACTGTAGGTTCTGAGTGTGACAACCAAAGTATGAATACTTATATTCAACATGCAAACTACAAACTTGTACAGACAGAGAAAATATGAGTTGTTAGTCTATGCTCTTTGGCTGACTTCTGCTTGGTATTAGTTTGCCCACATCTACATTTGAATGAAGTCTAACTCAACTGTTTAAAAAAACAGAAAGGGGTGGGGTGAAATGAAATCTCGTGCTGCTACAGACAGTTAGTGGAGGAGGGGAGCCTTTAGAAATGTATGCAAACAAGCACTTTGGTGAAAGTAGAACACCTCATTTAGCAAAAAAAAGTACTGAAAAGAGCCCAGAAGCCAACACTGCATTATTGTACTTTGAGTTACTTTAATCCATAGGTTTAATACTTGCAGGGAAATTTGTAGTGATCAAATGATCCAGATTTTTTAAACATGTCAAATGTATCACAAGGGTGTCAGGCATTTCATACATTACTTCCAGAAAGCTACAAAACCCTGAAAGGCATTCCGAGGGAGCTGCATTTTGTAAAAGTATAGAAGTTGATAATATGAAAAAGAGGAATTGTGAAAAAACGCTACAGACAATTTAGTCTATTTCTGGAATTTTCCCGTACACTTTTGCCCTGAAGAAATGCTTAGAAAACCACTGAATTATCGTTGCAGTTATCCAGACCCTATGGAGATTATGCCACTGTTACCACTTTTGATAGTACTCTTCAGTGTTGTTTTGACAAATCTTTCTGCCTCTGTGGAGTGGAGATATTTTGATGGTTACCACCGAGCTGATGATAACCTCACATGTGTTGGTAAGTACACTTTTAAAATTAGACATCTTCGAGCATAAATGGTAAGTCATGATTTAACATCTTATTTATCTTAAAGTTATTTTTACTATGATATGTTTGTATTTATAATTTATTATTGTTTAAATCATAAATAATGTTAGAATTTTAAAAAATTGAACATGTTGCAAGTTGAGGTTCGAAGAGACATTAAATTGAACTCCTTGTCCACCAAAGAAATTGTTTAGACAATACATTATGAATTAGTTCAAATTTTCAATATTTCAAAAGCTTTCTAAAATCTTTTTTTCTTAAGTCTTCGTTCTGCAAATTTAAAAGGAACTTTTTTGTGGAAATATGTCTTCTGTTAATGATTAATTTATAATTAATGATTAACTTATAATGAATTAATGATTAAATAGATTTAGCTTGATTACTAAGTGAACAGTCACCCCATAAAACATCTTCTGTCACCATCTTGAAAAAGAACAGGAAAGTTTTCCCTGTTGGCGTCCAAGCTAGCATTTATCCAATTTAATAATCATACATTTAGTGTTCACATCCTTCAGTGATCTTGTTCTGCCTGTCTCTATAACTCACTCCAACCTTGCAATCCTCCAAGATGTCTGTTTCCCCAATTCTAGTCTCTTCTGCACAGCTACCAATGCTGGGATTAGATTAGGTTTCCTACAGTATGGAAAGGATGATTTCCTTCACCCTACCGTTGATGGCTGCTGTTAACGTCTGGCCACCAAGATCAAGAATTTCCTCCCTAAAGTTCTTTGCCACAGGAAAGGAACTTCAATCCATAATCTTCTTGGAGGTAAGCGTGTTACCATTGAGCTTAGGTGTAGTTAACATTATGAACCTTGACATCTACGTACCTTCTACTGATGAAAATCCTGTCTTTAGGGTGAAGCTCTATGCCCTGTCAAGGTGATACCTTCTTTTTCCATGCCCATATCAAAAGTTGTATCTATAACTGTGTGATACATATGAAGACTGCATCTAAACTGATCTAGTAAAAATCTCAGTGTTAGTTTAGATGGACCTAATAACTTAAATATTTAATGCCTTGATAAATATTACAGATAGTAGAGGGGCTATTCCTCATCCAGAAACTTTTTGCCAATCAACCTAAAGCATTTCATGTAACTATCTTTATAAACAGTCTGTCATTAAATCTTGGCAGATATGCCAGAGTATAGCTTTTAGGATTTGTAAATGCACATTTGAATGCGACATCCCAGTGAGTCATTCACTCAAGAATACGTTTAGCTCATCTAAGCCAGTGTTTTGCGAACTTTTGTAGAAGACTGCTACACTGAAGAGGTGTCAAACTGCTCTACCACATGAATAGAAAGATCTCATGGAATTCTCTCAGCATTCTGGACAACATACATCCCTTAACTAACATCACTAAAGCAGTTTATCTCGTTCTTATTTCATTGTCTTTTCTTGAACCTTGCTATCTGCAGATTGGCTCTCACATATCCTGCATCAGAAAGATGACCACATGTCTGAAAGAACTTCATTGACTGCAGAGTGCTTTGGGGCACCCTTAGGTCATGTCCGGGGTTGTATAAATGCATGTCTTTCTGCAGCATCCTGTGAAAATGAATTGCAATCAAGAATATCATGGACCAATTATACAATATAAATTGATAAATAGAAATTCTTGATCTTCCAGGAATACTGCAGCTCTTCTGATAATGCAGAAATGGGAATATTGCTTTGAAAATTCACTCTGATAGAACTGTACAGAACTGAAACAGCTCGTGCAAAATTGTTCGATGCACAATCCACTCCATCTCAATCTTTCATTTCCATATAAACAAGTGATGCTTTAATGCAGTATAAGTTGCATTTTGACCAGTAAATTGCAAGTAACACAAATTCAGCTATTTGGTATAACTTAAAACATGCTCATTTTAAATAGTTGAGCTCCTTAGGCTTAACAGGAGCAATTTCTTCATTTTCTTGTATAAACTATATTTTATTCCATAATGTGTAAGCATGACAGGTGAATGAAAGTTACCAGGTCATTTTCTTCATGGTTAAAAATCACACAATATCAGGTTATAGTCCAACAGGTTTATTTGGAAGCAGTACCTTTCAGAGCGCTGCTCCTTCATCAGGTGGTTGTGGAGTATAAGATCATAATACACACTTCTCCAAATCATTTTCTTCATGATAATTCTTTTCAATTGTTGGACAATAACCTGGTGTTATGTGATTTTTAACTTTTCAATGGTAAAAGGCACTTTCAACCTTAAATTATTAAATAGCTTTACTATTAGAATTTCTTTCATAGTTCAATACTTGCAATGTTCTGTACTGCTTTTTATTTATTTTTGAAATAGTAATGGCATCAGAGGGCACACAGCTCCAAAAAAGTCTAAGTCAATGTTGCAAAGACCTTTTAAAATACTTTAAATTGATCAGAATTTAAATTTGTTAGCAATCCAGTGCAATACTGTGGAACCTACTCAGCATTTGTACAGTTGTGAGTGCATTTATCAAGAACTATTGTTTACCGTTACCTACCGTTGAAGGGCTTATGACAAGTTTTCATGCGAGTGTATAACCATTGAGGAAGATTTTAAAATTGTTGAATTCCAATGGAATAATCTGAAAATTACATTTACGATAACTAACTGGGACAGCTTAATGAATTCCAGCACAAGTTAAAATGATACACATCCTTTATAAACACAAGAGCTCATAGGGCAGTAAAGGACTGAAAAAGGGAGGGATGTGAGTCACAGGGCAAGGTTCCGTATTATTTGCAGTAAACTGTGAATAGTCTCATGTATTCAAACTTCAGAATGGTTAGTTAGCAGAAATCAGTCAATGGCCCTTTCTGTACGTCATGCAGTAATTAGATTTGCAATTCAGTTAGCTATATACTATGTTAAATGAAAATTGTACTATTAATGTTTATTATATTATGCACATACCTTGTAAGGTATTATTTAACCTTAACAGTTTTACAGTTTTTAATACAAAATAAATTAGCTCCCCTTTTAATTTGTTGCTTCATTTATTTGCTTTAGAGCAACATTTTCCAAACTCCATCTTTATCCAAAATTTACTGGAACTTTCTTCTCTTGTTTTGTCCATATGCAAATTACAGCTGGTGGTAGGCTCTATTAACTGGCAACACACAAACAGGACAAACACAGACACTCCAAGCAACAATTCTGCCTTCATTGCCAGGCCTTGGGAAACGTCAGCCCACAGTCATGGTGTCAGACATTGAAATGTTAGAATATTAATCACAGCACCATTCAGAGACCCTGCTTTGTTATCTAGTGCTAATTCTTTGCTGATTTCAAATGCAAAATCTCCAGGGTGCACTCTAAAGATGTTATTCAGTCACCTCCAAGATTTTCAGTCTTCCATTCAAAGCAGCTTGTTAAATTGCTTTAGATTCTTTTTACTGGCATTCAACTCATTTTACAGTTAAAGCAGTTCTCTTTGAGCAGATTGTTGCTAGGATAAATTAAAGCTGAATATGCTGATTCAAATTCATTTTCCCATCCATATAAACATAAAAGCAAATCTTTCTTGTTTGGGTTTTTCTAATTTTATATATCATTGATGAATGCTATAATTACACCTGTACCTTTAAAAGCTTGATCTTGTATAAATATTATTTATGAAGGCTTCAGTGCTGGGAATGGAACACTGTTCACTTCAGACACCTAGTGTCAACTTGACACATTCCCATGTCATATGTAATGTAGCCAGACACAGAGTACCAGCTTCTTCCTCTTTGTCCTAACCATGTATTTCAACTCCAATCTCAGAAGAACACATTTTCTTGTACTGTTGTGGCAAATTCCCCTTTCTAGACAAGCTACCTTTATGGTGTCACTGAGCAATGACAGCTAATTTGGTACAAAAGTATAAAGAAGCAGTGTAAGGCTTTATTTTCTAAACAGATTGAACTTCAACTTTAACAACCAGGCTGTTGACAATGAGGAAGGAGGCCTTAAGTTAGAGAAAGATTCAATGGATTTGTCAGAAAGGCAAATCAGTGGCAGATGGAAGATAAGCTTGATAAGTATGAGACAATGCAATTTGGAAGAAGTAAGAAGACAAGGAAGTAGTCAGTGAATGGCAGGACACCAGGAAGCTCAGAGGAACAGAGGGATCTTGGAGTTCTTGTACACAGCTGGTGGCAGGAGAGCATCTGTAGTTAAAAAGGGATACGGGACACTTGCCTTTATCATCCAAAGCATTAATGATGAGAGCAGAGAGGTTATGTTGGAACTCTACAGGACTTTGGTTTGGCCACAGCTGGGGTATTATGTGCAGTTCTGGTCCCTGCACAATAGGAAGAATGTGATTGCAGTGGAGGGAGAGCACAGGAGTTTCATCAGCATGCCACCTGGAATGGAACACTTTAACTATGAAAATAGCCTGGGCAAAGTCATGTTGTTTTCTTTGGAGCAAGACTTTGAGGGTTGTGGGGGGGTTGGGGGTGGGGTGGGGTGGGGGGGGGGGGTGGTTGGTGGTGGTGATGGTGTACTTGATAGAGATGTGTAATATTATGAGGAATATGGACAAGGTGAAAAGGATTCTGGGTAATCCAAGATGGAGGAAAAGAAAAAGTTGTGACTGTAAGAGCTATTCCTTTTTTGAGATATTTTAGGTGTTGGAGATGATTTTCTTGAGTTCTGGGAGCAGTGATTACTGTTTTATATACCGGTGCATTGTTTTGGAACTTTGGGGGAACAAAGATCAAAACAAAGGCATTTTAAAAAGGTGGAAGACAAAAGCAGAAACCACATGTTCAGAGAAAGAAACACTGGTGTCTGACACAGTTACTGCCTTTGTTGTTTGAGATCAAGTATTGCTGGACATTGGAGAGCATCTAGGACTACTCCCGGTGTTACGAGCTAGTGATTAAGAATACGAGGATAATGCAGATGAATGCATGGCTGAGTAGCTGGTGCAGGGATGAGGATTCACATTTCTGGATCATTAACCTGTACAAGAAATAAGGATTGTACTTAATTGGAAGGGGACCTGTACAAGAAATAAGGATTGTACTTAATTGGAAGGGGACTTAAATACTGGCAGGAAGATTTACGAGAGCTGCAAAACAAAACATAGCTTGGAGGTGGGGAGGGGGGCTTACCCATTCCCACATGAGTCTTCCGGCCAAATGTAAAACCTTTTCTTCCTAATGGTACTATTCTCACCCTGAGTCTTGGTCTCAGCCTGAGTTGTAAGCCTCCGTCTCTTGCAAGAGGCCAAATAAGTCTGCAATGGGCATTTTGAATCTTATTTTATTTCATCTCATTCCGGGTTCTGACATCTGCCCATGGTGGATATTGCATGAGGCTGGGAGGGTTGGAGGGCTTGGATGCTGGGTAGTGGGTATCGAAAGGCATGAGTTGGCACTAGGTTTGCAAGGGGTATTATAAAGTGCCATTGGGTGGGTGCTGGAGCTTCGGTTGACATGGAAGGTATGAGGGATCGGGGGCTGAGCTGGAGGAATGCTCAGCACAGTAGGAAGTAGTTCAATGTTCTTTTCCATTCCACCAGCATAAGTATCACCACCTTTTCTTCGATACCTCGTATTCACTCTATCTTTGCTACTGTACGCACATCCCACCAAGTTTCATGCTTTGTTATTCTCATTATCATCTGCAAAATCTTATCACACACGCTGTATTCCACCCTAATCCCTGACACCACCAACCCAGCATGTCCTCTATGCTGCCTACTCAATCGCTGCGGACACCACTCAATCTGTGCCAATCATAATAGCTGTGCCACTCACTTTCCTTTTCCAAAATATCTGTTCATATCTCATTCCAAGATCAAAACAACTCACAATAGTGCTCGGGGACTCATGATGGTTGGTGTGAAGCCCATCATTTGGCTCCTTAACCCTTATGATGAGAATATCCTTACTCTGACTATCCCAGGCAAGGTCTGGAATGGTATTGGATCTTGCCCTTGACCTCCTGTGCAGGTCATCCTGCCCAGTTAAACTCTCTTTGAAGCATTTTGACCACTAAGACAAGATTTCTCACTTTGTGTCTGTGCTAAATGGTGCAGCAAGACAGTTGTAACAAGAGCCCAAAATTGTTGGCTAAATGAGCAAAGCACAAAAAGGCAAGGCAAGGCAAGAATGCTGTGAGCATCGAGGTTGTCTAAGAGTGAATGAGTTCTATGACAGTGAACAAAGAGCCCAGAGATGAAGCGTGGTCCAGTCCATGCACTGTGTGTATGTCCCTAAGTGTACAGTATCCTTGCTGCAGCATTACAGTGAGAGTTGCTGGCAAAGCCTGAGGTGCAACATTGAAGTGCTAAAGCATTCTGTATGTGGACTGAAGCAGTGCCATAAAAGTTCTTAGCTCTATCCAGTGCCAATGGTCTGCAAATGTGGCCTGTGCCCATGGAAATGCTGGTTTCCAATGTGGATGTCATTCACAGCAAGTGAAGAGCTGAATCCACCAGCTACATGCTCTGATTTCCTCGTTGAGATTCCTCAACATCAAGTTAGATTGGCACATTTGGCTGAATATTAATGAGGTGAGTTGTGGCATTAACAAAACTTGACAAGCATTAATCCCCTTCAGTTGGTATCTCGCTGCTTCCTGGAGACAATCTTGCCAGCCTACCCATGACAGCATGTAAGATGGCAGAGACACTCCCCATGTTAATGTTGACTCGCTGGACTTCTCACCTGATTCTGCCACACCCTTTGCTGTAGCCCACATCTCTCAGATTCCTGTAACATGTCGCCTTCTATCCCAAATTTCATAGTATTGAAGGCATTGATGGCTAACATGTTTCTATACTAGGTTGAAGACAATTGAGTGCTGATTGAGAGGATACCATTTCCACATGACTGGATACCAGTTAGTTTTATGTCTTTCACAATAACGTCTGATAAAGACAAGACCTGACAATGATAAACTGCTGGATGAAGTTGTATCATCCAAGAGCTGAGGAGTCTCACTATTCAATTCTAATTACGGGACAATGAATTCTTACTGTTCCTGTGCTATACTCTCAAATTTAAGATGAAGAGAGGAGTGAATCATGGGGAAGAGTGCAGAGTATAAATTCATTTCTTGCACAAAGATTATGAAAAATTCACAGACATCCTTTCAGATTTGCAGTCAGGATTGTCAAAACTGCACTTGAAATCATTGCAAAATATTCTGGAAAGTGGGGATGAGATGTTGAGGAGAAGTTCACTATTGCTAACTGTTACATCAGATGCTGTCCCTGGAACACTAAACAAAGGTGGAGAAGTTTCTGGACTCTCATACACAAGTAGAGCATCACTCTCATGCTTCTGGATTGTTAAAGAATTTTCTTGCAAGTGTCGAGTTTCCTGTTTCCTGTGCACCTGGGTCAAGTCAACAGGCACAGCCTGTGTGTAGCTGAAGGAAAAATCGGTGTGAATTTCGCCTCTATCTCCACCCCACCCAGCAAAGCTGAAAATACAGGAATGTACATCACGTTGCAATAATGACATGTTATGTTTCGTCATTGTCTTCTTGCTTCACCTGAGGAGTAGTTAAAGAATTATGTTTGCTCTGATCTGGAAGAGTATCATAGGGATCCTCTGCACCAAAGTCTAAAGAATCAAGAACCACAAGATTTGCTTCCTGAAATGATGATGAAACTAAGTCTTACTGTAGCTTGTTTACAGGGGCAGCCCCTGGAAGCGTCTCCTGGTTAGGAATCTCTAATGCAGAAGCATGATTATCTTCTTCGATCACATGTAGTGAGATTCATAATGCTGTCAAAATTCTTGGAAAAGCTGAGAATGTTCATCTCAAAATGTCATCCAATCATTTTTAGATGAAAACTTATGTTCCCAGAGAAGTGGAGTTAAACTGTCATTAAATTGAATGCAATCATTTTGCCTTGGCGGTTCCTCACAGTGTGAAATATTGTCAAGGAATGTCATCTACCTTGGCTAAAACACCAGGTGGGTGCTTTAAGAGACATAACTGGACACATTCAGCAAGGATTTGTTCTGATTCTGTAAAACATGAGTAGTTTTCTTAACAACTTAACAACTTAGGTAAGTGGTGTTTCAAAATTTTTTTTGAAAGGATCTGGCTTCCGATGTCCTTGATCTTGTAATGGTCAAGTGTATAATGCTATGACTCATTGAATCTAAGTGAAAAATCTGCATTAAAATTCTTGACTTAAAGTTACTGATCAATAGTCCTGGTTCATATCATCATCTGCTGTAGGCTCAACAATATTCACTTTTCCTAACATATATGAAAGCCTCATGTCTTCTACTTCTTCTTGTTGAAGTTGTTGATTGCTCCTTTATCCTGGAAGTGAGAAATGTGACTTACTTGAAAGGGATTATTTGACATTGCAACCCTGCTAAAAATGTTCAAATCTGCCACAATGAAAGTACTGAGACATGGCTTGAACTGAGCCTTGGGTTTGTAGCAAATGATTTCCTGTATTCATTCACTGCACAGGTCCTGCCTAATGTATTGGTTCACTGGTCGGAAGGTCAGGGCTTGCTCTAACTGTAATAATTAGAAACCTTTCCTGAAAATGATCTCTTCTGCAATGTTACTTATCCCTCATATAGAAAGTGATGACCTGGAGCTGTTGTTGCTTCAATCGGAGACCTGAGGCAATTTTGTATCTGCATCATCCAGACTCCTACAGAAGAGCACATGCTGGTCATTGAGCTTTGTTGAAGAGTGGCAGAAAGGGCATGGACTGCTGAGCTGGCACAGGCAAACTCCACTTCATCCTTTGCTGTACTCCACTTGGGATATGTCTTCAACTACTTCAGCTCACTTCAGTCAAACCAGTGTTTGGGGAATCTTCTGAAAATCCTCTTGCTTCATGGTTCTTCAGATTCATTGGAGAAAAGTACCATCTACTTTAGACTGGTATCTCCATCATTTTCAGGTTCTATTGTGGGTTCTTCAGGTCTTCCTAAGAGCTCAGGCCAGACTTCTAGTTTACTGCAAAACAATGTTCATTGCTACAGTACATGTAAGACTTGAGCAGCATTCTCTGTCTTGTATGAAGTCTAACTTCTGAGCAGAACATTAACACATTACTAGTGAGTTTGCAGTGACATTAGAATTTATTTCAGGGGTTCATATTCACTACACCCAATCTCAACAGAGGGGACACTAAGGAGGCTAAAATTGACCAAACAATTTCCCAGTGCTCAGTTTCATGCAATACAACAATTCTGACATTAATCAGGGTGTTGACTACCGGAACATTAGAACATTTAAATGCTTATTTTTCCCTGTATTAAAACTAAACATTAGCTATGTGAATAATAATAAGGTAATAGTAGGTAGTTAGAAGAACTTACCTCAGAATGTTCTTTAAACAAGAACTAATGGAAATAATTGACTTAAAGATGCACATATGGTGAGACTTTGAAGCAGCAGTGAATGTTTGACATTCCACGTTAGCACAAGAACACTTGCTGCTCTGGTTAAAACTGCTAATAGAGGCACAACTCGCTATGCATCATTGGTAAAACCTTAAACATACATAAAGAAGTTTAATACATAATTATAATGTTTCTGCTTATTTTGTTATCTTTACATCCAGGCAACAGACTTAATCAATGCATGTAGCAGGGAATTAGAAACGGAAGTTACACCCAAAACCACTAGGCTTGTGTTATTCCATTGTCTCATTCAAGATACTATTTATCCAATTCAGGCTCAAACTCAAAACTGTCTATTTTCCAGATCAGCATTGATCAATTCTGCTAATGTGCTGCTTCTCAAAGACTTGAGTTGACTTTTTATTTAAACACAAAGGCATGAGTAGGCACATAGTAAAAATATTTTCTTACAAAAACACATTTACTTCATTACAAAACTGTTGAGTGTACATCAATACAGTTGTTACATGGTCCAAAGTTATAAATTTGGAGGATAACTATGATAGAATCCCTACAGTGTGGAAACAGGTTCTTCCTCCCAACAAGTCCATACCAACCCTCTGACAAGTAACCCTCCCAGACCCGTTCCCCCTTCACTAATGCACCTAACCTACACATCCCTGAATATTATGGGTTATTTAGTATGGCCAATTCACCTAACCTGCACATCTTTGGATTATGGGAGGAAACCAGAACCCAGAGAAAACCTATGCAGACATGGGGAGAATGTGCAAACTCCACACAGAAGCCCGAAGCTAGAATCGAAACCAGGTCCCTGGCACTGTGAGGCAGCAGTACTAAACACTGAGCAACTGTGCCACCCCAATATAAGTTTACTGTGAAGGACTGGATAGAATAGTTACAGAATAGACAAATGAAGAAAAAACGTTAGACTACTGCTACGCGAGGGGACATAGCTTTTAAGGGGTGATAGATATTGGACAGATGTCAGAGGTAGTTTCTTGACTCAGCAAGTAGTAGAGGCGTGGAACACACTGCCTGCAACAGTAGTAGACTCGCTAACTTTAAGGGCATTTAAATGGTCATTGGATAGGCACATGAATGAGAATGGAACCGTGTAGGTTAGAAAGAATTGGTTTCACAAGTTGGTGCAACATCGAGGGCTGAAGGGCCTGTACCGCGCTGTAACGTGCTAATCATCACAGTCTCTCTCAAAAGGTTCTCCAGATCAGGCCAGTGTAGGGGTCCTCCAAGTGGTTGTGGCCATGGTCCACACTGAGCTGCTGGTCATTGGCATCCTCACTCCAACTGCTAACATCTCTGCCAACTGCTGATCCTCCTTAGAGGCCAGGACCAGGAGTTTGAAGCTGAGAGAAGGTATAGAGGGAGCAAAAAGAGAAAGAAGGAAAAGAATGGGCAGAGAACAGGTGCTCTGGTTGAAGCGTCCTACATGCCGCCTTCTTACCAGAAAATAAAGTTTCCTTCACCTGTATTGCAGAAATGGTAGCAGATTACCAAGCTTGAACATGTGAAAGAATACCTTGTAATAGAAAGGAAAATAAAGAACTACTATTTTCTTTTAGTCTGCTTGATTGTTCTAGTTCCTAGAATATTTTATGTTTGTATTTATACAATGAATGTTAGTAAAAATTTAACATGTAACCTAGACAGAACCATTGTTATGAAGATGTGGGTGTCCTGTACCTTAAAGAGAGTTAAAAGTAGCAGAATTACCTGACAGCACCAAGTGTTCTGAAAAAGATATAACGTAAACTTTTGGTCCAGTAACTAAGGCAGCTGGTTACCTGGATATGACAAAACAGATTTGAATTAGGCCAATCAGTTTAAATTATATCTCAAAAAATACCAAACTCCAATCAAGTTTGAATTTACTATACTGACAATCTTATACACGATCTGATGCTTTGGGAGTGTAAGACTGGGAAAATTGAACAGTTTGGAGGAGAACTGCCAAGCCATCAGCATCTACAGACTGCCCAGAGAATGGTTCTCTGAAAGGTACCTTTATTGATCAGTAACTTATGAAACAGAAATCCCTGAGAAGAAAAAAAGAAGACTGAGGAAGATATAAAGAGAAGATTCAACATCTGGCTGGTTTTGAAAATTTGAATTTTTGGAAAATCTTAATCGGGGATTGTATCGGTCTAGTATTGTAGAAAGGAAAATAAAAGATAGGTTGGAGGAAGGAGTTATAAATACCTGTTAGTTAATTATTCTCTGTTATACTTTAAGAAATAAAGTTGTTAATTTTTACTTTTTAAATAGCTCTGCACAGGATAAATCTTTTCTGTATTGCTGGATTAAACTAAGCAGAAAGGTTTACCCCATGACACCACAAATTCTAGCTGCATTTCCAATCCGATTGCACCAGATGCAATTGATTTATTGATTTAAGACAAAAATGAGTAAAAGGAAATCTAAATCTGCTACAATGCTTATTGGAAGCAACCTTACTGATGAGTCACGGCAGTAAATGAATTTTACAGTTGAGCAACGCATTAGAAATTTGTTTTCCATTAATTTTTTTGGCAATGTCAACAATGAAACCACCGTAAACCTCAGAATGTGAAGAGTGACAGCAAAATGAGTCATTAATGTAAGCAGCACTAACAATTATAGTTATAGACATAGACAGCGCCTGCTTCAAGCTTGGTAGTGATTCACTGTATTTGTCTTTACAACTTTCTTAGTTTTATAATTATTACTCGATCTGTCTTGTATCTATCGTATTTTTGAAACTGAAATATGATAACAGTATGTCATCAGGCAGAAATCTGTGAGTCAGATGAGGTTAAGAAATGGAGTGGAGATTTAAGGATAAGCCTAGTCAGTAGAAAACGGCTAGAATACATCTGGTGTGTGAGGGGTCAAATTATAAACTATTGCCTACATTTTCAGTGAACCACGCTTAGGCTGGTATTCTGTGGAATTTAGAATGAAAGGAGAGTTCATTGAGGAATATAAAATACTAAAAGGGATCGACAAAATATGTAGTGTAGACATTTCCTCATGAGAAACAAGCTAGAATGAGAACTCATAATTTAGGATAAGGTATGGCAGATTTAAAACAGAAGTGAGGGGAAATTACTTTTTCAAATGATTGTGAATCTGTAGAATTCACTACCCCAGAGTGTGGTGGATGCTGGAAAAAAGTGAGGACTGCAGATGCTGGAGAGTCAACATCGAAAAGTCTGGCGCTGGAAAAGCACAGCAGGTCAGGCAGCATCCACAGGACAGGAGAATCGATGTTTCAGGCACAAGCCCTTCATCAGGAATGTGGCGGATGCTGGGACATTGAGTAAATTTAAGATGGTGATAGATTTTTCAATAGTTGAAGATTTATAAAGAAGGAATAAAAAAGTGGATTTGAGGCTAAGACGGGATCAGCCCCAATCACATTGAATGGTGCAGCAGACTCGTGGGGTGAATAGTCTTCACCTGTTCCTCGTTCGTATGTTCTTGACAAATTTGCATGAATTTTGTTCGAGTAATAATTTATCAAAACCTGCAGATCAATTTATTGTTTCATTGTAAACATCGTGAACTCAGTTCTAAGCTATAATGTTTATGAAGTCGAAAAAAGACAGATCTTTTGCCACATAAGCTCCTTTAATGCATAGTCGTGATACATATTTAAATACAGGTAGGGTTGTATGGTGGAACAGTTGTAGTTCTTACCAGATGAATTTTGAAACACATTTGTACAGATGTGCAATATTGGACAACTTTTTAAATGCACATCTCAGCAAGAAGGTTCAGCTATGGGAAGCATGCATTTGTAAAATTAGCCCTTATCCCTGTGTTAGATTGCCTTTACTCATTTTATATTTTATGTATTTAATAGTTCCCTTCTCCCCAAAGGAAAATATCTGTCCAAGTGCCATTCAATCAGTACGTTAAATACAATTACATTTTTCTAAATATCGTCCTTTTCTTAAGAGAAGAAAAATTTGTTTGCGCTGTCATTTTCATTTACAAATGATCCAAGTTATGCAAGTTACCAAATATACATAGTCATCAGCAATGATCATGAGTAGAACTGTGTGTTACCTCTGGTATGTTCCACTTCCATCAGTCTCTGCACCCACATTGACTACATAGTCTTTAAATTGTACCAGTCTCCAAATTAAATATTTGGCTGCTATCTGCTGATTTCCAAGGTGACATTCTTTCTCTGGGAAGTGTCATTCCTGTGGTGAGTGTTATTGCCATGGTAACTGTTGTTATTGATTCATTTCTGTTGTTGGGGAACAGTCAACTCTGGGCCTGATGGATGATCTGTTCTCACCAGCTGAGATTACCATGAAGGATTCTCCTTCGCAACATCTCTCCTCTCCTGAGTCATAGTGACTCTCAGGTTAAACCACCACCAGTTGTCTGTCTAATGAGAGAGCAGACCTATGATCTGCTGCCAAGAGTGTGGTGCTGGAAAAGCACAGCAGATCAGTCAGCAACCGAGGAGCAGGAGAGTTGATGTTTCGGGCATAAGCACTTCATCAGGAATGAGGCTTGTGGGCAAAAGGGCTGCGAGATAAATGGGAGGAGGGTGGGGCTGAGGGGAAGGTAGCTGAGAATGCAGTAGCTGGATGAAGGTGGGAGAGAAGGTTGGAGAGGAGGGTGGAGAGGATAGATGAGAAAGACGATGGACGGGTCAAGAGGACAGTGTTGAATTGGAGTCTTGGGACTTGGAAAAGGTGGGGGGAGGGGAAACTGGTGAAATCCACATTAATCCCAAATGGTTGCAGGGTCTCAAGACAGAAGAAGAGGTGTTCTTCCTCCAGGTATTGGATGGTTAAGTTTTGTCGATGGAGGAGGCCCAGGACCTGCATGTCATTCATGGAATGGGAGGTGAAATTGAAGTGTTGAGCCACAGGGCAGTGGGGTTGGTTGGTGTGAGTGTCCAGAGATTTTCTTTGAAATGATCCGCAAGTTAGCGTCCAGTCTCCCCAATGTACAGGAGACCACATTGGGTGCAACGGATACAGTAGATGACATTGGTGGAAGTACAGGTAAATTTCTGTTGAATGTGGAAGAATCCTTTGGGGCCTTGGACGGAAGTGAAGGGGGGAGGTGTAGGTGCAAATTTTGCACTTCTTGCGGGTGGCAGGGGAAGGTGCCGGAAGTGGATAGTGGGTTGGTGGGGGACGTGGATCTGACAAGGGAGTCGCGGAAAGAATGATCTCTCCAAAATGCTGATAGGGTTTGGAGGGAATAGTGCTCTTAAAGGTACCTTTAACTATCACTGATCTATGAAACAGAAATCCCTAAGAAGAAGAAAATAAGACAGAGGAAGATAATAAGAGAAGATTTGACAACTGGCTGTTTTGAAATTTGCAAGTGCTGTAGGAAGTAGTGAAAGGATAGTCTAAAGGACACATTAGGTTATATAAGAAAATATTAGGCACACAGGTGTAGCAGAGAAAACCTAAAATTACAGTTGAAGAAAATTGAGTTAGAAGATTGTGGCGGCACAGTGGTTAGCACTGCTGCCTCACAGCGCCAGAGACCTACCTCAGGCAACTGACTGTGGAGTTTGCATATTCTCTCCGTGTCTGCTCCAGTTTCCTCCCACAGTCCAAAAATGTGCAGGGTAGGTGAATTGGCCATGCTAAATTACCCGTAGTGTTAGGTGAAGGGGTAAACGTAGGGGAATGGGTCTGGGTAGGTTGCTCTTCGGAGGGTCGGTGTGGATTTGTTAGGCCGAAGAGCCTGTTTCCTCACTGTAAGTAATTTAATCTAATAAACAAAGGGCTAAAGAAAGAGGAAAAAGAGAGAGCGAGAAGGTTCTTAGCTGAGCAAAGAGAGAAATAAGAGAGGGAGAGACAAAGAGAGAATTTAAACTTGAGAAGTTGTGACTTAGTCAGTAAAGTCAAGTTAACAGGATGGAGATTAAAAGAGAAGGTAGTGATGTATACAAATACATGAAATCTCTGCCACATTTTGACGAGAAAGATGTTGAAGCTTTCTTTATTTCATTTGGAAAATTGGCTAGGCAGCTGGAGTGATCTGAGGATTTATGGGTAATGCTAGTTCAGACTAAACTGGTAGGCAGAGCTAGTGAGGTATTTGTCATCCTGTTAGATAAGGGGTCAAGAGATTATGAAGAGGTTAAACAGGCTATTTTAAGTGCTTATGAATTGGTACAAGAAGCATATCGACAGCGGGTTCAGAAATATAAAGAAGGAACCTGATAAGACTTATGCTGGGTTTGAAAGAATTAAACGTAATCACTTTGATAGATGTGTGCATGCTTTAAAAATAGGTAAGACCTTTGAGGCTCTATGAGTGATTATTCTGCTGGAGGAGTTTAAAAACTCACTTCCAGAGATGGTAAGGATTCAGGTGGAGGGACAAAAAGTTCAGGAAGTGAGAAGGCCAGCAGAATTAGCCAATGAATGCATGTTGATCCTTAAGACAAGCTTCCGGCCAGAATTTTGTCCTGTGAGGGATAGAAGTTGGGAGAAGGGAAGATCCTATACTATGAAACCAAGAGTACAGAGCACTGATAAGAATTTACCAGAGGATAAAAAAAGCAGCCAAGGGGGTGAAAAGGAGATTAAAGGCCTCAGGTGTTTCCACTGTGGTAAAGTGGGACATGTAAAGTCACAGTGGTGGTTGTTAATGAAAGGCACTGTGGAAAAAGATGTAGTAAAAGAAGCTAAGCCAGTCGCATTAGTGAAGGTAGCAAAGGAGACCCCAAGAAGAGCAAGAAGCTGCAGGAGAGTGCAAGACCTAGGCAGGGGCTGGATATGGAGTTAGTACCTCATCTCTATAAAGATTTCGCCTCTGTGGGTAAAGTTTACTCAGAAATAACAGAGGGAGAAGGACAAGAAGTTACAATTTTGAGAGCTACAGGATCTAACCAGTTGTTGATTGTAAAGGATGAGCGAACATGTGCTCATTCTGATATGTTTCCTGAGAGTGTGGTAATTATGGGATAGATGGACAGAAAGTTAGCGTTCCCCTATGTAAGGTCAGTTTGGAGTGCAAACTCAAGACTGGGGAAGTTACAATTGGAGTGATTGATGGAGTGTCAATTCCAGGAATTCAGTTTGTTCTTGGGAATGATTTGGCAGGATCCAAGGTGGGAGTGATACCATTTATTGTGGAGAAGCCTAAGGAAGACCAAGAAACTGCGGAGTTAAAACAGAAATATCCTGGCATTTTCCCAGACTGTGTAGTAACCAGATCCCACTATCATAAGTCACAGCACAAAGTGAAAAGTAAAGAGAAAGGTGAAAGAGTTGAAGTTCAGTTAGCGGACACCATGTTTGACGTAATGGTGCAGGAAAAACCTGAACAGGCAAAGGGTCAGACTGTTTTTATTACAGAATGGCTAAGAGACTTGCAACAGCAAGACAAGACGATAAAAAATATACATATGGATGCATACTCCAAAAAGGAGGCAGAGAATATTCCAGCGGGTTATTATCTGAAAGATAGAATCCTAAAATGGAAATGGAGACCACAGCAGATTATTACAGAGGAGAAATGGGCCAAAGTGCATGAGATTGTATTGCCAGTAGTATACAGATGGGAGGTGTTAAGGGTCGCACACAAGGTACAAAAACACTTTTATTGGCCTGGAATGCACAAGGATGTGGTTAACTTTTGCTGTATATTTCATACATGCCAAATGGTGGTAAGCCACAGGCAGCAATAAAACCCGCACCTTTGTTGCCAATTCCCGTATTTGAACAACCTTTCAAGTGGGTTATAATTGATTGTGTAAGTCCCCTCCTGTGAACTAAAAGTGTCCACCAGTACTTATTAATCATAATGGATGTGTTGACCAGATGTCCAGAAGCAACTTCATTCTAGAGTATCAAGGTAAAATGGGTAATTGAGGAGTTAGTAGTTTTCTTCATGTGGTATGGACTACCCAGAGAGATTCAGTTGGACCAAGGGTCAAATTTTACTGCTAGGCTGTTTTCAGAGGTTTAGGTATACTGTACTTTAAATCCAGTACATGTCATTCTGAATCCCAGGAAGCTTTAGAAAGGTGGCATCTGACCTTCAAGGCCATGTTGTGACCATACAATTAGGATTGCCAGAATGATTGGGATAAAGGTGTCCCATTCGTATTGTTTGCCATTACAGATGCCCCAAATTAATCTACTCAGTTCATTCCCTTTGAGTTAATATTTGGGCATGAAGTGAGAGGCCCTTTGGTCCTGTCAATTTTTCCTTAATTAATTTCAAATTCTGAAATCTCACATTTCGATTATGTATTAGAGGTGAGGGAGAGACTAAATCAAGTAAGTGAGTTAGCTAAACAGCACGTAAAGAGGGCACAGTATGGAACAAAGCAGTTGGCAGATAAAAGCTCTAAGATTCAGATGTTTTCCTTAGGGAATGACGTGTTATACTGTTACCAGTGATAGGCGATCCCTTCAAAGTCAGGTTTAGTGGTTCCCTATCAAATTGAGAAAAAGTTGAATCAAGTGAATTATTTAGTAAAGATGCCAGTTAGAAAAAAAGGTATCAAGTATGTCATGCGAACATGTTGAAACTGTATTACACTGGAGAGAAAGAACTGGAGAAACAGGTGTTAGTTACTGCCCCTCAGAGTGAGGAATCAAATCCACATGCTATGGATTTTGATGTGCCTCAAAATTGATTAAAAAATGAAGAAGTCCTTGAGGAGTGGGGTAAGTTAGTCAGCTATCTGTCCCATGAGCATAGAACACAGTTGAAAGATTTGTTACTGCAGTGTAAGGACATATATACGAATCAGTTGGGGAGAAATAATGCTATTATACATGAAGTAGATGTAGGGAATACTGCTCCAAAAAAACAACAGCCCTATCAGCTTAATCCTTTCAAAGCCACACAGGTCCAGAAGTAGGTGGAGACCATGCTCGATGAGGATATCATTGAACCAAGCCAGACCAAGTGGAGTTCATTAATTGTCTTAGTTCCCAAACCGGACAGGACTCAACGATTCTGTGTGGATTATCAAAAGGTCAAAACCATTACAAAATTGGACTCAAATCCAATCCAAGATTGGAGGACTGTAACAAGAATGTTGGACAAGCCAGTTACATCACCATGTTGGACTTACATCATGGTTATTGGTAGGTACCTTTCACAGAGATGATAAAAAAATTCTGCATTTGTTATCCCAAATGGTCTGTACCAATTTGAAGTGATGCCCTTTTGGAATGCACCCACCACATTCCAAAAACTCATGAACAGAGTTGTGGCTGGGTTAACAAACTGTGCAGTCTATTTGGATGATGTCATGATCTTTAGTAACTCCTGGAAAGATCTCACAGTAAGTTGGCAGAGCTGTTTGAACAACTGCAAGAAACAAAACTGATAATAAACTTAAATAAAACTGATTTCACAAAAGCAGATGTGACATTCTTGAAGATTGATACCACAGAACACAAAGACGAAGGCCATTGAGTAATTTCGATGACCAACCTCGAAGAAAGAGGTGTTTTGACTCTTAGGACTCTGTGAATTCTATTGGAAATTTGTTCCAAACTTCAACAGTGTAGTGGCACCGTTAACTGACTTGCTGAAGAAGAACACAAAGTTTTGGTGGAAGAACAATGCCAGGAGGCATTCAACCATTTGAAAGCAATATTAACCACCAAACCAGTTTTAGCTATGCCAAACTTTTCAAAACCTTTTAAAGTCGCCCTCGATGCTAATGACATAGGGGCTGGAGCTGTGTTGTGAAAGTAAGGGGTACTGTACCTTTAAGAGAGTTGAAGGACTTAGCAAGAACACAGAATACTTGAGAATTTACATTGTAACATTTGGTCCAGCAGTTGCTGTACCTGGGTTGCTACGTGAAAAAAAAATCAAATTCAGCCAATCAGTTTAAATTTTGCCCTAAGATACTAACCTCTAATCAAGTTTGAATTTAATGTTTTGACAATATTAAAACCAATAAAATGATCTGATGCTTTGGGGTATAAGACCAGGAACAATTGAATAGTTGGAGGAGAATTGCCAAGTCACCAACATCTGCAGACTACCCATAGAATAGCGCTCTTAAAGGTACCTTTATCTATCAATGACCTATGAAACAGAAATCCTTAAGAAGAAGAAAAGAAGATAGAGGAAGATACAAAAAGAAGATTCAATAGCTGGCTGGTTTTGAAATTTGAATTTTTGGTAAATCTTAATAGGGGTTTTATCTGTCTAGTATTGTAGAGGGGAAGGTAAAAGATAGGTTTAGATAAATGAATTATAAATAGTTGTTAGTTAATTATTCTCTGTCAGACTTTAAAAATTAAAGTTGTTAATTTTTACTTTAAATAGTGACTTTTGGGATAGTTCTTTGCCTCCCGAATTTTCACAGATTACAGCACGGGATGAATCTTTTCTGTGTTGAATTTAAATTAGCAGAGGGGTTTACCCCGTGCCATAACACCTGTTTCCAGACTGTAGGAATTCTATGATTCTATGAAGATAGGAGTGGCCCCAAAAGCATCTCTGGCAGATCAGGCACATCCATATTATAGAACACCTAATGGCTTGACAGAATTTCATTAACAGTGCGAATGGTGGGTCACATTGCATAATATCATGACAAATGGCATGGTGGGGTTGGTGGCTCAGTGGTTAGCACTGCTGCCTCATAGCACCAGGGACCCAGATGTGATTCCAGCCTTGGGTGACTGTGTGGAGTTTGCACATTCTCCCCGTATCTGCGTGGGTTTCCTCCGGGTGCTCCGGTTTCCTCCCACAGTCCAAAGATGTGCAAGCCAGGTGAATTGGCCATGCTAAATTGCCCATAGTGTTAGGTGTATTAGTCAGTGGTTAAGTGTAGGGGAATGGGTCTGGGTGGGTTACTCTTTGGAGGGTCGGTGTGGACTTGTTGGGCTAAAGGGCCTGTTTCCACGCTGAAGGCAATCTAATCTAATCAAACCCAGATATATATATATGAATCTGACAAAGGGCTGGACTAGTTAAAGTCAATCTAAGTGATTACATCAACAATATACACATTACGATCTATAGAACCTGCCATTGCACAAGACTGAAGATCCATACTCAAGAACAAATTGCAGTTGAATTTGTCTGGTGATATTAATTCATGGGATGTGGGTGTGATTAGATGGTCAAATATTTATTGCTCATCTCTAGTCGCCCTTGAGAAGGTGGTGGTAAACTACCTTCTTGAATCACTGCAGTCATTTGGTTTAGGTAATAGTTCCATAAACTATTAGGGATGGAGTTCTAGAAATTTAACCAAAAGACAATGAAAGATCAGTGATACATTTCCAAGTCAGAATGGTGTGTGACTTGAAAAGGAACTTGTATGTGGTGGTATTCCCAAATATCTGCTTCCCTTGTCCTTCTGGAAGGTATTGATCATGGTTTTAGAAGGTGCTGGCTGAGGAGCTTCGGTAAATTTCTGAAGTTCCCAATTAAATCATCATTCACTGTTCACTAGAAAAACCCATGAAAGGGCCTCTATGATTGGCCCTTGAGAACATGTGTTGACCAAATGGTTGTGGGACCTGTTGAATACCAGATCTAAGTAAGTTTTCTACGTAGACTGTGAAGAAACCCTTCCCTTTTGTTACAACTGTGCAAGAGCTACATGTTGAGAGAAATAATATCTCTATGTGCTCTTTCGACTTTGTCAGCTCACTTACAAATGTACCTCTCAAATACTTGCACAGTCACTATAACATGGTGATCCAGATGTGGCACCAGTGTCTTAATCTGTATTCGAGGAGAAAGTGAGGTCTGCAGATGCTGGAGATCAAAGTTGAAACTTTATTGCTGGAACAGCACAGCAGGTCAGGCAGCATCCAGGGAACAGGAGATTCGACGTTTCGGGCACAGGCCTGAAGAAGGGCCTGTGCCCGAAACGTCGAATCTCCTGTTCCCTGGATGCTGCCTGACCTGCTGTGCTGTTCCAGCAATAAAGTTTCAACTCTTAATCTGTATTCATCAAACTCATTTTTTTAAATTTCAAAAATATACTTTATTCATAAAATACTTTGATGATCTGTACAACTGGACATGCCATACATATGTAAACATTCCATTTGTTTGCATACCGAAAACAGAGTAATCATTCCTATTTACAGGTCTATACGATTACATTTTTAGCTGAGGCGTCAGCAGAGCCCAAATGACTGCATGGGCCCCCTGTTCTTCGTTAGGCAGGCAGATGTTACACGGTGGTCTTTCCCCACCGCGCCTTGGCGGCAGCTGCCCCAAGCTTCAGCGCGTCCCTCAACACGTAGTCCTGGACCTTGGAATGTGCCAGTCTGCAACACTCACTCGGGGTCAACTCCTTCAGCTGGAAGATCAACAGCTTTCGGACCGCCTGGAGAGCGCCCTTCACCGAAATGATGATCCTCTAGGCACAGTTGATGTTCGTCTCGGTGTGCGTCCCGGGGAACAGGCCGTAGAGCACGGAGTCCCACGTCACGGCGCTGCTCGGGATGAACCTCGACAAACACCACTGCATTCCTCTCCAGACATTTTCTGCGTAGGCACATTCCAGAAGGAGGTGTGTGACAGTCTCCTCCCCCGCGCAGCCGCTTCGAGGGCAGCGTGCGGTGCGGCTAAGAGTCCGGGCGTGCATAAAGGATCTCACAGGCAGAGCCCTTCTCACCACCAGCCAAGCCATGGTGCTTGTTGGAAAGTTCTGGCGATGAGGCATTCTGCCAAATGGCTTTGACAGTCTGCTCAGGGAACCGCTCGATAGGATCCGTCCTCTCCTTTTCCCGAAGGGTCTCAAGGACACTACGTGCTGACCATTTCCTGATGGACTTGTGGTCAAAGGTGTTTTTCTTCATAAACTTCTCCACGAAGGACAGGTGATACGGAACAGTCCAACTACTCGGAGCGTTCCACAGCAGCGAGGCCAAGCCCATCGTTCGCAACACCGGGGACAGGTAGAACCTCAGTACGTAGTGACACTTGGTGTTTATAGAACATAGAACATAGAAAAATACAGCGCAGTACAGGCCCTTTGGCCCTCGATGTTGCGCCGATCCAAGCCCACCTAACCTACACTAGCTCACTATCCTCCATATGCCTATCCAATGCCCGTTTGTTTGCGTACCGGGGATCCACGCATAGCTTGATGCAGCCACACACAAAGGTGGCCATCAGGGTGAGGGTGGCATTGGGTGTATTTTTTCCCCCGTTGCCCAGATCTTTGTACAGCGAGTCCCTCTGGACCCGATCCATCTTTGACCTCCATATAAACTGGAAGATGGCCCGGGTGACTGCAGCGGCACAGGTTCTGGGAATAGGCTAGACCTGTGCCATGTATAATAGCAATGACAGTGCCTCACACCTGATGACCAGGTTTTTTCCCACGATGGACAGCGACCGTAGCTTCCATTTGCCCAGTTTCTGCCTCACTTTACTGATACATTCTTCCCAAGACTTGGCACACACCCCAGCCCCCCCGAACCAAAAAACCAGCACCTTCAGGTGGTCGGTCCTGACGGTGAAGGGGATCGAGGATTGGTCGGCCCAGTTCCCGAAGAGCATGGCCTCGCTCTTGCCTCGGTTTACCTTGGCCCCCGAGGCCCGTTCGAACTGGTCACATATGCACATGAGTCTGCGCACGGACAGCGGATCCGAGCAGAAAACGGCTACGTCATCCATGTACAGGGAGGCCTTAACCTGCAGGCCCCCGCTGCCAGGAATAGTCACCCCTCTCAGGCTCGCATCCTTCCTGATGGACTCGGCAAATGGCTCTATGCAGCACACAAACAAGGCAGGAGAGAGAGGGCAGCCCTGCCTGACTCCAGATCTGACTGGAAAGCTATCTGATTCCCACCCATTGATTGAGACTGCACTGACAATGTTGGTGTAGAACAGTCTGATCCAATTGCAGATTCCCTCCCCAAAGCCCATTTTGGAGAGAACACCTCTCATATACCTGTGTGATATCCTGTCAAAGGCTTTCTCCTGGTCCAGGCTGATCAGGCAGGTGTCCAACCCTCTGTCCTGCATGTAGGCGATTGTATCCCTGAGGAGTGCGAGACTCTCAGCGATCTTCCTGCCTGGCACAGCACAGGTTTGGTCAGGGTGAATCACCGACCCCAGAGCAGACCTGACCCGGTTGGCGATTACCTTTGACAGATTTTGTAATCTGCATTCAACAGTGAGATTGGTCTCCAATTTCTGAGTTCCTCCCTCTCCCCCTTCCATTTGTAGAAAAGGGTGATGATGCCTTTCCTCATGGATTCGCTCATGGTACCTGCCCGAAGCATACTGACATACACCTCCAGCAGGTCCTGGCCAATCAAGTCCCACAGAGCGGAATAGAGCTCGACCGGTAAGCCGTCGCTTCCGGGAGTTTTATTCTTTTCGAAGGACTTGATGGCCTTGGTCAGCTCGTCCAGAGATAGCGGCTGGTCCAGCTTCTCCTGTGTTCTGTCGTCGAAGACCTCCGTGATAGAGGACAGCAATGACGGGAGGCCGCGCTGTCACTCGGCTTCGCGTCATACAGACTGGCATAGAAGGATTTACTGATCCTCATGACGTCAGCCTGAGATGACATTATCGAGCCATCTTCTTCCTTCAGGCTGCTGAGCACAGCTCTCTTTGTGTACCTTCTGGAAGAAGAAACGTGAGCACGTCTCGTCCTGCTCCACCAAGCGGACCCTGGACCGGAAGATTATCTTGGAGCCCTTCGAGGCAAAGAGCAAGGCTTGCTGGCCCTTCACCTCCTTGAGGTCCTCCGTGACATCCACTCCCATCGTCTGCAGCTGGAGCAGGTTCTGCATACTTGCCTGGAGCTGGGACAGTTTTCCCCGCCTCTCTCTCGCCTCCTGAGCACCTTTGAGGATGAAGAACCTCTTGATGTTCCCTTTTACTGTTTCCCACCAGTCCGCTGGGGACTCAAAGAGGGGCTTCACGGTTCTCCAACCTGCATAGTCCCTCTTGAGCTTCTCAATGTTTCCCAGGGTCAACAGCTTTGTGTTCAGCTTCCACGTTCCCTTACCAGCCCGCTGCTCGTCCTGTAGGTGACAGTCAGCCAGCAGGAGGCAGTGGATCTGACCGAGAGTATCTTAATCTGTATTCATCAAACTCATGCAGTTGAATTCATTTTCAGTGACAGCATATATGCTCAAATGGATAGCACTGTCATCCTCTGTCCAGCTCCTAGAAGTGCCTTTGTTGGTTACCATGATAAGCATGACTTTGATGGAAAGACCACGAAACCCCTACCCATTTCATGTTTCCAATACATAGATTGCAATATTTGAATCCACAGTTGTAACAAAGAATTTCTTTTCATAACTTAATAAACTCCAACCTATATTTAAATGTACCACTGAAATTTACCAATCAAACAAGCTCTTTCCTTAAAGTATTTCTTGAGGGGTTTGTCTATGAGTTCAGAATTACTATCTGCTGAAAGCCTATGTTCACTGGGTAATATATACATTGGGATTTACACAGTCCCAATGTCAATCTAATTGACAATTTCATGAATATGGCCCTCCTCATCTGCTCACTGTCAAAGCTTCGGGCTGATTTAGGGCATATCAAAATTATTCTATGTGATAACAGATAACCTGATCGAGTGATGACTTCCATTCATCTGTATATTGCGGAAATGCATGGAAGGGCCCAAGTGCATCACTTTGAGCTCTGAGTACTGCTAATAGTGCAGGGGAAAGCATGTCAAAAATTTACAACATCTCATGATGCCACTGTACAGTAAACCTACGACTGGTTTTCTTCAATGACAAGATATTGCCGAAAGCCAGAGTCATGTTTTGTTTACTACACAAGTGTTGAATGTGCTATATGAGTTTCAATGCTGGTATAGCCAATTATGGTGGTCATGCTTGCCAACAACTGGTGAGCCATCTCAAATAACACATTCTGTGGACTGTTTACAAATTGTGCTCAATCAACCCATGCTTGCAAGCTTCAGAAAAGTATATCTACATTTTGATATGAATATGCTATTGGAAACCATTTATTCGATAATCTGGATTATACTAAGAGAGTGTGCTAAAGCGATACATAGTAATACACAAGGCCCTGCTTTATGCTTTTTTTTCATTGAGAAAGGGGTCATTAAGACTACTGACCTCTGCAATATTCCCTATGGTAACACTGTGACCATCTGCCTGCTTTGAGAATTAAGATTGACAGTTAACTGTCCTTGCTGTATTTTCAATTCAATGGTAACCCAACCAATCAGTGCCTTCTTCTCATGCTGTATAAATTAGTACCCCTTTTTCAAATCTTATTCTGATTCTGGGGTTACAGTCCTAAAGTGTACAAGGCAGGAAGCTTGGAATTCTTGTCTGCTTTTGTCAATGTTTAAATTCTAAACTGCCCCTCATTTTAAAAAATGGTATAAGCATAGAGAGGACTTGCCTAAGTTTAGAAAACTAGAGGTAGTAGAAACAGTTTGTGTTTAGTTGTAAAATGGTGGAGGCTGGTACAGTTATAACATTTAAAGACATCTGGATGGGTATATGAATAAAGAGGGTTTAGAGGGATGTGGGCCAAATGCTGGCAAATGGGACTAAATTCATTTAAGGTATCTGGTTGGAATGGATATGTTGGACCAAAAGGTTTGTTTCCATGCTGTACATCTCTACAACTCTACGAATGACAAAGGCAAGAATTTATTTTTGGACATGGCATACAGGCTGGTAACTGTAAGCACATGGTAGGATTGAATATAAAAGACATAACAATAGAGCTTTGTCCGAAGCATACATCAATAATCATGGAGGATTTTATTCCACATATACATTGGAAAAGACAGATGTTAGTTCTATCCTAGAAGAGGAGCTCAGAGTAAATTCTTAGAGCAACATGTTCTGGAGCTGATCAGGGTGCTGGTTATATTAGATCGGATATTGTGGAAGAGATACCATTATGAAACATTAACTAAAGCTAAACATTTGCAATCAGCTACTTTTGCTGGTCAAATATCTTTTCACATTGTGACAATACTGTGGCTTTAAGAGGTGCATTTTGTTCTGGTTTCTTTTAAGTGAGACATGGACCGGAAGAGCCAAGCAGTCTGTGGTAATATAAGCAGTTTGTAAGGCTGTAGGTGTTTTTTTAAGTTGAAACAATAGAAACAACCTGAATAGGTGTGGCCAGGTCTCGTAGGCCTAGATTTCTAGTTTTATTTTAGCTTTTAGGTTCAGTAGAAACCACTGGAGTCTTGAAGAAGTAAAAGGTATCTTTCCCCTCTCTCAGTTATAAGTAGAAGCTGGGCTTTCTCTTTCTACTGTGGGCATTGCATGTGAGAAAATCTGATTTCTGACTTTGCTTTTTTGCCAAGGCATGTATTTATGGGATGTTACCATATTGGAACAGTTAACTAGTAATAGTTACTGTATCTATCATTCTATTAAAATTTCCAATTGAGTTAAGTTAGTCCAAGTTCTTCTTTCTTTTATTGTATTTTAACTGTAGTGTTTGAATAAATTGTGATTTGCTTAACAGTGGTTAGCACTGCTGCCTCACAGCGCCAGAGACCCGGGTTCAATTCCCGACTCAGGCGACTGACTGTGTGGAGTTTGCACATTCTCCCCGTGTTTGCGTGGGTTTCCTCCGGGTGCTCCGGTTTCCTCCCACAGTCACAAAGATGTGCGGGTCAGGTGAATTGGCCATGCTAAATTGCCCGTAGTGTTAGATTAAAGGGGTAAATGTAGGGGTATGGGTGGGTTGCGCTTCGGCGGGTCGGTGTGGACTTGTTGGGCCGAAGGGCCTGTTTCCACACGGTAAGTAATCTTTTTCTGACATCGAGTCGAATTGCATCTAAAATAAGACAAGTTAGGGTTTGGGCTACCTTCCTAATATATTTTGATGGGGTATGGTCTGGTCCATAACAATGCATATACATTGGCTCCAGCTCACCTATGACTAAACTTTCTCTGGCTCTTGAACAAACACCACTGGAAACAATTAATATGAAATGACTTACTTTCAAATGGTCTTTCCACAATCCTTGGTTTTAAAAACCGATCTTGTGCCATTTCATCCACAGTCAAAAATACAAGGAAATAAAAAGATCTGGTTTATACAATAATATCAGGCTTTAAGAAAAAGCATAAAACTGTGCAAAGTTGGATGGCAGACAAGTAGATTTGACAGAATATTTATAAAATGAAGCATCTCTATAATATTGACGAAAGGATCATCAAGGAGGGACAAGTCAGTGTATAAGAGAAAGCTAATTAGAATTAGAAAAGTAGGTATTCAATGTTTCCATAAATACATAAAGGAAAATGACTTAGCAAAGTGTGTATTGGTCCTAATGAAAATTAGTTTGGGGAATTCAAAATGGAAAATAATGAGGATGGCAGCTGAATTTGACAGGTATTTTACATCAGGGTTCACTGTAATGGATACATGTAACATCCTTGAAATAGATGTAAATCAGAAAATGCAAGAGAGGAAGAAACACAGCAAAACTACAATCACCAGGGAAGTGAGACCAAGCAAATTGTGGAGCTGTTGGAGCTATTCCTTGGGTCCTGATGGACTTTATTCTCCGGTCTTTAAAGAAATGTCTAGTGAGATGGCTGACGCGTCAGTTCTAATTTTTCAAATTTCCCTCGATTCATGAAAACTCCATTAAATTGGAAAATAACAAATATAACTTCTTTGTTCAAACATGAAGGGAAGGCAGAAAGCATGCAGAGTCAATATGTTATTCTTATCGACTTCTTTGCTTTCCCAGGGTTTGCTGTTGCTCCATTTTAAAGAAGTCCCCGACTATTTCTGAAATAAATCTATTTAGTCTGTAAATTAATTGATTAATTTAATGTATAAATTTGGTCTGTACCAATGATGCTAGTTTATGACAACTAAAATGGGTTTGTAAGATTCTGATGGATTATTTAAGAAAGGAAAATGAGGGATATGAGGATGTTGATTGGGAAATTAATTTCTACTAGCAATCCAAAACATACTACAGATGCATAATCCATTATCCAAAATTCCAAAATCCAAAAAGCTCGAAAATTCAAAATTTTTTCGTGGAGTGCGGAGCATATTTTGGCATGCGAACAGGTGACACAACTCCATATCCACTCGAAACACATGTGATGTGACAGCGTGGCTCAGTACTGACAGGTGCAAATTGTGTCTCAGCGCTCGTACTATTCACATGTGCGTCTTCTGTTAGGTAATTTTTTTATTTCACTGTGAAAATGTCATTTATTCTGAAATCCAAAAATTTCTGAATTCCAAAAAACAGCTGGCTCAAAGGATTTTGAGTAAAGAAATAGCAAATATTTCGATTTGTATTAGCAAATTGGCAGCTGACCCTTCACCATTCCGAGCTCAGCTGAAGCTAGGTTATGATATATTGCCAGCTATTTCACCAGATCTGATCAAATCTGATTTATTTTCCATTGACAGTCACAGAACTTTGGTTCAAACATTTCCTGTGACTTTCCTAGTGTCACTACCATTTTCATTTAAGTTTATGTTTAGTTAAATTAAGAACTATTGGCAATATTTCTACAGGCAATGGAAAGAAACAACTGGAAGAGTAGAAGGTCAGCTGTTGATTTGCAAGGTAGATTTTCGACTGCTGGCAACTTTCTCTCTGATATCCCTCAGCCTCTATTTGAAAATGATCCTGCAAAAACATCCAATCCATAAAGTAGTCATCATCAACCAGTGATTTGCCAACTATAGCAACAAATAAGATCAGAATATATTAATCACTTAGAAAATGAGCCAATAGCCTCTTAAGCTATTGTCCAAATGCCTTCCCAATTTAAATTACTGTGAACGAAATATATTTTAATGTTTCTCGTTGAATGATGATCATGAAGCTGCTAACACATGTCGTGTTGTAAAGCATGATTTGTTAACAAACCATGTAAATCTCAGACAAAACAATCTATTCCTACCAATGAATAAGATGATACTGCTGTATAAGTGAGTCAGAGGAATAATAATGTATCAGAGTCACAGCAAATATCTTTCAGACATTGATGAATGATTTGAAAATGGACTGGGAACTTGTGGTCAAACCTGTACCAACATGTCAGGGTCATACACCTGCTCCTGTCTGCCTGGTTACACGTTACAGGACAATAAATGATCTTGTCATCCAGACTGTAAGTTGCCAATGAACTGCTTTTCATGTTGACTCTTGTAAGAAGGATAATAATTCAAGTCAGGTGACAAATGATACTAGAAAATGTAATTGAATACTTGAATACTACTTTGCTATCAGATTAAAATTTACATCTACTTCCCTCAGTTCTAAGTCAAATAACAAATGTTCCATTTAATAAAGTTCTGGGTTAAGTATTTCTGTGACCAGCAGTCATCCTACTGTTTCTGACCTTGAGACAATGGCAAAATTTTAATACCACTGCTTTTTGATTTACCTTCTTTCTGCCTGATAATTAAAGAAAGAATTGCTCATGTAACGGGGAAGTACATGATAATGGGAATTGATATTAACATTCTAGTTTTTACATGTTGTTTCCATTGCTGTATACACTAAGATCATTTGGAAGCTGGTCTTCTCCCTATTATTACTATTGATATCTTAAACATATTTCAACAAAATGGTGAAGTTGTCAGTATTCTCAAAGCTGGCCAAATTATCCTTTGGGAAAACAGATTATTAATTTTCAATGAAATGGATATTGTGGAGAGATGCATTAAGTGTAGAAATCAATATCACCCATTTTATGTCATCAGAAAATCTCACTCTAAGGGACCCTTGTAAAATATTACAAGGATGAACTTTGCTTCTATTGATGAATAGAGAATAGGGGTTGAAAAATCATGGATCAGTGGTGCTGGAAGAGCACAGCAATTCAGGCAGCATCCGAGGACAGGCAAAATCGACGTTTCGGGCAAAAGCCCTTCATCAGGAATAAAGGCAGAGAGCCTGAAGCATGGAGAGATAAGCTAGAGGAGGGTGGGGTGGGGATAGAGTAGCATAGAGTACAATAGGTCAGTGGGGAAGGAGATGAAGGTGATAGGTCAGGGAGGAGAGGGTGGAGTGGATAGGTGGAAAAGGAACTGGGCAGGTCGGACAAGTCCGGACAAGTCAGGGGATCGTGTTGCTGGAGGTTAGAAAATAGGATGAAGTGGGGGAAGGGTAAATGAGGAAGCTGTTGAAATCCACATTGATGCCCTGGGGTTGAAGTGTTCCGAGGCGGAAGATGAGGCGTTCTTTTTCCATGCGTCTGGTGGTGAGGGAGCGGCGGTGGAAGAGGCCCAGCACCTCCATATCCTCGGCAGAGTGGGAGGGGGAGTAAAACTTTGATGGATGTGGAAGGCTCCTTTAGGGCCTTGGATGGAGATGAGGGAGGAGGTGTGGGCACATGTGACTACCTGGTCAGGTCCACGCACCCGTACGACCCATCCTCCCATCCTGGCACTTTCCCCTGCCACCGAAGGAACTGTAAAACCTGCACATCCACTAATATCATTTATTGTATCCATTGCTCCCGATGTGGTCTCCTCTACATTGGGGAGACTGGACACCTCCTAGCAGAGTGCTTTAGGGAACATCTCCGAGACACCCGCACCAATCAACCAAATCGCCCCGTGGCTCAACATTTCAACTCCCCCTCCCACTCTGCCGAGGATATGGAGGTGCTGGGCCTCCTCCACCGCCGCTCCCTCACCACCAGATGCATGGAAGAAGAACGCCTCATCTTCCGCCTCGGAACACTTCAACAGCTTCCTCATTTCCCCTTCCCCCACTTCATCCTAGTTTCTAACCTCCAGCAACACGATCCCCTGACTTGTCCGGACTTGTCTGACCTGCCCAGCTCCTTTTCCACCTATCCACTCCACCCTCTCCTCCCTGACCTATCACCTTCATCTCCTTCCCCACTGACCTATTGTACTCTATGCTACTCTATCCCCATCCCCACCCTCCTCTAGCTTATCTCTCCACGCTTCAGGCTCTCTGCCTTTATTCCTGATGAAGGGCTTTTGCCCGAAACGTCGATTTTGCCTGTCCTCGGATGCTGTCTGAATTGCTGTGCTCTTCCAGCACCACTGATCCAGAATCTGGTTTCTAGCATCTGTAGTCATTCTTTTTACCTCGTTGAAAAATCATGACCTGCATCCATTTTCTATGCATTTCAATTACGATTATAAAGTTAAGGTATGTAGACCAACAGTTGCATTACCATTGTTTATCTGGAGTACCACTTTTTGAGGAGGTGGGCCTCCAGAATTAAATAACCAATTAAAATTTCTCATTTAAATTTGAACAAAAATGTTGATGTAGCATTTTGAGAGAACAGTTTCCATTGCAGTCGACAAAGGAGCAGTATGTTGTAAACTGAGTAGAAAGAAGGTTGTTGGCAAAAGTCCAGGCCAGCTGTTAAATTCTTGAGAAAAATGTAACCCAGTCCAGTTCAACATTCTAATGTTATTTACGTAAATGAAGTCTACATATTCTATAAAGGCTCTGTGCAAACAGAAAATCCAGGAATATGTGAAGATTGTTAGCATCTACTGAATGGTGCACATGTTTTTTACTAGGAGGTCTTCTGGTCATCAGCAATCTGTCTCTTGGTGGAGTGGAAGCCCTTTCAGTTGAAAAAATGGTACTAATCTATGATTAATAAATCTATTGTTGTCTTACTTGAGAGGTGTTTGAACAATTTTGAAAACCAGTGAAAAACAGATCTATCTCAAAAACTTCAATGATTATTTGAAAGGAAAATATTGCAAGTAAAAAAAGACAATATTCTCTATTATTAGTAAATATGCTAAATGTGCATTGAAATGTCATAGGTCTAATACCCTATTGTCGATTCTGGGACTTTATTATATTTATGTTACACTTGCATCTCCTTAGCTAACTATTCTGTTGTCCCTGATCAGTGTCATTGCACCACTTGCTAGTAACTTTTAATTTCATTCTGTAACCAATATGTAAGAGTGGCAAAGAACTTGTCTAAATATTGTTCCTCTCACCAGAAAGCAGATTTCCCTCCACCAAATACCTGTCTCTGCAAGCTATAAACATACATGGGAAACTCACTGTGCCAGGAGTCACCCAAGCAAATGTATACCATTGCTCTTTGCATTATGAGAAGTCTTTTGATATAGTGGTGTCCTTACTTCTTGTACAGAAGCTTCAGGTTCAAGGCCTATCCAAGTACCTCTTGGCCAATGAAGGTGTGTCATAATATATCCAAGCAAGTTGATTATCTATGAATCTTGCTGATACATTGGCAGATGAGTTGTAGATTCCTAATCCACTAAAACTATGGCAGCTCCAGCACAATAGCCACTCCATACTAAAAGATTCAACGCTCACGTTCTCACTGTCATTCTTGTTATCAGTCACTTTGTATTTGTGAGCAATACTTGATATTACAGGTTAGATGTTTATATAACAACTAAACCTCTGAATATCAAATTAAGCTAATATCTTAGAAACATAGAAAATAGGAGCAGGAATGAGCCATTAATCCAAGCAAGCCTGCTCCATCATTCGACATTATCATGGCTAATCCTCTTTCTCACTACCATACTCCTGCTGTCTCCCCATTTCTCTTGACACCTTTAGCTTCAGGAAAACTATGTTTTTCTTTAATGTATACATGTTTTTAGTCTCCAAAACCTTCTGTGGTAGAAAATTCCACTGATTCACCACCCTCTGAGTGAAAAGATTTCTCCTCATCTCAGTCTTCAATAGACTACTGCATATCTTAAGGCTGTGACCATTTGTTCTGGATATCTTGTTTAGCAGAAGCATCATCCCTGCATCCAGTTATCTGGGCCTGTTAAAAATTTATATGTTTCAATAGATTAGGGAGATGACAACCTAGTTGTATTATCACTGGACTGTTAAATTGGAAACCCAGGTAATATTCTAGGGAATAGGTTCAAATCTGTCACAGCAGATGGTGGAATTTGGGCACAACTTAAAACAAAATCTGGACTTCACCATCTAATGATGACCATGAATCAATTGTCAATCTGTGTCTGTGTGCTTCTCTCTCACTTCACCTGAAGAATAGGATATGCTCTGAAAGCTTGTGATTTCAAATAAACCTGCAGGACTATAACCTGGTGTTGTGTAACTTCTGACTCTGAGATATATTACATAGTTGTAGCACTAGATTAAAGGTAAAGTTTGGTTTAATTCTGCTTGCTGTTCCTGACTACACTGTTGTAGTAACAGTTAATGAAAATCTATGGAGGTCATTATATACATTATACATTCTTAAAAATAAAGATTCATGGATTTCTGAGAAATCCTTACAAGTCTTGAGACCTCTTTGTTTTTCTTTAATTGTGTTCATACTGCAGCTTTCACATAGTTGCAGAATAGCTTTCACTTCAAAGTAAAAAGATGGAGTTCAGCAATATAAATGAACGAGGCTAAAGACTGCGGGGGGTGTGGGGGAGAGATGAGGAGAACTTCTTTTGGACAACAACTAGTTATGATCGAATATGCTTTACCTGACAGGATGGTGGAGGCAGATCCAATAGTCTACACCACCCCGAAAACCTCTTGGTTTCATAATTCAAGTGCTCTTCTGATGAAAGTAATCTTTCATGACGTGCATATCTGATTAAAATTTATGTCTCTCCCTCTTGTTTACACCGATGAGTTTGGACAAATCGTCTAACAGTGATAGCAAATTACACTGATGGCTAGAAAGTAGCTTTACAAGTGTAGCTGAAAATGTGTGGGGAAATTTTCTGAATGCTGAGCACAAATGGTTTTAAGAAGTGGAGTCACTAAGACCGTGCAAATGTGCTATGACTAGCCTGGGAGATGGAGAGGTGCACAGATATGTGAGTGTAGATCTTGTGAGGAGATCTTCCTAAGGCAATAGTAGAATTCTGTTACTGTGTACTGTTAAGATCCCCATACTGTCTGATACTTTCTGAAAGAAGAAATTTGAATTCCCGGTGGTCAACTTAATGGGATTGCGCAGTAAAATTTCATTTTTAAAGTTTTTGTTTTAACAGCAAAACCCAAACTAAAAGCAACAGAGGAATTTAGGAATAGAAGTAAGTTATTCAGCCTGCACTGCTATTTAGTTCATGACAACGTTGAGATAACTTGTATTCAAAACTACAAAATGATTCCCCATTTAACATGACTGCAAATTTCTCTCAATGGTCATTCTCAGTTCCTTACATGAACACTTCATTCTCCCAGAACTAATCCAAAGTGATACTTAATTCCTTTTTTTCATTTAGTCAGATAATTTCTACTCCTTGAACTGACTTTCACGATACTGATTATTCTGGAGATTCCCTCATCTGTCCAGGTTTAGGTAAATCTTCCAGCTTCTTTTAAACCCCATGATCTGTGTCTCTTCAATTAGAGCCTAAGCTTTTATCCTCATTCTTACATGGTGATCTATAGAAACATGTAGCTTTTATCTTACATCTCCCTCTCTATCTCAATCTACATCTCTCACAGATTCTTGAAGACCGAACCTCTCCGTGGAGTTCAGTGATATTTTTAGAAAAATCTGTTAAGACCGGGAAAGGTGGAGTGAAAGAGCTCCCCCGCTTTTCTACCCTCTTGATTGACCACAGCAAATATTTTAAATTCAGCTATATCACACTTCAATCAAAACATACTATTAGTCAAAATTAAGGAGTCAAATACAATTTTTCTTGAACAAATTAAAAGGAATTTTATTGCATTCTAACTCCTGCAAGGCAAAAAGTATAATCAAAAATGCAAACGAAATTAAGTATACACTTAAAAAGTGCAATGGGAAGGCAAAGAGTATGCAGTTTTATAAATTCTTTGAGTCCTTAAGTTGTCACAGTTGAACCTGAGGAAGGGTCACCGAACTCAAAACATTATTTCTGATTTTTCTTCACAAATACAGCCATTTGAGCTTTTCCAGCAGCTTCTGTTTTTGTTTCTGATTTACAGCATCTGCAGTTACTGAGACCATGGATGTTTAGTTGATATTCTGCATCTTCAGCATTGGTAAAATTTGTAGACTTGTTGAATTTGTTTTGTCATTATTACTAACTTTCAAAACAGAATGAGGATAGTCTTCCAGTTCTTTTAAAAATCAATTTTCTTTCCTTCATTTCCTGTGGCTCTGACAAGTAACTGCTGAAATATGTTTCATTTTTGCCTTCCTAAATCGGGCTCCATTGTCGTTCCAAACTGGATAGTTGCAGTTAACTCTTTTATGTTCAATATGTGCAACTACTTAAACAAGTTAAAATGGAGGATGGGAGTTTCTTGATGCCTGACTGTGTAAACTAGTATTTAATGCTTTTAGGTAAATTGATAATTTCAGTTCAGATGATTTTGTTTATGGTTTTTTTAACTTGCCTCAATCTATGGGCGGATGATCATTGCAGCTATTTTAGGTCCATGTTGCTTCCTTTATAAATCCATTTTAGTCCATAAAGGTCTATATAAAACCAGACAATATAAGTTAAATTGATAATCCATATTTTGTTACTATCGTGACAAAGCCTGTAATAGTTTCCAATTAATCATTCTTGTCTCAAGTCCATCCCCATGGCAATGTAATGAATATCGACCTTTCATCCAGGCAGAAATGCTAATTAGCTATCCTTTAGTCTCCCAAATGCCTCTATCTTGAATCTATATAGAAACATCAAGGTGTAATCATCTGGAAAATCTGACATTCCGAGCACTTTCCTGAGACTTTGGAGACTAACAGCATTAACGCAGGTATTCCTTTCATGGTTTACAAATATGAACACCTTTCATCATTTTGCCGGTAAAATAAATTCAGCCCTTCTTTAATCTTTGGCATTAACTATCCGGCTTGGTATCAGCAAAATATGTTACATGGCCCTCTTAATCTTTCCATTTTACCTAAACTTCAAGACACAGTCCTGAAACATAACAGCCTTATCAAATCTTGTAATTGAAACACCCATAAGGTACTGATCTCTGTAATAGTTCCTAAGTAGTTTGTTAGTAACTTGAGTAGAATGTATGTCTTGTGCATCGGTCTGTTTTCCTGGTCCCTTTCCAATAAAATAGAGGTTGCAAATCAGTATTATTAGTTATAGGTTTCACATCTGTAATGTAATTACTTTGCAACATGGGACATATTTCCTTATATCCCAGTTATGGCAGTGATAGCCTACCTTAATGAATCTCTTCAGTATAGTACGTTGCAGAAGACACACCAAAGGGCCGTTCCAAACAATGTGGTGAATATTGAGAAATTGTGTACCAATCCATATTCTATGTATTACACTTAGTAATCCAAAATGTTTGTTGCTGCTAGTATTAGTAATAATTCCTAGGCACTGTTGTGCCTCTGCTCAGATTCAGATCATACACTTTTATGTTTTTGATTTATTTAAGCTCCACCACCATACCTCATCTTCAGCCATGGCAATGCAATATTCAAGATTGACATCGAGGGAACTAACCACCAGAAACTCGTGACCAATTCTGGGATATCAGTCCTGTTGGACTTCCACTACATGAAAGGAAGAATTTATTGGGCATCTGTGGAGAAAGGGCTGATACAACGGGCCTTAATAAATGGCACAAAAAGAGAGGTTGGTGCATAAAACTGAAAGCTTGGCTCTCAGAGCTTTATTCTTGCAAACCCGAGTCAGGTACTCATATAGTCAGCCGGTGAAAGTTGAGGCAATTTCACTGAATGAAATTAAATTAAAGTATGAACTTAGACTAATATTTATCAGACCGGTCGGAACTAATTTCAGTAAATGAAAACGATATGAAAGAAAAGGCATGACTGCTATGCTTGACAATGAAATGAATGATTCAGCCTATTTTCAAGATGGCACACATTGTATAAAAATCTGGAAAATTCAGCACCCAAAACAAATTCATTCCTCTAAGAAATGACATTGTTTTGAAACTTGATGCTGCTGTTTAATGTGAGTGACTACCATGCATCAATTTAGCCTTTCAGAAAAGTGCAGATGTGCAGGGAGCTCACAGCATTGGGGATGTCATTTCAGTGGTGTTGCTGGCTCAGTGCACCTTGTCTACTGCCTTTGCATGGTAGATTAAACCCTTCTCATATCCAACAGCCCAGATTTGATGCAAAAAGTTTTTCAACAAGCTTTTGGCACAAGCCTACAGAATTTAGCTCGGATTTGTTCCTTTATTTTGAATGGATTCATTTAGAACATGAGTACTGGATGCCACATGAGTGTAGAAGTTTGAGTATAAGTTTGACTTGTATATTTTGAACAGGTTTTAATGAGATGATGTTTTGATATTTCCAACAATCTTATTACTTGTGATGAATTTTGTTTGAGGTCTTTTATTTTACACACCTTTGGAGCATCTTTGTTTTTAAATTGACTCAAACTGCTGAATTTGATGCTTAAGGTGACATAAGCTGAAATAAAGCGTTGCAAAGAGATTAGCATGCACCGATGCACATTTGCAGAATGCAACACGTTTCCCTCCCAAATAGCAAGCCTCAGCTTGCTCTAGGACAGCCAAGAATAGGCTGCCAGATCTCTGCCATTCAACAGCAAAGTCACATGTAGTTAACTTGTAAATGTCAGGGCAATGCAACCATAGATGGGCCCTGATGCTGGGAATGAGTCTGTTATGAGCAGCTCTCACTAACAAGGTTACACAATTTATTTCAGGTTCCATAAAATTCCTCACTAACAAGGTTACACAATTTATTTCAGGTTCTAGGGATAGATTGTAATAATTTCAGACTCTTGTCTGGGGATTTGAACCCACAGACGAAAGAGATGGATAAGAAATTGTCACTTTGAACCCAATTTTTACAAGAAAAAACTGACAAAGACTTCCTTGACTTTGTATTACTACAATATAGAAATGCCCGCGCTCAGTGCTAGTGCATTCCAAGCAGAAATATGGGAGGTCAATCTTGAGGATTTAAAAGATCTGATCCTCAGAGAGTTAAAGGATTTAGCAAGGCATTTAGAATTAGAATTTTGGTCATAAGCCAGGAATCCCAAAATTTTAAAAGTGGTTCACCCAGGTTCAGGGGGAGATTGACTTAATAGGGAAACATCAACTAATAGAACCTAGTTGCAGGTAGCTGCAGCTCCTTCATTGTATTCATTGGTGAATCAGTCGGCTCCAAAAGATACTTTTGCATTGATTAGTGACAATTAATACAGTGACCACAGCTGATTCCTTCTCAATATCCTGGCTAGAAGATTGCATAGATAAAGGCTATTAATCAATCTACATTACCAAGTTAAATTGACTCAAGGAATATGGGCAAGTCCCCTGGATTGTCTGCATGAAGAAAATTTCCCCCTTTGTAAATCTGGTTGGGTTATCCCAGTATTAATTCATGCCATTTTGACTCCAAGATACCCCGGCTACCTTTCAAGGGAAGATAGTGGTTAATTGCAGAGTGTACCTACATAACCTCTTGTATACAGTGACATGTGGGTAATGCATTTAGAGAGAGTGGAAGCCCTATACCAGAAAGTACAGTTCTGCTGGACAGTCTCACAAAGAATGGGTTCACTCGGGCACAGGAGAGTGAAACTGTACAAGTAGATGATTAAGGATGAAAGCTGCTGTCCAGGACTACAAAGTACAAGCAGTAGCACAGATCTCCATCCTCACAACAGGAAATCAAGAGGGTTCTTGGGATGCATAGATTCGACTGAAAGTTCATCCAAAACTTTAATCTAACAACTGTGTTGCTGACAGATTTACAACAGAAAGAAATGAAAGTAATATGGATTGAAAAAGGACAAAGTGCTTTTGAAAAGCTACAGGCTTTTTTGACAAGCAAGCCTATTTTTGCTACTCTGAACACTAATCAAGCACTTAAAGAAACTATTGTTATAGTGGCATGGGGTCACACAGAAAGACTAATCTGGAATAAAGAGACCAATCTTGTACACTAAACAAACATTAAAAAACATTCTCCATTGTAGGGAAGGAAATCCATGACTTCTTATTGGTTCTCAACTACTTTGAGATAAAGGTCTGAACGAGATACAGAGGGACCACAGACAATACCAACCACAATGCATTAATCCTTGCAGATAGGTTTAAGAACCAGAATATCAGGTTGTTCTGCTGGAGTTTGTTCCTTCAATCATATAACTTAAATATGACAATCGTTGCCAAGAATCAGATGTGATTGCTGCTGCTCTGTGTAGAATCTACAGAGAATCTGTTAGAATTGAAGAGATATAATTGTCCAATCCTAGGGGAATGGATGTGTATGTGCGTCAGGCTATTGTTTCAGTTTAAGTTTTCCTCTTTCTTTTAATGAAATGAGAATCAATCTCATTTCATTCATCATGCACCGGAATATAATTACCACACATGATTTTCAAAAGAAGGACTGATACAGACAAAATGACTGTTTAGTGGCAATCTAGAGAGAAATTCTGCAATGTCACACCCATAAAGAGTCAGGAAAAGGAAAATAACTGGAGGCTGACTACCCAAACTCCTCTCAGCAGACAGCGAATTCCTCAGAGATCTTTGTATTTTACCCTTTCAGAATATAATAAAAACAGGGTAAAAGTTAGTTGTCTCTGTGTGTTTATGGTCTGATATCCTTGTCTGGGGACTAGTAGATTAATAGAATCTTTATATGTGGAAGCAGGCCATTCAGCTCACCAAGTCCACACTGATCATCATAAGATCTTCCCAACTCCATCCCTGTAACCCCACTTTTCCCATCGCTAATCCATCTATCCTGCACATACCTAGAAACTATGGGCAACTTAGTATGGCCAGTCTACCTAACTTGCACATCCTTGAGCTGTGGGAGGAAACCAGGACATCCAAAGGAAACCCACGCAGACACAGGGTGAATGTGCAAACACCATGCAGACAGTCACCTGAGGCTGGAATCAAACCCAGGCCCGTGGCACTATGAGGTAGCAGTACTAACCACTAAGCCACTGTTCCATCCAAATGAAGTTCACCTATGCAATGATGACTGCCATAAACTACCATGCAGAGCAGATAAAGGGAGAAAGCACTCTCTCTCACAGAGTGCTGAACTCAATTAGCCAGTCAGTTAAAAAGGAACCAGCATCACAGAAGAAACCTTTCATTTTAAATGTTATTTAAAAAGCCAGCCTCAGCCAAAAGGAATCAGGGCAAAGGAATATCAACCTATAATGCCAAAAATCTTGAAATTGATGTTTCAACAATGTGGGGGGTGATGGATTTTCAGGGGAACGTAGCACGAACAGCCAAATTTCGAGACAAATAGTTAAATATTGAGACTGGCTCTAATGCAATGAGGGGTATGTCGGGTTCCAAGAAATCAATTGTGTTAGGCGATTCTCTAGTCCAAGGGACAGATAAACGTTTCTGTGGCCAGCAGAGAAAAAGCAGAATGGTGTGTTGCTTCCCTGGTGCCAGGATCAAGGATGTCTCAGAGAGGGTGCAGAATGTTCTCATGAGGGAGAGGGGCCAGCAAGAGGTCACTGTCCACATTGGAACCAATGACATTGGAAGGGAAAAGGTTGAGATTCTGAAGGGAGATTACAGAGAGTTAGGCAGAAATTTAAAAAGGAGGTCCTCGAGAGTAGTAATATCTGGATTACTCCCAGTGCTACGAGCGAGTGAGGGCAGGAATAGGAGGATAGAGCAGATGAATGCATGGCTGAGGAGCTGGTGTATGGGAGAAGGATACACATTTTTGGATCATTGGAATCTCTTTTGGGGTAGAAGTGACCTGTACAAGAAGGAAGGATTGCACCTAAATTGGAAGGGGACTAATATACTGGCAGGGAAATTTGCTAGAGCTGCTCAGGAGGATTTAAACTAGTAAGGTGGGGGGGGGGGGGGGGGGGGGGGGGGGGGGGGGTTGGTGGAACCCAGGGCGATAGTGAGGAAAGAGATCAATCTGAGACTGGTACAGTTGAGAACAGAAGCGAGTCAAACAGTCAGGGCAGGCAGGCACAAGGTAGGACTAATAAATTAAACTGCATTTATTTCAATGCAAGGGGCCTAACAGGGAAGGGAGATGAACTCAGGGCATGGTTAGGAACATGGGACTAGGATATCATAGCAATTACACAAACATGGATCAGGGATGGGCAGGACTGGCAGCTTAATGTTCCAGGATACAAATGCTACAGGAAAGATAGAAAGGGAGGCAAGAGAGGAGGGGGAGTGGCATTTTACATAAGGGATAGCACTACAGCTGTGCTGAGGATATTCCCGGAAATACATCCAGGGAAGTTATTTGGGTGGAACTGAGAAATAAGAAAGAGATGATAACCTTATTGGGATTGTATTATAGACCCCCTAGTAGTCAGAGGCAAATTGAGAAACAAACTTGTAAGGAGATCTCAGCTATCTGTAAGAATAATAGGGTGGTTATGGTAGGGGATTTTAACTTACCAAACATAGACTGGGACTGCCATAGTGTTAAGGGTTTAAATGGAGAGGAATTTGTTAAGTGTGTACAAGACAATTTTCTGATTCAGTGTGTGGATGTACCTACTAGAGAAGGTGCAAAACATGACCTACTCTTGGGAAATAAGGCAGGGCGGATGACTGAGGTGTCAGTGGGGGAGCACTTTGGGGCCAACAACCATAATTCTATTAGATTTAAAATAATGATGGAAAAGAATAGACCAGATCTAAAAGTTGAAGTTCTAAATTGGAGAAAGGCCTATTTTGACGATATTAGGCAAGAACATTCAAAAGCTGATTGGGGGCAGATATTCGATGGTAAAGGGACGGCTGGAAAACGGGAAGCTTTCAGAAATTAGATAACAAGAATCCAGAGAAAGAATATTCCTGTCAGGGTGAAAGAAAAGGCTGGTAGGTACAGGGAATGCTGGATAACTAAAGAAATTGAGGGTTTGATTAATAAAAAGAAGGAAGCATATGTAAGGGAAAGACAGGATAAGAGTGAATCCTTAGAAGAGTATAAAGGAAGTAGGAGTATACTTAAGAGGAAAATCAGGAGGGTAAAAAGGGGACATGAGATAGCTTTGGCAAATAGAATTAAAGAGAATCCAAAGAGATTTTACAAATACATTCAGGACAAAAAGGGTAACTAAGGAGAGAATAGGGCGTCTCAAAGTTCAGCAAGGCGGCCTTTGTGTGGAGCTGCAGAAAATGAGAGAGATACAAAACGAGTATTTTGCATCAGTATTTACTGTGGAAAAGGATATGGAAGATATAGACTATAAGGAAATAGATGGTGACATCTTGCAAAATTTCCATATTACAGAGGAGGAAGTAGTGGATGTCTTGAAAGGTGTAAAAGTGGATAAATCCCAGGACCTGATCAGGTGTACCCTAGAACTCTGTGGGAAGCTGGAGAAGTGATTGCTGGGCCTCTTGCTGAGATATTTGTATCATTGATAGTCACAGGTGAGGTGCCGGAAGACTGGAGGTTGGCTAACGTGGTGCCACTGTTTAAGAAGGGCGGTAAAGACAAGCCAGGGAACTATAGCCCAGTGAACCTGATGTCGGTGGTGGGCAAGTTGTTGGAGGGAATCCTGAGGGACAGGATGTACATGTATTTGGAAAGGCAAGGACTGATTAGGGATATGCGCCGAAAATGTGTTGCTGGAAAAGCACAGCAGGTCAGGCAGCATCCAGGGAACAGGAGAATCGACGTTTCGGGCATTAGCCCTTTTCTCCTCACTGATTAGGGATAGTCAACATGGCTTTGTGTGTGGGAAATCATGCCTCACAAACTTGATTGAGTTTTTTGATGAAGTAACAAAGAGGATTGATGAGAGCAGAGCGCTAGATGTGATCTACATGGACTTCAGTAAGGCGTTCGACAAGGTTCCCCATTTGGATACAGAACTGGCTCAAAGGAAGGAGACAGAGGATGGTGGTGGAAGGCCTCCAGTTTTTCAGACTGGAGGCCTGTGACCAGTGGAGTGCCACAAGGATTGGTGCTGGGTCCTCTACTTTTTGTCATTTATATAAATTAGATTAGATTATATTACTTACAGTGTGGAAACAGGCCCTTCGGCCCAACAAGTCCACACCGCCCCACCGAAGCGAAACCCACCCATACCCCTACATTTACCCCTTACCTTACACTACAGGCAATTTAGTATGGCCAATTCACCTGACCCTGCACATCTTTGGATGGTGGGAGGAAACCGGAGCACCCGGAGGAAACCCACGCAGACACGGGGAGAACGTGCAAACTCCACACAGTCAGTCGCCTGAGGCAGGAATTGAACCCAGGTCTCTGGCGCTGTGCAGCAGCAGTGCTAACCACTGTGCCACCGTGCCGCCCACAAAGTAAGTTTGCAGATGACATCATAATTGGAGATGTAATGAACAGCGAAGAGGATTACAACAGGATCTGGACCAGAAGGGCCAATGGGCTGAGAAGTGGCAGATGGAGGTAAAAACAATGACTGCAGATGCTGGAAACCAGATTCTGGATTAGTGGTGCTGGAAGAGCACAGCAGTTCAGGCAGCATCCAAGGTGCTTCGAAATCGACGTTTTGGGCAAAAGCCCTTCATTAGGAATAAAGGCAGTGTGCCTGAAGCATGGAGAGATAAGCGAGAGGAGGGTGGGGGTGGGGAGAAAGTAGCATAGAGTACAATGGGTGAATGGGGAGGGGTAGAAGGTGATAGGTCAGGGAGGAGAGGGTGGAGTGGATAGGTGGCAGGTAGAACAAGTCCGGACAAGTCATGGGGACAGTGCTGAGCTGGAAACTTGGAACTAGGGTGAGGTGGGGAAAGGGGAAATGAGGAAACTGTTGAAGTCCACATTGATACCCAGGGGTTGAAGTGTTCCGAGGCGGAAGATGAGGTGTTCTTCCTCCAGGCGTCTGGTGGTGAGGGAGCGGCGGTGAAGGAAGCCTAGGACCTCCATGTCCTCGGCAGAGTGGGAGGGGGAGTTGAAATGTTGGGCCACGGGGCGGTATGGTTGATTGGTGCGGGTGTCCCGGAGATGTTCCCTAAAGCGCTCTGCTAGGAGGTGCCCAGTCTCCCCAATGTAGAGGAGACCGCATCGGGAGCAACGGATACAATAAATGATATTAGTGGATGTGCAAGTAAAACTTTGATGGATGTGGAAGGCTCCTTTAGGGCCTTGGATAGAGGTGAGGGAGGAGGTGTGGGCACAGGTTTTACAGTTCCTGCGGTGGCAGGGGAAAGTGCCAGGATGGGAGGGTGGACTGTACGGGGGCGTGGACCTGACCAGGTAGTCAAGGAGGGAACGGTCTTTGTGGAAGGCGGAAAGGGGTGGGGAGGGAAATATATCCCTGGTGGTGGGGTGTGTTTGGAGGTGGCGGAAATGTCGGCGGATGATTTGGTTTATGCGGAAGGTTGGTAGGGTGGAAGGTGAGCACCAGGGGCGTTCTGTCCTTGTTACAGTTGGAGGAGTGGGCTCTGAGGGCAGAGGTGCGGGATGTGGACGAGGTGCATTGGAGGGCATCTTTAACCACGTGGGAAGGGAAATTGCGGTCTCTAAAGAAGGAGGCCACCTGGTGTGTTCTGTGGTGGAACTGGTCCTCCTGGGAACAAATACGGCGGAGGCGGAGGAATTGGGAATACGAGATGGCATTTTTGCACGAGGTAGGGTGGGAAGAGGTGTAATCCAGGTAGCTGTGGGAGTCGGTGGGATTGTAAAAAATGTCAGTGTCAAGTCGGTCGTCATTAATGGAGATGGAGAGGTCCAGGAAGGGGAGGGAGGTGTCAGAGATGGTCCAGGTAAATTTCAGGTCAGGGTGGAATGTGTTGGTGAAGTTGATGAATTGCTCAACCTCCTCGCGGGAGCACGAGGTGGCGCCAATGCAGTCATCAATATAGCGGAGGAAGAGGTGGGGAGTGGTGCCGGTGTAATTACGGAAGATCAACTGCTCTATGTAGCCAACAAAGAGACAGGCATAGCTGGGGCCTATACGTGTACCCATGGCTACCCCTTTGGTCTGGAGGAAGTGGGAGAATTCAAAGGAGAAATTGTTAAGGGTGAGGACCAGTTCGGCCAAACGAATGAGAGTGTTGGTGGAAGGGTATTGTTGGGGACGTCTGGAGAGGAAAAAACGGAGGGCTTGGAGGCCCTGGTCATGGCGGATGAAAGTGTAGAGGGATTGGATATCCATGGTGAAAATGAGGCGTTGGGGGCCGGGGAAACGGAAGTCTTGGAGGAGGTGGAGGGCGTGGGTGGTGTCTCGAACGTATGTGGGGAGTTCCTGGACTAGGGGGGATAGGACAGTGTCGAGGAGCATGCTGAGACAATGGGTCAGCCAGGGTGGTCAGGCTTGTGGATCTTGGGAAGGAGATAGAACCGGGCAGTGCGGGTTTCCCGGACTGTGAGGTTGGAAGCTGTGGGTGGGAGATCAACATCCATCAAAGTTTTACTTGCACATCCACTAATATCATTTATTGTATCCGTTGCTCCCGATGCGGTCTCCTCTACATTGGGCAGACTGGGCACCTCCTAGCAGAGCGCTTCAGGGAACATCTCCGGGACACCCGCACCAATCAACCAAACCGCCCCGTGGCCCAACATTTCAACTCCCCCTCCCACTCTGCCGAGGACATGGAGGTCCTGGGCCTCCTTCACCGCCGCTCCCTCACCAGCAGACGCCTGGAGGAAGAACGCCTCATCTTCCGCCTCGGAACACTTCAACCCCAGGGCATCAATGTGGACTTCAACAGTTTTCTCATTTCCCCTTCCCCCACCTCACCCTAATTCCAAGCTTCCAGCTCAGCACTGTCCCCATGACTTGTCCAGACTTGTCCTACCTGCCTATCTCCTTTTCCACCTATCCACTCCACCCTCTCCTCCCTGACCTACCACCTTCATCCCCTGCCCCACTCACCCATTGTACTCTATGCTACTTTCTCCCAACCCCCACCCTCCTCTAGCTTATCTCTCCATGCTTCAGGCTCACTGCCGTTATTCCTGATGAAGGGCTTTTGCCTGAAACGTCGATTTCGAAGCTCCTTGGATGCTGCCTGAACTGCTGTGCTCTTCCAGCACCACTAATTCAGAAAGTGGCAGGTGGAGTTTAATTCAGATAAATGCGAGGTGCTGCATTTTAGGAAAGCAAATCTTTGCAGGACATATACACTTAATGGTAAGGCCCTTGGTGGTGTTGCTGAACAAAGAGACCTAGGAGTGCAGGTTCATAGCTCCTTTAAAGTGCAGTCGTAGGTAGATATGATAATGAAGAAGGTGTTCCTTTCCTTTATCGGTCAGGGTATTGAATACAGGAGTTAGGAGGTCACGTTGCAGCTGAAAGGACATTGGTTGTGCCACTGTTGGAATATTGCATGCAATTCTGGTCTCCTTCCTATCGGAAAGATGTTGTAAAACTTGAAAGGGTTCAGAAAAGATTTACAAGGATGTTGCCAGGGTTGGAGGATTTGAGCTACAGGGAGAGGCTGAACAGGCTGAGGCTGTTTTCCCTGGAGCGTCGGAGGCTGAGGGGTGACCTTATAGAGGTTTAGAATATTATGAGAGACATGGATAATTTAAATGGGCAAAGTCTTTTCCCTGGGGTCGGGCATAGGTTTAGGGTGAGAGAGGAAAGATAAAAAAGAGGCCTAAGGGGCAACGTTTTCATGCAGAGAGTAGTATGTGTATGGAATGAGTTGCCAGAGGAAGTGGTGGAGGCTGGTACAATTGCAACATGACTCTATGAACTACCGACATTAAGGGTACTAGTGACATCCACTGTAATGGCTGTAATGTTCAACTATCTTCACAAACAACTCTGAGACTGATTGGTATATTTCTTCTTGTTTTTACATTTTACCTTTTTGGGTTCACTTAGAGTCATAGAATCATAGAGATGTACAGCATGGAAACAGACTCTTCGGTCCAATCCATCCATTCCGACTAGATATCCCAACCCAATCTAGTCCCAAATGCCAGCACCCGGCCCATATCCCTCCAAACCCTTCCTATTCATATACCCATCCAAATGCCTCTTAAATGTTGCAATTGTACCAGCCTCCACCACTTCCTCTGGCAGCTCATTCCATACATGTACCACTCTCTGCGTGAAAAAGTTGCCCCTTAGGTCCCTTTTATATCTTTCCCCTCTCACCCTAAACCCATGCCCTCTAGTTCTGGACTTGCCCACCCCAGGGAAAAGATTTTGTCTATTTATCCTAACCATGCTGCTCATAATTTTGTAAACCTCTGTAATGTCACCCCTCAGCTTCCGATGCTCCAGGGAAAACAGCCCCAGCCTGTTCAGCCTCTTCCCATGGCTCATATCCTCCAACCCTGGCAACCTCCTTGTAAATCTTTTCTGAAACCTTTCAAGTTTCACAATATCTTTCCGATAGGAAGGAGACCAGAATTGCACTCATTATTTTTGTTTCAAATCTGTGTTGCATTGACATTTCTTCTTGCAGTTCATAGTTAAGAATAGTCTTTTCCTTAATTCAATAAAACCTGTTTGACTCCTTTTAAAACACAAGTTCATTTGGGTCTGGTAGAAAGATGGACACAAGGGGAAAGGATCATTTTTATAATTAACTTGATTGCACACAACTGAGGGGGCTGCTGAATTTCAAAAGGGAGCTAGTTCACCCCTCCTTACCTGAGAGTTGAATGGTTTGAAGTATCCAATCTGGGGACAACTGGGGGAACCTCACCAACAGACTGCTTGTAAGAACTGGCTCTGTCATATCAATTGATATGCTTCTTACACATGAAAATACATGTGCATAAGATGTTAGTCAGTAAAGACAGCACTTTCACTTCTTTAGCTATCACATAACACAATATGACCGTCCAGTGTGTTCACATATTATTGTATTTCCTTCTGGGTGGCTTACTGATGATTGCTCAGTCAGATATCTACACTGGCTAACAGATCAGAATTATTTGGTGCATTTTGATGTGTGCACTCATGTGAGTGTGGCAAGATTTACAATTCTTAATACCAGATTGAATATCTGGTCTACTAGAATATGGTTATGTATAGTAGGTTACAAAACAGCTGTACATATAATAGTACAACAATAAGTGTGAATCAGGTTGATAAGCAGGCTTTCATCACTCACTCTTTTTGGTCAACTATCTGATAAGTACCACACTAATGTAGCTTCGTTTGGCAGGTTTCTTATTATGTATCCTTTTGATTTGATTTATTTTTGTTTCAAATATCTACGTTTAGTGAAAAGTTTTGTTTTGTGTGCAGTACAGACAGATCATGCCGTGCAAAGTGCATAGGAGTAATAGAACAGAGGAAGGAATACAATATCGCGGCTGCAGGGAAGGTGCACAAGGAGCAAGATCAACATCAAATTTGAAATTTGAGAGGTCCATATTTGGGAAGTCTAATAAAAGTGGGAAAGAAGCTATTCTTTAGCCTGTTGGTACGAGTGTTTAAGATTTTATATCTTCTGCCTGATGGAAGAGGTTAGAAGACATTATAACTAGGGTGGGAGGGGCCTTTAATTAGGTTGGCACATCCTGAGTTCTGCAAATATTTTGCCAAGCTTTAAGGATATCAGTTACCTTCTGTTATGGAAGCACTATGCTGTGTTGTGGGAATGATGCACTTACTACTTAAGTAGGCAACTGTCTTCACATTTTCCACATTCAGCAACATATCATAAGTAATCAAACATGTCCTCAGAATTTGATATTGCTCCGCCATTTTGTCCAAAGTTTCCACTTTGTGTAGTCCACTCCACTCAACTTCACTCAAATTTCAGCTTTAATGGTTTTTGGTTTGTCATTTCCAAATTTATGCTATTTTTTCTCATACATTACCCCTTCCACTTTCCTAACATTACTGCCACCCTCACAGGTAAAAAGGCTTATGCACTTTTTAAAAAATAATATTTTTTGCCCATTGCATATGAATCAATGATACCTCTTTAACTGTTTCTATCTGTCTGAGAAGGTACTGACTTATACTTACAACCTGCATCTGGGCTTAGGTGAACCCAGATGTTCAAACATAACCTAATGTTTGTCAATTAGGTTATGTCACAGTTTATATACATTGTCAGGAGGGGTGATAAAGAAGTAAAATTGGAAGTTTTAATTTTTTTTTAAAAATTGAACTGAGCTATAGAAAATAATAGAAAGAAACAGAACCAAAAAAAAAGATAAACTAATACTATGTATATTTTGTCTAATGAAGGTATGATAGTTAAGAGTTTGAGATTCAGATTTTGAATATACTCATGTTGTTCCTAGATGGATAACTTTAGCAGTTTATACTATAGATAAGGTATGTGTTTTTAACTGTCTGTTGATACAGATGAAAAATGTGGGACACATTTGTTTGAATTTCTGATATATGCTTATAGTATTCAAGTCACCACACAGAGAGCTTAAATCTATTATTATATTATTCCACAAAATTGAGAAAAATCCATTTTAAGAGGAGACTATGGGTGAATTTTTATCATCAGTGAAAGTAAGAAATGAGTTCTAAGGGATCATCACTTGGTATAAAAGAGATGAATGTGTTGAAAAATGCAAGTTGAGATTGGTCTGATCTGTTTTGTTCTTTTTTACTGAAGGTGATTTTATTCCCACTAGGTCTACCCTGTCCTTACAGCAAACAAGAAAGTTCAACAAAATCCAAATATATTTCCTAAAATACCATCATAGAGTAGGCCACACCAACAGGAATGCAGTCAATTGCAATTTTATAGCAAAAATCATTTTGCTGCACATATGTGATATTTAATGTAACTTCCAGATTGATGCTAATGCTGAATTAATGCCCAAGTCTCCACAGAAGGTAGTTTCCCAATGTAAGAAACAATTGGTTAATAATATATTACTTGGCTTAGACTCCTAAAAAGATGCATTCCTTTCATACAACCTGTTTTATTTTATTTTCTAAGAAATCATCAAAGGATAATGAGCCTTTTTTTTGCATCACAGAATGTTCGGGCTGTAGGGAAAGGTCTTTCGGGATTTGTCGTGGATTGGTTGCACGACACCATCATTTGGACCAATCAAAGGAAAGGAACCATTGAAATGTCAAACTTAAATGGGAAGAATTCCAAGAAACTGCTGGAAGAACTTATCTTTCCCACTGCTGTAGCAGTTGATCCAGAAAATGGGTAGGCCTCTGGTTAAACTTTTCTGTTATCCAGAATTTCCAAATATGTAATGCACAGAAAATCAGATGAAGCTCTGTTGCAGGAAGCATCATTTAGATCATTCGTCCTGTTAGAAGGAAGCATTTCCAGAAAAGGTTTGAAATAAATTTAATAGATAAGAGAACACACATTTTGTGAATCTCTCCCGGTGAGACCATGAGACAATATTGGATGGACTTTTCCCTCTCACCATTACCCGCATGCTGAATCCCTGTAGAAAATCCACTTACTCAGCATTACAGATATCCATGTCTTCACTGCCAGTGTCCTCAGTGATAATCTCCCAGGCTGAAGAGTCTCCCAGCATGTGAATGGCCAGCAGCTTCTCTGGCATGCAGGACATCTGTGTTGAGGCTTGTGTCAATCATAGAAGTCCACTGGTCAACTCTTCCGAGGCTGTATGGGTTTGTTGAGTGAGGGTGAATTTAATCATCTCCTGCTACATCGAACGTAGAGATTACTAAATTCAGCCCCGTGAAGCTGAGATTATCTTATATATGTTTGGATGTATGAAACCTTTGGGTAGTATACCATCTTAGCTTTGATAAGAGGTGAAATATTATCAGATGTATGTAGGAATATGGAGTAATCAGATCAGCCATGATCTTATTGAATGGTAGAGCAGACTTGAGCTCCTTCATTCAAACCTGATGTTGTGTGATTTTTAACTATATTTTCATAAACATATTTCAATGTTAGAGCCTGAGGTTTGGTTTGAAAGCAGCTGAGAGTGCTGGTGTAAAAACCTCCTCTCATTCTCTCTCTCACAATCCGCCAGTGGGAAGGAACCTAAAGGAAGTGAATTTTGGCAGTTCCATGTCAATGATTGGCAATCTAATTTCGAAAGGATAATTAACATTAGAAATGTAAATGTTATCCAGTACAACAAAAAGGAAGCATTGTCGTCCTTTTATTCCATATTACGCATGTCCTGGTTTATAACTTCATTCAGGCACTGAGAAGTTCTATTCCTTTTCTTTATTATTCACTGCAGTTTTCTTTGGTATGACCTGCTCTTGTAGCTAATGTATTTATGTGGCTAGTCTAATTGAGTTTCTGATCATTGGTAACCTCTGGGCTACTGATAGGGGAGATTCAGAGATGATGATGTAATTGAAGGGTGATGTTTAGTTTGTCTCTTATTGGAGATGGCCATTTCCTGACATATGTGATGTACATGTTACTTGCCACTTGTCAGCCCAAGTCTGGATATTGTCCAGGTCTTGCTGCATTTGACTATGACAGCTCCAGTATCTGAGAAGTTGGGAATGGTGCTGAACATTGTGCAGTCTTCAGTGAACATTTCATCTTCTGACCCCACTATAACATCAAAGGGCTCTAGCTAACTAAGAGTCTATGGGAATCAGGGGCAAACTTCTCCACTGGCTGGAATCAGACCAGTCATGGTTGGTAGAGTTCTGCCTTCTCAGTTCCAGGCTATCTTTAAGGAATTCCTCAGGGTAGAGGCTTTGACCCAACCAATGTCAGTTGCTTCAACAATGATGTTGGTGGCACAGTGGTTACCACTGCTACCTCACAGCTCCAGGGACCCAGGTTGATTCTAGCCTCGGGTCACTGTCTGTGTGAAATTTGCACATTCTCCCCATGTCTGTATGGGTTTCCTCCAGGTGCTCCGGTTTCCTCCCACATTCCAAAGATGTGCAGCTTAGGTCGATTGGCCATACTAAATTGATCATAGAGTACAGGGTGGGTGAGTTCGCCATAGGTAATGCAGGGGTAGAGGTGGGATGCTCTTCAGATGGTCGGTGTGGATTCGATGAGCCAAATGGCATGTTTCCACATTGTAGGGATTCTATGAAACCTTCTTTCCATTCCAAAGTCAGAAGTGCAGAAGTTCACCAATGATTGCACAATGTTCAGGAACATTCACGACTCCTCAATACTGAAGTGGTACATGTTTGAATGCAGTATGACATGGACTTGGCTGACAAGTGCCACCACACAGGTGCCAGACAAAGATCACCTGCAAGAAGACAGAATCCAATAAATGACCCTTTGACATTCAATGACATCATCACCATCATGCAATTCCCCTCCTAGTAAATAAATTCACCGTAGTCCCTGAGAACCACCCATGGGATCACCAATCTCGGGACTCATAGCAGAGGCAGTTATGCAAAGGTTAGAACAAACAGTCCTACCACAAATTCAACCCAAACTCTGGGTCAGATATGTCGATGACACGTTTGTAATCATTAAAAACACGTAAATAGAAAAAACACACCGGATCATCAACGCCACACTCACAGGAATCCGATTCACGAGAGAAGAAGAAAAGGATAGCCAACTCCCATTCCTAGACGTGATGGTACAGAGAACACCAAACGGAGAATTCACTACAAGGGAATACAGGAAAGCCACACACACAGACCAAGTCCTAAACTATGAAAGTAACCACCCCAACACACACAAATGAAGCTGCATCAGGACACTATTCAGAAGGGCCACAACACACTGCAGTACACCAGAACTGCAAAAAGAAGAAGAGGAACACCTATACAAGGTATTCGCCAAAAACGGATACCCGCGCAACTTCATCAACAGATGCCTAAGAGAAAGACCACAGAACGAGGACTTACCACAACCAAAAGGACTAGCCACACTACCATACATCAGGAGCATCTCGGAACTGACAGCCAGACTACTGCGACCCCTAGGACTCATAACGGCACACAAACCAACAGCCACACTCAGACAACAACTCACCAGAACGAAGGACCCGATACCCAACATGAGCAAAACTAATGTAGTGTACAAAATGCCATGCAAGGACGGCACAAAACACTATATAGGACAAACAGGAAGACAGCTAAACAATCCGCATACATGAACATCAACTAGTCACGAAATGACACGACCAGCTATCCTTCGTAGCCACACACGCAGACAACAAGCAACATGAATTCGACTGGGACAACACTACTATCATAGGGCAAGCCAGACAGAGAACAGCCAGGGAATTCCTAGAGACATGTCATTCATCCACAAACTCCATCAACAAACACATCGACCTGGACCCAATATACCAACCACTACAGCGGACAGCTGAAACTGACAACCGGAAGCGGCAGGGACAGACCACTATAAACACCGGAGGAAACATCAAAGAAGCGCTTTGCAGGAAGCTCCCAAGCACTGATGATGTCGCCTAGCCAGGGGACGAAACGTTTGCAACAAAAACTTCCAGCTCGGCGAACAGAACCACAACAACGAGCACCCGAGCTACAAATCTTCGCACAAACTTTGAACTTTGAAATCCCTGCCCAATGGCATTGTGGGTATACCTAAATCAAATAAATTGCAGTAGTTGAAGAAGGCACTCACCATCATTTTCTCAAGTCCAAGCAGGGTTTGGGCAATAAATCCTGGCCAGCCAGTGACACCCGGATCAATGAATGAATTTAGAAAAAGCAATAGGTGACTTGGCCTTTTGAGCCTGCATCACTAGTCTATAATGTCATGGCTGATCTGATTTTAACTTCAACTCCATATGCTTGCCCATTTCCCAATAACCTTTGACTCCTTTGCTGATCAAGAATCTGTCTGCCTCTTCCTTAAAACCATTCACAGATTCTGTTTCCACTGTTTTTAAGGAAGTGAGTTCCAATTGGCTTATAATCCCCTGAGGTGAAGACGTTCTCCTTATTCCTTTCTTAAATGAAAGACTTCCTCCTTTCAAACAATGACACCAGTTCTATATTTCATATACCAGACAAATCATCCACCCTGTCATGAACTGTCAGGGTTTTGTATGTATCAATCACATCATTTTTAACCTTTCTAAACTCCAACAGGTACAGGCTCAGCCCGTCTATCATCTCCTCATAAGATAACACCTATTCCTCTTATTAGTCAAGTAAAGTTTCTGAACTACCTCCCATTCCTACAAAGGGAGAGCAATGCAGCACACATTGCTCCAGATGTGGTGTCACCAGTACTCATTAGAACTGAAACATCACCTTCCTACTTTTGTATTCAATACCCCTCACGATAAATAATAACATGCTACTTGCTTTATAATCATATGCTGTAGCTGCATACCAACCAGATCCCTCTTTGTGTCAGAGCTCCGCAATCTCTCATCATTTAGATAACACTTTTTTTTTGTTCTTCCTACCAAAGTGAAAAATTTCACATTTTCCCATATTATACTCCATTTGCCATATATTTGCACACTCACCTAACCTATCAGTATCCTTTTGTTGCATCCTTATCTCCTCTTCATAACTTACGTTCCTGCCTATCTTTGTGTCATAAGCAATTTGAATAACCATACCTTTGATTTGTATATCCAAGTCATGTGTATAAGTTATAAAGGGTTGAGGCTCCAGCACTGGTAGCACACCATTCATTACATCTTGCCAACCAGACGTTACCAATTTATGCCTTCTCTCTATTTCCTGTTACCTAGCTAATCTGTTACCAAAGTCAATATGTTAATCTCATGACATAGGCTTTTATTTTCCTCAATAATCCTTGATGTGACACTTTATCAAATGCCTTCTGAAAATATCAGTACAGCATACCATTCATTCCCTCTAATCCACAGTTCATGTAACTTCTTCAAACATCTTTAATAAATTGATTAAAGATGATTTTCCTTTCACAAAACCATGTTGATTCTGCCTGATTGTCTTGAATTTGTCTAAGTTGTCTATTGTAACATCTTTAACAATAGTTGCTAATGTTCTTCCTGTGACATGATGTTAAGTTAACTGGTGTATAGCTTCCTGCTTTCTTCTCCGTCCCTTTATGAATGATGGAATTATGTTAGCTACTTGCCTATCTGTCAGACAGGCTATTAAAGCAAAAGTACATTAGCTTCAGAAATTTTATCCCTCTTTATCTTGTCCAAATTCAGTCCTCCAAGCCTGCATCAACACATTATGCTCTTCCATACTAAAATTGCCTTCACTTACAGGATTTGTATCCCTCTATTCCCTTCCTATTCATATATTCATCCAGGTGCTTCTTGAATGCTTCTAATTGTGTCCGCTTCTACCACCTCTTCTTGAATTGTGCAGAATCCACAATTCAATTCTGGTGTGAAAACCAAAACTTCTATTGAGTTATTGCATGGATGGTCTCAGTTTATAGCCAAGCTTCATTATATATTATTCACTGTAACTTTGTGTTCTGTAGTCCATGATTCTTTGCCAACACCAAGTTTTTACTCTATTATATTGCATACTATTTTTGCAGCTAACCTTGCATACATTCAATACCCAGAAAAAACAACATTATTGTGATAATTGATCCAAACTATGTAATCTTGTTCCAAGGTATATGTTTTGGGCTACAGAAGGCTCTGTACCAAGTGTTCATCGTGCAACACTAGACGCTACTGGAGTTGTCACCATTTTCAAGACCATGAACAAAGTGAAGAGTTTATCTCTGGATCTTATTGACAAGCGACTCTTCTGGGTTCAAAGTGATGTTGGGAACATGTCGAGCAGCTTTGGCTCATGTGATTACAATGGTGACTCAGCTTACATCATAAAACAATCAATGCAGTAAGTGGCAATGTGAAAAATTCGAAATCAACAAATCCTTGCATATAGTCAAATGAATTTTAGTTATGTGCATTTCACTAAATAGTTTTTTCATCATACTTTTTGATGTGAAATTATATTGCCTGCATTTTCATTACTACATTAACTTTTTTTTTAAGATTAGATTAGATTACTTACAGTGTGGAAACAGGCCCTTCGGCCCAACAAGTCCACACCGACCCTCTGAAGAGCAACCCACCTAGACCCATTCCCCTAACACTACGGGCAATTTAGCATGGCCAATTCACTTAGCCTGCATGTTTTTGGACTGTGGGAGGAAACCGGAGCACCCGGAGGAAACTCACGCAGACACGGGGAAAATGTACAAACTCCACACAGACAATTGCCTGAGGCGGGAATTGAACCCGGGTCTCTGGCACTGTGAGGCAGCAGTGCGAGCCACTGTGCCACCGTGCCATCCACTCACTTATTCAAAATGGTTCATTTAGATTAGAAAGTGTGCATTGCTTACCTAATAGCATCACACAAATCATTATTGTCAAACTACATAGATTGAAATTATTTCCTGTGAACTTGCGGCAAATTCTGAGGAAATACTGCTGTGCTAGTGTCTGCATCTGCTGTTTTAACAACAGATGTAAAGGAAAGACTCATGATATAGTTAAAATTACCCAAAAATTCTGAAATTGTGACAATTATGGGTAGTTATGACTTCTTTTACAAATGTATACACATATAGATAGATCAACATGACTACATGTACAGTTCAAATTCTTAAACTTTAGCTGTGAATCCATACACTGGCACTTTAAAATAATCTCTTGTGCGTGTAGTTTACATCACATCTGTCACCTATATTGTGTTAATCATTTGGGCTTGTCAATTCTTCTTCATTATTAATTAAGTTTATATTTTCCTTCTCTCCAATTATTTTCATGACTGACCAGCCATTTCATATAAGCGTCCCTCATAAATTCCAATTCAACTCATCACATTTCATCAGTAAAGAGATTTTGCGTATCATATTCCCAGAAACAAGACGTTATTGCTATGATAGTTTATCTCTACTCTAGAATATTACATTCTTAAAATTGACATCAATCACATGATTAGTATATAAGTAGCAATTTGTATCAGTTGAAAATACTGTGTGCTCACATTCCCCTTCAAAAATGTACACTCCAGTGAAACATTGAGGATTGGCTGTATTGCTGGATGTATCTTGCTTTGAATAAGTTATAAACCACGGTAGCCAATTTGTAAATAGCACAACCCTGTAAACAGTTATATGGCAATGACCAGCTCATTTGTTTTACAAATATTGATTAAGGGATGACTATAATCCAGGACACCAGAGAGAACAGCTCTGTTTTGCTGCAAATATAGCATGATATTTTGATTATTTTATATGGACCATTACAACAAGTACAAAATGTAAAAATGTGTTGCTACCTAAGGGAGTAAGAAAGGATGTCACTTGAGTATCTGCATTGGCTTTTCAATGAACATCATGACTTAGTACCATTCCTTTGTCTTTTAATATTGCTTCTCTTCAAATAATGATCTAATAACCTCTTAAACACATCAACTGAACTTGCCTCCACCACACACCCAGGCAGTCCATTCCATACCCAATCTACTCATTGTGTGAGAAGGGTTTTTTTCATGTTATCCTTGTTATGTTTGCAAATCACTTTAAAACAGTATCACTGGTTCTTGAGCTGCGTTCTTAATTTTGCATTTCTACTCCATTAAAAGTGAACCTTAGTGTTCCATTGGCTTTTTTGGCTTTACTGACCTGTAATGCTCCTTTTAGTGATTTATATATCTATATATCTAGATCCCTTTTGTTCCCTTATCCCACTTAGGTAATTATTTGCACAGATCTCTGTTTCTTTCTATCATATGTATTTTGTAACCATTGTCTATATTGCAATTCATTTGATTATTACATGGAACATAGAATTGTACAGCACAGGAACAGGCCCTTCAGTCCACAATGTTGTACCAAACATGATGCCAAATTAAATTAATCGCTCTGCCTGTCCTTGATCCATATCCCTCCATTCCTTGCATGTGCTTATTCAACAGTGTCTTCAACACTCCTATCATATTTGCATCCACTACCAGCCCTGGCAACTTATTCCACACTCCTACCACTCTCTGGGAAAAAAAAACCTGCCCCATACATCTCCATTGATCTTTCCTGCTCTCACTTTAAATGCATGCCTCTTAGTTTTAGAGATTTTGACTCTGGGAAAAAAGATTCTGACTCAACCCCATCTATGCATCTCATAATATCATAGACTTTGACCAAGACTCCCTTCAGCCTCCACCAGTCCAGGGAAAATAATTTGAGTTATTCCAGTCTCTCCTTATAGTTCATACCCTCTAATCCAGAGAGCATCCTGGTACACATCTTCTGCACGCTCTCCAAAGCCTCCACATAATTCCTGGATTGTGACAATCAGAATTGAATGCAATACATTGAGTGTGGTCTAATCAAAGTCTTTTCAAGCTGCAACATATAAAGCTGATTCTTGTACTCAATTCCCCGAACAATAAAGGCAAACATTCAATGTGCTTCCTTTACCATCCTATTTACTTGCGTGGTCACTTTCAGGGAGCTATAGACTTGAACCTCAAGATCCCTCTGTACATCAATGCTATACGTCAATTGAATATCATTCTGTAAGTTTATGAATGTTGTCGTGTTTTTATCTCTGTCCTCCTCTGTATTCATTGCATCCCCAATTTAATTTTGTCTACAAATTTTCAAATTGCAGTTGTAAAGATTCCTTCAGCCAATAAAATCACTATGATCTATTGAGGATCAACATCCCTGATCTTCCTCAGTAGTGCCTACCTCTCCCAGTAGGAGTGCTAAGGATCCATAGATTAATGTCTAATCGTTGGGCCCGAAAGATATGGGATTGCACCCACATCATTAATAGAGAGCAAGAGGGGAGGCAGCCAATGGGAAGGTGGTCAGTTAGGTATCTATCTCTTTGATCTTATGGTTTCATCATTGGCATTTGGGTTAGTCTTGTCACAACATAAAGTCACAAAGACCTGTGGAAATATCTAGCCAATTACATCAACTACATTGTCCTTTATCAACTTCTTCTGTTACTCCTTCCAAGAATTCTATAAGATCAAGATTGACCTCCCTCTATAGTCATTTATGTATTTGACTAAAAATCCCATTATTCTTCCAACCATGATATTAAAATGTAATATTTCTTAAACTCCTTTTATAAAATATAGGAATCACATTGATTAATAATCTTTAAAGGAGACAATTGTATCTTTTGGAATAAAATGCATTTTGTGAATGAGGAGGTGTAATCATTTGATCTAGTTTATGAGAATAAATTGGCACTTTGTGACATCTCAGAAGAAAAGTAAAACACAATATTTGTTGCTGATTAGCTGTCTTTATTTCTATCTGAACAGTCACCAGCCATTTGGAATATCCATCTTTGCTGAGAACATATACTATGCAGATTGGAAAACCGGCACTATTCGTCGAGTGAACAAGTACACTGGAAAAGATATTGTGACCATCAGCCTAAAACCATCCTTTTTACCTCCAGCCGATGTCAAAATAGTGCATCCATTCCACCAACTGACAGCAGAATCAGGCTCACAGTCAGCAGGTACAAATCTTGACTAACAATTTTTCTCTAATGGATATATTTTAGTGTATTCAGAATATTCTACACCACTGCAGTTATAGTATATATATTAATTTCTGAATAATCATCTGAACCAAGTACAACTTGGCATAGGGAAACATAGATTAATGGTTTGAGTATGTGACTGAATGAGTGGGACAGGAGGAAGGTGCACAATTCATGGATCACAGGAGTGATCACCATACTGGTGAAAAAATGTTTGCTCTATTGGGCTCAAATAAAGATAGGTGGGTTTAATCTGGTGACAATTACTGAGACATGGTAGTAGTTGCGATTTTTATGGGGAAGGGATGTAGTTTCAGGTGATGGTGGGATGTTAAATCCTCTGAAAATGACATTAGGTCAGAATTCTGAGATCACCATACCCACTTCCTGTTTTCAACAAGTATATTCAGAGGTGAACTGCGAAGTAAAGCATTTAAATGTTCAAATAGTCAGTTAAGTCCTACTTTAATCATTTGAACCAAACATTCTAAATTTAAAAGGAACTAGATTTACTTCCCAAGGTGTGAGGAAAATTGAGTCGCTAAAACACATATATTGTGGGGTACATTCTGCATTGAAATTGACAGTCTGAGAACCTGTTGATCAATGAAACTGAAGAGTTTCAGCCATGGTCAGGTAAGTGGCTGTTACTTACAGCATGCTTCCTCAGTCAGAGTATTCACGGATTGACAGGTTGTTAGAGATGCCCCATGACAGTACAACAAAATGACCAATGACAGCCCCAACAAGCTTTGCAGTACACGTTTAATAGGAACAAGAGACTGTGGGAAGGGCTCAGCACTTAAAACAATAGCCGGATGTTTATTATAGTAAGATTGAATGAGCAGCATTCTTACTATCCAACAAATAAGAACATTTCATACCAATCAGTTATTTCTTTTAAGTCTTTTTTCTAAAAAAAACCAGTTGTAATATTACAAATAGGGTTCAACTAAAATTCTTCATGATAATCATAGATATAGATTCAGAAAGATGTATATAAATCACTTAAATACTCAAAAAAAGTTTTAAAACTAACAGAGAAGGGCCTCTCTATCTCTTATTAAGGACAAAAGCTATGAGAGTTAGAATGGTAAGAAATCTTAAAGAAACTCTGTTACAGTCTTCTTAAAAAAGCAGATGCAGACACCATAGTTGAGAGATAGGAGGTCACAAGCAACCATGGAAAGTTCAGTTTCCCACACACTAAAATGAGCTCATTCAGATCATAGCAATAAGATTAATAATTGAATCACATACTGGGAACCCAATCATAGTTGAATAACCCAGCATTAATTAACAAATAGTATACATGGGGAGGGAGTATGTGCCGCCGTGTATACAAAATATGTATAAAAGATGTTTTACTTGAAGTTGAAATTAGAGTGCCATTGACTTTTCTTCCAATCTGTGCTGCAGATTAAGAGGGTAGTTGAACTCTTACATCAAGGTTAGATTTGGGAGAAGTCTTTGGCCTCATCTTGTATTGTACCGGTGGAATACATGAATAAAATTGCCATGTGCCTCAAGCTCTGCTGTCTCCCAATCTTATCTCTGGAAAGATTTGCTCCAACACAGGTGATCACCAACTTATTAGAAGATGCTTCTGCAATCTTGCACTTTATCATGCAACCATACTTCCCTGTTCCCACCCTTCACCACAGATTAGAAACATAATCCCTGCACCTTTGACAAGGAATAACTGGAGCAACACCAAGACAAGCTGCCTATCACCCTCACCTTAACCTCCTTCCACCTATCGCATTTCCAACGCCCCTCCCCCAAGTCCCACCTCCCTACCTTTTATCTTAGCCTGCTTGGCACACTCTCCTCATTCCTGAAGAAGGGCTCATGCCCGAAACGTTGATTCTCCTGCTCCTTGGATGCTGCCTGACCTGCTGCGCTTTTCCAGCAACACATTTTCAGCTCTGATCTCCAGCATCTGCAGACCTCACTTTCTCCTAGTTTTTTCTTCATCCCCAAGCCAGAGGAAATGGACATATGAACACGCTTCACTGAGAAGAGATCCTCAACAGAAACTATAAGCAGACTATTTGTTATTGTTCAGGAGCATCAGAGGGCTAAATGTCAATGTGCTACCCCTGTGAATTGTAAAATAACATGAAGCCACAAATATGAGAAACCATGCCAAAACTGATGAATGACAAAACAAAGCATGAATAGCGTACAATGGTTCATGAATTCCATGTGCTGGATCAATGGTGCTGGAGTTCAAGTACAATAAATCTACCAGGATGCTGTTGATGTTCTCCATCATAGACATAGTTAGACTGTGGAGAGAAACCAGAGTAAACGTCGAGTGAGCTTTCCTCAGTTCTGTTTTCTCCCCATAAATGCTGCCAGACCTTCTGAGCTTTTCTAGCAATTCTGTTTTTAACCCTCCTCTTCCAGTCAGTCCTTGTGAAAGTCACATACTTCATTCCTCGTTTGATCTCCTTGTGACCACATTGACATAATGGCCATAAAATCAGACCTATTAACCTCTATTTGTGCCACTAATTCATTTATTACATTCTAAATGCTACATAATTTTGGTAAAGAGCCATGAATTTTGCCTTGTTCCCCCTTTGATGCTATTTGCTGTTTTTTTTTGAATGCTTGAACACTCTGAAGCAGCATCCAAGAAAGTAGAATTGTATTCAAGTATAATGGTAGCGTGTAATAAGACACTCTGCTGGTTTCAGCAGGGAAAGCCATATCCTGAGTGAATGAAAAACACTATCAAGCCACTATCAACTGTGGTTAGATGAGGAATGAGGAAAGCATGTTTTTATCACTAAGTTGTGACCGAACACTGGTCCGATTCAATGGAATCCGTGAGATATCAAGCTCAGAAACTTTGCCTCAGAAACTTCAATTCATGGCTTACCATTTAACTATCCAGAATGTTTCACCAAAATGAGCAGTGTCAAAGGAACTGCAAGATTGTATTCGGAAGAAAATGCAAACACATCTTACTCTGTAAGTACAATATTCACTTCAAAGACAAATTGAGGATCGAACTTGACAAGATTGCGCAAGATGGAATCATTCAAAGAATACGAAAACACACAGACTGGTGTCATGTAGAAAGATGAGTCATTGAGAGTATGCCTTGATACATGACACCTAAACACAGCTTTGAAATGATGTCTTTACAAAACACCCATTCTCAGAATTAAATTCAAAATTCTTCTTAAAACTTGATGCCATGCATAGTTACTGGTCAGTGCATCTGGTCAGACAGTACTATTTTCATTGGCTCTCATTTAGGTTATTCGTTAGCCAGGATTTCAGTCAAGCTCATAATAACTGTATTTCATCCATTGTACGAGGATGTATTTGTGTAATTGGTGACAAAGCTGTGATAGGAAGGACAAGGCAAGTACATATCCAGAATCTGCAATTATTGTTGCAAAAGGCATGAAATGAAAGACTGATATGCAACAGTTAGAAATTTCACATCAATGTGTCACAGATGAACTTTTTCAATTCTATTTACTCCAATACATCCTGATCCAAATGAAATAGAGAACACAAAAGTCATACCAACTCCTCAGGGAAAAATGATCTTCAAAGATGTCCAGGTCAGTTCAACTTATTATCATAGAGTCATAGAGATGTACAGCATAGAAACAAGACCTTTAGGTCCAACCCGTCCATGCCATCAGATATCCCAACCCAATCTAGTCCCACCTGCCAGTACTCAGCCTATATCCCTCCAACCCCTTCTTATATACCCATCCAAATGTCTCTTAAATGTTGCAATTGTACCGGCCTCCACCACTTCCTCTGGCAGCTCATTCCATACACATACCACCCTCTGTGTGAAAACGTTGCCCCACTTACCCTAAACCTATGCCCTCTAGTTCTGGACAACCCCACCCCAGGGAAAAGACTTTGCCTATTTACCCTATCTATGCCCCTCATAATTTTGTAAACCTCTATTAGGTCACCCCTCAGCCTCCGATGCCCCAAGGAAAACAGCTCCAGCCTCTTCAGCCTCTCCCCATAGCTCAAATCCTCCAACCCTGGCGCCATCCTTGTAAATCTTTTCTGAACCCTTTCACGTTTCACAACATCCCTCCAACAGAAGGGAAGCCAGAATTGCACGCAATATTCCAATGTCCTGTATAGCCACAACATGACCTCCCAACTCCTGTATTCAATACTCTGACCAATAAAGGAAAGCATACCAAACGCCTTCTTCACTATCCTACCTACCTACGACTCGACTTTTAAGGAGCTAAGAACCTGCACTCCAAGGTCTCTTTTTCAGCAACACTCCCATTAAGTGTATAAGTTCTGCTAAGATTTGCTTTCCCAAAATGCAGCACCTCACATTTTTCTGAATTAAACTCTACCTGCCACTCCTCAGCCCATTGGCCCATCTGGTCCAGATACAGTTGTAATCTGAGGTAACCCTCTTCGCTGTCCACTACACCTCCAATTTTGGTACTAACTGTACCTCTTATGCTCGCATCCAAATCATTTATGTAAATGACAAAAAGTAGAGGACCCAGCAACGATCCTTGTGGCACTCCACTGGTCACAGGCCTCCAGTCTGAAAAACAACCCTCCACCACCACCCTCCGTCTTCTACCTTTGAGCCAGTTCTGTATCCAAATGACTAGTTCTCCCTGTATTCCGTGAGATCTAACCTTGCTAATCAGTCTCCCATGAGGAACCTTGTCGTACGCCTTATTCAAGTCCATATAGATTACATCTACCGCTCTGCCCTCATCAATCCTCTTTCTTATTTCCTCAAAAAACTCAATCAAGTTTGTGAGATATAATTTCCCACGCACTAAGCCATGTTGACTATCCCTAATCAGTCATTGACTTTCCAAGTACATGTACATCCTGTCCCTCAGAATTCCCTCCAACAACTTGCCCACCACTGACATCAGGCTCACTGATCTATAGTTCCCTGGCTTGTTCTTACCACCTTTCTTAAACAGTGGCACCACATTAGCCAACCTCCAATCTTCTGGCACCTCACCTGTGACTATCGATGATACAAATATCTCAGCAAGAGGCCCAGCAATCACTTCTCTAACTTCCCACAGAGTTCTTGGGTACACCTGATCAGGTCCTGGGAATTTATCCACTTTTATGTGTTTCAAGACATCCAGCACATCCTCCTCTGTAATATGGACATTTTGCAAGATGTCATCATCTATTTCCCTACATTCTATATCTTCCATATCCTTTTCCACAGTAATTACTGATGCAAAATACTCATTTAGTATCTCCCCCATATTCTACGGCTCCATACAAAGACCACCTTGCTGACCTTTGAGGGGAATCTTCACACATTTCTAATTTTACTTTAAAGTCTTCAGCACTTGGAGAATTATTGAGGCAAAAAGTATACCTTTGAAATGATGTGGGGATCAGCAGGACTTCTTTGAAGCTTCAGTAAAGTCACTTTCAATTCATTATAAAACTTGTAATTTTACAGCACTCCTCATGAGATCTTTCTGGACAATTGATTGGGAAGGTATTTCAGGAAAGTTAAACACATAATTGTTTGTCCACTTATCACAAGTCCAATGGTCTAGCTGAATGTATTATTTGCACAATCAAAAACCTAGTCCTCAAATGTAGCCAGGCAAGATCTACACATTCTAATGTCACACTTGAGAGCAATACTTCAGAGTGCAACCATTCCATCACCAGTGGGGTGCATGTTTGACTCACATACCAATTTATGGAGTCGTATTCAAAGTGCTAATTTTGAAACTCGAGGGCAGCTTGTAAAACTGCAACAGATAATGACAAATGAGCTTAAAATAAAAATATGGATGCAAAATTTTGAAGATTACACAGGGAATGACAATTTTGTGTTCACGATCCCACAGGAAGCAGATGGCACTCAGCCGAGGTAACAAAATGTGATCTGAACTGGTCTATACACACATAAGTTAACACAATGGTGAGATGGAACTTGTTAGAAACGAAAATCGCTTCTCAATAATCGCTCTAGACAAATTCAGGAAAACAAAGTTTTATTAACAAGTCAAGTCTGCAGAGTCGGGCACCCTTAAAGAAAAGGCGCGCTGAGGCTTACAAAGTCTCCATTATTTATAGGACAAGTCCCTCCTCTCCTTGGCTCCAACAAGCCATGAGGTTCACATTCTTAAAAACATCATTATTTTTATCACAAAGTCTGCAACAAAAGGCTCCAGAGTCTCCAAAGTTTGTTGTTTTTCTCACCCTGTAGTCTTATCAGTCAAAAGCTTTAATCTTGAAACAGATGTCTCAAGTCGCACTCCCATCCTGGAGTCTTATCAGCGAAGGACTCATCCTTCTCTGCTGTGTGAATGGCTTCATTAATCAAGAGCCTGCTCGCTTTCACTATAGCTCACAAATTGTCAGCATTCTGCACAATTTAAACTACTCTACTTTTGAGTATATAAAATGGTTGTTCGAAAAGAAACAAAAGTTTTGTCTTTTATTATAGATCAGTCTGTGGTCCAGGCACATCTTAAAGTTTAAACCGAAATTACCTCTTACAATTCCACCCTTTTCTTTCTTTAAGATGTGCCTGACCAAGATAAGCCCCCCCCCTTCCCTCAAGGGCCCGGGAAATCCTTGGTCTTTCGCAGCAACATCACTTTAAGTTCCCGTGTCCCATGTTGTGGAACCACCACTGCCTGGAGTCGGGAAATATTTTTCTGAATTAAAAACTGAATACAGGGAGTTAGGCAGGGTAATACGAGAAGAAGAATCATGCCGCCCCCAACCACCAGCAACGCCGTGCGCCACCAGCTACCACCTAGGAGACCATCCCACCATCCGATGCCACTAAGAGGACGCCAAGATTGTACTGGCACATGGGCCAATCTCCGAATTTCATCGGAAATTTTCAAAACCGCTTTACCATTATCGTCAATTTCTAGACAGCAGTTTGTCAGGTTAAATTTCCCGCACACACCCCCCTCCGAGGCCAACAGATAATCCAAGGCAAGTCGGTTTTGATATATAGCAGCCCTCATCTGATCCTGCTGCTGAGCCAACAGCTCTAGGGCCAGGGCAGTCCGGTTAGTAATGACCTCTACGACTGCTTGGAGCCTGATAATTCGATTTAGCATATAGATAGGAGTACGATATCCCCATGATCCGTCCTGTGCCCAAGTAGCCGGCCCATAGTATTCAATAATCCGGGCCGGTGGCCACTCATCCCCCCAATCACCGACTTGGATATCCCTTGGCGACCTACGCAGGGAGTCAAAGAGTTTAACTCCCAAATCATCGCCTTCCTCCCGGGGTAATAGGAAGAACGCAGGTCGTATTAGACCCAGGAAGCATACCCCAGCCCATCCCATGGGCAGTTTGGAGTATGCCTGATTACCGCATATCCAAAATAGGCCATCTGGAGCAGGCCCTCCCTGCCTCACAACGTCATCCCACAACTCCTTTACCCCAGGGACGCCCTCATAAGGACCAGGACCACTGCAATTCCAGTATTCGGATTGTTGACCCCGTGGCAGAGTCTGGACAGGATTATTCCAGCATTGATTCCCCTGACAACCACCGCTCCACACTCTTTTCATGCCATCGGAAGGGTCAGCACTGAGCTCGTAAGAGGAGGAATCAGAACGTAACCGAATGCAATTTTGATGATCTCGGTTTGCAATGTACCAAGCAATATTCTCAGGCCACCATACTCGCGTGGTTGCATCCAATATATTCTGACAGGGGCTAATCCCTACCTTCACGGTCCCCTTGCCTTCAATACAGAACTGGCCCTCAGGGCTGTTTGTCAGTCTCCACCCCTGGCTTTTTCTGTCGTTGTCACGAGTCCAAGTGGTTTGCAGCAATTCCCCTATGTCTAAGCTTTGACCAGTCCACGGCCATTGTTCCGACATATGCGGCCCCCCACAGACCCAGCAATTGCTAACATTTAAAACAGTGGCTATTCTAGAGGTGAGATCAATAAACAGGTTTTGTGTAACATCAGGGAGTTTAATCTGTCCTTCTACCTCTTCGTATACAGATGGCACTTTAGGGAGCACGACCGTTCCCTGTCGGTCTTGCTCTTTCCCCAACCCCCGATCAGGGATCTGTATCTTGGTCTCCTTGACTCTGTCAACCTGCTCCCTGAGCAACACGGAGGATAGGTCCCGCCTCCCAGTTTTGCTAATACACACCCAGCGGTCATTTATAGGGCATCCATGGATTTTGCCACCGTATCCTTTATTATATACCTGATAATAGGGTCTCCCATCCTCCCAACATTCATGGCGTGCACTCACATCGTAACACCTATCGTCCACATAGGAATGGGACACAAATGATCCCGAATAGATTCGAATCCCAAGTCTTACTGTAGTTCGACATTTGTCACATCTCCCCTCACCCTCCCCCACATACAGGAGTAAACTGATCAATATCCCCACCAATACAGTCCAAGTAGAGTTCATTATTGCTGTCTTTTCAGTTTTACCGACAACGGCTTGTCCCCTTGTTCGCATGTCCAGGTGCTTTCTTCTTCAGGCGGAACGGGCCCCTTTATCCTTGATGCGTGGACCCACCCTTTTTCTTTCGTTCGAACAGCTGCCTCAGTTGTTAACAGAACCAGGAACGGTCCTTCCCACCGCGGCTGGAGCTTTTCGGCCTTCCAGGTCTTAACAAGTATCCAATCTCCGGGCTCCACCTTATGCAGGAGGAAGTCGAGCGGCGGAGTCTGAGCCAGGAGACCTTTCCTTCGGAGTTCTGCAAAAGAACGGGATAAGGCCAGTAAATAGGTTCGGATAAATACATCCCCCCCTTGTAGAGTGGGACATCCATCAACCTTACTCCAATACGGTAATCCGAAGAGCATTTCATAGGGGGAAACCCCGACATCTCGGCGAGGTGCCGTACGTATCCTCATTAGGGCAATGGGCAGGCACTTTGGCCAGGGTAACTTAGTTTCTAACATCAGCTTAGTCAATTGGGTCTTGAGCGTGCCATTCATTCTCTCAACTCGACCCGAACTCTGAGGATGCCAGGGTGTGTGGAATTTCCATTGGATGCCCAGGGCATTACAGATCAAATGGTGTAGCTTAGAAATAAAATGCGTCCCGCAATCGGAGTCAATAGATTCCATTATGCCATATCTCGGGATTATGTTCTCTAACAACAGTCGGGCCACGGTTGGTGCATCGTCTTTGGCAGTTGGGAAAGCCTCTACCCAGTGAGTGAAATGGTCTACTATTACTAGCAGATATTTCCATCTCTGTACTGGGGGTAATTCTGTAAAGTCAACTTGGATCCTCTGAAATGGCCTAATCGCTAGGGGCTGACCACCAGCTGGCATAGAACGCATAGTTTTCTGATTAATACGCCGGCAAGTGGGGCATCCGACTACCTCTTGTTGGGCTAATGTGTATATCCCCCTGCATACATAGTCTCTCAGGATCGTGTCACACATGGCTTGCACCCCCCAGTGGGTCTGATGGTGTAATCGGTGCAGAATACCCCGGGTGATCTGTTTGTTCAGTACTTGTCTCCCATCAGGAACCGTCCACTTCCCGTTAGTATCTAGCCGGGCACCCAATTGATCCATTTTATCAATCTCCCCCTGGGTGAAGACGGGTTGTTTAGCGAGGCCCTCCCTCAACGGTATTAACGTTAACAATTGGACGGATTTTTCGACCGCTGCCCGCTTGGCTTCCTCGTCTGCCAGCCGGTTTCCCACCGCTTCCGGTGTCGACCCCTTCTGGTGACCGGGTACATGGACTACTGCAAGTTCCGTAGGTAACGCCAGGGCTTCCAACGTTAGGCTGATCATTTGTTCGTGAGCTAATTCCTTTCCCCGGGAAGTTATCAATCCTCGCTCTTTCCAGATTTTCCCGAAAGTATGAACGACTCCGTATGCATACTTTGAGTCAGTATATATGGTCCCCACTTTCCCTTCCAACAGCTTCAGGGCCCTCTGGAGGGCGTACAACTCACAGGATTGGGCTGACCACTTCCCGGGCAGTCGTCCAGACTCAATCGTCCGTTTCGTTGCACCATCTATAACAGCATAGCCACTGTATCGTACTCCACTGATGCACCGGGAGGACCCGTCGATATACAGTTCCTGTCCCTCACCCAGCGGGGCTTCTTGCAGGTCCTCTCGGCTTTTGGTCTGCAAGTCCACAAATTCCACACAATCATGCTCCTGTTCCCCGTCTGCAGGACGTCCGTACAGAAACTGGGCTGGGTTGCAACTGAGATCTTTTGCAAAATTGAGATCGTTCCCGGTCATCAAAATCGTCTCATACTTTAGGATGCGAGAGTCTGTTAACCAGCGGTGAGCCTTCTGAGCCAGTATGGCACTAACCGAATGTGGGGAGTATACTGTGATCCTTCCTCCAAAGGTAAGTTTCCGGGCCTCTTCTACTAACATTGCCGTAGCTGCCACTGCCTGTATACAGGTCGGCCATCCACGTGACACAGGGTCTAACATTTTTGACAAAAATGCAACCGGCTGACGTTTCCCTGCCCGCAGCTGAGTGAGCACACCCTGGGCAATTCCGCCGGCGCTATTAACATATAACTGGAACGGTTCCTTCAGGGTGGGTAAAGCCAATACCGGAGCTCGAATCAGTTTATTTTTAATAATATTAAATCGCTGCTCCTCCTCATCTGACCAGTCCACCTTTTGTCCTTCTTGTCCCAGTTTGTCGTACAAAAATTTTACTAAAGTGGTGTAACTTTCAATCCATATCCGGCAATACCCTACTAGTCCCAGGAATTGTCTGACTTCCTTCTTCGTCCTGGGTATTGGCATACCCGTAATTCCTGATATTCGTTCTGGCGTGATACGGCGGTGCCCCTTACTGACTTGATGGCCCAGATATCTTACTTCTCGCTCCACAAACTGGAGTTTTGTCCTGGAGACGCGTAGACCCTGTTTCCCCAGGAAGTTCAACAGGGCAACGGTGTCTGCTCGTACCTCCTCGTCTCTTGGTCCTGAGAGTAAGAGATCATCGACATATTGGAGCAATTGATTCTCCGCGTTACACTGAAATCCTTCTAAGATCTGCTCCAGTATTTGTCCAAACAAATTGGGTGACTCCGTGAATCCCTGCGGCAAGACCGTCCATCTTAACTGTCGCTTTCGTCCTGTGAAGGGATTCTCCCATTCAAAGGCAAAAAGGTTCTGACTTTCTTCGTCAAGGGGGCAACTCCAAAAAGCATCCTTCAGATCTATTACGCTGAACCATTCATGTTCGGGGGGAATTTTACTCATTAACGTGTAGGGATTAGGTACCACCGGGTATCTAGCCTGGACTACTTCATTCAACCCCCGCAGGTCTTGCATCAGCCTATATGTCCCGTCCGGCTTCCTCACAGGGAGTATTGGAGTATTGAAAGGGGACATGCATTCCTCCAGTAGTCCATCTGTGATTAATCTTTCTATCACAGGTTGTAACCCCTCCCGTCCTTCCATAGCAACCGGGTATTGTTTCCTTCTTACCGGGCCTCTTCCTGGTAACATGGTGATTTGGAGAGGTTTGATGTTTAGACCCCCTCTGTTCCCCTCTCGGTACCAAACTTCCGGGTCTATTTGTTGATCATCATCTTCGGTGAGGGCGAACAACCTTACCACCATTTCCCCGTTACTTGGTACCGTTCCGATCCCTAGTTTGACCTGCAAGTCTCTTCCTAACAAATTAAATCCCGCCGATGGCAGTAGAAGGAGGTCTCGTTTAGTAGTTCTGTTTTCATATCCAATTTCCACGTCCTCTACCACTGGGACTTGTAATTTCTGTCCTCCAATTCCAGATACCCCCATAACTTTTCCTCCTGCTCGGGTGCCGGGGGGTATTTGGATTATACTTGATCTTTCGGCTTCCGAGTCCACCATAAATGTGATCTCCGATCCTTGGGGCCCTACTTTCAAGTTTACCAGAGGTTCCTGTCGATAGTCCTTTTGCCCCAAGGGTAGGAACCCCCGACCTCCCTAATCTTCCTCCATCAGGGCGTACGACCTCACCTCCCGCTTGTAGCGGGAGCACTCTCGTTTAAAATGTCCCTCTTCATTACAATAGTAACATCTGAGTGTCCTCTTCATTTCCCTGTCGCGGTCTCGCGTTCCTCCACTCTTCCTTTGTTCCGGCCATGGTTCTCTTTTCCTCTGCTCTTGCCACGACTCTCCCCTTTCCTGTTTCTGCCACGGCTCTCCCTTTTCCTTTCTTCCAGCTGTCATTTGTTGCACCGTTTGCATCATTATCTTTGTCGCCTTCCTTTGCTTCTCATCGTCCCTTCTCACCTTTTGCGCCTCTCGTAGTAATTCACTTAAAGATTTACTATCCCAATCATCCATTTTCTCTAACTTCTTTCGTATGTCCGGCCAGGCCTTTGATACAAACTCTACCCGTATGAGTTGTTGCCCCATGTCCGTCTCATGGTCCACCCCAGCAAACTGCTGCACATTCTTCCTAATCCTGTCTAGGAAGTCCGTAGGGGTTTCCTCCGGGTTTTGATGATTACCAAAGGCCTTGGTAAAATTGTGCCCCTTTGGGGCTGCGTGTCTTATTCCTTTTATCCAATATTCCCGCATGTCTCTCATCTTGCGCCGTCCTCCCTCCGTGTTCTTATCCCACTCGGGGTCGGTGAGGGGAAACTTCTGCTCCCCTCCTTCTCCCCCCTCTCTCTCCCAGACCAAGAGCGCAGCTTGTCGTATCATCTGACGCTCCTGGCTAGAGAACAATGTTTTCATGATGGAACACATCTCTTCCCACGTGTAAGTATTCGGACCCAGGAACTGATCCAATTGTTCAGCAAGTCCCATGGGGTCCTCTAGTAGACCCTTCATCTCCCTCCTGAAATTCCGTACTTCAGTACTCGTCAAGGGAACGTTCACATATCCCGTCCTTCCTTCCTCGCCCCCCATGGGCACTTCCCGGAGTGGATTCATTCTTGCAATCGAGACAGGGTTTTGTCTGTGACCCTTTTCAGCTTGAGATCTGGTCTGTACCCCTGAGGTAGTTTGTGATTCCTCCCAATCTTCTTCCCCTTCCCCTGAATCGTCGTCACCCGAAGGAACATTCTGTGGGGCAGACGGGGTCACGTAGGGCGGCGGTAAGTGATCTAAAGGGTCCCATTCTTTCTGCCCTTTCGAGTCTTTATTAGTTACCTGCATTTGACAAGATATCGTAACCGGCAGCCAACAAAGGGCATAATCACTTTCTTCCAGATTAACATCAGGTTTTGAATTGACATATAAAATGAGGGCTTGCCGGACCCAGTCTTCGTCAGTACCGAATCTAGGCCACCACACTGAGTCGCCCTGAATAGGTTTCTGGGACCACTTTTGACAGTATTTTACCATCTTCCTTTTAGATTTTCCCTTTCTTCCAGCCTGATCCCAATTATTTAGCATTCTCCCTAACGGACTATCGTCAGGTACCCCGGGGTATGTGTCATTGTCCCTGTTTAAGCCTACCTTTCCCTTAATCACCTTAGATCCCTTATTTCCCATTTCCGAGGACTTCGTATTTTTCCCGTGATAATCTATCACAATGTAGCCAATTCCCGGACCTTCAGTCCCGTGATCGCCCAGGTTCCTTTGCAGGCACCCCCGGTCTTTGGATTCCTGTGTCCTACGTCTCTGTGACACAAATCACAGGCACCCCGTAGGTACACGTTCCTCCTCAAACACGGTCTCTGCAAAATCCCTCACAGGCGAGCCCCGGCCTCCAGATTCCTGAGTCCCACGTCTCTGTAGAAAAAAAATCCACAGGCACCCCGTAGGTACCCAGTCCTCCGGAAACACGGTCCCCGCAAGTTTTGTCTTACCTGGGTTCGGTGCACCGAAATTACTCGATCGTTAACCGTCCCCACTGCCTCGGGTACACCCCTCCTTTGTTTTCCTGAGCCTCCCGGATATCACTCGCTCAAGCCGCACGGGGCGACAAGCAAGGAATCAGGGACTGCTGAACTCAGCAGGGTGCACCTTCTCCGATATCCTTCCTCAACTCCCCTTGCGGCCGGAGTGTTGATCCCGGACGAGCCCCCAAGTTGTTAGAAACGAAAATCGCTTCTCAATAATCGCTCTAGACAAATTCAGGAAAACAAAGTTTTATTAACAAGTCAAGTCTGCAGAGTCGGGCACCCTTAAAGAAAAGGCGCGCTGAGGCTTACAAAGTCTCCATTATTTATAGGACAAGTCCCTCCTCTCCTTGGCTCCAACAAGCCATGAGGTTCACATTCTTAAAAACATGATTATTTTTATCACAAAGTCTGCAACAAAAGGCTCCAGAGTCTCCAAAGTTTGTTGTTTTTCTCACCCTGTAGTCTTATCAGTCAAAAGCTTTAATCTTGAAACAGATGTCTCAAGTCGCACTCCCATCCTGGAGTCTTATCAGCGAAGGACTCATCCTTCTCTGCTATGTGAATGGCTTCATTAATCAAGAGCCTGCTCGCTTTCACTATAGCTCACAAATTGTCAGCATTCTGCACAATTTAAACTACTCTACTTTTGAGTATATAAAATGGTTGTTAGAAAAGAAACAAAGGTTTTGTCTTTTATTATAGATCAGTCTGTGGTCCAGGCACATCTTAAAGTTTAAACCGAAATTACCTCTTACAGAACTGAAGATAGATCAGGTCTGTTCTAGTTTCCCAATGATCTCTCAGTCCTGTTGTACCATATAAGGTCCAGAACACAGAAAGAAACAAGAGGCAAAGTCACCATAAATGTGAACTAGATGTGTCAGTAAATTACATAATGAAGCTTCTTAGGTTCACATTATTGTAATGAGATAAACTTCCGTGTGTGTGTGTGTGTGTGTGTGCATTATCACAACTCTTCTTGAAAGTCTGCTTCATGTTTGTAAACTGTAATGTCTGCTTCATAACCGATACTGTGATTTACTTCTTCAAATAAACCACCTATATAATCAGTCCCTGATGAGGATTTGATTATTATGACAATGGCCACAGTGGCATGACTGGCTGGGCAGGAGGCCAGGGTTGAGGGTGTTGGGGGTGTGTGGTTTGGGGAGGCTGTGTGTGTGATGGTCCTGCCAATATAGCAATTAGCTATGGCCTTGATTGAGGATGGACCCAGGTACAAATGAGTGACATGGGTATGAGTGTGCAAAAAGAGGTTTACTCAGGAAAGTAATTGCATTCAAAGTAGGTGGCTAGCTGTAGGCTTTCCTGATTCTGAATCTCTTGATTCAGTGCTGAGTGTCTTTAATGAGGGACCCCGACCTCCTGGAAGCACCCAAGCAAACACGAAGTATATTTGTCGTGTTCCCACCACGATGAGTTCTCTACCTGTTAGTGAGTTAACGCAAGTGAACTGAGCTGTCCATGAATTGACCTGGAGGAGAAAGTGAGGTCTGCAGATGCTGGAGATCAAAGCTGGAAATGTGTTGCTGGAAAAGCGCAGCAGGTCAGACAGCATCCAGGGAACAGGAGAATCGACGTTTCGGGCATAAGCCCTTTCCTGAAGAAGGGCTTATGCCCGAAACGTCGATTCTCCTGTTCCCTGGATGCTGTCTGACCTGCTGCGCTTTTCCAGCAACACATTTCCAGCCATGAATTGTCCTGGCCCAAACATATTCAGGTGGACGTGGAATAGTGGTAGTAACCCTCCAGCCCCATCACCGACCCCCAGGAGCGCCAAATGCACCATAGGGTTGAATAGAGGCTTCCACCAACTGAGACAGATAGCTTGGTACAAACTTATGAAGAATGGAGGTAATCATAGGTAATCACAGTCATAGAGTCATAAAAATGTTGATTCCTTGTCTACAATGAGCCAGTTATGAATGAGAATTGCTGGATCATACAGTTTGAATTTCCATAGATTCCTCAAGCAGTCTGTGTCCACATTCTTTCCAGCCAGTGCTTCTTGCAGTGCTTCTTCCAGCCAATAGCACCAATGGGAAAGGCAGATAAATGACCAACCTAGTACATCACAAATTTAAGAACTTCTGTAGCATTGTCTGAGAGTGGCAAAATTGTGCATTGGTAAATAGATTTTCTAATAATTATTAAGTTTAAAATAAAGTTCTATTCCACAAACCTTAATTTGCAAACTGTAATATCATTCATGGATAGAGGAAAAACAGTTTTGAATGATTTGGAGGCTTGCAACACTTTCTGGATAAGCTACCCTGATGGGCAAGGCACACTTCTGGAAATTCATCCCTAAGATCTCAATTCACATTACCTTGACATTATTAAAAGGAGAATCTGAAAACTGTACCTTTAACATTGTTGCTTTCCTGTTTCTGTTAGCTATTTCTGCAGAAAGAGACAATGGAAACATCTGCAAAAAAGACTTGGAAGAAAATCACTGTGAGTGTAAAGAGGGCTATGTTCTGAGTGACGATCAGAATTCCTGTGAAGGTAAACTTTGCACAATGAGCTGGCAATTTTCTGAAATTGAACACGATTCCTTGCAACTTTGGTGTTGTGCTTGATGCCAAGATGAACTTTGGACCATTTATGGAATGTTTTGGACCATGAAAGGAATGTTTGCATAAGATGTGCATTTGAAATAGTAGGGAGAAATTTTGCTTCAATGCTCCAAATGTTGGAAGCGTATATCTGATCATGTCCAAATATATTTCAATCACTATTTTTTACTGGGTTATATAATTTGCTGGGAAAGGATGTGCTAAGAATATCAAAGCGGGACATCTCCCATTATATTTCCTCATTTATCTGTCTACCATGACTAAACAGACCACATTTTCATGTTAGATGCTTCTATTAATTGTAGGGAGGTTAATTGTTTGCATGAAGATGTAAAATCTGCAGTTTGGGGAAAAATGCTTTAAATTTAGATTTTGTTCTCTGCAATGGTAACATTATTTAGAATATATCTGTCAAAAAGTATATATATATATATATATATATATAAAAGTGTAAAATATATTTAACACATCTCGCCCACAGAAGGCATCAAAAGCCAACACAGGCATTTTTGATTTAGATCATTTTAAATATGCCTGTAATTATGTTTTGCTTGGATGTTTTAAATGGTACAAATCACTTGCATGAAGCAAGATTTCAATGACACATCAAGATGGTTTTTCTTCACTAACTGTATTTAAGGCTGAGGTGAAACAACAGTGTGGAATGAGAGAGAGTTCAGATGATGAGGCCTACTGCCATATTATTGCCCAACCTGGGATCATACAGTACAATGATATCATTTGGCTTATCTTCTCTATGAAAAAACTGTTCAATTACATTCATTATTTCCTTATCACCTGCTACACTGTAATACTTTTATTAGTTCCAAATACAATATGCAACTTCTCTTTCCTCTGATGTATATATCTCTGTATATTCAGATGTCAATGAATGTGCATTTTGGAACCATGGCTGCACTCTAGGCTGTGAGAACTTTCCAGGGTCTTATCGCTGCTACTGTCCAGAAGGCTTTATACTGCTGCCTGATATGAAAACCTGTCATGGTAAGGTTTCATGCAAGTATTTTTGTGAAAATCTAAGAATAGTAGGGGCAGGAACATTCAATCCATTGATTCTTGTATCTCCAGTAACCTTTGAAGAATTTCAACCAATGTCATTTTCTTTAAGTGAATCTCTGTATTGTCCATGGATTCCAGAACTTCCAATGAATAAGACAGGTATTATTTACACTGTTGGGTGCCCCAACGCTGGAAGATCTGTAACTGTTCAAGAAGGCAGCTCACATTTTCCAGAGGAATGAGGGATTAGCAAAAGCGTTGTCCTGGCCAGCAACATACACATTCTGTGACAGAATCTTTATTGACATTGAAGAACTTGTATTGGAATAAAGATAAAATACTGCTCATGCTGGTTCCCTGAAATAAAAACAGAAAGTGCTGGAGAGTCTCAACAGGTCTGGCAGCATCTGTGGGGAGAGAAATAGAAGTAACATTTCAAGTCTGTTTTGACTTCTTCGGAATTCTTCAAAACTTGCCCCTTTTCTAGTGCTTACATCCATGGCTAATTTGCCTCCCATTTTTTCCTTGGATCTGACCATCATCAATGAAGTATTTTGGACTGTTTTGTTACATTAAAGACACTATAAAAATATAAGTTATTGTTGGTGATTGTAGAATCATAGAGATGTAGAGCATAGCAATAGACCCTTCATTCCAACTTGTCCTTGCCGACCGGATATCCTAAATTAATTTAGTTCTATTTGCCAGCACTTGGCCCAAATCCCTCTAAACCTTTCCTATTCATACACCCATCCAGATGCCTTTTAAATGTTGTAATTGTACCAGCTTCCAACACTTCCTCTTGCATTCCATACACAGACCACTTTCTGTCTGGCAAGATTTCCCCTTAGGTCTCTTTTAAATCTTTCCTTTTTCACCCTAATCCTATGCCCTCCAGTTCTGGATTCCCCCACCTCAGGGAAAAGACCTTGTCTAATTACCCTGTCCATACTGCTTATGATTTTATAAAATGCTATAAGGTACTCCTCAGCCTCTGACACTGCAGGGAAAACAGCCCCAGCCTATTCAGCCTCTCCTTACAGCTCAACGCTCCAACCCTGACAACATCCTTGTAAATCTTTTTTGAACCCTTTCAAGTTTCACAACATCCTTGCTATAGGAGAGAGACCAGAATTGCATGCAATATTTCAGTAGTCACCTAATCAATGTCCTGGTCAGCTGCAACATGATCTCCCAACTCCTATACTCAGTGCTCTGACCAATAAATGACCAGTGCTCTGACCAACAGTGCTCTGCTCTTCGTCACTATCTTATATAACTGACACTCCACTTCCAAGGAACTATGAATCTTCACACCAAAGTCTCTTTGTTCAGCAACACTCCTCAGGACCTTACCATAAGTGTATAAGCCTGATTTGCTATTCCAAAATACAGCACCTCACATTTACTTAAATTCAATTCCATCTGCCTATGGCTTGTAAGTGAACATATATTAACAAGTATTAATACTTCTGGCGAAATATAATTAGTGGTGTGATCATAAGACCATTTTAGATCATTGGATAATTCAGCCCATTGTGTCTGCTTCAGTATTTGATATGGTTGATATGTTTCTCAACACCATTCTCATGTTTTCTCCGATAAACCTTTGATCCGCTTACTAATCAAGAAACTACCTATCTCTGTCTTAAATGCATTCAATGACTTGGCCTCCACAGCCTTCTGTTGAAGGGTACCAATATCCTCGGAGGTAGGTTTGCTCGCACTCTTTGGGGGGGTTTAAACTAATTTGGCAGGGGGATGGGATCCGGACTTGTAGTCCAGCAAGTAGGTTAGCTGTTTTTCAGGATGTCCAAGAATGTAGGGAGGCTGTCGAGAAGGTAGCACTGACAGGGAGTACTTGCGGACACAGAGATGGGCTTAAGTGTGTATACTTCAATGCAAGGAGTATCAGAAATAAGGTGGGTGAACTTAAGGCGTGGATCGGTACCTGGGACTACGATGTTGTAGCCATCACGGAAACGTGGATAGAAGAGGGACAGGAATGGTTGTTGGAGGTTCCTGGTTACAGATGTTTCAGTAAGATTAGGGAGGGTGGTAAAAAAGGAGGGGGGGTGGCATTGCTAATTAGAAATGGTATAACGGCTGCAGAAAGGCAGTTTGAGGGGGATCTGCCTTTGGAGGTAGTATGGGCTGAAGTCAGAAATAGGAAAGGTGCAGTCACCTTGTTGGGTGTTTACTATAGGCCCCCCAATAGCAGCAGAGATGTGGAGAAACAGATTGGGAAACAGATTTTGGAAAGGTGCAGAAGCCACAGGGTAGTAGTCATGGGTGATTTCAACTTCCCAAACATTGATTGGAAGCTCTTTAGATCAAGTAGATTGGATGGGGTGGTGTTTGTGCAGTGTGTACAGGAAGCTTTTCTAACTCACTATGTAGATTGCCCGACCAGAGGGGAGGCCATATTGGATTTGGTACTTGGTAACGAACCGGGACAAGTGATGGGCTTGTTAGTGGGTGAACATTTTGGTGATGGTGACCACAATTCTGTGACTTTCACCTTGGTTATGGAGAGAGATAGGTGCGTGCAACAGGGTAGGTTTTACAATTGGGGAAAGGGTAAATACGATACTGTAAGACAGGATCTGAGGAGCATAAGTTGGGAGCACAGGCTGTCAGGGAAGGATGTCGTGGAACTGTGGAACTTTTTCAAGGAACAGATACGACGGTGTCCTTGATATGTATGTACCTGTCAGGCAGGAAAGAGATGGTCGTGTGAGGGAACCTTGGTTGACGAGGTTGAGGAACATAAGGTTGAGGAAACAAGGTTCAGACAGAGCATTGGAGGGCTACAGGATTGCCAGAAGGGAGCTGAAGAAAGGGATTAGGAGAGCTAAGAGAGGGCATGAAAAATCTTTGGCAGATAGGATCAAGGATAACCCCAAGGCATTTTATGCGTATGTGAGAAACATGAGAATGACGAGAACGAGGGTATGTCCGATCAAGGACAGTAGTGGGAGACTGTGTATTGAGTCAGAAGGGATAAGTGAGGTCTTGAATGAGTACTTTTCTTCAGTATTTACAAACGAGAGGGACCATATTATTGAAGAGGAGAGTGTGAAATGGACTGGTAAGCTAGAGGAGATACTTGTTAGGAAGGAAGATGTGTTGGACATTTTGAATAACTTGAGGATAGACAAGTTCCCCGGGCCTGACGGGATGTATCCTAGGATTATGTGGGAAGCAAGAGAGGAAATTGCAGAGCCGTTGGCAATGATCTTTTCGTCTTCACTGTCAACGGGGGTGGTACCAGGGGACTGGAGAGTGGCGAATATTGTGCCCCTGTTCAAAAAAGGGAATAGGGATAACCCCGGGAATTACAGGCCAGTTAGTCTTACTTCGGTGGTAGGCAAAGTAATGGAAAGGGTACTGAGGGATAGGATTTATGAGTATCTGGAAAGACACTGCTTGATTAGGGACAGACAGCACGGATTTGTGAAGGGTAGGTCTTGCCTTACAAGTCTTATTGAATTCTTTGAGGAGGTGACCAAGCATGTGGATGAGGGTAGAGCAGTGGATGTAGTATACATGGATTTTAGTAAGGCATTTGATAAGGTTCCCCATGGTAGGCTTATGCGGAAAGTCAGGAGGCATGGGATAGAGGGAAATTTGGCCAGTTGGATAGAAAACTGGCTAACTGGTCGAAGTCAGAGAGTGGTGGTAGATGGTAAATATTCAGCCTGGAGCCCAGTTACAAGTGGAGTTCTGCAGGAATCAGTTCTGGGTCCTCTGCTGTTTGTAATTTTTATTAATGACTTGGAAGAGGGAGTCGAAGGGTGGGTCAGTAAATTTGCAGATGATACAAAGATTGGTGGAGTTGTGGATAGTGAGGAGGGCTGTTGTCGGCTGCAAAGGGACTGAGATATGTTGCAGAGCTGGGCTGAGGAGTGGCAGATGGAGTTCAACCCTGCCAAGTGTGAGGTTGTCTATTTTGGAAGAACAAATAAGAATGCGGAATACAGGGTTAACAGTAGGGTTCTTAGTAAGGTGGAGGAGCAGAGGGATCTTGGGGTCTATGTTCATAGATCTTTGAAAGTTGCCACTCAGGTGGATAGAGCTTGTAAGAAGGCCTATGGTGTATTAGCGTTCATTAGCAGAGGGATTGAATTCAAGAGTCGTGAAGTGATGTTACAACTGTACAGGACTTTGGTTAGGCCACATTTGGAGTACTGTGTGCAGTTCTGGTCGCCTCACTTTAGGAAAGATGTGGAAGCTTTGGAGAGGGTGCAGAGACGATTTACCAGGATGTTGCCTGGAATGGAGAATAGGTCGCACGAGGATAGGTTGAGCGTGCTGGGCCTTTTCTCATTGGAACGGAGAAGGATGAGGGGTGACTTGATAGAGGTGTATAAGATGATCAGGGGAATAGATAGAGTAGACAATCAGAAACTTTTTCCCCAGGTACAAGGGGACATAAATTTAAGGTGAAGGGTGGAAGGTATAGGGGAGATGTCAGGGGTAGGTTCTTTACCCAGAGAGTGGTGGGGGCATGGAATGCGCTGCCTGTGGGAATGGCAGAGTCAGAATCATTGGCGAACTTTAAGTGGCAATTGGATAGGTACATGGATGGGTGCTTAAGCTAGGACAAATGTTCGGCACAACATCATGGGCCAAAGGGCCTGTTCTGTGCTGTATTGTTCTATTCTATCTATTCTATAAATTAGTTCTAGAGATTCATCAGACTTTGGTTGAAGAAATTACTCCTCATCTCAGTTCTGAAGAATCATCCCTTCAGTGAGATTGTGCCCTCTGGTCCTAGTCGCTCATACTATTGGAAACATCTCCACATCTACTCTGTCCAGGCCTCTCAGTGTTTAATAATTGATAATGAGATTCCCCCTATCCTCCCAAACTCCATCAGTACAAACCCAAAGACCTCAACAACTCCTCATATGACACGCTCTTCATTCCCAAAATCATTCTTACAAGTCTCTCCAAAACTAGAACATCTTTCTGTAGATATAGAACCAACTTGGATTGTAAAGTAGGTTCAATGGGATTTAGTGGAACTTTGTCTGCACAGCAACTTCATTTAAAAGCAGACAATAAAATGGCTTCCTCACATGTATCATGTGTTGTTCACAAGTTCAAATGCCTTTTCAAATAAGATGGCTGGTTAGGTCGATTATACATCCTGTGTTGTGGATTTCACAGCTTGAGAGTTTTAGACAGCCAATTTGAAAGACCCTGTTAGTCAGTGTTTTGTGGTCAGTTTAAAAAGTAGTTTGAATTTCATGATATACTGAGAAATGACACTTTGTACTTAGTCAAGTTCACTGGGTGCTAATCTATTCATTCAAAGGCAAGTGTTCAACTCCTCATATCTGTGCAGAGTAGAATAAAATCCCGACAGAATGGAAAAAGGCCCCTCAGCCCAGCAAGTCCACACCAACACTCTGAAGAGTATCCCACCTTAGACCCCTTCCCTTCTATTCTACAATTACCCCTGACTAATGCACCTAACCTACATATCCCTGAAGACTATGGGCAATCTGTAAGAATAATAGGGTAGTTATGGTAGGAGATTTTAACTTTCCAAACATCGACTGGGACTGCCACAGTGTTAAAAGTTTAGATGGAGAGGAATGTCTCATGTGCATACAAGACAATTTTCTGATTCAGTATGTGGATATATCTACTAGAGAAGGTGCCAAACTTGACCTACTCTTGGGAAATAAGACAGGGCAGGTGACTGAGGTGTCAGTAGGGGAGCACTTTGGGGCCAGCGACCATAATTCTATTCTTTATAAAATAGTGATGGAAAAGGATAGACCAGATCTAAAAGTTGAAGTTCTAAATTGGAGAAAGGTCAATTTTGACGGTATTAGGCAAGAACTTTCGAAAGCTGATTGGAGGCAGATATTTGCAGGTAAAGGGATGACTGGAAAATGGGAAGCCTTCAGAAATGAGATAACAAGAATCCAGAGAAAGTATATTCCTGTCAGGGTGAAAGGAAAGGCTGGTAGGTATAGGGAATGCTGGATGACTAAAGAAATTGAGGGTTTGGTTAAGAAAAAGAAGGAAGCATATGTCAGGTATAGACAGGATAGATCGAGTGAATCCTTAGAAGAGTATAAAGGAAGTAGGAGTTTACTTAAAAGGGAAATCAGGAGGGCAAAAAGGGGACATGAGATAGTTTTGGCAAATAGAATTAAAGAGAATCCAAAGGGTTTTACAAATATATTAAGGACAAAAGGGTAACTAGGGAGAGAATAGGGCCCCTCAAAGATCAGCAAGGCAGCCTTTGTGTGGAGCCATAGAAAATGGGGGAGATACTAAATGAATATTTTGCATCAGTATTTACTGTGGAAAAGGATATGGAAGATATAGACTGTAGGGAAATAGATGGTGACATCTTGAAAAATGTCCAGATTACATAGGAGGAAGTGCTGGATGCCTTGAAACGGTTAAAGGTGGATAAATCCCCAGGACCTGATCAGGTGTACCCTAGAACTCTGTGGGAAGCTAGAGAAGTGATTACTGGCCCTCTTGCTGAGATATTTGTACCATCGATAGTCACAGGTGAGTTGCCGGAAGATTGGAGGTTGGCAAAAGTGGTGCCACTGTTTAAGAAGGGTGGTAAAGACAAGCCTGGAACTATAGACTGATGAGCCTGACCTCAGTGGTGGGCAAGTTGTTGGAGGGAATCCTGAGGGACAGGCTGTACATGTATTTGGAAAGTCAAGGACTGATCAGGGATAGTCAACATGGCTTTGTGCGTGGGAAATCATGTCTCACAAACTTGATTGAGTTTTTTGTAGAAGTAACAAAGAGGATTGATGAGGGCAGAGCAGTAGATGTGATCTATATGGACTTCAGTAAGGTGTTCGATAAGGTTCCCCATGGGAGACTGATTAGCAAGGTTAGATCTCATGGAATACAGGGAGAACTAGCCATTTGGATACAGAACTGGCTCAAAGGTAGAAGACAGAGGATGGTGGTGGAGGGTTGTTTTTCAGACTGCAGGCCTGTGACCAGTAGAGTGCCACAAGGATCATTGCTGGGTCCTCTACTTTTTGTCATTTACATAAATGATTTGGATGCGAGCATAAGAGGTACAGTTAGTAAGTTTGCAGATGACACCAAAATTGGAGGTGTAGTGGCCAGCGAAGAAGGTTACCTCAGATTACAACAGGATCTGGACCAGATGGGCTGAGAAGTAGCAGATGGAGTTTAATTCAGATAAATGCAAGGTGCTGCACTTTGGGAAAGCAAATCTTAGCAGAACTTATACACTTAATGGTAAGGTCCTAGGGAGTGTTGCTGAACAAAGAGACCTTGGAGTGCAGGTTCATAGCTCCTTGAAAGTCGAGTCGCAGGCAGATGGGATAGTGAAGAAGGCATTTGGTATGCTCTCCTTTATTGGTCAGAGTATTGAGTACAGGGGTTGGGAGGTCATGTTGCGGCTGTACAGGACATTGGTTAGGCCACTGTTGGAATATTGCAGCAATTCCGGTCTTCTTCCTATCGGAAAGATGTTGTGAAACTTGAAAGGGTTCAGAAAAGATTTACAATGATGTTGCTAGTGTTGGAGGATTTGAGCTACAGGGAGAGGCTGAACAGGCTTGGGGCTGTTTTCCCTGGAGCGTCAGAGGCTGAGGGGTGACCTTATAGAGGTTTACAAAATTATGAGGGGCATGGATAGGATAAATAGACAAAGTCTTTTCCCTGGTGTGGGGGAGTCCAGAACATAGAACATAGAACATAGAAGAATACAGCGCAGTACAGGCCCTTTGGCCCTCGATGTTGCGCCGATCCAAGCCCACCTAACCTATACTAACCCATTATCCTCCATATACCTATCCAATGCCCGCTTAAATGCCCATAAAGAGGGAGAGTCCACCACTGCTACTGGCAGGGCATTCCATGAACTTACGACTCGCTGAGTGAAGAACCTACCCCTAACTTCAGTCCTATATCTACCCCCCCTTAATTTAAAGCTATGCCCCCTTATAATACCCGACTCCATACGCGGGAAAAGGTTCACACTGTCAACCCTATCTAACCCCCTAATCATCTTGTACACCTCAATCAAGTCACCCCTAAACCTTCTTTTCTCTAATGAAAACAGCCCCAAGTGTCTCAGTCTTTCCTCATACGATCTTCCTTCCATACCAGGCAACATCCTGGTAAACCTCCTCTGCACCCGTTCCAGTGCCTCCACATCCTTCCTATAGTATGGCGACCAAAACTGCACACAATATTCCAGATGCGGCCGCACCAGAGTCTTATACAACTGCATCATGACCTCAGGACTCCGGAACTCAATTCCTCTACCAACAAAAGCCAGTACGCCATATGCCTTCCTCACCGCACTATTTACCTGGGTGGCAACTTTCAGAGATCTGTGTACATGGACAGCAAGATCCCTCTGCTCATCCACACTACCAAGTATCCGACCATTAGCCCAGTACCCCATCTTTTTGTTATTCTTCCCAAAGTGAATCACCTCACACTTAGCTACATTGAATTCCATTTGCCATCTTTCTGCCCAGCTCTGCAGCTTCTCTATATCCTGCTGTAACCTGCCACATCCTTCCTCACTGTCAACAACTCCTCCGACTTTCGTATCATAAACTAGTAGGCATAGGTTTAGGGTGAAAGGGGAAAGATATAAAAGAGACCTAAGGGGCAACATTTTCACACAGAGGGTGGTACATGTATGGAATGAGCTGCCAGAGGATGTGGTGGACGCTGGTACAATTGCAACATTTAAGAGGCATTTGGATAGTTATATTAGATTAGATTAGATTACTTACAGTGTGGAAACAGGCCCTTCGGCCCAACAAGTCCACACCGCCCCGCCGAAGCGCAAACCACCCATACGCCTACATGTACCCCTTACCTAACACTACGGGCAATTTAGCATGGCCAATTCACCTGACCTGCACATCTTTGGATTGTGGGAGGAAACCGGAGCACCCGGAAGAAACCCACGCAGACACAGGGAGAACGTGCAAACTCCACACAGTCAGTCGCCTGAGGCGGGAATTGAACCCAGGTCTCTGGCGCTGTGAGACAGCAGTGCTAACCACTGTGCCACCGTGCCGCCCATAAAGAGACCATATGAAGAGGAAGGGTTTGAAGAGGTGGGGTGCAGATTGGGTTGGGATATCTGGTCAGCATGGACAGTTTGTTTCCATGCTGTACATCTCTATGACTCTATAATTTAGCATGGCCAATTCACCTAACCTGCACATCTTTGGATTGTGAGACGAAGCTGGAGCAACCAGAGGAAACCCATGCAAATACAGGGAAACTCCACACTGACAATCACCTGCGGCAGGAATTGAACCTGGGTCCGTGGCACTGTGAGACAGCAGTGCTAACCACGGAGTCACCGTGGTGCCCCAAATAATAATGGTCCCTTTTGCACCAGCATGGGGCTGTGTTGGTGGGAACAGTTTCTGATCTGACAATCTGCTAGTGAATATCTTTGAACAATTAGGTCACAAGATAATGGGAGAGGGTGAATTTCAGCTTTGCAAAAATATTACACGCGCAAGCTGACCCACTAACTTTATGGTTTCAGAAGAAACCACTGGCCTTCCATGTTTGGTCTCAGAAATTCTACTTTTACACGAGTACATGTGGAATTTAGCTGTTTTAACCTAATGACAGTCTATACATTGGACTAGTCACTGAATGATCAGCAAATTAATAAATAACAAGTCATAATTATTGTAAATATACTGCTTGAGTGCAGTATATTGTTGTTCAATGTATACAGATATGTAAGAATGACCATAAGTTATAATAGAGAAATTGATGAGGACATTTAACTCATTCCAAGTTATGTAAAGTAACATTATTTAAATAAAATAAATGATAAAACACAAACTCCCTTAACACATGGAAGAATCTGAGATCTGTTTAATACAGAGTTGCAGTTACAGTAATAGGAGTGGGCCATGCCATGGAGTCATAGAGACATACAGCAAGGAAACAGACAATTCTTTTTTAAACATTGTTTCAACATTCTCTTTTAAACAGGTATTCACCAGCTCCTCTGGAAACTCATTCCACACATGAACCACTCTCTGCGTGAAAAAAAGTCGTCCCTCATATATTTTTAAAACTTTCTCCTCTCACCTTAAAAAATGTCCTTGAGTCTCCCGTTCTAAGGAAAGAAACTTACCATTTACGTATCCATACTCATTATGATTTTATAAACCTCTATAATGTCACCCCTCAAATGCCTACACTCTAGTGAAAGAAATCCCATTCTCTGGATCAGTGGTGCTGGAAGAGCACAGCAATTCAGGCAGCATCCGAGGACAGGCAAAATCGACGTTTCGGGCAAAAGCCCTTCATCAGGAATAAATCCCAGACTGTCCAGCCCCTCCTTGTAACTCAAACCCTCCATTCATGGAAACATCCTGGTAAATTTTTTCTGAACCCTCGCCAGCTTAATAATATCCTTCCGATAACAGGGAGACCAGAACTGCACTCAGTACTCTGGAAGAGTACAACAACAAAATGTGCCAACTCTTATACTCAAAAAATTGAGCAACGGAGGCAAGCATGCTAAGCACCTACTTAACCACCCTATCTATATATGATGCAAACTTCAATGAATTTGTACCTGACCCCCAGGTCTATCTGTTCTACAACACGTACACTTGATCTTTACTTTGCACAACTCAGGGTTGATTCACACCAAACCTTTATTGAATATTTCCTCCAAATCAATTATTACCCTTTTGAAACAAAAATCAACAGTCTCTTTCTAGAAACAAAAATAGGCACTAAAAATGGAATTAAAATGTTCCAATGCTCTCATACTGCATTAAGAACTGCTTTGAATGTACTCAAGAATATTCAATGTCCCCAGTAGAATTGGAGGTGACAAGCAAGGAGATGGTTCCTTGCCTGTCACCTAGCATCACACAATTGCAGGAATTGTAATGTGTTATATTTTATAAAGACAACAATAATGATCATTTGTTTTATCACCGTAGTCCTACCAGACCATAGGAGCTGCTCTCTTATTAGACAGAAGTGAGTGGTGGTGATTTAACCTGAGGGCCACCAGACCTCAGGCAAGGGAAGAGGCTGAGAAGGAGAGTCCTTCATGGTAACCTCAAACCAGTGATGGGGAATTGAACCCAGGCTGTTAACTCTGTAAACTAACAATCCTGCCAACTGAGCTAAATCAACTCCCCGATACTAATTTATTTGCTACACTATTGTTCTTTATTCACCAATGCTAATTTATTTGCTACTCTATTGTCTTTTATTCACCAGATCCTATCCCTTGTTTGGAAAATTACACTGAATGTAGCCATGATTGCATCCAAACATCCAAAGGACCAATCTGTGTCTGTCGACCAGGATCTGTTTTAGGATCTGATGGAAAAACATGTTCAGGTACAACATGTGAAGGCAAAATGTTTTAAAAATGTTTCAATGAAGTGAAGTGGAAAAAAATCTTTATGTGTTGATCAATAGGTAATTACACTGTTAAGGCCTAAAACACACAAGATTGATGTGAAATATTTCACAGTAACTTCTGCAAAATTAATCAAAATATATATTTTTATCCTTGGAACTTGCAGAGTTTGGATGAATTAAGTTCATGTGCAAGTGATGAATCAGACTACACAACAGAACAAGTTTTCTTGAAGTATTAAGTAGTAAGCTAATGAGGCGGACAAAATCAGAATGAGAAATTTATTTTTTTATAAATCCAGCCATGGGGTGAGAATTTTTTGTCAGAAATAGAAGAGATGTAAACTGTGAGAATCACAGATCCACTTTGCTTAAATCACCAAGAAACACACAACAAAGCGTTTATGGATCCTCCATCATATTCCCATATCAAACCTGGGAATGCTAATAAACCATAATAAAGATTGTCCAATTCTTCTTTGGAAAGAATTCTAAGGGATAGGAATTATGACTATTTGGCAAAGCATAGTGTGATTAAAGGCAGTCAGCATAGCTTTGTGAGGGGCAGGTCATGTCTCACAAATCCTATTGAGTTCTTCCAGGAGGTGTCAAGACAGGTCGACGATGATTGAGCAGTGGATGTGGTGTATGTGGACTTCAGCAAGGCATTTGATAGGGTTCCCCATGGTAGGCTCATTCATAAAGTCAGGAAGTATGGGATACAGGGACATTTGGCTATCTGGATTCAGAATTGGCTGGCTGACAGAAGGCAGAGAGTGGCTGTCGATGGAAAGTATTCTGCCTGGAGGACAGTGTTGAGTGGGGTCTTGCAGGGCTCTGTTCTTGGGCCTCTGCTCTTTGTAGTTTTTATAAATGACTTGGATGAGGGGGTTGAGGGGTGGGTTAGTAAATTTGCAGATGACATAAGGGTTGGAGGTGTCGTTAATAGTATAGAGGACTACTGCAGGCTGCAGCGCAACATTGACAGGATGCAGAGCTGGGCTGAGAAATGGCAGATGGAGTTCAACCTGGATAAATACGAAGTGATGCATTTTGGAAGGTCAAACTCGAATGCTGATTAAAGACAGGATTCTTGGTAGTGTGGAGGAACAGAGGATCCCTCAAAGTTGCCACCCAAGTGAATAAGACTGTTAATAAAGCATATGGTGTTTTGGCTTTCATTAACAGGGGGATCAAGTTTAAGAGCCGCGAGGTTTTGCTGCAGCTCTACAAGTCCCTGGTGACACCACACTTGGAATATTGTGTCCATTTCTGGTCGCCCAACTATAGGGAAGATACAGGGGCTTTGGAAAAGGTGCAAAGAAGGTTTACCAGGATGCTACTTGAACTGGAGGGTTTGCCTTATGAAGAAAGGTTGAATAAGCTCGAACATTTCTCTCTGGAGAGAAGGAGGAAGAGAGGAGACCTGATCGAGATGTACAAAATAATGAGAGGAATAGATAGAGTCATTAGCCAGAGACTTTTCCCCAGGGCAGGATTGACTGGTACGGGGAGTCATAGTTTGAAGATATAAAGGAGACATCAGAGGTAGGTTTTTTACTCAGAGAATTGTGGACGCATGGATTGCGTTGCCAGCTGTGGTGGTGGAAGCAGAGTCCTTGGGACTTTTAAGTGACTGCTGGACATGCACATGGATAGCAGTGAGTTGAGGGGTGTGTAGGTTAAATTACTATATTTTACATTGGGATTAAATCTCGGCACAACATCGTGGGCCAAAGGGCCTGTTCTGTGCTGTACTTTTCTATGTTCTATGTTCTTAATCAATGAGCAATAAACAACTCCAGGCAGGTTTTTAAATGTTTTATATGGATAATTCTGGATGTGAGAGCCAATAATGTTGCAAGAATGAAACCAGACCACCTGAAACCTGAATGAACAGAGCAAGCAACTCGAAAACTCTAGCCAAAAGACTGAAGGATTTGGAATTCACAGAATGAGAACTGAAAAGGTAGTATTTGTTAGAATAGGTGATTTCAATGCAAGATGGAGGAAAATAGAGAAAAGTCAAGAAAAAAGGCAGGGAAAAAGAGACAGAGAGGAAAACTTTCAGATTATATTCTAAATATTGCATTTTAAAATTCACAAAAAGTAGTGAAAAGATGAAGGAATGTAACTCTATGTTTATGAGAGTTGAGTTTCCATGCCAGATAGTTGACTTGATAACAATCAACACTTATCACACCATTAAAACACTTCTGAGATTAAAGGGGCAAGACTTAACTTATAATGTAATGGTTATTGTTACATGTGTTTATGCAAATACTGTACAAAATGTGCAAGTTGCCATAAGCTGGCACAATTTTAGTGAGATAAATAATTTAAAAATGCAAAGTTAGCACAAATTTTATGTTTTGCTCCATCCACGACTTCTTGATTTCCCAAGTGGTTACGGGATGCCACCAGAGTCTGCAGCGGCCAAACCATTCCCGGACTCTGCAACACCAAGGAGAAAGCATGTTGAAGCAAATTGTGCTGCCATTGAACAGACCTCTGTCAAAGCCTCATCGCTGCCGATTCTCCAACTGCTGCCACAGCCAAGAGATTGTCCCAAATGGATTCTGGGTAAACCAAGATGGAGGACAGGGAGAATTTCTGGCTGAAACAGCTACTCCTTTTTTGAGGTATTTTAGGTGTTGGTGGTGATTTCCTCAAATTCCAGGAGCAGCACTTATGTTTTATATGCTGTTGCATTGTTTTGGAACTTTGGGGGAGAAAATCTCTTTTAAACGGGAGAGGAACAGACAAGGAAGCACATGATGAGATCAGTGCAGGTGAGAGAGAAAGAGAGAGAGAGCGAGAGAGAGCGAGAGAAACCCACGCTGCTAACTGACACAGCAGTGTACCTGCGCAGTTACTGCCTTTGCTGTTTGAATTCATATATCGCTGGACATCGGATTGCATCTGGGAAAATTAACAAACATTGAAATTCACAACTAATCTTGGAGGAACCTGTTTGGGACAGGTCACAGCACAGAAACAGATAAGTGAATATTTTTAAGTGTGGCCTTACAAAAAGTCTGCAATATTGAGTAGAGTGAGTTCTTTTTTGATTATATGTTTTATTGAGATATGTCTCTTGATTAAACTTAAAAATATAAGCCATAAGTATTAAGTTAGCCTGGAGCAGTGTTTTGTAGAGGAATAAGACAGTGCTATTTTCTGGTTCTGTAGATTGGAAGAAGCAAAAATGGCCTTTAGTAGAGTGATATGCTCTTCTTGTTGGATGTAGAAGTTTAGGGAGAGTATACGGATTACTGAAGATTATATCTGCAATAAATGCCATTGGGGCGGCACGGTGGCACAGTGGTTAGCACTGCTGCCTCACAGCGCCGGAGACCCGGGTTCAATTCCCGCCTCAGGCGACTGACTGTGTGGAGTTTGCACATTCTCCCCGTGTCTGCGTGGGTTTCCTCCGGGTGCTCCGGTTTCCTCCCACAGTCCAAAGATGTGCAGGTCAGGTGAATTGGCCATGCTAAATTGCCCATAGTGTTAGGTAAGGGGTAAATGTAGGAGTATGGGTGGGTTGCGCTTCGGCGGGTCGGTGTGGACTTGTTGGGCCGAAGGGTCTGGTTTCCACACTGTAATGTAATGTAATGTAAAAAATGTAAAATGAATCCTATTAGATCAAATGGATCAGTTGGAGAGATAGTTAGAGGCAATGAGGAAATTACAGGAGCAAGGGGATGTGATGGATATTAGTTATAGGAAGGGAAAAAGTTGCAGATACAGTCACATAGATGGGTTAACTCCAGGAAAGGTAAGAGAGGCAGGCAGGTCATGCACGAGTCTTCTGTGGCTATCTGTGCTGTTTTGGAAAATGTAGGCGGTGATGGATTCTAAGGGGAATGTAGCGCAAACAGCCAAATTTCTGGTATTGAGACTGACTCTAATGCAATGAGGGGTATGTTGAGTTCCAAGAGATCACTTTTGTTAGGGGACTCTCTAGTCCGAGGCACAGACAGACCTTTCTGTGGCCAGCAGCGAAAACTCAAAATGGTGTGTTGCCCTTCTGGTGCCAGGAGTAAGAATGTCTCAGAGAGGGTGCAGAATGTTCTCAAGGGGGCGAGGGACCAGCAGGAGGTCATTGTACATATTGGAACCAATGACATTGGAAGGGAAAAGGCTGAGATTTTGAATTGAGAATGTAGAGAGTTAGGCAGGAATTTTAAAAAGGAGATCCTTGAGAGTAGTAATATCGGGATTACTCCTGGTGCTGTGAGCAAGAGAGGGTAGGAATAGGAGGATACAGCAGATGAATGTATGGCTGAGGAGCTGATACCGGGGAGAAGGATTCGCATTTTTGGAGTAGAAGTAACTTGTACAAGATGGATTGCACCCAGATTGGAAGGCAGATTTGCTAGAGCTGCTCACAAGGATTTAAACTAGTAAGGTGGGGCGTGGGACCAGGGATATAGTGAGGAAAGAGATCAATCTGAGACTGGTATAGTTGAGAAAAGAAACGAGTCAAACAGTCAGGGCAGGCAGGGACAAAGCAGAGAACAAGGTAGGACTGATAAATTAAACTGCATTTATTTCAATGCAAGAGGCCTAACAAGGAAGGCAGATGAACACAGGACATAGTTAGGAGCATGGGACTGGGATATCATAGCAATTACAGAAATGTGGCTCAGGGATGGACAGGGCTGGGAGCTTAATGTTCCAGGATACAAATGCTATAGGAAGGACAGAAAGGGAGGCAAGAGAGAAAGGAGAGTCGTGTTTTTGATAAGCAATAGCATTACGGCTGTACTGAGGGAGGATATTCCCGGAAATACATCTAGGGAGGTTATTTGGGTGGAACTGAGAAATAAGAAAGGGATGACCACCTTATTGGGACTGTACTATAGACTGCCTAATAGTCAGAGGGAAATTGAGAAACAAATTTGTAAGGACATCTCAGTTATCTGGAAGAATAATAGGGTGGTTATGGTAGGGGATTTTAACTTTCCAAACATAGACTGGGACTGCCATAGTGTTAAGGGTTTAGAAGGAGAGGAATTTGTTAAGTGTGTACAAGACAATTTTCTGATTCAGTATGCGGATATACCTACTAGAGAAGGTGCAAAGCTTGACCTACTCTCGGGAAATAACGCAAGACAGGTGACTGAGGTGTCAGTGGGGGAGCACTTTGGGGCCAGCGACCATAATTCTATTCGTTTTAAAATAGTGATGGAAAAGGATAGACCAGATCTAAAAGTTGAAGTTCTAAATTGGAGGAAGGCCAATTTTGACGGTATTAGGCAAGAACCTTTGAAAGCTGATTGGAGGCAGATGTTCGCAGGTAAAGGGATGGCTGGAAAATGAGAAGCCTTCAGAAATGAGATAACAAGAATCCAGAGAAAGTATATTCCTGTCAGGATGAAAGGGAAGGCTGGTAGGTATAGAGAATCTGGATGACTAAAGAAATTGAGAGTTTGGTTAAGAAAATGAAGGAAGTATATGTCCGGTACAAACAAGATAGATCTAATGGTGGGTGGCATGGTGGTTCAGTGGTTAGCACTGCTGCCTCACAGCAGCAGGGTTCTGGATTCGATTCCTGCCTGTCTGTGTGGAGTTTGCACATTCTCCCTGTGTCTGCATGGGTTTCCTCCGGGTGGTCCGGTTTCCTCCCACAATCCAAAGATGTGCAGGTCCGGTGAATTGGCCGTGCTAAATTGCCCATAGTGTTAGGTGTGTTAGTCACGGGTAAATATAGGGTAGGAGAATGGGTTTGGGTGGGTTTCTCTTTGGAGGGGCGGTTTGGACTTGTTGGGCCGAAGGGCCTGTTTCCACACTGTAGAGAATCGAAACTAATCTAATCTTTAGAAGAGGATTAAGTCAGTAGGACTATACATAAGAGGGAAATCAGGAGGGCAAAAAGGGGAATGAGATAGCTTTGGCAAATAGAGCTAAGGAGAATCCAAAGGGTTTTTAACAAATACATTAAGGACAAAAGGGTAACTAGGGAGAGAATAGGGCCCCTCATAGGCGGTCTTTGTGTGGAGCCGCAGGAGATGGGAGAGATATTAAATAAATATTTTGTATCAGTGTTTACTGTGAAAAAGGATGTGGAAGATACTGAATGTAGGGAAATAGATAGTGACATCTTGAGAAATGTCCACATTACAGAGAAGGAAGAGCTGGATGCCTTGAAATGCATAAAAGTAAATAACTCCCCAGGACCTGATCAGGTGTACTCTCAAACTCTGTGGGAAGCTAGGGAAGTGATTGCTGGGCCCCTTACTGAGATATTTGTACCATCGATCGTCACAGGTGAGCCAGAAGACTGAAGGTTGACTAACTTGGTGCCACTGTTTAAGAAGGGTGGTAAGGACAAGCCAGGGAAATATAGACCAGTGAGTTTGACATCGGTGATGGGCAAGTTGTTGGAGGGAATCCTGAGGGATAGGATGTACATGTACTTGGAAAGGCAAGGACGGATTAGGGATAGTCAACATGGCTCACAAACTTGATTGAGTTTTTTGAAGAAGTAATAAAGAGGATTGATGAGGGCAGAACAGTGGACTTGATCTATATGGATTTCATTAAGGTGTTCGACAAGGTTCCCCATGGGAGACTGGTGAGCAAGGTTAGACCTCATGGAATACAGGAAGAATGTTTGGATACAGAACTGGCTCCAAAGTAAATATAGAAGGTGATGGTGGAGAGTTGTTTTTTAGATTGGAGGTCTGTGACCAGTGGAGTGCCACAAGGATCAGAGCTGCGTCCACTACTGTTAGTCATTTATATAAATTATTTGGATGTAGGCATAAGTGGTATAGTTAGTAAGTTTGCAGATGAAATCAAAATTGGAGGTGTAATGGGCAGCAAAGCAGTTTACCTCAAATTACAATGGGATCTTGATCAGATGGGCCAATGGGCTGAGAAGTGGCAGATGGAATTTAATTTAGATAAATGAGGGGTGCTGCATTTTGGGAAAGCAAATCTTAGCAGGACTTATACACTTAATGGTAAGGTCCTAAGTAGTGTTGCTGAACAAAAAGAACTTGGAGTGCAGGTTCATTGCTCCTTGAAAGTGGAGTTGCAGGTAGATAGGATAGTGAAGAAGGTGTTTGGTATGCATTCCTCTATTGGTCAGAGTGTTGAGTACAGGAGTTAGGAGGCTATGTTGTGGCTGTATAGGACATGGGTTAGGCCACTTTCGGAATATTGTGTGCAATTCTGGTCTGATGTTGTGAAATGTGAAAGGGTTCAGAAAAGATTTACAAGGATGTTGCTTGGGTTGGAGGATTTGAGCTATAGGGAAAGGTTGAATGGGCTGGGGCTGTTTTCCCTGGAGCGTTGGAGGCTGAGGGGTGACCTTATAGAGGTTTATAAAATCATGAGGGGCGTGGATAGGATAAATAGACAAAGTCTCTTCCCTGGGGCGGGGGAGACCAGAACTAGAGGGCATAGGTTTAGGGTGAGAGGGGACAGATATAAAAGAGTCCTAAGGGGCAACGTTTTCACACAGAGCATGGTGCATTCATGGAATGAGCTGCCAGAGGAAGTTGTGGAGGCTGGTACAATTGCAACATTTAAAAGGCATCTAGCTGGGTATGTAAATAGGAAGGGTTTGGACTGATATGGGCAGGGTGCTGGCAGGTGGGACTGGATCTGGTTGGCATGGATGAGTTGGGCCGAAGGGTCCGTTTCCATGCTATACATCTCTGTGACTCTATAACTCTCAAGGACTGAGCACATTGTCAATTTCCAAGAACTGTTTGACCAGTTCAATAAATTAACTCCTGAGGATGGAAGAGTCATTCACTCTGCTGCTATTGCAGATGCCAAAACACCAGAAGAAAAGAATGGACCTCAATTCATCAACATTGGAACAGTTGTTCAAGACGCTGACTATGAGGAATGGACCAGATCTGCCGTTCACCTGCACCGAGGAGACTCTCTCCACCACCACAGCCGCAGAAAAAAGAAAAAATGAATTTGATTCAAAAGTTAAGTCAAGAAAAATAAAGTTAAAGAAAAAGGATGCAGTCGTTCATTCAAGAGGGAATGGACAGGCCTGGAGTCCGAACACCTCTTCAAAGATGGATGATGTGTTTAATTCAAAAGTACTACACAAATACTACAATCACATGCCATTTAATGAATTTCAATTGCAAGGCAGACAGCTTTGGATAGCAATAGTTGAGTTTCCATAAATAAACAGTGCATTTGTCCTCAACTGAAGGCACAGCAGTATTTGCACATAAGTAATAATGGTGAATATCATTATTATTTCCATTATTTCAGTGGAAAAGTATGTGCCAATATCATCTTTCATCTTCCGCACGTTTTTAATGTAATAGACTGTCCAAAAAACAATCTAATTTCCATTTGGCATTGATTAGTATGTCAAATACTGACATAAATGAAGGATTCTAAATGGAACTAAATGAACCACTGGCACAATAAAGAGTTTTAGAGGAGTGTCTACGGGTTTCAAACAGTAAAATTAAATATAAAATGGAGAAATAAGAGTTTAATAAAGAAATAGGCTAAACAAATTACAATAATATTTTCCATCTAGATTATTTCTATTGAATTTGATGTTAAATGCTCTGGGAACATGAACCGTTTTTCTTAAGTCTCCCTGCAAATAGTCATACCATTGACAACCAGAGGAAACTGGGGCTGATAACATCAGTAATTTGAAGAGGGAGCTTGAAAGGCATTTGGCAAAGACAAAGATAACAGGGGAATTGCAGGTAGTGAAATGTGCTTTTAAACTCTGATCATTTTCAATTCTAGTTTATTTCTGTACATAAAATTAATACTTTTCAGAATCATTAAGCCATTCATTTTCAATTTAGGTAACTAATGATTTTCCGGAGTTGTGATAAATTTGTTGTAATGGCACTCCAATGTTATTAATTAACTTTATTTAGGCTTTATCATGAGATGATTTGAGAAAAGGAGGAGTGAAGTTGTATTTCACTTGTACTGAAGTTTGGTTAGACTGCACCTGGAGTAACATGCAGTTCTGGACTCCTTGTCTCACGACTGATATTACCATCGAGTAAGTGCAGCAAAGGTTCACCAGACTTGTTCCTGGGATGATACGACTGCCCTATGATGAGAGATTCTAAAGAATATAGGCAAGCTGTGCCTATATTCTCAAGAGATTTGAAGAATGAGATGTAATCTGGTTGAAAGCTGCAAATTACTTAAAAGGATAGACAGGGTAAATGCTTCCCCCCATTGGAGAGTTTAGAACCAGGGAAAATAAGGGGCAAGTCACTTAGATCTGAGGTGAGTTTTCTTTTATCAGAGGGTTGAGACCCTTTGGAATTGTCTCCCACAGAGGGCTGTGGAAGTTCAGTCTTTGAGTATGTTTCAGGTAGAGAATGATAGATTTCTGATTACCAATAGCACACAGGGTTAGGGTGGGATGATTAAAAGTCATTGAAGTGAATGAATAGCCACAATTGTATTGAAAGGTGGAACAAACTCAATGGGCTGAATGCCCTGCTTGTGTTCCTATGTTCCATTAGTCAACATGTTAAAAAATATGAAATGTTAATTGTTATAATTTGGAGATGCCGATATTGGACAGAGATGTACAAAGTTAAAAATCACACAACATCAGGTTATAATTCAACAAGTTTATTTGGAAGCACTAGCTGTTGTGTGATTTTTAACTTAATTGTTGTAATTGTACTAAATATTTGACTAAAGGGATTTTTGGTGCAGAGTTGGTTTCTGCTGCAGGGAAAATATCTACTTGTTGGACTGCATTATTGTGTCTTTGTGTAGGAACTCTTGAAGTATCCTTTCTACTTGTGAAAGGAAATTTTATTTCAGGTTGAAACTATTTTAATGATATGAATCTGTATTAAGCATCTGTATAAGAATCTGTATAAATCAGAAATACCTTTTCTAAAGGGCAACCTATTGACAAAAAAAAACAGACAAGGAATTAATAGTGGGCATTGTTAAGTTATGAGTGATTCCATGACCCAACTCATTTCTTTTTTTCAGGTTGCACTGCACCAGATAATGGTGGCTGCAGCCAGATTTGTGTACTGCAGAATCCAGTATCCTGGAAATGTGAATGTCAGGCCGGTTATCAGCTACAACCTGATGGGCAGCACTGCATTGCTTCAGGTCAATATTAATTCCTAATGTTGAGAGTTTTAGTAAATCATGAATTCTAAATGAACATGCATGGGGAAGGACTTTGGTCAAGTACTTACAATTCAAAATGCTCTCTCAAGAACTACTTAACAGAAACTAATTGATCTGTAGAAATATAAAATTTACAAATTTACAATCAGAATGTGGACTTTGTTCATTAGGCGCACACAGTAAAAAACAGACTTCAAATGAGGAAGAGATTTGTAAAATGATCTATTCTTTCTCTTGTCTTCTGTCAAGCTTATCTTGTCCATGACACTTGGTATCATTTCAACTGTATTTTGCTAAGCAACGAAATTATACTGTGGCCACCTAACACAGATCTCTGAAAGTTGCCACCCAGGTAAATAGTGCGGTGAGGAAGGCATATGGCGTACTGGCTTTTATTGGTAGAGGAATTGAGTTCCGGAGTCCTGAGGTCATGATGCAGTTGTATAAGACTCTGGTACGGCCGCATCTGGAATATTGTGTGCAGTTTTGGTCGCCATACTATAGGAAGGATGTGGAGGCATTGGAACGGGTGCAGAGGAGGTTTACCAGGATGTTGCCTGGTATGGAAGGAAAATCGTATGAGGAAAGACTGAGGCACTTGGGGCTGTTTTCACTAGAGAAAAGAAGGTTTAGGGGTGACTTGATTGAGGTGTACAAGATGATTAGGGGGTTAGATAGGGTCGACAGTATGAACCTTTTCCCGCGTATTGAGTCGGGTATTACAAGGGGGCATAGCTTTAAATTAAGGGGGAGTAGATATAGGACTGATGTTAGGGGTAGGTTCTTCACTCAGCGAGTCGTTAGTTCATGGAATGCCCTGCCAGTAACAGTGGTGGACTCTCCCTCTTTATGGGCATTTAAGAGGGCATTGGATAGGTATATGGAGGATAGTGGGTTAGTGTAGTTTAGGTGGGCTTGGATCGGCGCAACATCGAGGGCCCAAGGGCCTGTACTGCGCTGTATTCTTCTATGTTCTATGTTCTATGTTCTATGTTCTATAACTCTGCTCTCCCTCCACTCTCCACTCCACATCACCCTTCCCCTAGCGGGCTAAAAGTCTAAATGGTTAATTTTTCTTGCGTAACGTCTTACGGTCTGCTTTTCTTTCAAAATTTCTTTCTTCTCCCCTGCCCCACTCCCAAGAAGAAAATCTACTTTCAAATCCTCTGCCCTTGCAACCTACCACTCAATCTTGAATCTTTGTTCTTCAGCGAAAACCCTTCAAGTTCTTGTCCATCTTTCCCAAAATTTTGTGTTAACATCCCTCCAGTTAGATTTGTCTCCCTGCTGTGGTGTCAAGATCACAATTTGTAACTGTTACTGTTAATGCATTGTTCCTCCTCATCTCTCTTGACCTCTGGTCCTCAGGTTTCTAAACCACAATTGTTAATAGTTTTTTTTAACCAAATGGGAACATTTATGAAAACTGCAGCCAAAACGCTGATGGTCTCTGAGCCTGGATGTTTATGCTCTCTATTATAATTTGGGCTGGAGACCTTTGCTTTACATAACATATATTTTTTGGATCTGATAGTGGACACAGTGGCACGGTGGCTCAGTGGTTAGCACTGCTACCTCACAGCACCAGGGACCCAGGTTCAATTCCGGCCTTGGGCAAATGTCTGTGTGGAATTTGCACATTCTCCCCGTGTCTGTGCGGGTTTTCTCCGGGTGCTGCGGTTTCCTCCCACAGTCCAAAGATGTGCAGGTTAGGTGAATTGCCCATAGTGTTAGGTGCATTAGTCAGGGACGAAATGGGTCTGGGTGGGTTAACTCTTCAGAGGGTCGATATGGACTTATTGGGCCGAAGGGCCTGTTTCCACACTGTAGGGAATCTAATCTAAAAAACTTTCTTTTTGAACTTATACCGAAAATAATGCTAATTTGTATTCACCAGGTCCTAGACCATTTTTGTTATTTGCAAATAGCCAGGACATAAGGCGCATAAACTTTGATGGAACAGATTACCATATTGTTCTGGAAAGACAGATGGGAAGAGTCTTTGCGCTTGATTATGACCCTGTGCAAAATAAGGTAAGCAGGATTATAAACCTGTTCATAGATGGTTCCTGAATATGTACACGCATAATTAATTTTTCAATTCAAGTTTCAATTAATACCTTAATTTTTCATTGATATTCTACGCACAGAAGTTTAGAAACTTTTGTTGGCAATGATATCTTACATCATTGAGGTGACATTTACTTGTCTGCAGAGCAATTAGCCCATGTAAAATCAACGGCTGTTAAACAGATGAACCTTTTTTTAAGCAGCAAATAATCAAGCTATGAAATGTCCCACAAATGGCAGGGTTTACTCAGAAATAATTTGCATTTACTGACATTATCCTTTAACAGTGAAGTTTGATCCCTCGCTTTTTGTGATATTATCCTCACCTCTATCACAAAATTGAACTATTTAATGTCTACTTAGTTGATGTCAGTGGTGGGGAGTGGGGGGGGTGCAGGGTTAATGGGGGGGGATTGGCTGTGAAGACATTATTTGGTACAGAGAGAAACTCAATGGGTTTGGCATCATCTGTAGTAGGTGAGACAGACTTAACATTCAAAGTGAAGGAGAAACAGAGATTTGAAATGAATGCAAATTAATGCAAATGAATGTGAGAGGGCAAAAATGGATCCTCTTGGCGAAGAACACAGTGAGCAAGACAAGCCTGTGACATGAGTGTGGAGGACTGGTGGTTGGGGACAGGGTGGGGTAGATGTGCTGGTGCTGAGGAATGGAACAAAAGGGAAATGGAGAACTGACATCATGGGCTCAAACTCTGAAGTTGTGGAATACAATATTGAATTCTAGAGGCTGTAAACCTCACCTGCACCATCTCTGACTTTTCCCTTCCTTTCCTTGATGTCTTGGCTTCAATTTCTGGGCATAGGTTGTTCATCAATATCTGTTAAAAATCTACCAGCCCCCACAGTTACCTCGACCACATTAGCTCACACCTTGCTTCCTGCAAGGATTTCACCTCAGTCTCCCAGTTCCTCCATCTCCAACACATCAGTTCCTATGCTGCCACCTTCCACTGGCGTGCCTCTGGCATATTCTCCTTTTTTTCTCAACTGAGGATCCCATTTCCAACACCTCATTTCCTATTCCCTCCCCAACTCCTATCCCAACACCAGGAAGAAGCTATTCTCACTTGTAAATGAAAAAAAAGAGAGATTTAAAGGTATGCACAAACAAAGCAAGGACAATGTAAGAAAAAGTGTTATCATGCAGTGAGTAGTTAGGGTATGGATTGCACTGCCTAAATATTTGCTAACTGTAGGTTCAAAAGAGGCATTCAAGAAGGCATTGGATGTTTATTTGGGTAGAAGTGATGTGCAAGAGATTGGCACGAGATAATAATGCAAACACATTGGACTTTATGGCCTCTTTCTGAGCTGTATCAGATTTTTTGAATAACAGTGAAAGTGAATATATAGTTGCAAAAGTGCAGACTTTATCAAAGTCTGGCAGCATCTGTGGACAGAAGAACAAAGTTAATATTTTAAGTCCAATAAGATTCTTCATTGAAATTGAAGAGGCCTGGAAAAGTGATAGATACGTGTTGAGGGAAAAGAAGGAAGGAGGAGCAATGGAACAGATAGGAACAGTGCATTGAGCAAAAGGGAACAAAGAGCTAATAATAGACATATCAAAAGCAGGTGCATGTTAATGTCATAAAATAGGTCAGATTTGCTGAGAGAAAACCCATGCAAACAAGAGACTGGGAGTGGGGAGGGGAGTAATCAAAATGAAGTACAGAGTTCATAGTCTGAAGTTTTATAACTCTATTTTGGGTCCTGAAGGGTATAAAGTGACTCAGCGGAAAAGGGGATGCTGTTGCTCCAGTTTACAGTGTGCTTTGTTGCATTACTGTAGCAGGCCGAGCACAGAAATGCTGGCATGAGAGGAACATGGTAACATGGCAGGTGGACTCAGCAGAGTTGTTCAGCAAAACAGAATGTATTTAGTGACGCTAATGTAGAGGAGAGCACATGTTTGCTGTGGAATAGATTGAAAGAAATACAAATATCACACGTCTTCGAGAAGTTGTGCTTGAGGTCTTGATCAGTGAGAAGGTAAGGAAGCAACTGTTACACCATCTGTAATTGCATTGGGAGGGTGCCATGTGGGGGATGAAGAGGTGGAGCGGACCAGGATGAGAATGGATCCTGTGGAATGCTGTCAAGAGAGGGAGGGGCAAGATGTATTTGGTTGTGGTATCCCTCTGGAGGCGATGGAAATGGTGAAGGATGATCTTTTGAGTGTGGCGCTGTGGAAAAGGAAGTGAGGACAGGGCTAACCCTATCATTGTTCTGGAAGGGAGGAATGGAGTGAGGTAAGAAGAGCGGGAAGTAGATCAGACACAGCTGACAACACAGAGCGGAGAGAATCCTCGGAGAAGGAAACTGAAAGACATGTTGGAATTCTCTGTGTAGAAGGTGGCAATGATAAGTTTCTCAAACACTTTGTGTTTTCATTCCAGAATTCCAGCCTTCATGGCAATTTGATGTTATGCAGATTACGTATAATAATTGAAAATTGACACCTATATGCCCTTGAAATGTTTTCTCTTCCTTACCCTCCCACTACATCTATTTGCAGGTCTGACCTTGGCAGGTGGAGTGAAGAGAGACAGACTCTGGTGACTTTGAAGACTTGGTCAGTTGTTGCCTGGTGGCTATTAGCCTCGAGGTGAAGTCTGCAGTAAAAGTCCCACTGACTCCTCCTCCATTCCATTGTCCGCCATGTTTTCCAGGGATCCCTTTTTAATCCTGAGCCTCTCCTGTGTGCAGTGCTGGCAACAGCCACTGTTTCCAGTAGTGATGAGAAATGGACCCCTCCTGGCTTTCTGTTCGGATGTCTTTTGCCAGGGGTGGATTTCTGCCCCTGGATCCTCAATCCAAGGAAAGACCTGAGACTGGCCACTTCCATACCTGATGGGCACTTAATTCCATCGGGCCTTCCCCTTGCAACTGACAGGTGCTCCCCACCAGTTTTCCACCAGATTGCTATCCTCTTCACTAAAGCAACTCAACCTCAATCCCACAGAAACATCCACCTTAATATTAATTCTCCCCTTCACTTGTGATGACAAGCATGAGAGAATGTATGTAGGAGCGGTTAGAGTTACATTTGCACAATGTATCCCCAGTACTGTGTGCATGTTTGCCAACATTTTTATAGGAGTCAATGTTTAGAGGCATGCCAGTATCCAACCATGGAGTGACAGAATATCCCATGGGATCTGGAAATTCATGAGAACATAGTAGCTGTGAATTGATGGCACCATAGTTAAATGTTTGTGTCATTGCTCACTTTGAATCAGTAGGATTAGAGGCCTCAATCCAAGGACCCGTCTGAGAGAATTTCAATCTCCCTAAGCCCCAATCTCCAGGGTAACCACTCCAGACACTAACCCCCTTCCTCTCTGCCATTGATTCCTGATCTGTTTCCCCACATTCATCATATCCACAACTAACCTACTTTTCTCTTCTTGATCAAGGCTTGTCTACCCCTTTCCAATTTTCAAGAATCAGTCTCAAGAACCTTACCTGCAGCATCCTGCCATTGGAATTTCTTCCCAGTCATTGGTTTAGTTGTCAATTTCCAGATAGGAAACAGAACTAAAAACTGCTAAGGAGGTCCTATCATCAATTTCAACAGGACCTCAATAACTCCAGAGTTGCCAAGCTATTTATCCATTTCCAGCCAGATCTCATTTTTCCCAGGAAAAGGCAAGGTCCTTGTCACTTTGACTTGATTTCTTTTTTCCTCCTTAGGCACTCACTATATCAAAATCTGATGGATTTTGACAATATTGTATTCGTCATCTCTGAGCTTAACTGAACTTCAAAATCGACATTCAGTCTACCATTAACACCTGCAAACAGCTCTGGAAAATAAACTCTTTCAATCAGTGTCTCAGCCCCATTGTCTCTTAAACCTTCATCTACATCCTCGTCACTCCCGGGCTTGATGCATTCTGCACCCTTCTCCATTCTAGTACTTAAACTTAGTCAGTTCACCCCATCCCAAAGTAATTTGTTTCCATGATCACTCCTAAGTCTCCTCACCTCCACACACTGACATCACGTCATTATTATAATTTTCTTAACCCTCTGTAAACAAATCACCATTCCACTATATTCAAACGCTTTGCTGTTTGAAATTTATCTAATTTTTCTTTCTGTTTTGATGCACAGGAGTAGGGCTGATTGCCACCATGTCCATTTACCCTGCATTCATTTTAGTTTATAGCCCCAAAAGCACGGTGGGTCAGTGGTAGACACTGCTGCCTCACAGTACCAGGGACCCGGATTTGATTCCAGTTACAGGCGACTATCTCTATGGAGTTTGCACATTCTTCCCATGTCTGCATGGGTTTCCTCTGTATGCTCTGGTTTCCCCCCACAATCCAAAGATGTGCAGATTTGGTGAATTGACCATCCCAAATTGCCCATAGTGTTCAGGGATGTGTAGGTGAGGTAAATTAGTCATGGGAAATGTAGGAAAATGGATCTGGGAGGGATCCTCTTCAGTGGGTTGGTGTAGACCTTGTTGGGCCAAATGGCCTGTTTCCACACTGGAGGGATTCTATGATTCGAATAAAAGGCCTTTAGGATTGTTTTCAATGGTGCCAGTAATGTCAAGTATTTTTTCTGTTGTTCTAACAATATGAATGCAATACTCTTGGTACCTACTACTCTTTGATGCAATGCTTTTTCAAAGGTACAGATCATTCTGCTATAATGTGCTTTTTTTTAATGCAAATTCACGATAATGCAATTGATAAATTGGGGATACTATTTCTATAGTGTGAACTTTTAAAACAAATTTTGGTTATAACATGATTCCAGGCCCACTACTTTAAATGATACTGCGATTTTCTTATAACATAGGATTGCACGAGAATGAAACTACTGCATTACAGCAGAACTGATTGTATTCTGAAGCTGGGTAAGGGCTTTTTGCCCGAAACGTCGATTTTACTGCTCCTCGGATGCTGCCTGAACTGCTGTGCTCTTCCAGCACCACTGATCCAGTATTCTGAAGCTAGACAATGGTACCAAATGAATAGTAAATATAATTAAAAATAGCTCGCATATGAAGTTACAGGGACACAGTCCTATCCATTGAAATGAATTGGCAGAACTTTAATGTGTCTAGGACTGAACTCCCTGTGAACATTATACCTAATGAGAATTAGTCATAACGTATCACTGACCCTGTCAATTTGAGTTTGCATCACTACAAAGAATACTGCAAGCTCGGTCAGGAATTATTTACTCCTTTGAAAATGATATTTTTGGTCAGTTATTGTTATTTTCACAGTGGCTCTCTCATATTTCACAATGTATATTTTTCTGCATTCAGGTTCTGAGAGGTGTTGTTGGGGCAGTCAGGACACTTTGAACAGTTCAGGCCTGTACTTGCTAGAATTTAGAAGAATGAGAGGAGATCTAGTTGAGGTTAAAGGGGATTGACAAAGCAGACAGAGAGTAAATAGTTCCCATTGTGAGGCAATCCAGAATGAGAGGTTATAGTTTTAGGGTAAGGGGTGGCAGATTTAAAGGAGAGATGAAGAGGAATTACTTCCGTCAAAGAATCATGAATCTATACTATTTATACCCCAGAGTACGGTGGATGCCAGGACACTGAGTAAATTTAAGAAGATCGGCAGATTTTTAATTAGCAGCATGTCAAAGGGTTGTAGGTAGCAGGTGGGAAAGTGGGGTTGAAGACCAAGACGAAAAAGTCATGATCGTATTAAATGGCATAAACAGACGGAAGGGAGTGAATTGCTTACCCCTGCTCCTATTCCTTATATTCTTATTGGGAGCCTTACTTTGTACCTAACTACGGGAGGTTTATCTCTGGAGCATCTCATTCAAAAACTGAGTGTCCAAAAGAAGTATTTATCTTCCAGCCACTATATGCAGCTTGAAACAAATGCAACTTATCTAAAGAACTGTAGGATGCTGTGAATGGCTCATGCAAGGTATTGACTGGTGCAGATACAATGAGCTGAACGGGCTCTTTTCATGTTGTCAAAAACTCTACAACAGTATTCCTACACAAGCATTCGATAATTTAACATATAAAAGACTGATCTGGGTTTTTTAAACATCTTTTTAATGATTTTCTGTTATTTCCTTTGTAGATTTATTTTGCTCACACAGGCCTGAAGTGGATTGAAAGAGCTAATCTGGATGGTTCTGAGCGTGAGGAACTTATTAGCAATAATCTGGATTTGCCTGAAGGACTAGCTGTTGACTGGATTAACCGTAAACTATACTGGACTGACAGAGGGTATGTCCGGAGTTAGACTGATAATTCTTGAGGTTTACCTTAATTTTAAATGCTGGATCAAAATCTGTATTTAGCTTAACATCTGTCAGTGCTCCTTAAGTTACCCATGAGCAAGTAGCTTTAAGCATCATGAAATAGGATTTGGAAATAATCAAATGGTAAACTCAGTTCAATCTAAGGTCGAGAGGTGATTGTATTCCAAAACTCAGCAATGACTGCTGCTCATTTTTCAAACACATTTACGGTAATCGGTATTTTAGAGTTAGAATCCCTGCAGTGTGGAAACAGGCCCTTCAGCCCAACAAGTCCACTTCGACCCTCCAAAGAGTAACCCACCCAGACTCATTCCCCTACCATATTACTCTACATTTACCCTGACTAATGCACCTAACCTACACATCCCTGGACACTATGGACAATTTAGCATGGCCAATTCATCTAACCTGCACATCTTTGGACTGTGGGAGGAAACCAGAGCACCCGGAGGAAACCCATGCAGAAACGGGGAGAATGTCTAAACTCCACACAGATTGTCGTCCGAGGGTGGAATCGAACCTGGGTCCCTGAGGCAACAGTGCTAACCACCAAGCCACCGTGCCCCCCCCCGCCCAGGAGAGAAACTAAGATAGTTTATCATCTACACAAATTCAACAGGTCGACACCATCCCCCACCTAATATCAGTTATTTCCTCTTTATGGAGTTTTTAAATCAACTTGTTTAGATAACAAATGATAACTTTGGGGTAGGTCAGACCTAACCCCAGGCCTTTTGGCTTAAAAGTCAGGGACACTACCACTGTGCCACAATGCCTATATTAACCATGCACCAATGTGGCTCACTTGCAGTGGAATAGCTCAACATGACTGTATTGTGCTGGTGTCATATCTTTGTGTTTTACCACTTAAAGAAAGGGACTCATAGCTGCAACACGTGTCATATTTTTACACTTTTAGCCAGATCTTGCAGCCTCTGGACTTTCAGAGACCGGACAAATGATCCAAGACATACCTCAGAATGCCACAGAACTTCCAGCACTTCTTTAGTTTATAACAGGCCAACTGTATGACTTCAGTCTCTCCAGGTTCACGGTTTCACCAATTAAATTCATGGTGAATGGCAGAAAATTAAAGTTAAATTGGATACATGGGCAGATGTGTCTGTTCTTTCAGATTCAATGCTATGATTGATGTCAAAAATTCTCAGGCCGTCTTCTATTCAACTTTGGTACATCGGTAATATTAAAATCAGAGCAAAAACATCAATGCATTGCTACACTTTAATATAATGGAAGAGAGATCACAGAAATATTGCATGTCATCCTTAATATTGTTATTTTTCTGTATTGCATGAAGATACTTGTGTAGCTTTGAATATTTCTCATTCAGCAGTCATGGAAGTCATTGAGGTTGGAGTGTGTGCCAGGAATCACTCTCCATCCGTGGGACTACAGGAAGATTCCTCAAAGGGGAGGTTTCAAATGCCAGGAGATAAAGCATTAAGACAAAGATGACCATCCCAAGAAGGCATTCTAGATTTCTATTGCTGATCATAGAGACAGTGAATGAACATTTGACTCATCTTGATGATTTAGTGGAGGCAAATATCTTAGATCCTCCTAGATTAAGGCAGTATTGAGTTTGAATTCAATTTATTGTTGTCACATGAACTGCAGTACAGTGAAAAGTGTTGTTTTGTGTGCTATATGTGCAGCTCATACCATACAAAGTGCATAGCAGAACAAAGCGAAGAAAACCACCGCAGAGAGAGAGAGAGAGAGATTATTACTAACATTCGAGAGGTCCATTCAAATGTCTGATAACAGCAAGGAAGAAGCTGTTCTTGAATCCGTTTGTGCATATTTTCAGACTTTTATATCTTCTGCTGAATGGAAGAGAGTAGAAACACTGTGGGAGGGGTCTTTGATTATGTTGGTTGCTTTCCTGAGGCACCAGGAAGTGTAGATGGAGTTGGATGGAAGGCTGGTTTGTGTGATGGACTGGGCTGTGTTCATGACTTTCTGTAGTTTCTTGCGGTCTTGGAAAGAGCAGTTGCCATGCCACACTGTGATGCATCCAGATAGGATGCAGCCTATGGTGCATCTGTAAAGATTGGGAGGAGTCTTTCTGGACAAGCTAAATGTCCTTAGCCTACTGAGTAAGTAGAGGTGTTAGAGGTACTTTCTTGACCGTCGCTGAGAGTGAACCAGGACAGATTGTTGGTGATCGTTACTCATAGGAATGTGATGCTATCAACCATCTCCACATCAGCACCACTGATGCAGACAGGGGCGTGTCCTCCTCCCTGCTTCCTGATGTCAATGATAAGCTCCTTCATTTTGCTGATGTTGATGGAGAGATTGGCCTGGATGGAGTCCCTGGCCAAGTGCTCACATCCAGTGCAGACCAGCTGGCAGGAGTATTCGCACATTTCTTGAGGTCTCAGGAATTCCCAGACACTGAAGTTTCAGGCACCTTTCATTGCAGAATTGAATATACTCAATGCATATTTACCATCATGCATAATGAAAATCATCATGAACTTGAAAAATGCAGAGATAAACTTCAAATCCTGGAAACAACCGTTGAAGTGATAGTTACAGGAACATAGGAACAAGAGTTGGCTATTCAGCTCCTCGAACCTGTTCCAGCATTCAATGAGACCATGGCCCAACTCCATATACCTGCCTTTGGCCCATCTCCTTTAAAAACTTTGATTAACAAAAGTCTATCTTTCTCAGATTTAAAAACAAATGATCCATATTCCACAGCAGTTTGTGATGGACAGCTCTAAACCTCTAACATCTTTTGTGTGTAGAAGTATTGCCTAATATCTATCCTGAACAGTCTGTCTCCAATTGTTATACTGTGTCCTATATTTCCAGATTCCCCAACTAGTGGAAATATGTTATCTAGCCTGTCTTTTCCTCTCAATATCTTGAAGACTTTAATCAGATCACCCCTTAACCTTCTAAATTCTAGTGAAAACAGGCATAATTTGTAAAATCTCTCCTCATAACTTAATTTCTGAAGACCAGGTATAATCAGGTCAACAACTGTAAGATGTTAATAAAAAGCCATCCAAGGAAAAGGTTATGCTTAAGTCTAAGGGCGGCACGATGGCTCAGTGGTTAGCACTGCTGCCTCATAGCACCAGGGCAGCTTCGGGCAACTGTATGTGTGGAGTTTGCACATTCTCCCTGTGTCTGCGTGGCTTTCCTCCGGGTGCTCCTGTTTCCTCTCACAATCCAAAGATGTGCAGGTCAGATGAATTGGCCATGCTAAATTGCCCATAGTGTTAGGTGCATTAGTTAGGGGTAAATATAGGGTAGGGGAATGGGTCTGGGTGAGTTACTCTTCAGAGAGTTGGTGTGGAGGTTAGATTAGATTAGATTAGATTAGATTAGATTACAGTGTGGAAACAGGCCCTTCAGCCCAACAAGTCCACACCGACCCGCCGAAGCGAAACCCACCCATAACCCTACATTTACCCCTTACCTAACACTACGGGCAATTTAGTATGGCCAATTCACCTGACCCTGCACATCTTTGGACTGTGGGAGGAAACCGGAGCACCCGGAGGAAACCCACGCAGACACGGGGAGAACGTGCAAACTCCACACAGTCAGTCGCCTGAGGCGGGAATTGAACCCGGGTCTCTGGCGCTGTGAGGCAGCAGTGCTAACCACTGTGCCACCGTGCCACCCACAAGGCCGAAGGGCCTGTTTCCATACTGTAGGTAATCTAATCTAATCAAATCGTGTCAAATTTCAACAGTTAGAAATGAGGAATTGGCATAAGTAACAGTTGGAATCTATAATTGAATTTCATCTGCAAGTCATGGACTCACTCATTCAAGGGCTCTTCTAATAAACAGGACCAACATGACTAGTGTCCAACACCTAACCATCACTCTGATGTCCCACTGAGATACTTCCTGACCTGAACTTACTAGCACCCAATCTGGCAATCCACTGATAGTTAGCTGCCACCCCACAAACTAGCTACCCTACCCAACCTCCCTGTCCTACTGACTTGTCACTATGTCCAACTGTCAACTGTTGCCCTCCACCTACCATCCTGTATACGTGCTACCTACCTGCTTGCTCATACCTCATCCACCCTACCCACATATAAGTTCACCCATTCACTCACTCATTCAGTCACTAATGAACTGAGAAGTTGTTCAAATGTCCCAAATCTTTTCAGTTAATGAAATAGCATTTATCCTAACACAACTGTCAGTGCCACAAACAGAGACCAAGGTTGTCCTCCTCACCCTCAATAACTCAAATCTACAAGGATGCAAAAGAATTTCCAGCATGCTCCACAATTCTAAATAAGCTAGTATAAGGAGACTTGACCAAAAATGTGGAGCTCAGCTGTGGTATAGAAATGAAGCTGAGCAAAACTCTGAACTAAAACTCATATTATAATGCTGTGACACTTCTAAAATTTAAAATTTCTTCCTCACAGTATAATTGGTAATTTTGTTTCCAGCGAAAGCAAAATACACCTGATGCTGGAAATCTGAAATAAAAAAAACAAAAGCACTGGAAATACTCAGTAGGTTAAGCAATATTTGTGGAGAGAAAAATAAAATTTAACTGTCTTATTTCTCTCTTGAGGTGCTGCCTGACCTGCTGAATATTTCCAGCATTTTCTATTGTTATTTTATTATTGTTTTCATAACAGCCACACCCAAAGGAATATAATTTACTTGAGAGTTTACAATGAAGTATCCATGTCCTGAATTTAATACAACAGTGTTATCTGCTCACACTTACTGAATTTTCAAGGAAACAAAAGATCTAAGTATGCAAAGCAAGTTTATCCTAGCTATCACAAGTTATAAGGATATCACAGAGAAAAACATGGATTTTATGGTAGTAACTAATTGCATTATCACCTTTCTCCTCTGATATTGACAACCGTGTGTACAATTAAACATGGAGGCCCAGATGTTGGTGTCATCCTAGAATTACTTAAAAATAATGGGCAGATCTGAGTTTACTCCTGGTAAACAAAAGTTCATACTGATTTGAAAACCCAAATTAACAAAGAGCTGTTCCGATTTCTTGCAACATCCCATAAACACACCCTTAGCAAAAAAATAGGTAAATTCAGACACAGGTTCTTATAGGAGAGAGATGCCAGAGAGAGGGAGGATCAGCATGGAGCTGTTTCTTTAGGTCTCCAGCTACAACTAACCCAAAACTAGAATAAACCCTGAACTTGGAGAACTGGCCACTCCCCTTTCATTTTGCATGTGCTTTTAAAAAAAACCTGAAAGCCTTTTCTGATTGTTGACTTAGGCAGCATCTGTTAGCCATTATTAAAGTAGCCCGTTGAAACATTTCAGCACCTCTGCCTTTACAAACCCTCTCAAAAAAGAACCAATGACAGAATAAACTTGTTAAAGGAGCAGCATTTTCACAAAATACACACTGAAATATTGATCAAAGAGATCATAAAAAGATCAATTTATTATAAGCACTTGAAGATGTCAATCAAGCAAAGTGAACCATTTTCTTCAGCTTATAAAACTGAATCTCCCACTGAGAAAGTTCTTTTCTGAGTCTGTACTCTCAGCAGTAATAGTTGGGTGAGGACATTCTTTGAGTATGCAGATAGAAGAATCCCATACCTAGCTGATTTAAAGTCTGAGATTCATCACAAATAGACTTACTTCAGTCAAGATTCCCAGATAATCATAGTTATATATTATATATAAAATTATTTTCAAAAAATGCACACACAATAAGCTTTGAAGAGACTCCCCTAAATCCTATGGACAGACAGCCTTGGACAGTAAGGAAAGGCCTTTACACTGTGAGAGGGAGAATTGAATTACAGATGCAAAAATCTGCAGCCATTGGAATGTGTGTATTGAATAAGATGCATTGTAAAAGCCCAAGGATAAGTTAGGGATCTTTAATGAACAGTGAGATCATAGGAATACATGGGATTGTCCGTAAGGCTGCCCATTATTGACTATGCAGTCACACGATTAACCTGATCAATTAGTAACATGGTTGGTTTGTAATTATCAAAGGCAGGCAGGAAATGTATAAAAGTTTGTCTTGCCTTTGTTCAGGAAGATGCTTTTAGACCCTAGAAGTTTCTTTCCACTGATGTAACTTCAATAAACTCTTTGACCCTGGAAGTGGACTCTGGGTGTTAAGTAATTGATTTAGTCATTTCACCCCAACAGTGGGAAAAATGGAATCACCATTTGCAGACAATATTAAATGAAGGAAAACTAATTTAGTTGCTGAAGAAGTATAACTAATCAGGAATTACTAGTTATATTGCATGCTACAAAATAAGATGAAATTACCAGAAATGTGCAGTATATTAGTATGTAATGATGTTCTGTGAGTCTTGGATTAGAGGAAGTTTGTCAGCTATTGGCCCATGTACTGTAGTTATCTACCAGTACTTTTCTTTGCTTCTTTATGGAAAGGATATCCTTAAATATGAGATTATTCCCTAATATGAGAAATTGTATCTGTATGACTGGAATCAAAGGATGAATATTCAAAATAGCTTTAACATAGACTCTCCTTTTTTCAGGTTATCACACATTGAAAGGAGTAAACTCAATGGCATGCACAGAGAAGTGATCATTAATGAAGGTGTCAATACACCAAGAGGAATTGTTATTCATCCATTGGCAAAGTAAGAATGTGAAAATATAAAATGGCAAAGCAGTCATTGTGTTGCTGAAGCAATAGCATAGTTTGAAATTAGATTGCATCAAATGTCTTGATAAGAATATGGAATCTTAAAACATCAAATTACAGTATCTCAAAGAAACTCATTAATGTCACTTTTTGAAGAATTGTACCTCTTTTCTATATTATTCCTATATCTAAATCAGTTAGTCCAACTATACTGTGGTAAAACACACTGAAGGATAATTGGGCTCAGCACACAAGTGGACAATGGAAATATAACCCTCTGTTCAATGACATTGCCAGTCTCAGACTTGACAAAAAAATTCGAAATGCTCAATTGGTATCTTTCAGTGAAATTTCAACCCATTCAAGAGGTGGCAGACAACATGCAGTAACAGCTGGAAACAAATAGAGGTAAAATCAAAGAGGTGGCGTAGTAATGAAATCAGCTAGAAAACATAAACAGTTCAAACTTCTTGTGAGAGTTATTCATCTGTAGGCAGGGTTGATCTAACAAATATCCAGATTAAACTTGATCTGGAAATGCGAGGGGAAGGAGTATAACATTATAGTAATCATCTCAAAAATGGTGCTATCATGACTGATATCATGCATTGGGCGAGATTTTCTGTCTTATTCGCAAGGTTTGTGAAGGTTTGTAGCTCAGGTTGAGGTTTAGGGTGTAAGTTTGCTCGCTGAGCTGTAGGTTTGATATCCAGACGTTTCATTGCCTGGCTAGGTAACATCATCAGTGGCAACCTCCAAGTGAAGCGAAACTGTTGTCTCCTGCTTTCTATTTATATCTTTCTCCTGGATGGGGTTCCTGGGGTTTGTGGTGATGTCATTTCCTGTTCGTTTTCTGAGGGGTTGATAGATGGCATCTAGATCTATGTGTTTGTGTTGTGGTTGGAGTGCCAGGCCTCGAGGAATTCTCTGGCATGTCTTTGCTTAGCCTGTCTCAGGATAGATGTGTTGTCCCAGTCGAAATGATGGTTTTTTTCATTCGTGTGTAGGGCTATGAGGGAGAGGGGGTCGTGTCATTTTGTGGCTAGCTGGTGTTCGTGTATCCTGGTGGCTAACTTTCTTTCTGTTTTTCCTACGTAGTGTTTGTGGCATTGCATGGAATTTTATAGATGACGTTGGTTTTGTCCATGGGTTGTACTGGGTCTTTTAAGTTTGTTAGTTTTTGTTTGAGAGTGTTGGTGGGTTTGTGTGCTACTTGGATTCAGAGGGGTCTCAGTAGTCTAGCTGTCATTTCTGAAACTTCTTTAATATATGGTAAGGTGGTTAGGGTTTCTGGCTGTGTTTTGTCTGCTTGTCATGGTTTGTTCTTGAGGAATCTGCGCACTGTGTTTTTTGAGTATCCGTTCTTCTTGAATACGTTGTATAGGTGGTTCTCCTCTGTTTTTCGAAGTTCGTCTGTGCTGTAGTGTGTGGTGGCTCATTGGAATAGTGTTCTGATACAGCTTTGTTTGTGTGTGTTGGGATGGTTGCTGGTATAGTTGAGTATTTGGTCAGTTTTCTGTATACGCAGGTTTGTCCTTTCTTTCTACTGTGATGTCCAGAAATGCGAGTTTGTTGTCAGTTTTTTCCTCCTTGGTGAACTTTATGCCTGGGAGGGTGTTGTTGATGATGTTAAATGTCTCTTCTATCTTGCTTCGTTTTGTGATGACAAAGATGTCATCTACGTAGCGGACCCAGATTTTTGGTTTGATGATTGGTAGGGCTGTTTGTTCTAGCCTTTGCATTACCGCTTCTGTTATGAATCCTGATAGCGGAGATCCCATGGGTGTGCCATTGGTTTGTTTGTAGATTATGTTGTTGAAAGTGAAGTGGGTGGTGAGGCACAGGTCCACTAGCTTCATGATGTTTTTGTTGGTAATGTGATTGATGGTGGTTGGTGTGTGTGTTGGTCTGTTCTAAAAGTGTGGCGAGTGTTTCCTTTGCTAGGTCGATGTTGATGGAGGTGAACAGTGCTGTTACGTCGAATGAGATCATTGCTTCGTCTTCCTTTATTTTGGTGTTTTTGATGATTTTTAGGAATTCCTGGGTGGAGTGGATGGAGTGCTGTGACTCTTCTACTAGGTACTTCAGTCTTACGTGTAGTCGTTTGGCCAGTCTGTAAGTTGGTGTTCCGGGTAGTGAGACTATGGGCCTGAGGGGGGCTCCTGGTTTATGGATTTTTGGTAGTCTGTAGAATTGTGAGGTGTTGGTTCCGTTGGGTTTCATTTTCCGGAATTCCGTCTTGTTTAATTGTCCGGAATTGTGTAATTTTCTTAGGAGATGTGTAATTTTGTTTCCTAGTTGTGGGGTCGGGTCTAGCACCACCTTTTGGCGATAACAAAAAACCGATAACACAGGGGCATGGATAAAGAACATATCAGACCGGACCCTATCAGACACAAAAGAAGTGGTACGAGTCAAAGGATTAAATTTCAATTACCGAGACGCTGACAAGAAGGATTTCCTAGTGGCATTAGAAACCACATTGAAGGACAATGGCTTTGAGACTCAGAAGGGAAAGGGGGAGAGGAGGAGAGCGCTAGTTATAGGGGACTCTCTAGTTAAAGGGACGGACAGCGGTTCTGTGGACATGGGCGAGACTCACGGATGGTTTGTTGCCTCCCGGGTGCTAGGGTCCGAGACGTCTCAGACCGTGTCTTCAGAATCCTGAAGGGGGAGGGTGTGCAGCCAGAAGTCGTGGTACACATTGGCACCAACGACATAGGTAGGAAGAGGGGTGGGGAGGTCATTCAAGAGCTCAAGGAGTTAGGCTGGAAGCTAAAAGCTAGGACAGACGGAGTCGTCATCTCTGGGTTGTTGCCGGTGCCAAGTGACAGTGAGGCAAAGAATAGGGAGAGAGTGCAGTTGAACACGTGGCTGCAAGGCTGGTGTAGGAGGGAGGGCTTCAGATATTTGGACAATTGGACTGCATTCTGGGGAAGGTGGGACCTGTACAAACAGGACGGGTTGCACCTGAACCAGAAGGGCACCAATATCCTGGGGGGTAGGTTTGCTAGCACTCTTCGGGGGGGTTTAAACTAATTTGGCAGGGGGATGGGATCCGGACTTGTAGTCCAGCAAGTAAGCTAGCTGTGTGTCAGGATGCCCAAGACTGTAGGGAGGCTGTGGAAAAGGTAGCACTGACAGGGATTACTTGCGGACACAGAGATGGGCTCAAGTGCGTATACTTCAACGCAAGGAGTATCAGAAATAAGGTGGGTGAACTTAAGGCGTGGATCGGTACCTGGGACTACGATGTTGTGGCCATCACGGAAACGTGGATAGATGTGGGACAGGAATGGCTGTTGGAGGTTCCTGGTTACAGGTGTTTCAGTAAGATTAGGGAGGGTGGGAAAAAAGGAGGGGGGTGGCATTGCTAATTAGAAATGGTATAACGGCTGCAGAAAGGAAGTTTGAGGGGGATCTGCCTCTGGAGGTAGTACGGGCTGAAGTCAGAAATAGGAAAGGTGCAGTCACCTTGTTGGGTGTTTACTATAGGCCCCCCAATAGCAGCAGAGATGTGGAGAAACAGATTGGGAAACAGATTTTGGAAAGGTGCAGAAGCCACAGGGTCGTAGTCATGGGCGACTTCAACTTCCCAAATATTGATTGGAAGCTCTTTAGATCAAGTAGATTGGATGGGGCGGTGTTTGTGCAGTGTGTCCAGGAAGCTTTTCTAACGCAGTATGTAGATTGTCCAACCAGAGGGGAGGCCATATTGGATTTGGTACTCGGTAATGAACCGGGACAAGTGGTGGGCTTGTTAGTGGGTGAACATTTTGGTGATGGTGACCACAATTCTGTGACTTTCACCTTGGTTATGGAGAGAGATAGGTGCGCACAACAAGGTAGATTTTATAATTGGGGGAAGGGAAATTACAATGCTGTAAGGCAGGATTTGAGGAGCATACGTTGGGAGCATAGGCTGTCAGGGAAGGATGTGGTGGAAATGTGGAACCTTTTCAAAGAGCAGATACGACGTGTCCATGATATGTATGTACCTATCAGGCAGGAAAGAAATGGTCGTGTGAGGGAGCCTTGGTTGACGAGAGAGGTTGAATGTCTGGTAAAGAGGAAGAAGGAGGCTTACATAAGGTTGAGGAAACAGGATTCAGACAGAGCAGTGGAGGGATACAGGATAGCCAGAAGGGACCTGAAGAAAGGGATTAGGAGAGCTAAGAGAGGGCATGAAAAATCGTTGGCGGATAGGATCAAGGATAACCCCCAAGGCATTTTATGCGTATGTGAGAAACCTGAGAATGACGAGAACGAGGGTAGGTCCGATCAAGGACAGTAGTGGGAGACTGTGTATTGAGTCGGAAGAGATAGGAGAGGTCTTGAACAAGTACTTCTCTTCAGTATTTACGAACGAGAGGGACCGTATTGTAGAAGAGGAGAGTGTGAAATGGACTGGTAAGCTAGAAGAGATACCTGTTAGGAAGGAAGATGTATTGGACATTTTGAACAACTTGAGGATAGACAAGTCCCCCGGGCCTGACGGGATATATCCTAGGATTATGTGGGAAGCAAGAGAGGAAATTGCAGTACCGTTGGCAATGATCTTCTCGTCTTCACTGGCAACGGGGGTGGTACCAGGGGACTGGAGAGTAGCGAATGTTGTGCCCCTGTTCAAAAAAGGGAATAGGGATAACCTCAGGAATTACAGGCCTGTTAGTCTTACTTCTGTGGTAGGCAAAGTAATGGAAAGGGTACTGAGGGATAGGATTTATGAGTATCTGGAAAGACACTGCTTGATTAGGGACAGCCAGCACGGATTTGAGAAGGGTAGGTCTTGCCTTACAAGTCTTATTGAATTCTTCGAGGAGGTGACCAAGCATGTGGATGAGGGTAGAGCAGTGGATGTAGTGTACATGGATTTTAGTAAGGCATTTGATAAGGTTCCCCATGGTAGGCTTATGCGGAAAGTCAGGAGGCATGGGATAGAGGGAAATTTGGCCAATTGGATAGAAAACTGGCTAACCGGTCGAAGTCAGAGAGTGGTGGTAGATGGTAAATATTCAGCCTGGAGCCCAGTTACAAGTGGAGTTCCGCAGGGATCAGTTCTGGGTCCTCTGCTGTTTGTAATTTTTATTAATGACTTAGATGAGGGAGTCGATGGGTGGGTCAGTAAATTTGCAGATGATACGAAGATAGGTGGAGTTGTGGACAGTGAGGAGGGCTGTTGTCGGCTGCAGACGGACTTAGATATGATGCAGAGCTGGGCTGAGGAGTGGCAGATGGAGTTCAACCCTGCCAAGTGTGAGGTTGTCCATTTTGGAAGAACAAATAAGAATGCGGAATACAGGGTTAATGGTAGGGTTCTTAGTCAGGTGGAGGAACAGAGGGATCTTGGGGTCTATGTACATAGATCTTTGAAGGTTGCCACTCAGGTGGATAGAGTTTGTAAGAAGGCCTATGGAGTATTATCGTTCTATAGCAGAGGGATTGAATTCAAGAGTCGTGAAGTGATGTTGCAGCTGTACAGGACTTTGGTTAGGCCACAGTTGGAGTACTGTGTGCAGTTCTGGTCGCCTCACTTTAGGAAAGATGTGGAAGCTTTGGAGAGGGTGCAGAGAAGATTTACCAGGATGTTGCCTGGAATGGAGAGGAAGTTGTACGAGGATAGGTTAAGACTTCTCGGCCTTTTCTCGTTGGAACGGCGAAGGATGAGGGGTGACTTGATAAAGGTTTATAAGATGATCAGAGGAATAGATAGAGTAGACAGTCAGAAACTTTTTCTCTGGGTACAACAGAGTGTTACAAGGGGATATAAATTTAAGGTGAAGGGTGGAAGGTATAGGGGAGATGTCAGGGGAGGGTTCTTTACCCAGAGAGTGGTGGGGGCATGGAATGCGCTGCCCGTGGGAGTGGTAGAGTCGGAATCATTGGCGACCTTTAAGCGGCATTTGGATAGGTACATGGATAGGTACTTAATCTAGGTTAGAAGTTCGGCACAACATCGTGGGCCGAAGGGCCTGTTCTGTGCTGTATTGTTCTATGTTCTATGTTCTATGACAACAATCTCACGGAAGAAACATAACAAACTATCAGACAGACAGTTGCACCTACTCTGAGCCGAAAAAGGGAAGGAAACAAACTGAACACACAAGAAAGCCCTAGAAAACCTCAACACCTACCAAATGGTGGCGCTAGACCCGACCCCACAATTAGAACATAGAACATAGAACAGTAGAGCACAGAACAGGCCCTTCAGCCCACAATGTTGTGCCGACCACTGATCCTCATGTATGCACCCTCACATTTCTGTGACCATATGTATGTCGAGGAGTCTCTTAAATGTCCCCAATGACCCTGCCTCCACAACTGCTGCTGGCAACACATTCCATGCTCTCACAACTCTCTGTGTAAAGAACCCGCCTCTGACATCCCCTCTATACTTTCCTCCAACCAGCTTAAAACTATGACCCCTTGTGTTAGTCATTTCTGCCCTGGGAAATAGTCTCTGGCTATCGACTCTATCTATGCCTCTCATTACCTTGTATACCTCAATTAGGTCCCCTCTTCTCCTCCTTTTCTCCAATGAAAAAAGTCCGAGCTCAGTCAACCTCTCCTTAAAAGATAAGCCCTCCAGTCCAGGCAGCATCCTGGTAAACCTCCTCTGAACCCGCTCCAAAGCATCCACATCTTTCTTATAATAGGGCGACCAGAACTGGACGCAGTATTCCAAGTGCGGTCTAACCAAAGTTTTATAGAGCTGCAACAAGATCTCATGATTCTTAAACTCAATCCCCCTGTTAATGAAAGCCAAAACACCATATACTTTCTTAACAACCCTGTCCACTTGGGTGGCCATTTTAAGGGATCTATGTACCTGCACCCAAAGATCCCTCTGTTCCTCCACACTACCAAGAATCCTATCCTTAATCCTGTACTCAGCTTTCAAATTCAACCTTCCAAAATGCATTACCCTTCATTTATCCAGGTTGAAATCCATCTGCCACCTCTCAGCCCATCTCTGCATCCTGTCAATGTCCCGCTGCAGCCTACAACAGCCCTCTATACTGTCAACGACACCTTTAACCTTTGTGTCATCTGCAAACTTGCTGACCCATCCTTCAATCCCCTCATCCAAGTCATTAATAAAAATTACAAACAATAGGGGCCCAAGGACAGAGCCCTGTGGAACACCACTCACCACCGATTTCCAGGCAGAATATTTTCCTTCTACTACCACTCACTGTCTTCTGTTGGCCAGCCAATTCTGTATCCAGACAGCTATGTTCCCCTGAATCCCATTCCTCCTGACCTTCTGAATGAGCCTACCATGGGGAACCTTATCAAATGCCTTGCTAAAGTCCATATACAACACATCCACAGCTCGACCCTCATCAACTTTTCTAGTCACATCCTCAAAGAACTCGATAAGGTTTGTGAGGCATGATCTGCCCCTCACAAAGCCGTGTTGACTGCATTTAATCAAGCCATGCTCTTCCAGAAGGTCATAAATCCTATCCCTCAGATTCCTTTCTAACACCTTGCAGACGACAGACGTGAGACTTACTGGTCTGTAATTGCCGGGGATTTCCCTATTTCCTTTCTTGAAGAGAGGAATTACATTTGCCTCTCTCCAGTCCTCAGGTACGACTCCAGTGGAGAGCGAGGATGAAAAGATCTTTGCAAGTGGCGAAGCAATTGCATTTCTCGTTTCCCAAAGCAGCCGAGGACAAATCTGGTCCGGGCTTGGCGACTTGTCAATCTTAATGTTTGACAAAATTTTCAGCACATCAGCTTCCTCAATCTCTATCCATTTCAGCATGCACACCTGCTCTTCAAAGGTTTCATTCACTACAAATTTCTTTTCTTACGTAAAGACAGAAGCAAAAAACTCATTTAGGGCTTCCCCTACCACCTCAGATTCCACACACAAATTCCCTATGCTATCCCTGATCGGCCCTACTTTTTCTTTGACCATTCTCTTATTCCTCACATAAGTGTAAAATGCCTTTGTGTTCTCCCTAATCCGTTCTGCCAAGCCTTTCTCGTGCCCCCTCCTGGCTCTCCTCTGACCATTTTTAAGCTCCTTCCTTGCCTGCCTGTAATCCTGTAGAGCTGTGTAGCTACCTCCACCTTATGTAAGCTACCTTTCTCCTTTTGACGAGAAGCTCCACCGCTCTCGTCATCCAAGGTTCCTTTATCTTACCACTTCTTGCCTGTCTCAGAGGGACATATTTATTCATCACTTGCAACAACTGTTCCTTAAACAGTCTCCACATGTCTATAGTGCCTTTACAATGGAATAACTGCTCCCAATCCATGCTTCCTAACTCATGTCTAATCGCATCATAGTTTCCTCTTCCCCAATTAAATATCCTCCCATTTTGCCTAATCCTCTCCTTCTCCATAGCTATGTAGAATGTGAGGCAGTTGTGGTCACTATCACCAAAATGCTCTCCCACCACAAGATCTGATACCTGCCCCGGCTCATTGCCGAGCACCAAGTCTAGAATGGCCTCTCCCCTCGTCGGCCTGTCAACATACTTAGTTAGGAAACCCTCCTGAACACACCTTACAAAAACAGCTCCATTCAAATCTTCTGCTCGAAGGAGGTTCCAATCAATATTGGGAAAGTTAATGTCACCATTACAACAACCCTACTACGTCCACACTTTTCCAAAATCTGCCGAGATATGCTTTCTTCCATCTCCCTGCTGCTATTGGGGGGCCTGTAGTAAACCCTTAACGAGGTGACTGCTCCCTTGCTGTTCCTCATTTCCACCCATACTGACTCGGTAGGCAGATCTTCCTCGACAATGGAAGCTTCTGTAGCTGTGATACCCTCTCTGATTAGTAGTGCTACACCCCTCTTTTTCCCCCCTCCCTATTCTTTTTAAATGCTTTAAACCCTGGAACATCCAGCAACCATTCCTGCCCCTGAGAAACCCATGTCTCTGTTATGGCCACAACATCATAGCACCAGGTACTGATCCATGCTCTAAGTTCATCACTTTTATTCCTGATACTCCTTGCGTTAAAGCAAACACACTTTAACTGATACCTTGGTTCCTTGCCAGGAAATTCCTTCCCACTAGCTGGTCTACCTCTTGCTGCTGCCTCATCTGCATCAACTCTCATCTCCGGTATACAGCTCAGGTTCCCACCCCCTGCCATACTAGTTTAAACCCTCTCGAACTACTCGAGCAAACCTTCCACCCAGGACATTGGTCCCCTTCCAGTTCAGATGCAACCCGTCCTTCTTGTACAGGTCCCACCTTCCCCAGAAAGCATCCCAATTATCTACATATCTGAAGCCCTCCCTCCTACACGCTGCGCAGCCATGTATTAAGCTGCGCCCTCTCCCTGTTCCTCGCCTCGCTATCCCGTGGCACCGGTCATAAACTAGAGAACACTACTCTGTTTGTCCTGCTTTGCAGCTTCCATCCTAACTCCCTGAAATCACTTTTTATATCCTCTATCCTTTTCCTGGCTATATCATTAGTGCCAATATGTAACAGAATTTCTGGCTGTTCGCCCTCCCCTTTTAGAACCTTATACACCCGATCGGAGACGTCCCGGACCCTGGCACCAGGGAGGCAACATACCTTCCGGGAATCCCGATCCTGACCACAAAATCTCCTGTCAATTCCCCTAACTATCGAGTCCCCTACCATGAGTACTTTTCTATTCTGCCCCCTTCCCTTCTTTGCCACAGTGTCAGGCTCAGTGCCAGAGAACTGACTGCTATGGCTTTCCTCTGGTAGGTCATCCCCCCAGCAGTATACAAAACAGTATACTTATTGCTGAGGGGAATGTCCACAGGGGATCTCTGCACTGTCTGACTGTCCCCTTTCCTCTCCCTAACTGTAACCCATTTATCCTTGTCCTGAGCCTTACCCAACTCCCGGTAACTCCTCTCAATTACCCCCTCAGCCTCCCAAATGATCCGTAGTTCATCCAGCTCCAGTTCCAATTCCCTAACACGGTTTCCAAGGAGCTGGAGTTGGGTGCACTTCCCACAGATGTAGCCAGCGGAGACGTGTGCCATGTCTCCCACCTGCCACATTCTGCAGGAGGAGCAAGCTACTGCCCTAGCATCCATACCCGACTTATCTGAACACCCACTCAGTACTAAAGTAGAAAGCTTAGTCCAAGTTGCGATAAAATTAAGAACAAACTTATATTCAATAGAGGAAGTTTAGAATGAATGTTACCTTATTAACTAGGTTTGAGGAGGAGGGCGGGTGGGAGACTCTACAGTAGTAGAGTCTCTGGTTTAGCCGCCTTGCTGATATATATGGTCACTGCTTTCCTTCCCGGCTGCCCCTGTGGTCCTCGTCACTTCCCCCGCTGCTCCTGCTCCTTCTGTGAAAGGGAAAACACCGCTGTCCGCTACCGGTAAGTAATTTTTTAAAAAACTGCCTTACCTTAGCTGCAGTCTTCCGGGTTCGTCTTATCTCCGCTGCTGCACGCACTCAAAATAGGAAACAAAATTACATATCTCCTAAGAAAATTACACAATTCCGGACAATTAAACAAGATGGAATTCCAGAAAATGAAACCCAACGGGACCAACACCCCACGATTCTACGGACTACCAAAAATCCATAAACCAGGAGCCCCCCTCAGACCTATAGTCTCACTACCCGGAACACCAACTTACAGACTGGCCAAAGAACTACACGCAAGACTGAAGTACCTAGTAGAAGAGTCACAGCACTCCATCCACTCCAACCAGAAACTCCTAAAAATCATCAAAAACACCAAAATAGTGGAAGACGAAGCAATGATCTCATTCGACGTAACAGCACTGTTCACCTCCATCAACATCGACGTAGCAAAGGAAACACTCGCCACACTTTTAGAACAGACCATCACATACACACCAACCACCATCAATCACATTACCAACGAAAACATCATGAAGCTAGTGGACCTTTGCCTCACCACCCACTTCACTTTCAACAACATAATCTACAAACAAACCAACGGCACACCCACGGGATCTCCGCTATCAGGATTCAAAGCAGAAGCGGTAATGCAAAGGCTAGAACAAACAGCCCTACCAATCATCAAACCAAAAATCTGCGTTCGCTACGTAGATGACACCTTTGTCATCACAAACAAAAACTAACAAACTTAGAAAACCCAGTACAACCCATGGACAAAACCAACATCATCTAGTAAATACCATGCAAGGACTGCCACAAACACGACGTAGGACAAACAGGAAGAAAGTTAGCCACCAGGATACACGAACACCAGCTAGCCACAAAACGACACGACCCCCTCTCCCTCATAGCCCTACACACGAATGAAAAAAACCACCATTTCGACTGGGACAACACATCTATCCTGAGACAGGCTAAGCAAAGACATGCCAGAGAATTCCTAGAGGCCTGGCACTCCAACCACAACGCCATAAACAAGTACATAGATCTAGATGCCATCTATCAACCCCTCAGAAAACAAACAGGAAATGACATCACCACAAACCCCAGGAACCCCATCCAGGAGAAAGATATAAATAGAAAGCAGGAGACAACAGCTTCGCTTCACTTGGAGGTCGCCACTGATGATGTTACCTAGCCAGGTAATGGATATCAGACCTACAGCCTAAACCCCCTTTCTGTCTTATTGCCATGCAATTCAGGGGCATTAGTCAGATAGTCAAGAATTGCCTGAGCCGTCAGTGGCATAGTGGTAAAGTTATTGGGCTAAGTAATCCAGAACCTCCAGCTCATGTTTTGGGGAGATGGGTTTAATTTAATCACAGGTGGTGAAATTTATATTCAATAAATTTGAAATAAAGAGTTGGCCTAAGGGTCAACTGTTGTAAAAACCTACCTGGTTGACAAATGATCTTTAAGGAATGAAATCTACTGTCCTTACCTATTTTACATGTGACTCCAGGTCCACATCAATGCGGGTGACTTCTAACTTCCCTCAGGTCAATTAGCAGTTGGTAATAAATGAATGAATTTGTAAAACATTATCTGGGAGGCATTTAACTGACTACATAGTATGCAGTCACAATTTTCAATATGAAGAGTTATTCATCTTAATCAGATTGTGTGGAAGTGACACCAATTGTGTTATAGAGGAGTCTAATTGAAAAGCAACTTGAGCCACCCTGTTGACATGTACAGCACAGAAACCGGTTTAAGAACACAGAGTATTAGGCATGGGAGATCTCTCAATCACTTATTAGGACATAGTATTTGGTATGAGAAGTCGCTTTTCTTCTCTGCAAGTTTGGTAGGTTCTGTTCTCTTAGAATATGCTGCTAATTGAAGTATGAAAAGTAATAAGCACAATATTGTATGGCAGCAATATTTTATAACGTGAAACTTTTTAAAGCTAGTTTAAATAAAGTAATTTTGTGTTATAATGTTTTGATAGGCTATGTGTACATGAATTACTCATTAAAATTCAAATTATTCACTAATTGGCGGCAAATAAATAGTCCTGTTAGCTAATCTATTTGTTGATCATTGCATATAATTCACAAGAGAAAAAGATCAATAAGAACATTTGGAAGATCCACATTATTGAGGCAATAAGTCCCTTTAAATTTTTTGACCTAAATGTTTAGCACCTTGGTAATACGGGAAGATTATGAACTCAAAAGTATTCTTGATATATTGAGTTTGTTATGCTGAAATTATGTCCGATGAGTTATTTTGTTGCGATCTAACATTTGAATACATCTGTCTTAATGGTTGGTAGATACACTTATAACATATGAACAAAATAAAATCATAGTTTGTTGTGTGTTATTTCATTTAATAAAGGAGGCTATTCTGGACTGACTGGGGAGATGTACCTAGAATAGAAAGCTCTTCCCTGGAAGGTGATGGTCGTTTGGTGATAGTTAGCACTAATCTCATGTGGCCCAGTGGAATAGCCATAGACTACCTAACAGACAAGCTGTACTGGTGCGATATCAAACGGTCTGTTATTGAGATGTCAGATATAGATGGATCCAACCGTCGGACACTTGCTCTGAATGAAGTAGGTGAGGTTCCTTTTTTAACAAAACTAAGTATTTTCCCATCCACAACAAAAAGCAAACAGCTTTTGAAGAAATGACATGAATGTTCTCCCCACCATTTAGGACATCCTTTCGATGTGGCAGTATTTGAAGACCATGTTTGGTTTACAGACTGGAGCAAACCTTCCCTTATGAGGATGGATAAGTCAACAGGTCGTAATAGAGTGCGACTCCGAGGTGGAATGATTCAACCTTCATCCATAGCTGTAGTCCATCCAATAGCCAAACCAGGTAAATTCATTTAGCATTAATAGGTGGGATGGTGCTAAAAAACACATTCTAAACAATCCTTTTGAGGAATATTTGCACCTAAAATTATCCAAGTTGACATTGGCAATTTTAACCCCCCCCCCCCCGCCGACAGGATTGGGTATAATCCAGTTTTGAACCCAGCCCACTTTTACTCTGAGTAATACCAAATGGCTTGATAAACCAGCATTACGCCTTATCCTTTGAGTCATGCGATACGACTTAAGGAAGCGGTCCTTGGAATAATGGATATGTTCGTGGTCATCTTTCAAGATACTGCAGAGTCTGGAATAGTTCCTATGGTTTGGAGGGTAGGTAGTATAATCCTACTATATAAAAATGGAGCTGGAGAGAAAACAAGGAATTTGCCTGACATCAGTAGCAAGGAAAGTGCTAGACTCCATTATAAAAGATTTAGAAGTAGAACACTTGGAATAAAAGAGTCAGTATGGATTTACTAAATGGAAATCATGTTTGCAAAATTTACTGGGAATTTTTAAGGATGCAACAAATAAGAGTTAATATGCAGGAGCCGGGGAACTTGGTTTACTTGGACCTTCAGAAGACTTTTGATAAAGTTCCACTCAATAAGAGATTAGTATGCAATATTAAAGTACATGGATTTGGGGGTAATGTAACTGACATAGATAAAGTCAAAAAGTGTGGTGCTAGAAAAAGCACACCCAGTAGGCAGCATCCGAGGAGCAGGAGAGTCGACATTTCAAGCATAAGCACTTTATCAGGAATGTAGGGGTACCCAAGGGGGCTGAAAGATAAATGGGATGGGGTGGGGCTGGGGGGGGAAGGTATCTGTGAACGTGATATGTAGATGGTGTAAAGTCAGAGCAGAGGTTGGAACTGAAAGGTGGGAAAGAAAGATAGGGAGGGCAGTGCCAAGTTGGAAGGTTGAATCTGGGATAAGGTGGGGGGAGAGGAAATGAGGAAACTGGTGAAATTGACATTGATCCTGTGCAGTTGGAAGGTTCCAAGGCGGAAGATTAGGCTTTCTTCTTCCAGGCATCAGGGGGCTAGAATTTGGAGGTGGAGGAGGCCTAGGACTTGCATCTCCTTGGCACCCCTCCCACTCTCAGCCCCCTTGGGCCCCCCATATTCCTGATGAAGACCTTATGCTCGAAACATTGACACTCCTGCTGCTTGGATGCTGCCTGACCGGCTGTGCTTTTCCAGCACCACACTCTTTGATTCTGATCTCCTGCATCTACAGTCCTCACTTTCTCCTCCTGACATAGATAAAGTACTATTTGGGATAGTGCAGGGATCAGAGCTTTCATTAATAAATATTAATAATTTATATGAAGGAACTAACAGTAATATCCCCAAGTTTGCAGATGCCATAAAGTGAATTGTGCGGAGATGCTTCAATGTGATTTGGATAAGTTGACTGAGTGGCCAAATGCATGGCAGCTGTAGTATAATGTTGATAAATATGACATTAACTACTTTGGTAGGAAAAACAAGAAGGCAGATTATAATCTGAATGGCGATAGATTGGGAAAGGATGAGGTACAATAAGATTTGGAATTAGAACATAGAACAAAACAGCGCAGAACAGGCCCTTTGGCTCGCGATGTTGTGCCGACCTGTGAAATATTCTCAGCTCATCCCAAAATCATCCATGTGCTTATCTAAGGATCGTTTAAATCTCCCTAATGTGGCTGAGTCGACTACCTTAACAGGTAGGGCATTCCACGCCCTTACCACTCTCTGCGTAAAGAACCTGCCTCTGACATCTGTCTTAAATCTTTTAGTAGGGCAGCTCTATGAAATCCTTGGAACAGGCTGGCTGTGGAAAGTAGTGTTCCTGTCACAGGAATGCTATATACAATACAAAGAATCATAGAATCTCTACAGTGTGGAAGCAGGCCATTTGGCCCATCGAATCTACACCAACCCTACGAAGAGCATTCCACCCAGACTCACCCCCTAACCTATCCCTGTAACCCTGCATTTCCTATAGTTAATCCACATAGCCTGCACATTCCTGGACTATGGGCAATTTAGCATGGCCAATCCACCTAACCTGCACATCTTTGGACTGTGGAAGAAAACCGCAACATCCAGAGGAAACCCATACTGACACAGGGAGAACATGCAAACCACACACAGACAGTCACCTGAGGTTGGTCACCTGGCAGGTCCCTAGTGCTATGAGGTAGTAGTGTTAACCACTGAGCCACCATGCCACCCCAGATATATGCATATAGTGAATGAGATTATCTTGACGAAAAATTAGTGTTAGTCCCAAACCAGAAGTATTGGGATTAAAAATGTGAAGTGGTTACTTAAAGCTGAGTTCAGGTGTATGGTTGCTCTGAGAAGAAGCTATCTGCAGTTCCAGTTTAAAAGTTGAAGTCACAATTGACTTAAATTTACTGAGGCGTTTAGTACAGGAACTCTGATGTAAATATTATACGATCGGTGCTTTGCGAACTTTAGTAGGGTTGTGTCTTGTGTACTTTGCAAAGCTGTTTTGTTTTCAATTTATAAAGCAATGTTTTTGGACTAATAGGGTTATACTTTTACTGTGTGTTTAAAAATCTTTGCATTTGTATTTTAAAGAGATGGTTTTGTTTATTTCTATTTTATATTCATTTATTTTGTAATAAACTTCTGACTTATAGGTAAAACAAAACTGTGACATTCTGTGCTTATGTTTCAGTGAGAGACCAGTTGATTAAATCCAAACAAAAATTTAATCTATCAAGCCAGGTTTCTCTCAGACCTGACTTGTGATAACATCAACTGGGATCTCAACAATCGTCTGTATCACAGTTACTGAGAATTCTTCCTGGCACCATTATGAAGTCAAATATTCCACTTGGATTTGCCTCTTTGAGTCAACTCACATCTAACATTATACTTGAATCTGTCACAGTTATTTGTTCACCAAACCATGTCTCACTGTCAGTTACAGATTTATCAATTGGATCAAATGATATTTGCCATTTGGTTGCTATTGCAAAGCTTGCTTTTCTTCCTAAACCTTACTGGATCTTGCAGTTGAAGGACTGTGGACTGCCATGGAAAATATCCAGTTTAGTCACATATTCCCAAATTTTGGATAATATAAAATAAATTTCATATACTAATAAAGTTAATTGCAATGTTTGTTTGTTTAGATTCTGCCATCTGTCTAGGTAGACCTATGAAATCTTCATACGACTGTCCTTTGACAAGTTGCTCCTCATCTGGATGTTCTTTGAAGTGTTATTTCTTGACCAGTAGTTCCTTAATTTTGCACAATTTAACTGCTTCCATCATTTAAAGAAGATTGAGGTCAAAATATGCCTTCCTCCTCAAGAGTGAGAATTTTTGATTGTGAAATACATGTAGACTGTCCCCAAATTGGAGAATAACTTGTAACATGACAACTGCTATAACTCCTGGACCATGTAGTTGTACTGTTATCAGCTGTAGACACTGTTTTCTGAATCATGATTCTGATAATGTAACATCTGCCACAGTGTCTAACTTCAAATTTGTAAGATAACCATTAACATAAATATCAGCTCATCAAAATGTAAGGTCTGGATCATCTGTCTCCCTTAGAACAGTTGACAATAGAGGAAAAGACTAAAAATGTTTCTGTTATTGACTTCTTGACATAGATAGCGATTTGATTCCTGGCTTTTCTGAAGCTGCTTCCCTATTCTGTGCATTTCCTAAATATTATCTTTTTTGTGTTGCAGTTAAAACTTTTACTTTTACTAGCTGGGCAGTGTCTATTCCTGTGAGGTTTATTTGTTCCACAATGCTGACAAGAAGTTTAAATGTCTAGTGTTGTCCTAATTGGAATAATGGTTGCTCACGTATGTTGTATGTTGCTTTGTACCTTAAGAATTGAATGAATTCTGTTAAAATTGATTAGGGCAGCACAGTGGCTCAGTGGTTAGCACTGCTGCCTCACAGCACCAGGGTCCCAGGTTTGATTCCAGCCTCGAGCAACTATCTGTGTGGAGTTTGCACATTCTCCCTGTGTCTGCGTGGGTTTCCTCTGGGTGCTCCGGTTTCCTCCCACAGTCCAAAGATCCAGGTTAGGTGAATTGGCCATGCTAATGAACAGCTGGATAGGAATAGTGTGATCAAGGATAGTCAGCATGGTTTTGTGAAGGGCAGGACGTGCCTCACAAACCTTATTGAATTCTTTGAGGAGGTGACTAAGGAGGTGGACGAGGGTAAAGCGGTAGATGTGGTGTATATGGATTTTAGTAAGGCGTTTGATAAGTTCCCCATGGTAGGCTACTGCAAAAATACGGAGGTATGGCATTGTGGGTGAGTTGGAGGTTTGGATTAGGAATTGGCTGGCTGGAAGAAGACAGAGGGTAGTAGTTGATGGTAAAGGTTCATCTTGGAGTGCAGTTACTAGCGGTGTTCCACAAGGATCTGTTTTGGGACCATTGCTGTTTGTCATTTTTATAAATGACCTGGAGGAGGGACTAGAAGGTTGGGTGAGCAAGTTTGCGGATGATACGAAAGTTGGTGGAGTTGTTGACAGTGAGGAAGGATGTGGCAGGTTACAGCGGGATATAGATAAGCTGCAGAGCTTGGCAGAAAGGTGGCAAATGGAGTTCAATGTAGGTAAGTGTGAGGTGATTCACTTTGGTAAGAGTAACAAGAAGATGGGGTACTGGGCTAATGGTCGGATACTTGGTAGTGTGGATGAGTAGAGGGATCTTGTTGTCCATGTACACAGATCTCTGAAAGTTGCCACCCAGGTAAATAGTGCGGTGAAGAAGGCATATGGCGTACTGGCTTTTATTGGTAGAGGAATTGAGTTCCGGAGTCCTGAGGTCATGTTGCAGTTGTATAAGGCTCTGGTGCGGCCGCATCTGGAGTATTGTGTGCAGTTTTGGTCGCCATACTATAGGAAGGATGTGGAGGCACTGGAACGGGTGCAGAGGAGGTTTACCAGGATGTTGCCTGGTATGGTAGAAAGATCGTATGAGGAAAGGCTGAGGCACTTGGGGCTGTTTTCATTGGAGAAAAGAAGGTTTAGGAGTGACTTGATAGAGGTGTACAAGATGATTAGGGGTTTAGATAGGGTTGACCATGAGAACCTTTTTCCACGTATGGAGTCAGCTATTACGAGGGGGCATAGCTTTAAATTAAGGGGTGGTAGGTATAGGACAGATGTTAGGGGTAGATTCTTTACTCAGCGAGTCGTGAGTTCATGGAATGCCCTGCCAGTAGCAGTGGTGGACTCTCCCTCTTTATGGGCATTTAAACGGGCATTGGATAGGCATATGGAGGATAGTGGGCTAGTGTAGGTTAGGTGGGCTTGGATCGGCGCAACATCGAGGGCCAAAGGGCCTGTACTGCGCTGTATCTTTCTATGTTCTATGTTCTAAACTGTCCATAGTGCTAGGTGCATTAGTCAGAGAGAAATGGGTCTGGGTGGATTACTCTTTGGAGGGTTGGTGTGGACTAGTTGGGCTGAAGAGCCTGTTTCCGCACTGTAGGGAATCTAATCTAAAAAAAAATTTCCTCTTAGGATTGATCCATTTGCTTCTAGATCTCTACTTCACTGATCATTTGAAGAGCTTTTTGTAGAATCAAGTGGGCTTTGGTTTGTTGTAAGTCACAGGATGGTGCCAAAGTGGTAATATCATGACAAGTACTCCAGAATCTCAGGTTCATGTTCTGCGTTCGAGTCCGACCAGAATTTGGTCAGTTAGTCAGGTCAGTAGTTGTTAGATCAGCACTAGAAGCTAAAGTTTCCATTGAAATAAAAAGGCAGGGATTTCACAGAATCCCAGAATTGCTACAACACAGAAAGAGGCCATTCGGCCCATCATATCTGCACTGACTGTACATTTAGTGCCATTTCCCCAAGTTTTTCAAATAACTCTGCACATTCTTCCTTTTCAGTTAACAGTTTAATTCTTTTAGCCTCCACCAAAATCTCAGACAGTGCATTCAGACCTTAGCCATTCTGTGTGAAGGTGTTTCTTTTTCTCATGCTCCTTTTGCTTATTCTACTTTCAATCTATGATCTCTCATTCTCAATCCTTTCACCAGCGGGAATGATTTCTCCCTATTTGCTCTCTCTAGAGTGTGATTGATTTTGAATGCTCCTATCAAATGTCCTTTCAGCCTTCTTTCTCCCACGGAAAACATCCTAACTTCATCAATCTATCTTCGTAACTGGGGTTGCTTGTCCCTGATATCACTCCATACATCTTTTCTGCACTTTTCTCATACCTTTGTAAAGGATGTGATGCGCAAAACTCTAGATCATACTTGAATTGAGGCTGAAGTGTTGTCCTATACAAGTTCATGATAACCTCCTTGCTCTTGCACCCTAAACTCATATTGATTGTTCTCTCAACATATCCTGCCAGCTTCAGTACTTATGCCAATATTCAAGTGAAGTCAAGATCAGGTTCATGAATGCAGATTGAATAAACATGTTAAGCAAATCAATAATCGGACTTCTATTTTGTTAACAGGGTCCAGAAAAATGTCATCCCACAAGATAAATTTGTTACTAGCCACAACATTACAAAAGAAGAATATCTCACCCACTGAACCGAGTTCCTCTGTCACCAATGTCAATGAGGATGAGATTACTGCTGAACTCCAACCAAGATCCACTCTTGTGGCAGAGATAATGGTATCAGGTAACTGCTGCTTTTGGAACTGCAGTTGGAGTTCAACCAATACATAATGCAGACCAAACTTACTGATACTTAGGTAGTTTTGAGGCAGCAGTGCCAAAAGCAAACATTTCAGCTTCCACACTAATTGTTATTTACAGCTATTGAAACAATATAGAAATATTACTCATTTTCTAAACTATTCACGTGAATGTAATGGGTTAAAGACATATTGCAATTATTTTATAGCCTGGAAAGTGGTTATCTGTTTTATCAGGGATGTTGGTTATGTTGTTACATGAACTATAAAGAAATGTATTTAAAATTGTAGTTAATATGAAAATGAACACTTAAAATTTAAACACTCAAAATTCTATTTGTGCATCAGAAATGTATTATAAACTCTGATAATTACATATTGTTACAAATGGAGTATGGAGACCACAAAGATAAGAATAGGTGAGGGGGGCATCCTTTCACAGAGTGAAAGTTTAAGTTCACTCTGCCCCACTCCACAACCACAGCATTTAGTTTGCTTTCAAAAAAGTCCAGAATGTTTGCCTACGTAGTGCCATTCTGCAACTGCGTTCAAAATTGTGGGTTAAAGCTCCGTGACTTGAGTTACATAATCTATACTGACACACAGTACAGTTCTCACAGAATGCTCATTGTCAGAGGTGACATCCTTCAGATGAAGCAATTAATCAATGCTCTCTCTGCCCAGTCAAGTTAACATAAATGATCCAGAGCACAATTCAAACAGCAGTCTTCCTTTAATTAACATCAAAGCTTCTGAGCTTCATTTGTTACTGTTTCTGGGGTCTTGTGATATGCAGTTGGTTGAAGCACATGCCCACATACCAACATTCAATTCATTTCAAAATAAATCAATTGGCTACAAAGAATTTTGAGACACTCTAAAGATACAATAATGGGCTATAAAAGTTAAGTCCCATTTTCCCATAAGCATATGCAGAAAATCTTTCAGGCCTTACATGAAGACCTTCCCTTATACCACTTGTCTTTGTCTTATAGCCATGATCTAACTTGAAACAGTCCTGTAGATCAACCATGTCTCTTACAAGTGACATTTTAGATTCTGTTTTGAGGTCCCTTCTGATTTCTTTTTTTCCTTTTGATGCTGAACTTTTCTAAAATTTCCACATAATTCAGTGACACATGCAGGGGTAAAGCCAATAGGGACTCCTGTTAATAACTCCTGTTATTTGTTTATTATTTCTGTTAATTCTGTTTGATTTTCTTGTTCAAGATCAAGATGACTGTGGTTCACTGGAATGTGATCTCAATGCTCAATGCATTGCCCCAGGAGGAATTAGTAGATGCCAGTGTTTGGAAGGATTTACTGGCAATGGCACAGTCTGCAGTGGTGAGAAGTTAATTTAAAATCTCCTTGTTTGTGTGTTTTAATTCTGAATAAAGCAGATTTCTTCTGGGCACATAGATTTTGCTTTCCCTGAAATACATGGAATAAAACTAGTTCATCAATCAAAGAGTGAATTTTTAAATGATTTCCAAACAGCAATGTCCCAGTTATGTAACTAGGTAAAACGTGTGCATTCAATTTATTTTGCCAACTTAGTATCATTCTTTGGTCAATTTTGCCTGGTAATCAGCTTGCTGGCACTCAAGATTAATTATATCTTTAATGTATGATTAGGACAGATGGCACAATCAGATATTTGCCAATGTCAAAAGCCAGCTTCAAATTATTTAATAAGTTCCTTGGCAGTCTACCGGTCAACAATTTCATCCATTCTCTTCTTACTTTGTATGCATGGCCGTTGACATTCAATGACAATTGCAGAATCCCCTACATCTTGGGGGTTGATCAGAAACTGAACTGGACTAACCTTTCACATACTATTGCTGGAAAAGCAGGTCAGAGGCTAGGAATTCTGCAGTGAGCTCCTGACTCCTCAGAGCCTGACTACCATCTATCAGGCCCATGTCAAAAGTTAAATGGAATGTTCTTCACTTACCTGGATGCATGTAGCTCCAAGACCATTCATGAGACTGAACACCATGCAGGTCAGAGCAGCCAACAGTTGGCATCACATCCTTATTATTGCTCGCTCCCTCCACGACTGATGTACAGTAGCAGCATCTACAAGATGCACTGCAGAAATTCACCAAGGCTCTTTTGATAGCACCTTCCAAACTCTCAACTTCTAACATCTAGAAGGACAAGAGTATGAGATACATAGAAGCACCATGATCTGCTAATTACCCTCCAAGCCACACATCATCTTCACTTGGAACTATATCACATTCCTTCACCACTGCTCCCAGCACCATGGTATCTCTACATCCCAAGGAATGAAAGCTTTTAAGAAGGTAGCTTACCATCACCTTCTCCAGGGTAATTAGGGAAAGACAATGAATGTTGGCCTATTTAGTGATGCCCCTATCCCATGAAAGAGTTTAAAAAATACATACATACATACAATACATACATAAAGTACAGAAGGTAGGACTTTGGACTTTGATTTTGGACTATTGAAGAGTATTTGATAAAGATGGTTTATCGAGAATAAACAATAACTTCATTATTATTGTAATGCAATGACTAGTATTAGGCAACTAAGCTGATCCCCAGTCTTAAATGTTCAAGACTTTTTTATGTTTCAACAATTTGTTTGTAATAGTGACTCCAGTCCATGTCTCTAATACATGCTATTTTCTTGCAGATATTGATGAATGTGCCATTGGTGCTTCCCTTTGCAGCAGACACCTTGCAGATTGCATTAACATAGAGGGCAGCTACGTCTGTAAATGCCATCCTGGTTATAGTGGTGATGGACTGCTCTGTCATGGTGAGAAGTCCTGTTTGCATTTTTTGTTATGCTAATTTCCCTCAATCATCTGGACGAAAGATCTGAGGACATTGAGTGTCAAGTTTGTAGAAGACACAAAGATTGGTAGATAGTTGGAAAGACAGGTAGTGTTGATGAAGTGGGGAGGCTGCAGTAGGATTTGGACAGGCAAGGAGCGTGGGCAAAGATGTGGCAGTTGGAATACAATATGGGAAAGTGTGAGTTATGTATTTTGGTCGGAAGAATTGAGGCAAAGACTATTTTCTAAAGAGAATTGAATTGAACTGAACTAATTCAATTCAGTTAATCCTGAACTGAATTAAGAGTTCAGGATTCTCTTAAAATTAACCTTCAGGTTCAGTTGGCAGTTGGGAAGGCAACTGCAATGTTACATTCATTTCCAGATGGCTACGAAACAAAAGTAGAGATGTACTGCTGAGGCAGTATAAGGTTCTGGTCAGACAGCATTTGGAATATCATGAGCAGTTTTGGGCCTTATATCCAAAGGAGGAGGTGCTGGCATTGGAGGGGGCTTCAGAAGAGGTTTACAAGAATGATCACAGGGATGATGGGCTTGTTGTCTGAGGACCGGTTGAGGACTCTGGGCCTGTACTTGGTGGAGTTTAGAAGGATGAGAGGGATCTCATTGAAACTTACAGAATGCTGAAAGGCCTGCAAAGGGTGGATGTGGAGAAGATGTTCCCATTAGTAGGAGAGACTCAGACCTGAGGGCACAGCCTCAGTGAAGAAATGAAACTTTAAAACTGAGATGAGGAGGAATTTCTTCAGCCAGAGGGTAGCAAATCTTTGGAATGCATCATCACAGAGAGCTGTGGTGGCCAAGTCACTGAGTGTATTTAAGACAGAGGGGGGAAGGAATGATAGGTTCTTGATTAGTAAGGGGATCACGTGTTTTGGGTAGAAGACAGGAGAATGGGGCTGATAAACATATCGGTTATGATTGAATGGCAGAGTAGAATCAATATGCTGAGTGACTTAATTCTGCTCCTTGTGGTCTGATGACCAGTGGTACCATTGTGATACATGACGCCAACCTCTTGACATTGTTGACTTAATGTTTATCTTCAACTTTATTGCTTGCATTTTAGAATTCTTTTCTGGTCTCTAAGATGTAAGATGTAAGACCATTGACTCTGCTCCACCATTCAATGTGATCCTGATTGATCTCAGAATCCTCAATTCCACTTTGCCTTTTCCCCCATTACCCTTAATTCCGTTACTTATTCAAAATCTGTCCATTTCAGTCCTGAATATACTTAATGACACAGCCTCAACCACCTTTTTGATAAAGAATTCCACAGATCCCCTACCCTCTGAGAGAAGAAATGGCTCCTTATCGCTGCCTTAACTAAGTGTCCCCCTATGCTGAGATTATGTCACTCTTCCACAAGAGGAACCAATCTTTCTGCACTGATCCTATCAAATTCTCTAGTAATCGTACATTTTTCAGTAAGTTTTCCTTTCATTTGTCTGAATTCCAATGAGTACATACCCAACCTACTCAACCTTCTCAAAAGAAATTTGCCCCATACCCATAATGTGACTTCTTCAATGTATGCCTCATTTGAAATAGAAAGATATAATTATTCTCCAGGTTTCTGGTGAATTCAGCATGTGATATCTGTTATTACATTTGCAGATATTGATGAATGCAAAACTGGGATGCATAATTGTGATGAAAATGCTGTGCGCACTAGCACAGATGGCAACTACATCTGTACATGTAACAAAGGCCTTTTGGGGACAGGTTTTAGCTGTAGAAGTAAGTGTACAAACTTCATTGGCTGACTGTGTGAACAATGGCAGCAATGGCGCCAATGGTGGGGGTTGGTACCAGGACCAATAGTTTAGTTGCCATGTCCCTCAGCTGTGTACCTACTAGCCATCTATCTACCCCTGCCACCTCCATGATTTTAAAGATGGCTGGGGAGGTATCAGATGAATTATCCACACATGGCACTTGAATAGGCAAGTAAGAACCAACGAAGGGTCGCGTGCTGCTGTCCCTCCAATAATATGACTGGCAGGAGAGGCCTACATCTGTCACTCAGGTGGTTTAATCCTGCAGGTTGCTGTTCACTAAAAAAGGAGGCAGGTGTCTCTTTTACATTCCTTCTATGCCAATCAGACAATCCCCTCCCACAGTTTTGCATCTCCACTTTCATACTTGGTCCCCCACCCAGCCCTTTTCCAACATTTCCCACATGCTCTACTAGTGCTTGTTACCCTGGTACAGGTGAGATCTCACACTTACCTGAATGTCTGCGACCATTGACAAATGCTCTGTCCTACTGGCAGTATTGCCAATGGACACATCACATTGCTGGCGCTGTTGGCATGCAAGGCTTTCAACCATTGATTCACTAGCAGTTCAGTAGGTAGGATGGCCTCCTGGCGGAGAACAGAGATTGCACCTCATGCTGATTAAAGAGCCATTGCCCAAAAAAATGAAAACATTGCTCGCTAGCTAAGTGGAGGACGAATCAATCCCAAATCCTTATTCTTTGCAGGGGGTAAGGTGTGGCAAGGAGACTTCTCTCCCTCTGACCTCTGTATAAACCTAACAGCATAAAGTGACAATTCTACTCTTGAGCTGAAAAATATGTTGCTGGAAAAGCTCAGCAGGTCAGGCAGCATCCAAGAAGCAGGAGAATCGATGTTTCGGGCATAAGCCTTCTTAAGCGCTTTTCCAGCAACACATTTTTCAGCTCTGATCTCCAGCACCTGCAGTCCTCACTTTCTCCTAGTTGAATTCTACTCTTGATATTGGTACTAGCTAGGTGTTTGCTTGTGTGAAATTGTATGGGTCTGGAATTTCATTGCAGCTGCTCCTGTTGGACTCCTGCCACTTTGCTGGCAGTTCAGCAGAAATTCCTGTATGTACATAATTAAGACTTCTACCATACCACATGGAAGAATCAATCTCAGCAACTAAGTTATTCCATGAAATTCCTAGTAATTCTAACTTCTGAACATTTCCTTGCTACTGGAGAGGAATGATTGAAATGACATTTTATGCTTCATCAAATTCTTCAACTGTTCAAATGTAACCGTATGGATAAGTTTATTGACGTGAAGTATTTTTATTGCTGATTAAGTTGCATGCACAAAGCCCACCGCGTCAACTAGTTGGTGGGTTAGTAGATACATGGCAACTCCATCTCACCAAGTCACATATCAACTCTATTTAGACATGTATTTACATCATGGTCTCTGGATTGAAAAAAATTGAACTTTCTAACAGAACTGTGGAAGCATCTTCAGCAAATTTAGCAGATGAATAAAATGGCACCTACAACTTCATAACGATAGCTAGGGATGGGCAATATATGTCCCTATTCCCAGACACAATGTTAAAAGATCAGAGTACCTCATTCCTTCCCTCCTGCAATCGTAAGCTCTGCAGCATGAACTAAGCAAAGTATAAAATGTCTACAATTCTCTCAGGTGTGATTGGCTCAGCCTTCCCCACTGATGGCTTGTTGGAGGAAACTGTCAGGAGCACCATTTTTGAAACAACCACACACAAGCAAAATAATAATGTTGTGACTTGTCCACTTTCGCATGAGGATTTCTGTCTGAATGGAGGAGTTTGTTTCCACATCCCTGAGATAACAGTGTTTGCATGCAAGTAAGTGAAGTCAACGACTTGTGTTTCACATTCAAGCATTGATTACAAAATTGTCTTCTAAGTAGTCAAAAACTGAAGAAACCACTAGAAATATAATTTGCACCATCAGGCAACAGTCAGCTGCTACAACTGGACTTAATGTTAATGGTAAAGAAACATTAACAGCTTTTACAATTTTAGGCTGTCCTGAAGTGCCTCACAACTTTTGAAGTGCAGTTAGATTAGATTAGATTAGATTACTTACAGTGCGGAAACAGGCCCTTCGGCCCAACAAGTCCACACCGCCCCGCTGAAGCGCAACCCACCCATACCTAACACTACGGGCAATTTAGCATGGCCAATTTACCTGACCTGCACATCTTTGGACTGTGGGAGGAAACCGGAGCACCCGGAGGAAACCCACGCAGACACGGGGAGAACGTGCAAACTCCACACAGTCAGTCGCCTGAGGCGGGAATTGAACCCGGGTCTCTGGCGCTGTGAGGCAGCAGTGCTAACCACTGTGCCACCGTGCCGCCCATCAAAGTTACTTTCATAATGAGATTATTGGAGGCATTCAATGGCATTACCAACAGTGAAACAACCACTATCAACATCCTGGGGGTTACCATTGACCAGAAACTAAATTGGACTACCCATACTGTTGCTAGCAAAGCAATTCAAGGCTGGGAACTCTGAGAAGAGTAACTCATCTGCTGACTCCCCAGCATCTATCTTATCACTTACAAGGAACAAAATAGAAATGCAAAAGAATGCTCCCCAGTTTCCTGGATGAGTACAACATTCAAGAAACTTGAGACCATCCAAGATGAAACAGACAACTTAATGGACAGTGCATCCACTACTTTCAGCATTAACTCTTTCCAGCATTAATGCTCACTTAGTAGCAGTGTGCACCATCTACAAGGTTCACTGCAGTTGCTCAACAAGAGTCCTTCAACACCTCCCAAACCCAATCTAGAAGGACAGGGTCAATAGATACATGCGAACAATACTACGTGCAAGTTCCCCTCCAAGCTACTCACCGTTCTGACTGCGTGATATCACACTGCCTTCATAGTCACTAGCTCAAAGTCCTTTCTTACAGCACTGTGAATGCGCCTATAATCCAAGAACTATAGCAGAAGACAGCTCACCAACAAATTCTCCAGGACAATTAGAGATAGGCAATAAATATTAGCCTATCCAACAATGTTCACATGACATCAATTTGTTGGTGTATTCGTAAATTCTATGCCTAGTTACCATTCACCAGATCACTAACCTGCATTATTGACTTTTCCTTTATCACTAACTTTCTTAATCTCTTCTCAGGTAACCATATCAACACTATTTTGTTTAATGCCCTCTCTAGTCATTCAGATGGTATGGTCTCATTGTGGTTCAGACATTCTAACTGCATGGCTCCCTCTCTGTCGCTGTGAGGCAACAGTGCTAACCACTGTGCCACCGTGCTGCCCAAAATTTCAAAAGTTCAAAATTACCCTACTGATTCCATATTTTCTTGGTAGTTCACATGCACAATTGCAGGAAAAGCAGAGGAACCCAGTGAAAAGCAGTGAGCTAGACCATAGATTCAAGACTCAGCCCCTTCTTTCAGTGAAATTGGTGAAAGCTTATTTTCTTAAAAATTCAAATGCACCAGAGGGCAGTGTTGTCACATGAAATGTATTTTGGCAGTTGGTACAGGATAATAGCACAAAGTCTCAAACTGAAATGATTAAATACAGGAAAAGGGAATGCTGGAGATACTCAGTATGTCAGGCAGCCTGACATCCTGTAGTATGTAGGATTTGTCTAAAGTGAAGTCCTGAACTCTCCAAAAAAAAAAAGAGGGTAAATAGAACATTTTTTTTTATTCTGGTCATTTACACTATTCTTCCAAGGGGGTTGAGTGGGTATAGGGAGGGATAGGGATGTGAAACAAAGGGTGCAGGGCATTGTTCTGTGAATCTCCCTGCCAACATCATAGAATCCCTACAGTGTGGAAGCAATGTGGGCAGCACGGTGACTAGCACTGCTGCCTCACAGCACCAGAGACCCGGGTTCAATTCCCGCCTCAGGTGACTGACTGTGTGGAGTTTGCACATTCTCCCCGTTTCTGCGTGGGTTTCCTCCGGGTGCTCCGGTTTCCTCCCACAGTCCAAAGATGAGCAGGTAAGGTGAATTGGTCATGCTAAATTGTCCGTAGTGTTAGGTAAGGCGTAAATGCAGGGTATGGGTGGGTTGCACTTCGGCGGGTCAGTGTGGACTTGTTGGGCCGAAAGGCCTGTTTCCACACTGTAAAGTAATCTAATCTAATCAATCCAATCAACCCATTGAGTCCATGCCAGCCCTCCAAAGAGCATCCCACCCAGATCCATCCCCCTCCCATATCCCTATAACCCTACATTTCCTATGCCAAATCTTACCTACACATCTCTGGACACTATGGGACAATTTAGCATGGTCAATCCACCTAACCTACACATCTTTAGACTGTTGGAGGAAACTATGGCACCCAGAGGAAACCCATGCAAACATGGGGAGAATGTGCAAACTCCACATAGACAATCCCCCAAGGGTGGAATGAAACCTGGGTCCCTGGCACTGTGAGGCAGCAGTGCTATCCACTGAGCCACTGTACTGCCCATCACTCTGTTCACCTGCTAGGGAGGGCTTAGGTCAAAGGGAAGAATGCAAGCATGGGCTGGAAGTGCCTACAGTAGGATTGTGGCATGGAGAATGTCATGTCTGATTCTCCAGGCTGCATATTCAGGCTATAAAATAAAAATAACCCTTTCTGTTGGAATCCTTTTAGAGACAGCTGGTTAAGACTGCTGTGGACCTGGAAAAGCTTAACAGTTCAGGTTTTGTTCAATTTGGGGATTGGGAACTTTAAACAGATACCAGGACATTTTGTAGCACAATCAAGAGGCCTAATTTTGTTTCAGTCAGCCACACTAGCCATTCTGCAGACTTCCAGGAAGATCAGGAAGATGATCTAACTTTTCTGAATTGGTTTTTCTAACCCTGATTTCTTTGGCAGAAGTGTGAGGTCCAGCAATTCGCATCACATTGACGTTGCATGTACTATGTCCTTTATTGGGAATACTATTATAGTGTTAAAATGAAGAACTGCAGACGCCGAAGATCTGACATAAAAACAGAAAAAGCTGGAGAAACAGCAGGTCTAGCAGAATCTGTGAAGAGTTTGGGACTGGAGGGTTATAGTGCTAAAGGGAGAGACTGGAGTAGCTGGGACCCTTTTTCCTGGAGCATAGGAAATCTAGGAAGACCTTACAGAGGTTTATAAAATTATGAGGTGGCATGGATAGGGTGAATAATCAAGGTTTTTTCCTCTAGTCCAAAACTAGAGGGCATAGGTTTAAGGTGAGAGGAGAAAGATTTAAAAAGGACCTAAGGGGTAACTTTTTCATGAAGAGGGTGGTGCGTGTGTGGAATGAGCTGTTAGTGGAAGTGGTGGAGGCTGGAACAATTACAACATTTTGCTGGCAAATGGAACTAGGTCAGCATGGTCAGGTTGGAATAAAGGGTCTGCTTCATGCTATATGGCTCGATAATTCTATGGCCTGTGACCCTTCTTCAGAATGCGTTTATCTTTCTGCACAACCAAAGGGTCAGTTTCTGTGCTGTACATCTCTATGACTCTAATTATAGTGTTGCCCTATCCTAAAATGTTTGGCCATTTTAATAGCTGTCTCAAAGGCTACGTCGGGGAGCGATGTGAGTACAGCGACTTACAATGGTGGGAACTGCATCGTGTTGAGGAAGAGAAGAGACGTAATGTGCTTATAGCTGTATGCACAGTTGTGTTAATCTGTCTGCTGTCAATGGGAGCTTGTGTTATACATTGCTACAGGTGAGTCCAACCAGATAATGTTTAATAATCCACAGCAACTGTTTTATAAAGAAATGCATTCCAGTGAATGTTTTTAAAGTAGGATTCAAAACACATCGAACAATTAATTTTAGTTTTGTTTAGGAGTGATTTCTGATGAAATCCAACATGGTAATATGATTGTACAATAATCTGATGACAAAACAAAAAAATTTAAGGACCTGAAATTCTTGAAGAGTTACTGTCTCGCAAGGCAGTTGTTGCCTTGATGTTTTAGAATATTGTTTGGATATATTCCATGTTCAGAACAACAGCTTGTGCTAACATAGCACTTTTAATGTAACAAAACTTCATAAGATGCTTAGCAGAATGCTTCTCAAGCAAAACTCGATGCCAAGTCTATTAGAGCAGATGACCAGAGCTTAATCAAAGGGATGGTTTTTAAGGAGCAACTTGAAGGAAGAAACAGAAAAGGAGAGTATAGGAGTTGGGACGTCATGCTGAGGTTGTACAGGAAGTTGATGAGGCCTCTTCTGGAGTACTGTGTGGGGTTCTGGACGTCCTGCTACAGAAAGGATATCATTAATCTGGAGAGTGCTCAGAAAAGATTTACCAGAACATTGTCAGGAATCGAGGTTTTGAGATATATAAATAGATTGGATAGGCTGGGACTTTTTGCACCGGAGTGTGGGAGATTAAGAAATTACCTTTTTGAGGTTTTTGAAATCATGAGGGGCATAGATAAGGTGAACGAGAAGGGTCTTTTCCCTAGGGTGGGGGAGTTCAAATCTAGGGGGCATTTGTCTAATTGAGAGTAGGAAGATTTAAAGAGGACATGAGGGTTCCCTTTTTTGTACATAGCAAGTAGTTAGTTTGTGGAATGAACTGCCAGAGAAAATGGTGCATACAGGTACAGTTTCAACATTTAAAAAACAATTTGATAAGTTCATGAATAGGAAAGGTTTGGAGGGATATGGACCAAGAGCAGGTAAGTGGGACTAGTTTAGTTTGAGTTGGTGTGGACTAGTTAGACCAAAAGATCTGTTTCCATGCTGTATGACTCTATGACCGAACGAGAAAGATTTAGGAAGGGAATTCTAAAAAGTAGAATCCAGGAAGCTAAAGGCTCTCCCACTAGCTTTCCCATTTATAACTGAAGTCCCTGATTCCTGGGAACGTTCCTATCAGTCTTTCCTGCACTCTTTCTTATGCCTTCTCTGCCTTCCCATAGTGTGGACATGTACTCCTGTTGAGGCAGAATCGGGGCTTTATAAAAGTTTCTCATAATTTGCTTTTCCACTCTATGCTTATGTTTATAAGGACAAACATTTTAAACTATTCTTAACCTGCCTTATCACCCTCAACAATTTGTGCACAGATACCCGCAGGTTCACCTGCTGCTGTACCTCCTTTAATGTTTTTGCCCCAGTTTGTCTCACCATTTTCTCCAATCAGAATGTATCACTTCACAATTCTCAGCATTAAATTTAATCAGCTACATACTTTTCCATTCCACCAGTCTGTCTATGTCCTCTTGAAGTTGATTGCCATCCTCGTCAACATACTTTCAAGTTGTGTGTCATTTGCAAATTTTACTATTGTGCCCTGTAGACCCAAGTCTAGGCCATTAGTTCACATTAAGAAAAGCAGAGATCATTATAGTGACCATAGGAAATTCTGTATACCTTCCTCCAGTCTAAAAAACAATTGTTTCCAACTAATGTTTCCTGTTGCTCAGCCAATTTCATACCTATGTTATTACAATCCTTTTTATTACATGTGCTTCAGTTTTCTTGATAAGCCTATCAAATGACATTTTATCTCTCGGGATCCTTATACACCACATAATCACATAACTCTAATCTACCTTACCTGTCAATTTATCAAGAAATTCAATCCATTTCATTAAATCTGAAAAACAAATAGATGCTGATTGCCCTGTAGTTGGTGGGCTTATCCTTACACCATTTTTCAAACAAGGGAATAACATTTGCATTTCTTTAGTCCCCTTGGCACCATCCCTGTATCTAACAAGTATAAGGACATCAACAGGAATGCTCTAACATTCAATATGATTCTGGTTTGGCTTGGGCTGTCTTTGGCTTCAACAACACTTTCCCACCACTCCCTATATCCTTTGATTTCCTAACAGCCTAAAATCCTGTCTCTTCCAGTTTCAAATATATTCAATAATGGTGCATGGATGATCCTCTATGGTAGAGAATTCCAAAATCACACAACCCACATGTATCTTTATTTCAGTCCTTAAATGATAGATTCCTTATCCCGAAACTGTGTCCGCATCTTCTAGATTCCCAATCTGGGGGAAATAATGTGTCAGTATCTACCCTGTCAAGCTCTTCATAATACTAAATGTTTCAATTAGATTGTCTAAATTCCAGCAAATATAAACCAAATTTATTCAACATCTCATCGTACAGCAACTCACTTATCCCTGGGACCAAGATAAGTGAACCTTTGCTGGACTGAGTCCAAAGCTAGTTGATGACTAGTAACTCCAAAACTTACACCCTTATGTCTCCCTGTATCCTCCAATGGGTCCCATCCAATCCTGATGGCAGTATCATTATCCTTTGTAATGGTTCCATTTTCCAATTGTTAGCCCACCCAGTGTTTCAACTATGTTTCATCACAATTTTGGCTGCATCTTCTACCTTGATAAAGATAGTTGTGAAGTACACATGAATTATGACTTTGCATCTAGTTGCAAATATAGGTGCAAAGTTAGTAGCTCAATGTGTTGCCTATCTGTTCGTAAATGCTAAACAGAAATGCCACAACAGTTTGGACTACAGATTAGGCAAAAATACAGTGGAATTTCCCTAAGTATCAGCTGCCATTGTTCTCTGGCCAGCGCGGTGTCTCAGAAGGAGTAACTAGATTGTAATGTATGGTTTATTCGTATTTGTGTTCACTTGTATTTGTTGACATGTTGTTCCATAGACAGAAAATGGTATTGAGACTGTGCAAGTTTGAAGCTCACACAAAGTGACTAACATTGCCCAACTGCAGGACTGCTTCATAGAATTATAAAAAAAAAAGCTTTGTTCCAGTGCTTCCTAGTTTCACTCTTAAATGGGCTGCAGCAAATATTAAAATTGTGACATTTCATTCTTGGTACTTTACTGGCACTGAGAAAATCATAGATAGGATTTCATGCTCTCCGTCGTAATTCAAAGGCCCATGAATGGCCTCCAGGTCTTGTTGCTAATTGAAGTGGCCATCCGTGCCCTTAAGTGGTCAGTTAGTGTGCAGTTAAGGACCTCAACCTGCTGTTGTTGGTGGACGTAAGACTGCTCGCCACACAGTGACAAACAAACCCACGTGGTTGTGTTTGCAGCTTTCTGGCAGCAGGTGGAGGGAGTGAGGGGGCAGACAGGGAAACTGTGAGGAATTCCCTCACTTAAATGCACTCTGCCTGAAGAAGGAACCCATCATTCAGAGGTGAGGTGCCAGCCAAGAGTTACCCCTTCCGCCTAAGGCACCATATTGGATGTGAACATGGCTCACCAATGACCCTCACTCAGCTGTGGCCTGGAATCAGCATTGAAGTTTGGTGTCGGATAGATGTTGTACTGTCTCCAACCAACCCTCTCCTGTGACACTGTTGCTCAATAGAGCTGCTGGCCTCTGCTCGTCCTGTAGCCCTTGACAGTCTGAGCTTTCACTCCTCCCCTAACCCTCCGCACCTGGTTCTCAATCCTGGGGAAAGCCCAACCCTTCCAGTTGAGTACTTGAGTGGCACTTCATGCAGCATGCTTCCCTAAAGGAGGCAACAAGGGGGTTATCATTGGCTCACCAGCCAGTAGGTGAGACCCCAGTTGCCTCCATTAAATGACACTTGCATTTTTGCAACCCGAATCCTTTCAACGTTTCTTTTAAAAACTTGATTAGATCATCATTAATCTTAACTGGAGCTTCAATGACGTATGCAAGTTTTATTTAATAGGCACCAGAAACATTTGAAGAAAAGGCAATACTGTGAAGAAATGAGTGACACCAGCAGCAGCAGCATCGACAGTGTAACTGAGACATTGAAAAGCAATGAGCCACAGGTAATTTGGTCATTTCATGAAGCTAAAAATTCATGTATGTACATGTTTAAACTCCCAGTAAGTGATACTAGTGAGTGATGCATCCAACAAGGAGAATAATTTGGACACTAATTTCTAGTCTAAAAACATTAGCTTGCTCTCTCTCCACAGATGTTGCGTAACCTGCTGTGATTTCCAGTACTTTTTATTTTCTGAACAACTAACTAACTTTGTTATTCTTCATAGTAGTTCTTGTTTACTGAAAGCTAAGGATATGACTTTAAATTTAATATTAATGATAATAAATTGCCAACATAATACTGATACATAAATTGCCAACATAAACACTGATAATGTGAACATATGTTATAACTTTGATAGTAATTACAGAAGTGAAGAAAATTAACAGGCTTCAAATAAAGTGAGCAGAAATTTTTAAATCCAACATTAGATATGTGAATACAATTTTGTTTATTTTTAAATTGTTTCAGACTGGAGGCCTATGACCAGTGATTTGCCACAAGAATTGGTGCTGGGTCCACAGCTTTTCGTCATTTATGTAAATGACTTGGATGTGAACGTAGGAGGTACAGTTAGTAAGTTTGCAGATGACACCAAATTGGAGATATAGTGAACAGCAAAGAAGATTACTCCAGTGTAAATGCGATCTTGATCAGATGGGCCAATGCACTGAGGAGTGGCAGATGGAGTTTAATTTAGATAAATGTGAGGTGCTACATTTTGGAAAGGCAAATCAGAGCAGGACTTATACACTTAATGGTAAGGTCTTGGGCAGTGTTGCTGAACGATGAGACCTTGGAGTGCAGGTTCATAGTTCCTTGAAAGTGGAGTCGCAGGTAGATAGGGTAGTGAAGGAGGAGTTTGGTATGCTTGCCTTTATTGGTCAGAGCATTGAGTACAGGAGCTGGGAAGTCATGTTGTGGCTGGTTAGGTTACTTTTGGAATATTATGTGCAACTCTGATCTCCATCTTGTCAGGAGAATGTTGTGAAACTTGAAACAGTTCAGAAAGGATTTACAAGGATGTTGCCAGGATTGGAGAATTTGATCTATAGGGAAAGGCTGAATAGGCTGGGGCTGTTTTCCCTAGAGCATTCAAGGCTGAGGGGTGACCTTATAGAGGTTTATAAAATCATGAAGGGCATGGGTAAGTAAATAGCCGAGGTATTTTCCCTGGGGTGGGAGTGTTCAAAACCAGAGGGCATAGGTTTAGGGTGCGAAGGGAAAAATTTACAAGGGACCTAAGGGGCAACTTTTTCATGCAGAGGTTGGTGCATGTGTGGAATGAGCTGCCAGAGGAAGTGTTGGAGGCCAGTACAATTACAACATTTAAAAGGCATCAGGATGGGTCAGTGAATAGGAAGGGTTTAAAGGGATATGGACCAAGTGCTGGCAAATGGGACTAGATTAGGTTCGGATATCTGGTCAGCATGGATGAGTTGGACTGAAGGGTCTGTTTCCGTGCTGTACATCTCTGACTCTATGACTCTATATCCATTTAAAAGATCACGTGCTTCATGATTATAAGGAAAGGAGAAACAACATTCTGAGGCACAGTATTGGCAAAGGGCAGCAACACATTATGATCAACCTTATGGGAAATCAGAAAAGCTTTACAAATAGTTCTCCATACAGAGCCTCAGGAGGCCCAGCTTGCAAATTCCATCTGCTGTTAAATCTGAACCATGAAGTGAAACTATTCCTGGTTGTAGAGCTGGGTAAACACCAGTATTTCTCCAGAACCCACATTCTACTGTCACTTCCATGCTGGTTTGGCATTCGCCCCAATAATGTGCAGAAACAGTGATTCTGTCACACTTCTGGCAAAGTTATAATGGTAGAGTGAACATAATTCTGAGGAAACTCTCAAACTGCAATAGGACAAACTGGTCACTCTCTTTGGAGGAAATTGGCTGGATGAAACTAATTACCATATTTATTCCTCATTTTCTTGTGCTCACCTTATCCCTAAAGAAAAGCCGATACTTTCTACTCACTAACCATTTGTGATTAACCCTCTAGTTCGCAACTGTTGTGCCTCCAGTTTATGGTTTCCCTCTCACAATTCAAATTAATGAGCAAAGCATTAGATTGTACAGCCAATGTAGCTAGTTGTATTCATTGTACAACAGTGTAAGGGCTGAATGGTCAGTTTAGAGGAGTACATTAGGCAGCATTCAATATTCAGATGTCACATTGTCTTGAGCAGGGATCTCAAAGAAGTAAGAACTAACATAATTGTCTCTCCCATAGTCTCAGCAGCAATGTTTACCATACCAATGCAACATATACTGAATAACTATCATGCAATAAGCTATGTTTGTTCAAGTCAAGGTGCTGTATTAATTAGACTTTCAGGTGGCTTTCTTTTGCCACACCGGACAATGTAGCACCTTCAAATCCCAGCCAAGATAAAGGATGGTGCATCATAGCTACCTGATGGGCTGTGAGCATCATATTAAGCTGTGGTGAGACCATATGAGCATAAAATATAGGAATAAAATTAGGTTATTTAGCCAACTGAGTCTGCTCCATCACTTGATCATGACTGATAGGTTTCTCAACCCCATGACTCTCCCTTCCACCCTTAATCCTATAACTAATCAAGAACCTAAAGACACTCAATGACAATACCTCCACAGCTTTTTGTGGCAATAGTTTCCACAGATACACCACATTCTGGCTGAAAAAATTTCCCCTTCAGAAATTCAGTTCTGAAGGATCATCACTTCACTCTGAAGACTCCTTTGGGTCCTAAGCTCTCCTATTAATGAAAACATCTTCTCCAGCTCCACTCTATCCAGACTCCTCATTCGTCTGTAAGTTTCAATGAGATCTCTCCCTCATCCTTCTAAATTCTATCAACTATGGTCCCTGAGTCCTCAACTGCTCATCATCTGGCAAGCCCTTCATTCCCAGGATCATTCTTGTAAGGTTCCTCTGGACCCCTTCCAAAGCCATCACATTCTTCCTTAGATACGGGGCCCAAAACTGTTGGTGATATTCCCATTGCAGACTGGCCAGAGCGTTATACAGCCTCAGAAAGACATCTCTGCTCTTGTACTCTAGCTTTCTTGAAATGCATGTTAACATTACATTTGTCTTCCTAAGTGCCAACTAAACCTGCATGTTAACCTTAAAGGAATCCTCAAGCAGGACTCGCAAGTCTCTTTGTACTTCAGATTTCTGAAGTCTTTCTCTGTTTATAAGATAGTCTTTGCCACTAATCTTCCTATCAAAGTGCATAATCCCATATTGTAATCCATCTGCCACTTCTTTGCCCACTCTCTTAGCCTGTCCAAGTCCTCCCCACTTCCTCAACACTACCTGTCCTTCCACCTATCTTTGTTTCCTCTTACACCAGTGTTAACTGGGAAAAACATGAAGTAGTTTAATTTCCCTTTTGGGATACATCAAAAGCCATTTCACTACACCTCAGTGAACAAGGAATGTATTAGAAAGATATTTGAATGCTTCAACCAAATCAAGGTTTAGCTAACCTCTCCTTTTTTTAAACAACAATTGTTATTGTATTAGTTTTTAAACTTTCGTGGCGATCTCTTGTAAGACCATAAGGGATAAGAGCATAAGCAGGCCATTCTGCCCATCGAGTCTGCTCTGCCATTCAGTGGGATCATGGTTGATCTGATAATCCTCACCTGTCTTGAAATCATATCTGTGGCCCATTTTACTGGCTCTTCCATGAATTAGCCACTGCATGTCCTATATCAATTGTTTGATTATTTTAAAAGCTTGGACTGCATTCAATCTACAAAATGGGTGACTAACATAACTGTATAATTGACAGTTTTCTTAACTAGTATTATGCAATAAAGTCCAAGACGTTTTGTTCTGATGCCGGTTATTATGGTTGTGGTTCAGATTACACAAGTATTTGATCCAGTTGCTTAGATCCTGATGTTTTTGCAACAAAACAAATGCTGTTGTATATTCTTACTCTTTCATTTATGAACTGGAAAACTGACCTTAGATTTTTTTTATAATCCAAACAAGATGAGACTTGCACACGATAATGCCAATGCTTCACCAGACAAACCTCATTCAACTGAAATGCAGCAACAATTCTTTGTTGCTTAGAATGTACGAATAAGTATTTAAAGAGGAAGGAGATTCTTTGGGCAATATTGCAATTGGCAAATGTTGACCCAGCTCCTCAGTGGCCCAACGGTGTTTTCTTTTTTAGTTTTATTTTGCATATCTTCATTTAAAAGGATGATGACATACTGCAGTTTAAGGAGGCGAAAGTCAGTACTGCAGATGCTGGAGATCTAGTCAAGAGTGTGGTGCAGGAAAAACACAGCAAGTCAGGCAGCATTAAAGGAACAGGAAAATTGACGCTTCGGACAAAAGCCCATCATCAGGAAAGAGGCTTGTGGGCCAAGGGGGTGGTGAGATAAATGGGAGGTAGGTAGGGCTGGGGTAAGTAAGCTGAGAGCGCGATAGGTAGACGAAGGTAGGGGTAATGATGATAGGTTGGAGAGGAGGATAGACCAGATAGGACAGGTTATGAGAGTGGTGCCGAGTTGGAAGATTGGAATTGGGATAAAGTGGGACGAGGGGAAATGAGGAAACTGGTGAAATCCACATTGATCCCAGTGGAAGATGAGGCATTTTCCTCCAAGCGTCGAGTGGTAGAGTTTAGCGATTGAGGCGGCCCAGGACCTATATTTCCTTGGTGGAGTTAAAGTGTTCGGCCACGGGGCAATGGGGTTGCTTGGTGCGGGTGTCCCAGAGATGTTCTCTAAAGTGTCCTGCATGTAGGCATCCTGTCTCCCCAATGTAAAGGAGACCACATCGGGAGCAACAGATACAGTAAATGACGGGTGTGAAAGTGCATGTAAATCTCTGATGGTTGTGGAATGCTTATTTGGGGCAGAGGTGAGGGGGGAGTTGAGGGGGGGAGGTGTGGGCGCAGGCACAGGTTTTCCAATTCCCATGATGGCAGGGAAGGTGCCGGGAGGGGAGGGTAAGTTGGAACTGACAAGACAGTCGCGGAGGGAATGGTCTTTACGAAATGCAGATGGGGTGGTGAGGGAAATATATTTCTGGTGGTGGGGTCCATTTGTAGGTGGCAGAAATGGCAGAGGATGATGCGCTGTATAAGGAGGTTGGTGGGGCAGAAGGCGAAGACAGGGGGGGGGGGTGTTCTGTCCTAGTTGCTGTTGGAAGGATGGGGTTTGAGGGCAGAAGTGCGGGAATGAATGAGATGTGCTTGAGGGCATTATTGGCCACATGAGAGGGGAAATGGCGGTCTTTGAAGAAGGAGGCCATCTGGTGTGTTCTGTTGTGGAACTGGTCCTCCTGGGAGCAAATCCAGCAGAGAAGGAGGAATTGGTAAGAAGGGATAGTGTTTTTACAGGAGGCAGGTGGGCGGACATATAGTCCAGGTAGCTGTGGGAGTCAGTGGGTTTGTAGAAGATATCCATGTTGAGTTTCTCACCATTGATTTAGATGGAGAAGTCCAGGAAGGGGAGGGAGGTGTCCGAGATGGTCCACGTGAACTTAAGGTCAGGTGGAATGTGTTGGTGAAGTTGATGAACTGTTCAACTTCCTTGTTACAGTTAAAGTCATACTACATCTCATTTCCACAGATCATCTCATTTCTTCCCTCCCATATAAACAGGGCCTACTTTGATTGTTTTTCAAATTGGTAGTGTGTGAAATTAATGGTAATGCTGGCTGGGATTCCTGCTCATACACTGAACATCTGCAGTATTACACAGAGGTCAGGGCAGGGGGAAAGTTTCAGGTTGAAATTGGGATGAATTTCTGAAGTTTTTCCCAATAGCAGAGAGGATCTCCCCCACTCAGCCCTAGTTGATGGTCAAGCCCAAGCACAGCAGGTACCTGGAGGCAACTCTCCAGTACCTGCAGTGTTAGACTAGTTCTTTTTTATTAAATTGAAATCTAACCCCTTCACCTGGGGTCAGATGACTGGAACCTCATGTCCTCCCTCCCAGAGTGGCAACGTCATCTCTGGTGGTGGGTCTGCCATAATTTTGGAGCTGCAGTCCTCTTATTTGGTCAGGAGCCTTAAGGAAATACCATCTTTCCTTTCATTTAACGGTGGCTACATGGATGGCTGCCTCTTGGAATTTTTCCCAGAGGTGTTCTAGCAGTCAAAACAGGGGATGGACCCAGATATTGACCCATTCTTGACCAAGGACAGATGAGTTAGGTGGGTTGGCCATGCTAAATTGCACATAGTATTCAGGATGTGCAGGCTAGTGGATTAACCAAGGGAAATTCAGGGTTATAGGGATAGGGTAGTGGCGTGTTCCTGGGTGGATGCTCTTCAGTGTGGACTTGATAGGCTGAGTAGCCTGTTCCCATAATGTAAGGTTCTTTGATTCTATGAGTTCCCTTATAAGATTCAAAATAAATTACTTTATAAAATATGTGAAGGGAAACTATTATTCTGTGGATTCTGTGTATTTTGCTTGATGATGTTATCTCCACATATCTGTCTGCCCAATGTACTGAAGTAAATAATTACAGACCTTCACACAGCAGTGCTGTAAGTAACAATCAATAAAGAAGAAATGCAACAAACAAAACTTTTACAGGACATGGAGGCTGTGCCCATAAATGATTGTCCATCCACCACCCCCTTGTATGCTGTCATCAGGAGATTTCTTACTTTCAGAGATCATTGGTAGTTAAATAGAACATAGGGCCATACAGGCCCTTCATCTCTCAAGTTTGCGCTGACCTGTGACACCAATTTGAAGCCCATCTAATCTACACTACTCCATTCTCGTCCATTTGCCTATCCAATGACCATTTAAATGCCCATAAAGTTGCACACTACTATTGCAGGCAGTGTGTTCCTTGCCCCTATTATTCTCTGAGTAAAGAAACTACCTTTGACATCTGTTCTATGTCTATCACCCTTCAATTTAAAGCTATGTCCCCTTGTGCGAGCCTTGTGCGAGCGGGTGGCACAGTGGTTAGCACTGCTGCCTCTCAGCGCCAGAGACCCGGGTTCAATTCCCACCTCAGGCGACTGACTGTGTGGAATTTGCACGTTCTCCCCGTGTCTGCGTGGGTTTCCTCCGGGTGCTCCGGTTTCCTCCCACAATCCAAAAGATGTGCAGGTCAGGTGAATTGGCCATGCTAAATTGCCCGTAGTGTTAGGTAAGGGGTAAATGTAGGGGTATGGGTGGGTTACGCTTCGGCAGGTCGGTGAGGACTTGTTGGGCCGAAGGGCCTGTTTCCACACTGTAATATAATCTAATCACCATTCGAGGAAAAAGGCTTTCACTGTTCAACCTATTTAACCCTTTGATTATCTTATATGTCTCAATTAAGTTGCCTCTCAACCTTCTTTCTCTAACGAAAACAGCCTCAAATCCCTCAGCCTTTCCTCAAAAGACCTTCCCTCCATACCAGGCAACATCCTGTAAATCTCCTCTGAACCATTTCCACATCCTTCCACATCCTTCCCATAATGCGGTGACCAGAACTGGATGCAATACTCCAAGTGTGGCGCACTAGCGTTTTTTACTGGTGCAGCATGACCTCATGGTTCTGAAATTCAATGCCTCTACCAATAAAAGCTAACACACCATATGCCTTCTTAACAACCCTATCAACCTGGGGGGCAACTTTCAAAGATCTACATACATGGACACCAAGATCTCTCTGCCCATCTACACTACGAAGAATCTTACCATTAGCCCACTACTCTGAATTCCTGTTACCCCTTCCAAAGTGAATCGCCTCACACTTTTCCACATTAAACTCCATTTGCCACCTCTCAGCCTAATTCTGCAGCTTTTCAATGTCTTTCGGTAACCTAACCCCTTCCTTTGTCAGTATCCACAACTCTACCAACCTTTTGGGCAGCACGGTGGCACAGTGGTTAGCACTGCTGCCTCACAGCGCCAGAGACCCGGGTTCAATTCCCACCTCAGGCGACTGACTGTGTGGAGTTTGCACATTCTCCCAATGTCTGTGTGGGTTTCCTCCCACAGTCCAAAAATGTGCAGGTTAGGTGAATTGGCCATGCTAAATTGCCTGTAGTGTTAGGTGAAAGGGTAAATGTAGGGGAATAGGTCTGGTGGGTTGCGCTTCAGCGGGTCGGTGGGCCAAAGGGCCTGTTTCCACACTGTAAGTAATCTAATCTTAGTGTCGTCCACAAATTCACTAACCCATCCTTCTATGCCCTCATCCAGGTCATTTATAAAAATGACAAATAGCAGTGGACCTAAACCAGATCCTTGCCATATCCCACTAGTAACTGAACTCCAGGATGAATATTTCCCATCAACCATCACCCTCTGTCTTCTTTCAGCTAGCCAATTTCTGATCCAAACCTCTAAATCACCCCCAATCCCATGCCTCTGTATTTTGTGTAATAGCTTACCATGGGGAATCTTATCAAACGCCTTACTGAAATCTATATACATCACATCAACTGCTTTACCCTCATCCACCTGTTTGGTCACCTTCTCAAAGAACTCAATAAGGTTTGTGAGGCATGACCTACCATTCACAAAGCTGTGTTGACTAGATGATTACAAATCCTATCTCTTATAACCCTTTCCAACACTTTACCCACAACTGAAGTAAGGCTCACTGGGCGAAATTACCAGAGTTGTTTCTACTCCCATTCTTGAACAAGGGAACAATATTTGCTATCTACCAGTCTTCTAGCACTATTATTGTCAACAATGACGACATAAAGATCAAAGTCAAAGGCTCTGCAATCTCGTCCCTGGCTCCCCAGAGAATCCTAGGATAAATCCCATCAGACCCAGTGGACTTATCTATTTTTACACTTTCCAGAGTTGCTAAGACCTCCTCCTTGTAAACCTCAATCTTATCTAGTCTAGTAGCCTATATCGCAGCCTTTCCTCAACAACATTGTCTTTTTCTAATGTAAATACTGACAAAAAATATTCATTTAGCGCTTCCCATATCTCCTCTGACTCCACGCACAACTTCCCCACTATTGTCCTTGATTGGGCCTAATCTTACTCTATTATGACTCTATTCATTCTTTTATTTCTGATATAGCTATAGAAAGCCTTAGGGATTTCCTTGATCCTCATCGCCAATGACTTCCCTTGTCGCCTCCTGGCCCTTCTTAACTCTCGCTTTCGGTCTTCCCTTGCTAACTTGTAACTCTCAAGCACCCCAACTGATCTATCACATCTCATTACATAAGCCTTCGTCTTCCTCTTGACCCAGGTTACATGCATTTCAGTCACTTAAGTAGCTGAAGATTAGCCAGCACAGAACATAGCAGCATTTGTTGCAGTCACTTGGCCAAACATCGAACCTTTGCCACATTGACTCTGAAATTGTAATTGTAATTAATCGAGTACACTGTAATCAACCCTCACTAGCAAAAAAGCCTGTACTTGCAAAGCATTAACTAAATGCCAACATCTTTCATTGTCCTCAGCTACAAACCTCAAATCCCAATAAGGTGATGTTCATGCCCTTCAGTGAAGTGATTTGAAGAATACCCATGAATTTGTAACAATTATGTCTGACAATATTTTTTATTCCAATATTAGACAGTTTAAAAAAAAGACAGAAATATGTATCTTACAACACCATGTGAATCATCACTTCCCTTTCTTCTGTACTTTCTTTCATTCGCCAGTGTAATGTTTTATAATGTCAACCAGATTTTTTTCATGGAATCTGGTCAAATAAAGTGGTAACATTTTTGTGGCACCCCATTACATCATGAATTAATGTGTTGTGGCCAACAGTATGACATGACACATCATTCAGTGAGATGTAAAAGGGTTCTGCAGCACAAATTCATTTCACAATCATTGTATCTTTTAAGTGCTAGTTTATGGATTCAATATGAGGTTGATTTTTGCAAAGTACTGCAACGCATCCATTATTGGGTTACAGATTTGCATTCAGTTAACTAAACATTGTTAAAAATAACGCAGATTGCATTTTGCATAACAAAATGGATTGGAGAAGACTGATTTTGATTTACAGTCTTAGAGTCATAGAGATGTACAGCATGGAAACAGACCCTTCAGTCCAACCAGTCCATGCCGACCAGATATCCCAACGCAATCTCGTCCCACCTGCCAGCACCTGGCCCATATCCCTTCAAACCCTTCCTATTCATATACCCATCCAAATGCCTCTTAAATGTTGCAATTGTACCAGCCTCCACCACTTCCTCTGGTAGCTCATTCCATACACATACCACCCTCTGCATGAAAAGGTTGCCTCTTAGGTCTTTTTTATATCTTTCCCCTCTCACTCTAAACCTATGCCCTCTAGTTCTGGACTCCCCCACCCTAGGGAAAAGACTTTGTCTAATTATCCTATCCATGCCCCTCATAATTTTGTAAACCTCTGTAAGACCATCCCTCAGCCTCTGATGCTCCAGGGAAAACAGCCCCAGCCTGTTCAGTCTCTCCTTATAGCTCATATCCTCCAACCCTGGCAACATCCTTGTAAATCCTTTCTGAACCCTTTCAAGATTCACAACATCTTTCCGATAGGAAGACCAGAATTGCACGCAATATTCCAAAAGTAGCCTAACCAATGTCCTGTACAGCCGCAACATGACCTCCCAACTCTGGTACTCAATACTCTGACCAATGAAGGAAAGCATACCAAACGCCTTCTTCACTATCCTATCTACCTGCGACTCCACTTTCAAGGAGCTATGAACCTGTACGCCAAGGTCTCTGATCAGCAACACTCCCTAGGACCATACCATTAAGTGTATAAGTCCTGCTAAGATTTGCTTTCCCAAAATGCAGCACCTCACATTTGTCTGAATTAAACTCCATCTGCCACTTCTCAACTTCTCAGCCCGTTGTCATCTGAGGTAACCTTCTTTGCTGTCTACCACACATCCAATTTTGGTGTCGTCTGCAAACTTACTAACCATATGCCTTACGCTCGCATCCAAATCATTTATAGAAACGACAAAAAGTAGAGGACCCAGCACCGATCCTTGTGGCACTCCACCAGTCACAGGCCTCCAGTCTGAAAAACAACCCTCTACAACCACCCTCTGTCTTCTACCTTTGAGCCGGTTCTGTATCCAAATGGCTAGTTCTCCCTGTATTCCATGAGATCTAACCTTGCTAATCAGTCTCCCATGGGGAACCTTGTCGTACGCCTTACTGAAGTCCATATAGATCACATCTGCCCTCGTCAATCCTCTTTGTTACTTCTTCAAAAAACTTAATCAAGTTTGTGAGACATGATTTCCCACACACAAAGCCTTGCTGACTATCCCAAATCAGTCCTTGCCTTTCCAGAAACATGTATATCCTGTCCCTCAGGATTCCCTCCAACAACTTGCCCACCACTGACGTCAGGCTCACTGTCTATAGTTCCCTGGCTTGTCCTGACCACCCTTCTTAAACAGTGGCACCACGTTAGCCAACGTCCAGTCTTCAGGCCCAGCAATCACTTCCCTAGCTTCCCACAGAGTTCTACTCACAAGACTACAGTGAAAAGTCTACAAGTCACCACTTATGGTGCCATCTTAGGTACAAATGTGCCTAGGTACAGACTCTTAAGTATAAGTTATTTAGCTGCTGTAATTTTTCATAATATGGGGAAAGATTGAATGTGATTTAAATTTGGGAAGAATAGCTCATATTGAGTGCAGCACCAAAAGAGCACTAGCAAAACAGGAGTCAAACGAAATCAGGGGAAAATCTTCACTGGTAGGAGACAGTTACAATCAGATCAAACGTGATCTTAGTAAATGGTATAGCAGGTTCAAGGGCCTCCTAACTCCTATCATTTTATAAATATTTGTATGGACTCCAGCAGTTCAAGAGGGTGACTCACAAAAACCTTTTCCAGGTGGATTACAGTTGGACAATAAACATTGGACAAGCCAGCAATTCTCACAAAGGATGGGTGAATAAGAAGAGAGTTAGAGCATAGAAACACAAACAGGATTTTGTTTATAACATTTTGTTCATCAATGTAGACATGTAAAATACCAACTCTTGGGTTATCCAGAGTAAAGTTGAAAAGAAATTCCAGAGAGAAAGAATAACCAGATTTTTGTTGCATTTAATATGCATATGGCACTGCTGGGAATTAGATAGTTGCATTACTGAAATGCAGAATTTAAAAGATAACTGATGACTGACAGATTTGTTTTTTGTTTGTTTACTAATATTGGTGTAGTTCCTGATCATTTAATGATAGCTTTCCATGAAGTCAGAAATAGTTTCTCTGCATTCATTTTTGCAGTTTTGTCTGTTGTATCTTGCCTGATTTAATGTTTATTTGCATTCTGCTCCTTGCTTGTTCCAGTTTTATACAGTGGTGGAAACTAATTGGAAGATTGGAGAAGCATGTACAATCCATGTTATCAGAACAGAAAATCATACTCAGGCTGCAGCATCTGGTTACCTGGACACTGTTTTTAAATAATTGGGAGTTGTGTGTGAGTTTTGTGCAGTAATACAGATTCTCTGCTTAATTTCTAGTCTGTCATACTCCTGCAGTGATTTCCAGTTGATAAATCTATGTGTACTTTTTTTGATGCTGATGTGCAAATACTGTGTAGATCATTATAAGTCTAGAATCTCAAACTTCCTGCTAAATTACAAGATCAGCAGTTTGTTTCTCTTTGTAAGTTATACTGCCACTTTCATTTCCATTTCCTGTCATTAGTCTGTCAGCATTTTCTATAGTATCACTTATTTGCAATCTTAAAGTACATGGCAAATGCAAAAACTGGAAGTGTTATAGACTGGAGATTTGATCAACCATGAAGATGGGCATAGAATGACATTGAGCTATCAATTCACTCTTGTTTCTGGTGAAGGCAGCACACAAATGTGGTCTGCATTTTTAAGGGCTTGCAGCTGGCATAAAGTTGTGTGACTGCATACATGAAAAAAGGCCACAAAACAGTGAGAGGCTAGCGCAAGTTGGAACGAGTTTTAAAAAGGCACTTCTTAAAAGGAAAGTGTATTGTGGTTGAAGTGGCTGGAAGTCATTCCACAACTGATTCCGACTTGGAAAGGATGTAGAACTGATGCAAACATGGCATAAGACAAACCCTCAGATTTTCTGATACTGCATCAAAGCTGTGGTAGGGGTGGTGAAGAGCATGGGAAATGGCATCTGTTCATAAGAAGTCTAAATTTGTGAAGGCTACGTGATCAAAAAGCTGTGCTGGTCAATGCCAACAGTCAAGCCGACCTGATGTATTGCTGCAATACAATAAAGGTCTCACATGAGTAATCCAGGGGCAGTCAACGTATCTTCAATTGCCATACCCAGAAACTTGACCAGCTGCAGTGCGCACATTCTCAAATTGCTGATCGCCATCACCATTGCTTCCCCCTCCCTCCCAACAATCTTCCCAGTAATTTCTTTTGGATCTCATACCTGCCACTAATAGCTGCACCTCAGTGTCATACAGCTGCAAGTTGCACTCCCAGACCGCTCACTTCGCACACTGCCAGCTATTCTGTCATTACATCAACCAAACACAATGCTCCATATTCACAATTTGGAGATGCCGGTGTTGGACTGGGGTGTACAAAGTTAAAAATCACAAAACACCAGGTTATAGTCCAAAAGGTTTAATTGGACAACCACCTGATGAAGGAGCAGTGCTCCGAAATCTAGTGCTTCCAATTAAACCTGTTGGACTATAACCTGGTGTTGTGTGATTTTTAACTCCGTACTCACACACTCCTCTCTCTCTGGTAAGATAAGAGAATGCAAAGCCAGGGGCAGCAGCATTCAACAAGCAGGGGATAGAGATGTTTGAGTGCTCACCAAATACTCTTGACTGAAAGTAGCAACAGGACAGAACCAGTTGAAGATGATGGTATTCTCAGACTGAATCCTTTATCTCACATCCCACTTACACCTCAGCTCAAACTCCTTCCAAATTATGAGCTCTAATGTAATGCTTGCTTTCTCTTATGCTTATCATAATGCTATGACTATGCCTTTTTTCCTTTTTAGATGCACAAAAACCTGTCCCTCTCAGCCTTGCATATACTTAATGACCCAACCTCTACAGCCCTCTGTGGTAAAGAATTCCTCAGATTTCTACCCTCAGAGAGATGAAATTCTTTCTCATCTATTTCTTAACTGGGTGACCCCATATTCTGAGAGTATGCCTTCTGGTCCTAGACTCTCCCACAAAGGGGAAATAGCTGTCTGTATTTACCCTGTCAAGCCCCTAAGAATTGTATTTGTTTCCTCTCATTTTTCTAAACTCCAATGAGTAACCGCATCAACCTGTTCTCAATAAGAAACATGCAAACCAGGAGCAGGGGTAGGCTATTTGGTTTTTTAAGCCCACTTCACCATTCTATATGATCATGGCTGATATTTTTTCTCATTGCCATATGCCTGATTTCTCCGCATACCAGTTGATGCCTTCAATATCTAAAACAACGAAGTCTTTATTTAACATATTCAGTGACTGGCTCCCACAGCCCTCTGTGATTGAGACTTCCAAAGGTTCTCTACCCTTTGAGAGAAGAAATTTTTTGTCATCTTAGTCCTAAATTGCCTAACCCATATCCTGATACTGTGTCCCCGGTCCAAAGCCAGTCAAAACATCCTCCCTACATTTAGTCAGTCAGAATTTCATATGTTTCAATCAGATACCCTCTCATCTCTCTCAACTCCAGAGAATACACGTCCAGTTGAACCAATAGAGTCATAGAGCAGTGGAGATGTACAGCATGGAAACAGACCCTTCGGTCCAACTTGACCATGCCAACCAGATATCCCAACCCAATCTAGTCCCACCTGCAGGAACCTGACCCATATCCCTCCAAACCCTTCCTATTCATACACTCATCCAAATGCCTTTTAAATGTTGCAGTTGTACTAGTCCCATCACTTCCTCTGGCAGCTCATTCCATATATGTACCACTCTCTGTGTGAAAATGTTGTCCTTAGGTCTCTTTTATATCTTTCCCCTCTCACTCTAAACCTATGCCCTCTAGTTCTGGACTACCCCACCCCAGGGAAAAGACTTTGTCTATTTATCCTATCCATGCCCCTCATGATTTCATAAACCTCTATTAGGTCACCCCTCAGCCTCCGAAGCTCCAGGGAAAATAGCCCTAGCCTATTCAACCTCTCAGGATAGCTCAAATCCTCCAACCCTGGCAACATCCTTGTGAATCTTTTCTGAGTGTTTCAAGTTTCACAACATCTTTCTGATAGGAATGAGATCAGAATTGCACACAATATTCCAACAGTGTCCTACCAAATGCCTTCTTCACTACCCTATCTACCTGCGACTCCACATTCAAGGAGCTATGAACCTGCACTCCAAGGTCTCTTTGTTCAGCAACACCCCCTCCCTAGGACCTGACCATTAACTGTATAAGTCCTGCTAAGATTTGCTTTCCCAAAATGCAACATCTCACATTTATCTAAATTAAATGCCATCTGCCACTTCTCAGCCCATTGGCCTATCTGATCAAGATCCCATTGTATTCTGAGGTAACCTTCTTCACTGTCCACTACACCTCCAATTTTGGCATCATCTGCAAACTTACTAACTATACCTCTTATGCTCACATCCAAATAATTTATATAAATAGTGAAAAGTAGTGGACCCAGCACCGATCCTTGTAGCACTCCACTGGTCACAGGCCTCTAGTCTGTAAAACAACCCTCCACCACCACCCTCTGTCTTCTACCTTTGAGCCAATTCTGTATCCAAATAGTTAGTTCTCCTTGTATTCCATGAGATCTAACCTTGCTAACCAGTCTCCAAAGGGGAGCATTGTCAAATGCCTTACTGAAGTTCATATAGATCACATCTACCGCTCTGCCCTCATCAATCCTCTTTGTTACTTCTTCAAAAACTCAATCAAGTTTGTGAGACATGATTTCCCATAGAAATTCCTCATTGGACATTCCTGCCATCCCCAGTGTCTGAACCTCTGCTGCACTCTCTCTACATTAAGGATATAATTTCTTAGGCAGGGAGACCAATGTGCCAGATGCACTCTCACCAAGGCTTTGTATAACTGAAGTAAGGCACTCCTACCTCAGAACTTAAATCTTATTGCAATTATGGTCAATATATCAATTGCCAACTTAATTACTTGCTGCACCTGCCATCTAACTGGTGCACGAGGAACACCCAGATCCACACTTCCCAATAAATCACCATTTCAATAATACTCTCCTTCTCTTTGTTTCACATCGAAATTTATATTTTCATATTTAGCCATGTTATACTGCATCATCTTTGTGTTTGCCCATTCTCCGAAGTTAACTTGAATTCTCACTGCACCCTCCCCACAATTCACAATCCTGCCCAGTTTTGTACTAACTTGCAAATGTTGCGTTTTGTTCCCCGATCAAAGTCATTTATATATAGAACATAGAAGCGCAGCACAGGCCCTTCAGCCCTCGATGTTGTGCTGACCTGTGGAACCAATCTGAAGCCCATCTACCCTACACTATTCCATTCTCGTCCATATGCCTAATCAATGACCATTTACATGCCCTTAAAGTTAGTGAGTCTACTAATGTTGCAGGCAGTGCATTCTATCCCCTCTACTACTCTGAGTAAATAAACTACCTCATACATCAGTCCTATATCTATCATTTCTCAATTTAAAGCTATGTCCCCTCGTGCTAGCCATCACCATCTGAGGAAAAAGGCTCTCACTGTCCAACCTATCTAACCCTCTGATTATCTTATATGTCTCAATTAAGTCACCTCTCAACCTTCTACTCTCTAATGAAAACAGCCTCAAGTCCCTCAGCCTTTCCTCGTAAGACCTTCCCTCCATATCAGGTAACATCCAAGTAAATCTCCTCTGAACCCTCTCCAAAGCTTCCACATCCTTTTTATAATGCGGTGACCAGAACTGTATGCAATACTCCAAATGTGGCCCCACCAGAGTTTTGTACAGCTGCAACATAGTCTCATGGTTCCAAAACTCAATCCCTCTACCAATACAAGCTAACACCAAGATCTCTCTGCTCTTCTACACTGCCAAGAATCTTACCATTAACCCAGTACTCTGCATTCCTGTTACTCCTTCCAAAGTGAATCACCTCACACTTTTTCACATTACTCCATTTGCCATCTCTCAACTCAGCTCTGCAGCTTAGCTATGTCCCTCTGTAACCTATAAATCCTTCATCACTGTCCACAACTCTACCGACCTTAGTGTCATCCACAAATTTATAAAAAATGACAAATAGCAGTGGACCCTTGCCGTACCCCACGAGTAACAGAACTCCAGGATGAAGATTTCCCATCAACCATCACCCTCTGCTTCTTTCAGCTAGCCAATTTCTGATCCAAACTGTTAAATCGCCCTCAATCCCATGCCTCCGTATTTTGTGCAATAACCTACAGTTGGGAACCTTATCAATCACCTTACTGAAATCCATATGTACCACATCAACCGCTTTACCCTCATCCACCCTTGTTCAATGAAGAGTGCAGAAGGGTATGGCAGGAGCAGCACAAGTACCTAAAAATGAGGTTTCAACTTGGTGAAGCCACCAAACAGGACTACTTGCATGCCAAACAGCAGAAGCAGCAACTGACAGACAGAGCTAAGCGATCCAACAACCAACGGATCAGATCTAAGTTCTGCAATCCAGCCACATCCAGTCATGAATGATGGTGGACAATTAAACAATTCACTGGAGGAGGCAGCTCCAGAAACATCTCCATTCTTGATGATGGAGTCCAGCACAAATGATAAAGCTGAAGCACTAGCAACAGTCTTCAGCCAGAAGTGCTGAAGTAGATGTTCTATCTTAACCTCCTCCAGTGGATTTGGAAGGTGCAGTCGAAGGAGCTTTTGTGAATTTCTGCAATGCATGTTATAAAAAGTACACACTGCTGCTATTGAGTGAGATTCACAGGTAAGTCTTCAGCCAATTTGATTCACTCCACGTGATACTAAGAAATGGCTGAAACCATTACATATTGCAAAGGCAATTGGCCCTGACAACAATCTGGAAGTAGCATCAAAGGATTTGTAATTCATAACTTGCCACACTCCTATCGAAATGGAACCAGTACAGCTGCAACACTGACATCTTACCAACAATGTGGAAAATTACCCATAAGCCCTGCACACAAAAATCCAGACAAATCTAACCCTGCTAATTACCATGCCATCAATCTACTCTTGATCATAAGTAAAGCAATGGAAGGTATCAGCAACAGTGCTATCAAGCAACACCAGCTTTTGTTCCATCTGGATGACTCAGCTTCTGATCTCAGTACATTCTCATTCAATGGTTGGTAAAAGAGCTGATTTACAGAGGTGAGAGTGACAGCCCTGGGCATCTAGGCCACATTTGACCATGTGCAGCATCAAGGAGCCCCAAGACTTCATAGCGACCATGGGAAAATGTTTTACTGGTTGGAGTCATACTTGTCACATAGGAAGATAATTGTGGTTGCTGGACATCGGTCATCTCAGCTCCAGGATATCTCCACAGACGTTCCTCAGGGTAATGTCCTAAACCTAAGCATATTCAGCTGCTCCATCAATGACCTCACTTCATCATAAGGTTAGAAGTTGAGATGTTCACTGATGACTGCACAATGTTCAGCTCCATTTGCGACTCCTCAGATACTGAGGCTGTCCAAGCCCAAATTCAGCAACATCTAGATAATATCTAGGTTTGGGCTGACAAGCAGTAAGTAACGTTCCCACAGCATAAATGTCAGAAAATGACCATCTCCAATAAGAGAGAATCCAGCAATTGTACCTTGACTTCAATGGTGTCCCATCACTGAATCCCTCTTTGAGGGTTATGATTGACCAGAAACTCAACTGGTCTCACCACATTAACATGGTGGCTACAAGAGCAGGTCAGAGGCTAGTAATACCATGTGGGTAACTCACCTCCTGACTCCCCAAAGCCTGCCCACCATGTAAAAGGCTCAAGTCAAGGTGCGATGGAATACTCCACACTTGCCTGGATGAGTGCAGCTCCATAAACACTGAAGAAGCTTGACATCATCCAAGATTAAAAAACCTACTTGACTGGCACCATATCTACAATTCTCACTCACACCAACACTCTCATTCAGTAGCAGCAGTGTGTACTTTTTATAACATGCATTGCAGAAATTCACAAAAGCTCCTTCGACTGCACCTTCCAAATCCACAACCACTGCCATTGAGAAAGTCAAAGGCAGCAGATACATGGTTCCTGCAAATTCCATCCAAACCATTCACCATCCTGAGTTGGAAATATGTTACTGTTTCTTTAGTATCACTGGATCAAAATCCTGGAACTTCCTCTACGACAATATTGTGACTGCAGCTGTACCAAACGAACAATGGTTTAAGAAAGGGCCTCAACTCAATATCTTCTCAAGGGCAAGTAGGGAAACTACTAAATGCTGGCCCAGCCAGTAAAGCCTCATTTTCTGAATGAATAAAAATAAAATACACCCTCTGCTTTGTCAGAGTAGCTGAGGTACTGATTATTTAGTGGGCTGTAGAATGGCTTGTCCTGTGAGATGTGCCGAATATAGTTACTCACCAGCAAAACACTGAAGGAACACTGAATCTATTTAGTTGTGGTACATTTCAGAGTGCCTGAAAATCTGTGCATCCTGGGTGATTGAGAACCCTGCAATATCTGCAAAAGCATATGATCACTTCACTGCTATGACAATAAGACATATAATTGAATTAAATTAGTTTTACTGTTACATGGACTCAAATGAGTACAGTGAAAAGATTACAAGTCACCACTTATGCCGTCATCTTAGGTATAAGATACCTAGATACAGATACTTAAGTATTTGGTCTAAAGTAGAAGAAGTAATAATAAAATATCTAACATAAGAATGAAAAGGAAAACCAAAAAATAAAAGTACACAGTTTAGAGTCCCCTCCACCTGGGAACCACCTCCAGTTCACACCAGAGACTCACCTCACCAAAACGGCCGCTTGTCCAGGGACTCACCTGTAAACACGAGATTGTGGAGCCTCAGAAAGTTACAAATAGTACCTGCTCCAGCCTCAAAGGAGCAGACACAGAAAAAATTCCAACTGCTGACAATGACATTCACACCTGCTCTGAAGTTTTAGCAGGTCACAAAGCTATGACATTTGACACATTTTATGGTTGGACACATTATTGAGGTCCAGGTAGGAGAATTGCTCCCTGAACACAGTGCACGGTTATGGCTTTCTGCTAAATGTCATTGCTCCTTCCCCTAACTGGTTCCTTGCTCTGTTTTCCCTTTGCTCATTCTCTCTTTCATGCTGTAGTCCAAGAGGGTTGGAGTGGAGGTAGTGGTGGAGGGGGATGGGGATGTCTACACCTGCATTCATTTCCGGGAGCAAAGGATTTGTGTGGAATCCTTGAAGTCAGCACATTGTCCTTCGGCATTTATCACACTGCTCCCTGCAGAAACCAGTGAGTCTAAACAATTCTGGAAGGCACAAAACATTCTGCAAATGCAGAAACAACCAGTAAAATCCAACAAGCAAGTAAACTGGAAATAGTTGGTTATCCCCTTCAAGAGCACTGCAAGATAGTGGAGGTCTGATGCTGAACATGAGTATAAGGTTAATGGATGGTGTTAGTTGGTGAGGTGAAGGCCAGAATTGCAGCATTGGCCTGAATCCATGATTATCTGCTGACTGAAATCACAACCCTCTGCATACTTCTGGCAGATATTCCATACCTCCACAAATTTTTATTCAGTGTTACATCATATGTGTGTGCCTCAAACCTGGGAGGCAAAAACACACTTAAGGAGCTGCATAGAGGAATGACTGAGTCAGATCTTGTGGCCACAGTGCAAACCTATCATTTCTGAAGAATTTCATCACATTGCATATAATTTGGTTTGACCATATTTAAAATCATTTTAAAGTGATTATAGATTCATTTCATTTGTAATCGAAACAAATATCATGATTTTTAATGTATCATTTTTATTAACAAAAGGAAAAATGAATTTGAAACCAGTTCAAAGAAGTTTCACAAAGCAGATTCCTAGGCTGAAGGGGTTGAATTATGAGGGAAGATGTTAGGTCTTAGATTCAGTGGGATTTGGGAGAATCAGAGAAGACTTTATTGAAACATATAAGATTTTGAGGAGTTTCACACATAGATACTAAGAGGCTGTTTCTCCTTATGGGGAATCTAGAACTAAAGGAAATAGTTTAAACTGTAGGTCCCCCATTAAAGATGGAGATGAGAAGGAATTTCCTCTCTCAGAGGGTCATTAATCTTTCTTATTCTTTCAGGTTAAGCTGTAGAGGCTGAGTCATTCCAATATTCATGACTAAGCGAGACAGATTTACAAGGGAGTCAAAGATTATGCAGGGCAGGCAGGAAAGCAGAGTTAATCAGATCAGCCAGGATTTCATTGAATACTGGGATGGGTATGAGAGACCAAATGGTCTACTGCTCCTCTTATTACTCATGTTCTTGATACTTTGCTTCCAATATGACACAAGGATCAGTGCAGGAACATGTACAATCACTATCATTGACTTAGATATTTTACAGGAAAAGGTAAAAATTTTCCAGAGGGTCATAGTGTGGTAAAATGTTCATTGTTGCAGAATTTGATAGAAAGAAAAGAAAAGTATATTATAGAGATTGCAGGATTCTGAAGTACTGTGTGCCTTGTTTTTTAATCACACAAAATTAATGTGCAGGTACAGCAAGTGGTCAGGAAGATAAATAGAATATTGGTTTATTGGAAGGGGAATGGAAAATGCATTAAGTATGTTTTACTGCTACTCCACAGGGCCTTGTTGAGAGCATCTAGAGTTTTAGATTAGATTAGATTACTTACAGTGTGGAAACAGGCCCTTCGGCCCAACCAGTCCACACCGACCCACCGAAGCGCAACCCACCCATACCCCTACATTTACCCCTTTACCTAACACTATGGGCAATTTAGCATGGCCAATTCACCTGACCTGCACATCTTTGGACTGTGGGAGGAAACCGGAGCACCCGGAGGAAACCCACGCAGACACAGGGAGAATGTGGGCGGCACGGTGGCACAGTGGTTAGCACTGCTGCCTCACAGCGCCTGAGACCCGGGTTCAATTCCCGCCTCAGGCGACTGACTGTGTGGAGTTTGCACGTTCTCCCCGTGTCTGCGTGGGTTTCCTCCGGGTGCTCCGGTTTCCTCCCACGGTCCAAAAAAGATGTGCAGGGTCAGGTGAATTGGCCATGCTAAATTGCCCGTAGTGTTAGGTAAGGGGTAAATGTAGGGGTATGGGTGGGTTTCGCTTCGGCGGGTCGGTGTGGACTTGTTGGGCCGAAGGGCCTGTTTCCACACTGTAATCTAATCTAATCTAATCTAATCTCCACACAGTCAGTCACCTGAGTCGGGAATTGAACCCGGGTCTCTGGTGCTGAGAGGCAGCAGTGCTAACCACTGTACCACCGTGCCGCCCATCTTCATGCACTTCTGGCCTCTTTATTTGAAACAGTTCAAAGAAGTTTCAGTTGAATTATTCCTGAGATGAAGGACTTATTTTATGAAGAAAATTTGAACAGGTTCTTCCTATACCTTTTGGAGATTAGAAGAATGAGTGGTGATCTTATTGAAACATATACAATCCCGAGGTGACGTGGAAGGTAGATGTTGGACAGATGTTACCATATGTGTGGGAGAGAAGATTGAGAGGCACAGCTGAAAAGTAAGAAGTCTCCTTTCTAAATGGAAATGAGGAGAATTATTTTCTTTCACTGCATTGTTAAGCTATGGAATTCTCTTACCAAGTAGGCAATGGAGGCTAGATAATTGAATTTATTCAAAGCTGAGTTGGAGAGAGTTAGAAAGGTTATGGGGAGCAGTCATGAAAAAAGAGTTGAGTCCACAACCAGATCAGTCATGATCTTTCTGACTGTTGAAGCAGGTTCAAAGGCCTAAAAGGCCTACTCAAGCTCCTCAACCAGGCTGATTGCGGGAAAGGCAGGACTGACGTGTGAGGAGAGGTTGACTAGGTTAGGATTGCTTGCGCTGGAATTCAGACGAGTGAGGGGAGGATCTTATGGATACTTGTAAAATTCGAACACGATTAGACAGGATAGATGCAGGGAGGATGTTCCCAATGTGGATGTGTCCAGAACCAGGGTCATAGTCCAGGGATTCAGGGTGGACCAGTTAGGACAGAGATGAGGAGACATTTCTTCAACCAAAGATTGGTGAGCCTGTAGAATTCATTACCACAGAACGTAGTTGAGGCCAAAACATTGAATGAATCAAAGGTTATGGGGAGAAAGCAGGATTAGGCTATTGAGTTAGACAATCGGCCATGGTCATGATGAATGGTAGAGCAGGTTTGAAGGGCTGAATGGTCTCCTGCTTCTATTTTCTCTGTTTTTATGTTTCAACCTTATGTTAGAGTTCGGGTGAAGATTAGGGTTCCTACTTCTGAATACTAGTACATGTGTTCATCATCAATGTGTAAGCCAGGTGATATGTCACAGCATGATGATTAGTTAGTTATATTTGAAGATTGCATTTTCTGATAACATTTATTTATGATGATTTGGAGGTGCCGGTGTTGGACTGGGGTGTACAAAGTTAAAAAATCACACAACATCAGGTTATAGTCCAACAGGTTTAGTTGGAAGCACTAGCTTTCTGATGAAGGAGCAGCGCTGTTGGACTATAACCTGGTGTTGTGATTTTTAACTTTATTTATGATAATAATAATTTATATACAGTCCTGCGTTGATATGTGCCATTCAGTATGACTCTGTAACTGTATTTAACCTTACTCTTTGACTATAGAACATGCCTCCAATGCCTTGTGTAATGAGGTTGCTGGATGTCAGTTAAAAGAGCCACTAATATACAACCAAATGAGGCTGTCTACAACCCTGCATTGAAGCCCTTCAACTAAGTCTCAGCTCCCAGAAGAGGACAATCCAATTTACCTTGACATTCTGATCTCTCCAAGCTAATAGGCTGAGACCATTCATCTGTTTAAGAATTAACCAATTCAGCTGTCAAATCTTCATGGAAACAGTGAATAAGCTTGTTGATTGTGTTCATTTCTATCAAATTAAAACCATTAAACACCTCCTTTATAAGCTGCTTCAGTCTCTCTGATGTACCATCCTGAATTCATTAATCAATTGATAAATTAGTTTACTCATCAGTTTTGCACTTTCTTGGTACATTGTATTTATTCCTGCAAGTTACCTGTAATATTGCACTTTCTCAATGTCCCTCGACTGAAACTCATGTTTAATATTCAGACTATTTTTGGGAACAAAGTGGGTGAACAGAATAATCCAAATAAGATATATTGCAAATAGTTGGGAATAATATAAAGCAATGATATTGCAAGATTGGTGGACTTCAGGTTATGACAGTAATTGCAAAGACTGCTACCTCAATTAAAGTTCATCAGATATTGTAACTTGGATTGGTATTTAGAGTACAATGGGTTAAGTTTTCATCCTAAATAAGTGGACTATTTACTTCTTGTAAAGTCTATTGGATTTACATTCCATTGATGTGAAGGGAATGGAAATTGTTTTGGTTTTAAATCGAGTGGGTGACCCTCACCAACAGATTACCCATATCCATATGGAGACCAGTATTTACCCCATTGTCAATATAAAAACACTGGATGACTTTTCGTAAGACTAACCTTTCACCTTAAAAATATACCCCTGGTCTTGAAATCCCCCTTCCTCGGGAAAACTACAATTAACCCTAGCTACACCCCTCATTATTTTATAAACTTAGCGAGTTTTAAGATGATTCATAGCTCAGGGTGAGGCTCTGGATGTAAGTTTGCTCTCAGAGCTGGAAGATTCATTTTCAAATGTTTCGTCAGCATACTAAGAAACATCATCAATGAGCTTTCGTTGAAGCTTCACCGGAGGCTCTCTGACGAGGTTACCGAGTATGCTGACGAAACATTTGAAAATTAATCTTCCAGCTCAGTGAGCAAACTTACATCCAGATTCTATAAACTTGTCCTTAAATACTCTGCATCTTCTTTGTACTCCTAAACTGTTTGGTGTTCAGATTCTATTTCCAAGCTGAAAAAGTACATAGAATTCTTTTGTTTATGATGAAAAATGTCCTCTCAGTTTGCCGTAATTAACCTGGTCATCATCTGATATAACAATATTGGAGTTATCGTAAGTCATTGCATCTTCATCAATTCACCTACAACAGAACCAGGTGAAGCAAATTCCAATTGCATTGAGCTTTGGAAGTGATAGATCCCCAAGCCACACGTTCCTTAAAAGTATGTTACGTTTGCCATGGTGTCTCAAATTACTATGATTCTTTAAAAATGTTATTGTAAAAAAAATAATTATTTTTCACAGAAATCTGGCAGTACCACAGTTCAGAGCCATATATGAGCAGCTTGTGAGAAACTTTTCATTTGCCCTTCTCTTCATCCAAAAGAATATAACTCAGTTTTAATTTTTTTTGCATTGGTAACTTGACATATTCTCTGGAGATATTCAGACATCAATTATGTCCAGGATAAGTTCATCATGGACTAGATGCTAAGTACAGCTCTTGAAAATGTCTTAATGTTAATGTCAGCATCAGCTTGTCTTTATTACAGTAGTGTGAAATTTTTCATTTCCTCCAGCAGCCATAAGTCTTCTTGAAATGATTGTCAATTAGGCTCCATTCTCTGCTGTGAGCTATGTCAACAACTAAAGGGTTTCAGTGTCCAAATTCAGAAAGACCTTGATTCCATCTTATCGACAAAGTAAGAAATCATCTATCTAAATTGTTGCAGCAAACAAATTTTCAAAGCAAAAAAGAAATTATCCAAATATTGTCCAGCTTATACATGTGACAAATTTCCCAACACATGCACTTTATTTTTATATTCTAGACAGAGTGGATTGGTTAAGGACGAATAAATTGGATGATCTCTGTTGTGATTCATTTCAAAGTTGCACTGTCTATACACCTGTTGTCTTCTGGTTATTCCAGTAATGAAGCTGTGACAGTCTTTCTGTGGATCTGTGCTACAACTGATGTAAGTCAGCCATATAACAAGGCATCTTCCAAGCATAATATTTAGCTACCTGGATGCCTTCCAAGTAATAAGTTGGCAAGAAATAGAAGACATTAACCTTTGAATGTAACACGAAGAAAATTTCAATTGTGTTCTTCGTTGCTTCTATAATTTTGTAAACATTGCTGACACATCAGTACAAGTTTTGTCTTACAATATTATGCATATATTCTTCCTGCACACATACATTCTATTGAACAATCAGATGTGCAGATCTGGAAGTAGCACAAATGGCATTATAAGGTAGACTTTATTTGTGTTTTTTCTGTAATTGAAACTTCATCCATTGGAGTTCATATCAGAATTTTGGGCACAAAGACCATAGAGGTATAAAGCTGTCTTCAGCAGGTAAACCATCAAGGAGAGCTGAATTGTTCAGGAATGGAAATACTTCTCTTCCTGCTTGTACTCCTTTGCAAGCAAACCTCAGAGTTATTCTGTGAACAGCAGGAACATCACACAACCAATGTTCATATGACCAATAAAAGGCAATTGTAATCATATAGAAACATCACATGGCTTGCTGAAGACTTTGCCTATCCTTTAAAATGGATTAAAAGGTCTAATAGGTTCGATTTCAGAAGTTTGTTCTCAATTGCAGTGTTGGATGACTGGCTGTGTGGAGTTTGCACATTCTCACCACGTCTGCATGGGCTTACTCTGGGTGCTTCAGTTTCCTCCCAGAGTCCAGAGGTGTGCAGGTTAGGTGGATTGGTTATGTTAAATTGTCTATAGTGCTAGCGAGGTGGGTTAGCCATGGGAAATGTGGGGTTGTGGGGTTAGGGTGGGGGTCTGGGTGGGATGGTCTTCAGAGGATTGGCGCAGAATCGTCCCTTTCTCACTGTAAGGATTCTATGATTCCATGATTCTACCCGATTTGGTGAGGACGCTGAGCTAGTTTGGAATTTTATTTTTCAGAGGTTCGATGGGAAGTGTGGAATTTCCTTCTGAAATCCACAGAGATTAAAAATCTACCTTGGTATTTTAAGAGTAGTGTGCACATTCTCACTGCATTCTGCTCACCAATCACCCTTATTGATATCCCAAATGAAGCAAAAGACGAAAGTGGACAATTTGAGGATGGCCCTCTTCCTACGTGGCTATTACAATCTTCCCAATTTTCCGTTCCTCTTGAGGTGGGGGGAGGGTGGTCAGGTGTGGCTGTGGGTGGTTTTTCCTGTGGCACCTTCTCATAGCTGAGTTTAATGAGTTTTTCACTGCTTTGCAAGGTGTCACTACATTGCCACCTCAGTGAAATGTTGAGGTAATATTCTTGTGATAACCAATAAAGTCATTCAGCAATCACATCTAAATTTGAAAGTTGGGGTATAAATCTGGCAAATTCTGCATGAAAAAGGAATTTTAAATGATATTTTAGTTGCTATAATTGTACCATTAAAATTGCAGGATTTGTTTTTGATGACCTAAGGGGCAATGTTTTCACAGAGGGTGGTGCATGTTTGGAATGAGCTGCCAGAGGAAATGGTGGAGGCTGGTACAATTATAACATTTAAAAGGTATCTGGATGGGTATATGAATAGGATGGGTTGAGAAAGATACGGGCTAAATGCTAGCAAATGGGACTAGATTAAATTAGGATAGATATCCACATGGACGAGTTGGTCAGAAGGGCTTACTTCTGTGCTGTACATCTCGATGATTGTATGACTCCAAGTGACTATTTCTACCTATGTATTTAAGTGAAGATAAAACAAAATAATTGATCAATGTAATTGATTATATTCCACTGTGTTTTTGAGATCAGTTTTCCAGCCTCTGCCAAGTAAGTTTTTGATGGGGTTGGAGATCACACATAAAAATATGACAGGTTGGCGTTCAACCATCCCTCTTCACTCCCAAGCCGATCCCCGAAAACAAATGATGGATAAGGCACCCACTAGTCTGCCCATCCTTAGGTGTAATTAAGGCCCTTCAGTAGACAATTAATGGCTATTAAGAATCTCAATCTATCCCGACTGCCATAATCCAATGGACAGTGGATAATGGGGAGAATGGAATGGTGTTTTTTTTTTAACCAAAGGCCAGAGAAGAAGGGCTATATCGATTCTTTAGTGCATCCTGTGCACATTTCACCTTAAAGGCGTGCCTTCTTTCCCCACTTTGTGTTTTCCCAGCTCACTTTTTAAATAAGGTTTAATAAAGAATCAGAAGAGCCTATGGAGTATGCTGCAACATAACTGCGACCTCAGTAGTCATATGAGAGTGTCTCTCAGAGAAGGATGGAACTAAAGCAGCTCAAAGCAAAGAGCATTGCTGCACAATGGTACCAGAACTCCAGCTTCTATTATTCACCCATTAATCCCATCACCTCCTGCCCAGGGTGCCTGATCCCTCTCTGCTCTGGGATCCATATTGTCTTCTTCCTGGGGTCTCAGCAGCACTCACTACTGAGTTCTGTTGTTGCTGGGACTAAAGGAGCCAACTATCCATTAAATTGGTCAGAAGCTCTCAGGAATGGGGTTTTCTCAGGTAGTTAAGGACACACACAGCATCATTCTTCTGAGGGATTGCCTTCCTTAAAGTGTTTGTTTTGCAACTGACCTTTTTAAACTCTGGCCTTATGTACAATCCCATTTCAAAATAAACAAAGCTCTTTTAGAAAAATACAAATGCCTTCTTGTGGAAAATAAAGAATGAAATGAAACTTCCAGCATTGAATTTGTTAAAAAGATGAATTAACACATATTCTGAATATAAAGATATTGCAGTATAATTCTGATCACCTCCTTACATTAGTTGTTTAGCCCTATCCACATTTTTAACTAAAACAGTTGAAAGTGCCAGTGAATATTCAATTCAAATACTTTTAAATATTAGATAATAAAAACACAATCATTATTGGAGGAGGAAATAGAGAGCTAACCTGATATGAACATTTGAGAGAGTGGTTCTGTCAGGTATTGAGAGCTTACAGAGAGCTATTTGCTTGTTCAGCATTAGGAACATTAAATCAAATTAGGCTCTTTTTCTGGTCTGTTGAATAGTAAATGTGCATTATTATAGTGCTCTTTCCTGTAAGTGTGGCTTTATAGTGGCTTTGGTTCAGCTGTTCAGACTTTAGGTGGATTAACCTTTATCCCTCACTTCAAGAGAATAGGCCGTGCATGGCTTGGCTCGCTGCAAAAGCTCATATGATTACTGATTTCTCAAACACGAGTAGTTGACCCTAAGTGATGGTTTTCTTTCTTTCCCTCCTCAATCTTTGCAGATGATGTACTAAACAGGCCATTAGCTGCCCACTCAAAGGCTTTGTTTCAATCCTCCGGGTCATGCTCTGGTCTTCTTGGCACCAAGCTTTCAGTGCATTTTGTTTGATGAACCAGATTTGAATAAAATAGAAGGAAGTAAATGAGTCCTGGAGGTATTTCCACATATGGTAGCAACCATCCAGCCTGTCCTTCTACACGTTGTTAGCCAAACATTATACACTGAGTATATCTGTTTCTGTGCAAATCTTTTCACATCTGAGAGATTCCAATTTGAGACTATCTGTTGGCAGTTTACAGGCTAAGCTTTGAAATAGTTAGGTTACATAATATTGTCTTCTTCCTTCATTTTAGCAATGGGCTTGAAATCCAGATTTCTTTTAAAAAAATGTATCAATGAGGTTATCCATTCATATATTGATAGTCTGCATACTGGCCAAGATATTGCAAGCTGACATAAGGATGCACCCCAATACTGATGCTTTTATGCCGCGAACTTAATTGAAACCTGCAAAACTCATCTATTTCCCATTAGTACGTGAAGGAAGGCAACTCCCCTTTCCATTCTGGGGAGCAATTGAACTCAAAGATAAATTATTGGCTTGCTTGAAGGGACTACTAGATTTAAATGACATTTTCTAATTGGGAAAATGGATCTTTAAAAATGTGGTCCCATTTGTTTACCATCAGGAGTTATCAGGAGGAAATGCGTAAATCAAGAAATTACATTTTAATGTGCAGTAATTTTTCAGTCTCACAAATCACTCCATTCTCCAGCAAAAAAAAAGATAAAGATTATCTTATGAGTTATAGAAGTCTATTCATATTATTTCTTTCATGAAGAAATTCATATAAATATATATTGCTGAGATGAACATTATAACCATTACAATAGGCCTGTAATCTTGTTTTATACTGAGGGGCTGATATTTCTAATCATACTTTTCCAATTTGTCTGCAAAAATCAATGAGCAGTTAAAACAACATTTTAAAACTAATATTGTGCCATTTAGAGTGCAGATGGGTTTCTGACTTTTGCTGAATTACTGTTCAGCAGGAAGGTTAAGTTAGCAATCACACAGCTGACCTCTTTCTCTACCACTGGGCCATGTGATCAAGAAAATAATAAAAAACACGCAGCCACTATGGCTTCAACTCTCACACGATGAGGTGCAGTGGGTTACAATCCTGCTGGGAGTTCAGCAAACGTCAAGCCTGGTCAAACAAAGATCAAGAAAAAAATCAACTTCAGGTCAAGCCACCACAGTAATGTTCACTCAGCACCAAAAATTCGAATAACTACTCTCAAAAAAATCCAAGTATAAATGTTATATTGTATATTAGTAATTATGATTACTATCATTAGAAAAGCAATACCAATCAATTTTATGTTGGTTTGTGTGTGGTGCTGAATGAACACTTCAAATAATTTAACTTTCTTTCTTTGAATGAAAAAAAAGTGTGCAAGGTCAAGCTAAGCTCATATCAAATGTTTGGTTCTGACCCAGTGTGATAGTGGATTAACCTTTCCTCACTTCCAATAAAATCATACAGGATGGGGCCAAACTACAAGAAAATTGTTTCTTGTTTTCTGTGATTTGTATGCTGCAGAATCCTACATTATGGTTCAAAGGCAGCATGAATTGTGTGAAATAGCTGTACAAATCATGATTCTCACAGACCAAGGGTACTCATGCTTACGATTAGTCAATCCATTCCACCATTTTGTGAATATTTGGAACAGAGCTGAAGAGGTTCGGACACAACATGACTTGACTTGATTTATTGTTGTCACATGTACCTACATACACTGAAAAGCTTTGTTTTGCGAGCAGTACAGGCAGACCAGAGCAAACAAGGCATACAGATCGCTTAGGCAGAGCAAGGTGCAACGGTTATAAGAAATGTGAGAATAAGACATGCTGTAGAGAGCTCACAAAGTTTCGCCCAGTCTTGGCACAACCTTGAATGAAAGCTTGCAGCAAAGGGGTTGGCAAAATAATTGTGAATGGACTTTAGAAAAATACGGGCTGAAAATATAATGGAAATTTGTAAAGCAAAGCTTGTTAATGCTAAAAGGTTGAGTGTGCGGTGCTGGAAAAGCACAGCAGGTCAGGCTACATCCAAGGAGCTGGAGAATCGATGTAAGCCCTTCATCAGGAAGGAGGCAGGCATCTTGCTGGACAGCAGTGAGCCATGTCAATCTCACACTGACACCATGTACCTGCAGTTTTGGCAGCAAACTCATGGCATGTGTGCAAGGTCTGAAAGCCTGAGGTGAGTAGTCCTTATTGAGGTCCATGGAGACATCTGTCAGCTGGGGGGAGTACTGGCTGAGTAAGACTCAGACAGCAGTATACAGTAGAGTATCAATGGGAATGAGGTCTTGCAGGAGGAAGGGTTCATCACAGGCAACAATACCCTGGCTTTAAAGTGCAGATGATCCCATTTGTTATGATCATTCCGTATGCCAGTGGCTGGGGGTGCAGGGGTAAAAGTAGATGGGTGAGGAAAGGAGGAGACTTGCAAAGCTTAGTGCATCCTATAAACCACAATATCAGATAGGGGAACTCAATGTTTGACAATTTATCCGCACATAGAGGCAAAGACTGGACACGTGCCCAAAACGTTTCCACTGTCACCTTCTAGCATGCTAGAAATTTAAATCACACGTGAAAGAAAATAGCTGTAATCACACTCAGAGTGGGAGGAGGTGAGTGGCTCATTCCGTGAGAGAGATGGCTACAGGATACAATGAGGTCAGACTGTATCAAAGGCAAGACATCACACACAGGTCCACAAAGTGTATAGACACAGGCCCACACAGACCTGTAATGTCCCTAATCCCTAGCTGTCCTGATGTATTTGCTCCTTATGTGCTATACACCTCACTCCCCCACACATTGCTGACCACTTCCCTTAGTACCAACACATTTGCACTAAAACATCAGGGATAGATGCTGCCAGACCTCAAGCATCCCCTGTGTTTGTCTCAGATTTCCAGCATCTGCAGTAATTTACCTTCATTCGAATGTGTATTTTATTCTACTGAAGAGAAGGTCCTTGATATTTTTGCAGCCCGGCTGACCATGCCTCCAGACCTGGGTGGTAACCTCAGGAGCAGTCTGCCAAGGGAGGCACCTTCTCCAGGAGAAAGACACACTTCCTCTGGTCCACCTTGTCCACCAGGGCTTCCAGTTTGGTGTTGGAAAGTTGTGTCATCAAGTTTCCCCTTTTCACACATCCTTGGAAAGACTGTCTTTTGAAGAGAAGAGCTGGGAACCTTTGGAACGCCACTGCTTTCCCGGGTGCATCTGATGAGTGATGAGTTTTTCCAAGAACAGCAATTACTAGAATGGGGCTAGAATTAGACAACAGGGTTGCCACAGAGGCAAGGTAGGTAGTTAATGTGGCAAGTTTGGTAATAAAAAGTGCTTGGTCTTGCAGAAAGAACTCGACAAAAATGACACTTAGCCAAACAATTTAAAAAGTCAGCCTTTTGGTTATAATAAAGTTTTTTTGTCAAGGTCACATATGGCAGACTGATCAGAACTTTAAAATCCCATGAGATCCAATGACAAATGATAAGTTGGATATGAACTTGCAAGAGTGGTTTTCAGAAGCAACGGGTCATGCTCAATGGTAATTGTGTCAGGAAGTCTGTTCCCAGTGGAGTTTTGTAGGATTCACTACTGGGTCCCTCGCTTCTCATGGTATATGTCATTAATTGAGAATGTCATGACAGAGATAGGTTGAAGTAGATTACAGTTGATAGCTGCAGACCGCAGGAAGATATCAATTGATCAAGCAGAAAAACTGCTATCAGAATTGGGGAGGAGAAGCAAGGTGAGAGAAGTCACAATAAATAAGAAGGTGTAGTGGAGCAGAAAGACCATGGAGTATATGTCTACACATCCCTAAAGATATCAATACAGATAGGCAAAGTGATCAAGAAGACCAACAGAACACTTTGTTTTATTGGTCTAGACCTAGAGAGCAAGAAAAGGGGTTTGTGTTGGAAATGTATAAAACACTAGTTAGTCACAGCCAGACTACTGCATGCAGGCCTACCACAGGCAATATTGGGATTGAACCCACACCCCATACTGTTGGCATCATTCTACAACACACTGGCTATCCAGCCCACTGAGCCAACAAACCTTTCAACATGAAATTATGATGGTTCTCAATAGAGTGAAAAGGAAGGAATTGTTTCAATAATGAAAGGGTCAACAACTTGGGGAAATAGACTTCAGATAAATGGTGGAAAGATTGAGGAAAATTCCTTTTCACCAGTGGGTTGGGGATAGTCTTTTGGAATTCATTGTATAAGAGTGTGGTAGAGATGGAAACTCTCACCACTCTTAAAAACCAGTTGGATATGCAGTAGAGATGCTGTAGGCTGAAGTACTGTGGCTGACAAGCTCCTTTTCTCACACAATGGACTGAATTCCCTCCTCTATGCTGTAAATCTTTCTAGGTTTCCAGCTGTGGGCTACAAGAGACCATAAGCCAATAGCGTTTGTGGTGGAACAGCATTTCAAATCAAATATGGCCTGGTTGGAAGTGGCAGAAACAATCAGTAACAGCAGTATGCCCTCAAACATGCACTCATGCACACTGCTTTATGAGATGGTGTCATGTTGGTCTTGATAACGTATTGAAGGTGTTCGCTTCTGTGTGGGGCTGTGGTCAGACTGTTTCTAATCTAAATTTACAGCATCTTACATGGATTCATGCAGATTTTGAGTAAAGTAAAATGTAATTCTACAAGTATAAATTCACCCCACAAACTTGTGTGCGCGTTGTTGGTGGTGGTGGGGGGGGGGGGGGGGGGGGGGGAAGAAGAGAGAAAGAGTATGAGTGTCATTCTAAAAGGTGAGAGATTTAACAAACAATTCAAGCCTTTTCCATATATAATTTCAGTTACATCACACTGTAAACTTTTGCGATAAATTCTGTGTTTTACAATCTTATTCTCCACAACCACCTGATGAAGGTGCAGTAGTCCGAAAGCGAGTGCTTCCAGATAAACCTGTTGGAGTATAACCTACTGTTGTGTGATTTTTAGACTTTCCCAACAAGTTTCACACACATCACTCCTCAGGAAAATGAATCATGTTACACATCTCATACACAAAGCTAATACACATCGTCTTGTTGTTTCATACCAATCCTCACGATCGTTCCTCACAGGCGAAGTTCAGAAAAGATGTAAAAGGGTGGAGGATTTGATCTATAAGGAGAGGCTGAGAAGGCTGAAGCATCTGAGATCAAGGGGTGACCTTACAGAGGCTTATAAAATCATGAGGGGTATGGATAGGGTAAATAGCCAAGGTCTTTTCCCTGTGGTGGAAGAGTCCAGAATTAGAGGGCATAGATTTAGGGTGAGATAGGAAAAATTTAAAAGGGACCTCAGGGCAACTTTTTCATGCAGAGGGTGGTGCATGTATGGAATGAGCTGTCAGAGGAAGTATTGGAGGCCGGTACAATTACAACATTTGTAATGTTGTAATTGTACGGCGGCACGGTGGCACAGTGGTTAGCGCTGCTGCCTCACAGCGCCAGAGACCCGGGTTCAATTCCCGACTCAGGCGACTGACTGTGTGGAGTTTGCACATTCTCCCCGTGTCTGCGTGGGTTTCCTCCGGGTGCTCCGGTTTCCTCCCACAGTCACAAAGATGTGCGGGTCAGGTGAATTGGCCATGCTAAATTGCCCGTCGTGTTAGGTTAAAAGGGGTAAATGTAGGGGTATGGGTGGGTTACGCTTCGGCAGGTCGGTGTGGACTTGTTGGGCCGAAGGGCCTGTTTCCACACTGTAAGTAATCTAATCTAATCTAATCTAATCTAATCTAATCTAATCTAATCTAATCTAATCTAAAAGGCATCTGGATAGGTATATGAATAGGAAGGGTTTAGAGGGATATGGGCCAAGTGCTGGCAAATGGGACTAGATTAGGTTAGGATATCTGGTCAGCATGAATAACTTGGACTGAAGGTCTGGTTCTGTGTTGTACATCTCTGACTCTAAGTGTCATCATTCCCTCCTCTCCACACAATCTATTTTTCTTACTCATAATTCTTCCCCGCAGGAGGAAAATGCACAGAACTCCAGTGAAAGATAGAGAATCACTGAGGGTCAAAACAGTTAGACATAGGAGCAGGAGGCTATTCATCCCATTCAGTCTGCTCCACCATTCAATGAGATCATTTCTGTTCTGACAATTATCAACTCCACTTTCCTGCCTTTTCTCCAGAATCCTCGATTCCCTTACTGATTATAAATCTGTGACTCTCAGCCTTGAGTATACTTGATGACCTTCTGCAGTAAAGAATTGCACATACTCACTACCAGCTGAGAAGAAATCCCTCTTCATCTTTGTTTTAAATGTGTATGCCCCTTATTCTGAGATTATGTCCTTTGTCATAGACCCTCACACAAGGGAAAACAGCTTTCTGTATCTGTCAAGTCCCCTAAGAATCTTTTTTCAATGTATTTCAATAAAATTGTCTCTCATTCTTTGAAACTCCAATGAGTCCAAGTCCAACTTACTTAACATCTCCTCATAAGACAGTCACTCCATACTCAAGATCAGCCTTGCGAATCTTAGATAAGGGGCCCAAAATTGTTTACGGCATTCCAACTGTGGTCTGACTGGTACCTTGTATAGTTTTAGTAAAACCATCCTATTTTTATTTTTCATTCCCTTTGAAATGAAGGTCATTTGCCTTCCCTATTACCTGCTGAACGTTTATGCTAATGCTTTGTGATTTATCTTGTTATGGATCAGACCAGACACCCCTCAATATATTTTAAGGTGGTAATCTGGACCATAACTACTACTTATTTTAAAGTAGATGTGAAGAAGTACTATGTTCCAGATAATCAAACTACTCGATATTAAGCAAAACACAATTGATTTAAACACTATAGTTAAAATTCAAACAAAAATAAGAGGAATTTAGAATAACTTACACATTGGAAAACTTAACCAAATAATATATACAGTACCTATTAATAATCAAGTGTTCCAAGATAGTACCATCCCATAAACGCACCCCTTAGAATAAAGGCAAATTCAGACACAGATTCAAACATGCAGTTCTCTGATCCAGGAGAGAAAAAAAATCGAGAAAATTCAGAGAATAGCAGCCAGGAAATATTCACCAAAGCTTCCAAATTGTTTGAAACCCAAAGGCCTCTGCTTAAAACTAAACATAAAAATTAAAACAGAACTGCTGACCACACCCAAGCTGCTTCCATTGTTCCAACTTTCAAAAAGTCCCAAAACCTCACAAATTGTTTACTTTTCTTTACAAAAAGCTCAGCACGATTACCTTATGACGTTTCTTTAAAAAGGACCAAATAACCTCCTAAAGTGACAGCTTCATGAAATGTACATTGCCTTCCACATCCCTCTGTGCTGTGGTTTTCTGTAGTCTTTTTCCATTTAAATAACATTCAGCTCATCTATTCTTCCTGCCAAAGTGCATAACCTCACATTCTTCCACATTATATTCCATCTATCAACTTTTTCTTGCTCATTTAATCAGTCTACATCCTTCTGTAGACGCTTTACATTATCCTTATCACTGGCTTTCCCACCTATTTTTTGATCATCTGCAAACTTGGCTATAATACAATTACTTTCCTCTTCCAAGTCAGTATTTAATATTGTAAATAATGACAGCCCCAGCACTGATTTCCATGGCATTTCATTAGTTACAGGTTCCATCCTGAAAATGAACCCCTTATCTCAACTCTGTCTTTTATGAATTAGTCAATTTTCTCTATATCACCATCAGCACCATTGGCTCTCATCATGTTAATTAGGCTTACGTGCAGTGCCTTATCATGTGCCTTCTGAAAATCGAAGTATCCACAGCCATCCCTTTTTCTATCCTATTTGTTACCTCAAAAATTCTAATAAATTTGTCAGGCATAATTTTCCCTTCATGAAGGCATGCTAGCTTTGCTTGTGTGTCTCATACACTCATATTGTATTTCTAAATAAACTTCTTTATAATAGACATTAACATTTTCCCAATCAGATTTCTTCCCACAATCCAAAGTTGTGCACATTAGGTGAATTAACCATGCTAAATTGCCCATAATGTTCAGGGACGTGGAGGTTGGGGTTAAATGTAGAGGAATGAGTTTGAGTGGGTCGGAGGGTCGGTGTGGACTTGTAGGGCTGACGGACCTGTTTCCACGCTGTAGGGATCCTATGAATAACAGACATTAAGCTAACTAGCTTACACTTATCTTTTTATTGTCTCCTTCCCTTTTTAAATATGGGTATTAAATTAGCAGTTTTCAAATTCTCTAGGTCTTTTCTAAAATCTAAGAATTCTTGGAAGATTACTATCAGTGCATCTACTAGCTCTGTAGCTGCTTCCTTTAATATCCTCGGATACATCCCATTACTTCTAGAAGAGTTATCAGTCTTTCGCCCCATTAGTTTCCCGACACTATTTCTCTAGTTAATAGTTATTGAATTTATGTTCTGCACCCACCCCTCCACTTTTGCTCTTTGATTATTTCACAATTTTGGAATGCCATTAGAATATTCTACTGTGAAGACTGATGCAAATTATTATTCCATTCCTATGCCATTCCCTAGCTCCCCCTTGTTATTTCCCCAGCCTTGTTCTCTAAAGGGCTCAAGTTAACTTTGGCCTCTCACTTCGTTTTTATATATTTAACAAAGCTCTTGCTTTTCATCTTGATATTACTTACAGGTTTACCCTCAGAGTTTATCTTTGCCCTCTTAATTTTCTCACTTTCACTTAGTTTTTAAAACTTTCCTAAACTTCGGCTTTACCACTAATCTTTGTGACATTGTACGTTTTTCTTTCAATTTGACATTTTACATAACTTCCCTGGTTATTCACAGTTGGTATATCTCCTTCCTAGAATTCTTCTTTCTCATTAAGCTATATTTTTATTGTTAGCCATGAACCATTTTTTCTAAATGTTAGCAACTGTCTTTGCCGCTAAATTCCTTTCCCAGCCCACTCCATGTAGCTCTGCTCTCAATCCTTTTTAAACTGAACACAGTTGCGTCAGAGCCTTGGACTTTGCTAAATTCTTGCGTTGTTTATCAAACCAGTCTCATTACATATCACCAGATCCAAAATACCCTGATCCCTAGTTGGATCCACAATATATTGTTCTGGGAAACTGTTCCAGATACACTGAATTCTTCCTCATAGTATTTTCTGCTAATCTGACTATCTTAATCTACATGAAGATTAAAGTTACCCGTTCTGCCTCGTTTACAAGCACTCATTATCTTTTGATTTATTCTCTATAGATAATGTTGGGGCTGGGAGGTGGGCTATAGTCAACTAATATATTTGTCCCTTATTATTTCTTACCTCCACGCATATGGATACTATATCATCTAATCCAGAAAATCACAATTCTTGCTGTCACATTTAGTCCATCCATATTAAAAATGCTGTGCTACCATCAATTTCTGCCTATCCTAATGGATAGCAGGCTAAGGGGTCCTCCCCTCCTGCTCTATGACAGCTTGTAATTAAGGAGAGTATAAGTAGCTACTCATTCAACTTTTCAGCACAGTCTAGCCAGAACATTTGGAATTTGCTGTGTGCGCATGTGCACATATACAACTACCCACATGCAGCTGTGCGGACTGTGTGTAAGAGACGGAGCCTTGGACAGGTATAGGAAGAGCCACAAAAGACAGAATCAAAATAACAGGGATTCACTGGACATCAGAGTCAACACACTGGCAACATGTTCTCGAGAAAGAGCATGTTTAAGATCTCCATAAGCAGCAAGACATCAAGGTGTGTAGCAATCCTAGTCCTAGTTACAGCTAATGGCACCAATATTCAGAATAGAGTTGTTATTGGAATAGAATGGTGGTAAATAGAATGGGAGTCCTCTGACTAGCAGGCTGGCAAGTTGATTGTTTAAACGCAAAAATATGATATTCAATATCGGCTGATTCCTGGCTTTATTGCCCAGTGTATTGTTAGGCATTAAAACAAACTATTACAGTAAAATGTAGCAAAATACTAATTCAAACTGGTTTCAAAAGATTTAGAAGTTGCATTTACAGCAGTAAAATCTGAAAAAATTCCAAATATTGTTCCAATAGCTATACACTATCACCATTGGTTCTAGATGTTGAATCTTAGACTGAAGCTATTTTTTTATTCTGTATAGTTTTAACAGTAGTCAGGAGCTCTGCATGAAAGCAGAAGTCAGGCAGTCCTTGAATTTGAATTTTTTTCAAATTAGGAATCAGGACTGTGACATGACATTCTACGACAACATTCATGATCATGTAGGAACTGGTGGGGAAGGGAAGAATATGAATAGCAAGGTGTTAGAGGGATATAGGCCAAGTGCTGGCAAATGGGACTAGAATAGATGGGGATATCTGGTTGACATGGACGGGTTGGACCGAAGGGTCTGTTTCTATGCTCTACATTGCTATGACTCCATGACTCTAACATCAGACAAGCACTCATTTACAAGAACAGTAGTTGGTTTTTAATCCCTTCACAGGAAACACACGAGTTTTTTGTCCAGACTTTCTTTCACCTCACATTATGCCCACAATCTGGGGATGTAACTTACAAGGAGATAGTTCAGTTTAGCATCGTCTCTCTTCCTCTGAAGTCACTGTCTGAAATTCCTTGATATCCTTTCAGGTTTGACATCTCAAAACCTCTCTTGAAGTTGGGTGTAATTCACACAACCACTGAATTACATCCTCAGCCAGCTCTGCCTTACATGTACTTTTTTAAAGAAATAACAAGCTGCCTTACTTTCAAAATGTCAATATGTCTCTCAGTAATTTGGGGCCATGATCCCTAATAATGAAAAGTAAAACTTCATCATAATCTGTTACACTCTTATTTTAGGGAAAAAAAAATACATGGGGAAATTGCAAAGCAGCTTTTCTCTGTTTATATTTATGACTTAAATATTGGCCTGAGTGGAATACGCAGAATAAAACCTGCCGGTCCTGTGGCTTCTGACAATGATTGTACACTTTGAATAATGCAGAATGAAATATGATTATTTCTTATTCTAATATATTTGCAAATAACTGAAGTTTGGGTTTAGCAGGAACGTTTAGATATTTTAGAAATGAGAGGTAATACTAAAATGTTATCAAAATATTCAGGCATATTCAAAATAAATAATTTTAAAACCATATCACCTGTCCATTTTCAGTTTACTTTGTCAATATTATTCATTGGTTTTTCCATATTGTCTCAATGCTGGTGATGCATATTTCCCATAGGATTTTCCAATTTACGTGTATAGCCTGTGGTTCTGTAGTTCCGAGCTCTGGCCAACAGATGACAGTTTAGAGCAGATTAATGAATCATCATCTGAAAATTGTGAAGTATTGTGATTTTCAGAGACCTACAAAGGAAAAGCCACAGGCAAAGTCATATGCAAAAGGAGACTAGAACAGTCATCCACAGGACTCATCTGTCAATTATTTTTAAACAACCTTTGTACAAATGCAAATTAAAACTGCTTTAAAACCCTAAGCACACTATACAGATGTATTATATGAATATTAAATCAGAAACTGAGTTTGTAATAACCCATGTCAACAAACAACCCACTTCAACAGTCAAAATGTAAGAAGTTTGGCCAATTTTCACTTTTGTTCCTATTCTGTGCAATAAACATAACATATTATAATTCTGACTTGCCTTTGGTAATATTTATGTAATTTCAATAAATTAGGACAGAAAATGTATCATTGTGATTGTGAACAAGAATCAAAATAACATCGGCATGAACCAATGTTCTGAAAAACTGCTATTCTAAATACGTAATTTGGAGCAAGTCTCATTCATCATTTATTATAGACTCAGAGGTGTACAGCACAGAAACAAACCCTTTGGTCCAACTCGACTTTGCCGACCAGATAGCCCTAATCAATCTAGCCCTATTTGCCAACATTCGGCCCATATCCCTCCAAATCCTTCCTATTCATGTACCTATTCAGATGCCTTTTAAATGTTGTTATTGTACCAACTTCCACCACTGCCTCTGACAACTCATTCCATACATGCACCACCCTCTGCAAGAAAAGGTTGCCCCTTGGGTCCTATTTAAATCTTTCTCCTTTCATATTAAACCCAAGCCCTCTAGTTTTGGATTCTTGGACCCTGTAAAGACCTTGGCTATTCATCCTATCCATGCCCCTCATGATTTTATAAACCTCAGCCTCCAATGATCTAGGGAAAATAGCCCCAATCTATTTAGCCCCTTCCTGTGGCACTCATACTCAGAGTTTTATTTTCAGAGTTCCTCAAATGACTGTGTGCGTCAGTACTTTTAAAGAATCACGATTAAAAGTTCTGTTTGATCATTTAATGTATGCGGCTGATGGTTTTCAGTGAAGAGCTGATTTCATTGGCACATAACTAAAATGAGTTTATTGCCATTTCGCAAGTGGATATTCAAAAGCAGCTGTATTCATATTAATAGAATAGATCCCCCTTTTTTTTTAAATGTGAGGTTGTAAGTTATAGCCATTCTTGCCACTATTTCTGATGAGTTTGTTGGAGTGACAGGTGAAAACAGTTATGATTATACATAATACATCGCACGATCACAATGGATGGGGATGTATTTTATATTGACTCCTAAAGCTTTGGGACATGAATTCCCCAATTTGAAAAATTCTGCTCAAGTTATATATCCCCATTCTTTTCCTATTTATGAATTATTAGCTGGCAGACTCCACAATGATCCAATCACTAGCATTCTCGATGGTCTCCATCTCCAAAACATCCAGTATATCGAATATTTGCTTTTGAACATCTGTGTCAGGTATGCAAGCAACACACATAACACATTATTCCATACTCCATTATTCCATACTTCCAAGAATTGAGAATCACCACACCTTTATGCTCTGGGAGCCACTTAAGGTCCAGTGAGTAGGAGTGACATTAATGACACTGTTAAGATTTTGGGAAAACCTACTAGCTTCCATACTAAGTTGACTTGAGTCATAAAATACTAGATTTAATACACTCAATTTTATAACTCACCAATTTAAAATCTAGGTTATTAATTCAGCATCACCGAATTATCATGTTCGCCCAATCAAGTTCAATGACAAACTAACCATTTGACTTTAAATATAATAAAGCCTGACCACAAAAAGTCAAGCAGTGATATATTAAATGGCAGTGACTGAAACTCTGGTCAAAGGGACAGGTACTTAAAACAAGCAAGTGATATGAACTGCAGCAAAATGATCTGGTTATACATTGCAGATTTGGTGGCATGAGGATGTCATTTGGCAAAGTCAGAAGGCCAGAAGTGAATTTGGTGTAAACAGAGAACAATTGAAAGAGCTGATGCAACATTGCTCTCACTGCATTAGTTCTGCCATAAGTTGTCGTGCACTTAATTCAGAGTTGATATTCCCTCCAGCTCTCAGTCTAATTATGGAAATTTTTTGCAGTCAGCAAAGAGAGCTCTCGGTATTCTCTCACGGCAGATCAGACAAAAACATGACAGCCTGTTATTGGGCTCTGGAGTCTAATTATTAAAGAAGGCAATAGGTGTATATTTCTCCAGTATTTGGACCCACATTTGAGCAATTTTGTTCATGTGATGTAACAAACATTCTTTTTAAATAAGTTTCCTATTTCATCGCATATAACAGAGGAACATCTCCTGCAGAGTTTGAGAAAATCTTTCAGACCAGTCAGCAAAGGATTTATTGGTGCTGCAGTTCAATTGAATAACATCAAGTAGTAAAATTGCTGTGATCTTGTAACAACGAAGACATATAGAAACACAATTCCCTTGTATTGGTAGTAAACTGCACGAAAGACATGCAGACATTTTGTGAAAAGTACTAAATATCGATTAACCAGCCTAAAAGATTGGAGCAGAGGGAAGATTTGCAATGTATAGTAGTGAAATCTTGCCATCCTTTAAGGTTTTCTTACACTGGGACCGAAAAATGGATTCCATACTCAGTATTGTCACCTTGTTGACCATTCATATGACTTTGCTGAGAATATCGTCTATTGGACGATGGAAGATGGGCTAGGCACTTGGCAGATTCTGGATTAGTGCTGATCCACTCCACCCTCCTCCCTGACCTATCACCTTCATCCCCTCCCCCATTCACCTATTGTACTCTATGCTACTTTCTCCCCACCCCCACCCTCCTCTAGCTTATCTCGCCACCCTTCAGGCTCTCTGCCTTTATTCCTGATGAAGGGCTTTTGCCCGAAATGTCGATTTTACTGCTCCTCGGATGCTGCCTGAACTGCTGTGCTCTTCCAGCACCACTAATCCAGAATCTGGTGTCCAGCATCTGCAGTCATTGTTTTTACCTAGGCACTTGGCAGGCCCAACTGGAGGATGCACTCACAGGTGCATGATGGAAGATGAGGGTTGCTGCAGTAGTCTGAAAAACAGGACTCGAGGTATAAGGAAATCTACATAATATTTGTGGCCACAACTGCGAAGTATCACTGGGGATGGCAACATCCATTACAGGATCTGGAGATTTGGCCCTGGAGATTGTCCTCAGGAGATCACCTTTCCTCTTGGTCTGATTCATGCCCCTCTGAATCCATGCTGAACTATAGCCATGCCCAGTATTTGCCAAATTGAATACAAATGGAAACTTCCCAGAATTACTGTCTTAACATTAACTGTCTTTACATTAAATGATATTAAATATTCTCTAGTGCATCTTATTACAATTCTCTTGTGTGAGGTGTGTTCGTGATTTTAAAAGAAGCTTGGCTGTAATAGTTTTTGGCCACAAACATCTGAGCACCATTTGCTTCAGATTCTCCTTTTGATTTCATTTTTATATCTTATATATTTTTTCATGCAAACTTACATTAAACTCAAACATTTCAACATAAAACATGTCAAATAATTTTAATGTGAAGAATTTGGTCATAATTTACTGGCTGTGCAGATGTTATCTGTGACTTTTTTAAAAAATTCATACCTCCAAAATCATCACTAGTATGAATGGCTCCACAGTAACAGCAAAAGCTAGCCTACAATCCTTAAAAGGGAAATACTTTGACAATCATTTTAGTGCACATGCAGATGACACCAAAATTAGTTGTGTAGTGGACAGTGAAAAAGGTTACCTTAAAGTGCAACGGAATCTTGCACTTCTGATTCTCAGATGGGCCAGGGGCTAAGGAGGAGTGCAGGTGGAGTTGAGTTTAGATAAATGCAAGGTGCTGCATTTGGTAAGGCAAACTTTATACATTTAACGGGAGGGTCCTGGTGAGTGTTGTCGAACAGAGACCTCAGGGTGCAGGTGCATAGTTCCTTGAAAGAGGAGTTGCATTTGGTAAGCTTGCCTTCATTGGTCAGTTTACTGAGTATAAGAGTTGGCATATCATGTTGCAATGTACAGAACATAGGTGAGGCCACATTTAGAATACTGCATTCAATCGTGGTAACCCTGCTTTTGGGAAGATGTTGTTAAACTTGAAAGACTTCAGAAAAGATTTACGCTGTTGAATTGGAACTTGCCTTGAAGTAGTACATGCTTCCATCCTGCTATCTTATATTTTATTTCCAAAAGGTGAAGGAAAAGTCACCATACTTGTCCCAGATCATAGGGCTGCTGTCTCACTGGACAGAGATGACTGATGGTGGTTTAACTGAAGGGTCATCATACCTCAGACAAGGGAAAAGGTTCAGAAGGAGAATCCTTCATGGTACCCTTAGCAGGTATTGGAATTGAACTCAACCTGCATTGCTAACCAGCCAACTATTATTTTCTTTCTATTGGTCAAACAAAAAAATCTGAATCAACCAATTGAAAATAGGAGCTGAACAGGTTTCAAATGTATCATACTAAACCTGTGCAGGTATGATGGGCTGAAGGGCCACCTTCTGTACTATAACACTTCCATGAATCTGTGAAATTGTAACATTTAAATAATATGGTGACGTACTGGAGCTTAAAATCGCTAAACGTTTATTATGAAATGCATTTACTAACTAATACAGCTTCATCAATTGTTCTACAGGATTCTAATTCATCTGGTTGGAATAAATATTTCACAGTTGAAGTAGAATATTGCATCTAGTATTTCATCAAAAAGATAAAATTGAAGCTACATTGTCACCTTTACTGTTTGGTAAATCTTTGGCTTTTCAGGTTATTTTCAGAGAACCTTCTGAGATAATATAGTGATGTTTTTGAAAGGTTGCATTTCTGCAACATGACTGCAAGCATCTGGTCTCACAGGAAAGCAATTGTTTTTAATCCCTTATGCACGTGACTGATTATTGAAAGATTCTTTCAACATCCCTGTTATAATACTTTGCAAGCTAAATATATGGATTTCATCTTTGAACAAATAATTCCAATGGTTTGCAATGTTGGAAATACACTTGTTCTGCACAGCTAAATCGATCTCAAAATTCTCTCAGAATCAAAATGCAAATTCAGGCGTGCCTCTAGGTTTCCTTATCAAATGAAGACCAGAAGATAAATCTCGAAATGGTCAAAGAGGAGCAATGGATGCAGTTCATTTTAATTATAATTTTTAACAGCCCTGATAATTTTAAGATTAGTCAGTATTTTGTACATCATACATGCCTTTACATACACCTACTTTAATTCTCACCTTAAAACGTGGAAAATACGGACCTTTGAGATATACAATAATAGATGCACTTTGCAAACTAGCACTCATCTGATACTACACCATTGGTGTATCATCTCAGTGCAAGGCAGATATAAAACAAGTTTTAGCAAGACTTAACACTTAATGGTAAGGTCCTAGGGAGTGTTGCTGAACAAAGAGACCTTAGAGTGCAGGTTCATAGCTCCTTCAAAATGGAGTCACAGGTAGATAGGATAGTGAAGGTGGCATTTGGTATGCTTGCTTCTATTGGTCAAAGCATTGAGTTATAGTAGTTGGGAGGTCATGTTGCAGCTGTACAGGACATTGGTTGGGACACTTGTGAAATATTGTGTATGATTCCGGTCTTCCTCCTATCAGAAGGATGTTGTGAAACTTGACCAGGTACAGACCAAATATCCCAACCCAATCTGGTCCCACCCGCCAGCAACTGGCCCATATCCCACAAAACCCTTCCGATTTATAGAACATAGAACAATACAGCACAGAACAGGCCCTTCGGCCCACGATGTTGTGCCGAACTTCTAACCTAGATTAAGTACCCATCCATGTACCTATCCAAATGCCGCTTAAAGGTCGCCAATGATTCCGACTCTACCACTCCCACGGGCAGCGCATTCCATGCCCCCACCACTCTCTGGGTAAAGAACCCACCCCTGACATCTCCCCTATACCTTCCACCCTTCACCTTAAATTTATGTCCCCTTGTAACACTCTGTTGTACCCGGGGAAAAGGTTTCTGACTGTCTACTCTATCTATTCCTCTGATCATCTTATAAACCTCTATCAAGTCACCCCTCATCCTTCGCCGTTCCAACGAGAAAAGGCCAAGAACTCTCAACCTATCCTCGTATGACTTCCTCTCCATTCCAGGCAACATCCTGGTAAATCTTCTCTGCACCCTCTCCAAAGCTTCCACATCTTTCCTAAAGTGAGGCGACCAGAACTGCACACAGTACTCCAACTGTGGCCTAACCAAAGTCCTGTACAGCTACAACATCACTTCACGACTCTTGAATTCAATCCCTCTGCTAATGAACGATAATACTCCATAGGCCTTCTTACAAACTCTATCCACCTGAGTGGCAACCTTCAAAGATCTATGTACATAGACCCCAAGATCCCTCTGTTCCTCCACCTGACTAAGAACCCTACCATTAACCCTGTATTCCGCATTCTTATTTGTTCTTCCAAAATGGACAACCTCACACTTGGCAGGGTTGAACTCCATCTGCCACTCCTCAGCCCAGCTCTGCATCATATCTAAGTCCCTCTGCAGCCGACAACAGCCCTCCTCACTGTCCACAACTCCACCTATCTTCGTATCATCTGCAAATTTACTGACCCACCCTTCGACTCCCTCATCTAAGTCATTAATAAAAATTACAAACAGCAGAGGACCCAGAACTGATCCCTGCGGAACTCCACTTGTAACTGTGCTCCAGGCTGAATATTTACCATCTACCACCACTCTCTGCCTTCGACCGGTTAGCCAGTTTTCTATCCAATTGGCCAAATTTCCCTCTATCCCATGCCTCCTGACTTTCCGCATAAGCCTACCATGGGGAACCTTATCAAATGCCTTACTAAAATCCATGTACACTACATCCACTGCTCTACCCTCATCCACATGCTTGGTCACCTCCTCGAAGAATTCAATAAGACTTGTAAGGCAAGACCTACCCTTCACAAATCCGTGCTGGCTGTCCCTAATCAAGCAGTGTCTGTCCAGATACTTATAAATCCTATCCCTCAGTACCCTTTCCATTACTTTGCCTACCACAGAAGTAAGACTAACAGGCCTGTAATTCCCAGAGTTATCCCTATTCCCTTTTTTGAACAGGGGCACAACATTCGCTACTCTCCAGTCCCCTGGTACCACCCCCGTTGCCAGTGAAGACGAGAAGATCATTGCCAACGGTACTGCAATTTCCTCTCTTGCTTCCCACATAATCCTAGGATATATCCCGGCAGGCCCAGGGGACTTGTCTATCCTCAAGTTGTTCAAAATGTCCAACACATCTTCCTTCCTAACAGGTATCTCTTCTAGCTTACCAGTCCATTTCACACTCTCCTCTTCTACAATACGGTCCCTCTCGTTCGTAAATACTGAAGAGAAGTACTTGTTCAAGACCTCTCCTATCTCTTCCGACTCAATACACAGTCTCCCACTACTGTCCTTAATCGGACCTACCCTCGTTCTCGTCATTCTCAGGTTTCTCACATACGCATAAAATGCCTTGGGGTTATCCTTGATCCTATCCGCCAACGATTTTTCATGCCCTCTCTTAGCTCTCCTAATCCCTTTCTTCAGGACCCTTCTGGCTATCCTGTATCCCTCCACTGCTCTGTCTGAATCCTGTTTCCTCAACCTTATGTAAGCCTCCTTCTTCCTCTTTACCAGACATTCAACCTCTCTCGTCAACCAAGGCTCCCTCACACGACCATTTCTTTCCTGCCTGATAGGTACATACATATCATGGACACGTCGTATCTGCTCTTTGAAAAAGTTCCACATTTCCACCACATCCTTCCCTGACAGCCTATGCTCCCAAAGTATGCTCCTCAAATCCTGCCTTACAGCATCGTAATTTCCCTTCCCCCAATTATAAAATCTACCTTGTTGTGCGCACCTATCTCTCTCCATAACCAAGGTGAAAGTCACAGAATTGTGGTCACCATCACCAAAATGTTCACCCACTAACAAGCCCACCACTTGTCCCGGTTCATTACCGAGTACCAAATCCAATATGGCCTCCCCTCTGGTTGGACAATCTACATACTGCGTTAGAAAAGCTTCCTGGACACACTGCACAAACACCGCCCCATCCAATCTACTTGATCTAAAGAGCTTCCAATCAATATTTGGGAAGTTGAAATCACCCATGACTACGACCCTGTGGCTTCTGCACCTTTCCAAAATCTGTTTCCCAATCTGTTTCTCCACATCTCTGCTGCTATTGGGGGGCCTATAGTAAACACCCAACAAGGTGACTGCACCTTTCCTATTTCTGACTTCAGCCCATACTACCTCCAGAGGCAGATCCCCCTCAAACTTCCTTTCTGCAGCCGTTATACCATTTCTAATTAGCAATGCCACCCCCCCTCCTTTTTTCCCACCCTCCCTAATCTTACTGAAACACCTGTAACCAGGAACTTCCAACAGCCATTCCTGTCCCTCATCTATCCACGTTTCCGTGATGGCTACAACATCGTAGTCCCAGGTACCGATCCACGCCTTAAGTTCACCCACCTTATTTCTGATACTCCTTGCATTGAAGTATACGCACTTGAGCCCATCTCTGTGTCCGCAAGTAGTCCCTGTCAGTGCTACCTTTTCCACAGCCTCCCTACAGTCTTGGGCATCCTGACACACAGCTAGCTTACTTGCTGGACTACAAGTCCGGATCCCATCCCCCTGCCAAACTAGTTTATATACCCGTCCAAATGCCTTTTAAAAGTTGCAATTGTACCAGCCTCTACTGCTTCCTCTGGCACCCATTCCACACATTCATCACCCTCTGCGCGAAAACGTTGCGCCTTAGGTCTCTTTTATATCTTTCCCATCTCACCCTAAACCTATGCCCTCTAGTTCTGGACTCCCCCACCCCAGGGATGAGACCTTGTTTATTTACCCTATCTATGCCACTCATGATTTTATAAGCCTCTATAAGGTCACTCCTCAGTTTACAACACTCCAGGAAAACAGTCCTAGCCTATTCAACCTCTCCCTATAGCTCAAATTCCAACCCTGGCAACATCCTTGTAAATCTTTTCTGAACCCTTTCAAATTTCACAACATCCTTCCAATAGGAAGGAGACTAGAATTACATGCAATATTCCAAAAGTGGCCTAACCAATATCCTGTACAGCCGCAACATGACCTCCCAACTTTTGTAAAAGCAAATTAGAGGAAACCTTCAAGACCATCAATAATACCCTTACTGGCATAAAGTTAAAAATCACACAACACCAGGTTACAGTCCAACAGGTTTAACTGGAAGCACACTAGTTTCCAATTAAACCTGTTGGACTATAACCTGGTGTTGTGTGATTTTTAACTTTGTATACCCCAGTCTAACACCAGCATCTCCAAATCATGACTTACTGGCATAAAATTCACTAACATGGAGGAAAACAACAAACTGCCATTCCGAGATGTTGCAGTAAAGCGAACAGCCAATGGGAAACTTCAAACCAGCGTCTACAGGAAAACACCACATACGGTCCAAATATTGAACTACAGAAGCAATCATCCCAATATCTATCAACAAAGCTGCATTAGAACATTATTTCAATGAGCCAACACACACTGCAGCACAGAGGAACTATGCAAAGCAGAGGAAAATCACCTATTCAGTATATTCAAAAAGAATGGATACCCAATGAACACAGTTTGCCAATTTCTGAGGAACAAACCCAAACAAAGCAGACAAAACACATCCAGAAACCCTAGCCACTCTCCCCTACATCAAAGACACCTTGGAAATGACTGCCAGACTACGCAGAGCCTTGCCATCATGGTAGCCCACTAACCAACTAACACATTAAAACAGCAGCTAATGAACTTGAAAGAGCCCATACAAAAAAACAAAACTGATGTCATCTACAAAATACCTTGCTAGAACTGTAACAAACACTACATTGGATAAACAGGCAGAAAACTAACCACCAGGATACATGAACATCAACTAGTCACTAGTCTCACTAGTGTCCACATACAGATGAGGAAGGACATCACTTCGACTGGGACAACACATCCATCCTATCACAAGCCAAACAGAGACACGCACAAGAATTCCTGGAAGCATGGCATTCCAACCGAAACTCTAGCAACACACACATTGACTTGGATCCCCTCTATCATTCCCTGACAAAAAGAACAGGAAATGACATCACCAACCCAAGGAAACCCAAACATATAAATAGAAAGCAGGCTACACCACCGACACTCCATTAGGAGGCTCACTGAAGATGTTACCTACTATGGTGACAAAACGTCTGAAAACAAACCTTGCAGCTCAGCAAGCAAACTACATCCAGTATTAAGAAAGGACTCTGAAGAGTCATCTAAACTTGAAAAATTAGGTTGCTGTCTCTCCATGGATGCTGCCTGACTCACTGTGATTTCCAGCATTTTTTTTCTTTTCAAGCATTCTCTCCATCTGCAAGTTCAACATGGCAATTAGGGCGATCAGGGGGTCAGCAATAAAAACTGATCTTGCTTCCAATACTCCCATCCTATAAATGAAATAAGCTAAGTAAGTTGCATTTCCTGCCAATCACACTATATCAAAAACAGAGGTCTCAGTAAGGGTAACTGTTCAAAAGAACTACAAGAAAAATTGGAGTTCAAAATCACACAACACCAGGTTATAGCCCAACAGGTTTAATTGTAAGCACTAGCTTTCGGAGCGCCGCTCCTTCATCAGGTGGTTGTGGAGGACACAACTGTAAGACACAGAATTTATAGCAAAAGTATGCAGTGAGATGTAACTGAAATTATACATTGAAAATATCTTGATTGTTTGTTGAGTCTTTCACTTCTTTCATGTGTAAATCACAAAACCTTTTTTTAAAAAGTTACATTCTCAGGTTAACTGTAACAATTGGTGTCAGCCAGACAATATGTTGAAGGTGTTAGCCAGTGTTCCCTGTCTGTGCCATAATGTTTAGGCTGATTCTAATCTGAGTTAACAGAGTCTTACATGGATTCATGCAGTTTTTGAGCAAAGTACAATGTAACTCTGCAAGTACAAATTCACCCCACAAATGTATATGTCTATGAATGCCTGTGGGTTTTTGTGCGCGCGCGCATGTGTGTGTATGTGTATCTGTCTGGGGTGGGGGGATGAGAGTGAGAGAGACAGTGTATATATGTGTGTGTGTGTGTGTATGTGAGTGTACAATGTCTAAGTCTGAGAGGGTGTATGAGAGAGTGTGGCAGTGTGTGTCTCTGTAGGGGTGTGTGTGTGTATGCACGCGCATGAATGCATGGGGTGAGGGGTTGTGAGTGTCTGTGAGAGACTGTGTGTGTGTGTGTGTGTGTGTGTGTGTGTGAGTGTGAGTGTGAGTGTGAGTGTGAGAGAGAGAGAATGTAAAGTGGTCTAGGTCCCAGTTGAGGCCCTCCCTATGGGTATGGAACTTAGCTATCATCCTCTGCTCGTCCACCCTCTGCTGCTGCCTGCCCCGAAGCCCGCCTAAGAGGATGGCCTATGCCGTTAGGCTCCTGGAAGTACTCAGGGGTGCCCTCATAAGAACGGGGTACGATGCTCAACTCATCGACCATCAGTTCCGACATGCCACAGCAAGGAACTGTAATGACCTCCTCAGGAGACAGACATGCTGCAACTGACAGGGTTCCCTTCGTTGTCCAGTACTTCCTAGAAGCTGAAAAACTACACCATGTTCTTCATGACCTGCAACATATTATCAATGAGGATGAGCACCTTCCCCCACCTCCACTGCTTGCCTTTAAACAAGTGCCAAAACTCAAACAGACCATTGTCGTAGCAAGTTGCCCGGCTTTCCGGACAACTCTGTACAACCGTGTTATGGTAGGTGCTGCAAGACGGTAGGAGTGTGGACACATGGGGACACCTTCCACAAGGTACGTGGCAGGTACTCATGTGACTCAGCCGACGTTGTCTATCTTATACGTTGCAGGTAAGGATGCCCTGAGGCATGGTATGTTGGGGATAGCGAGCTAAGGCTATGGCAACGGATGAATGGGCACTGCACAACAATCAACAGATAGGAGTGTTCCCTCCCATTTGGGGAACACCTCAGCAGTCCAGGACATTCGACCTCAGACCTTTGGGTGACCATCCTCCAAGGCGGACTTCGGGACAGACAGCAGCGAATAGTGACTGAGCAGAGGATGATAGCTAAGTTCTATACCCATAGGGATGGCCTCAACCAGGACCTTGGGTTCATGTCACACTACAGATGACCACCATCAGACTCCGACACACATGCTCCCACACACTCACATGCATCAAAGACTTAGACCACCTTACACTGACAACCCCCCACCCCAGACAGACAGACAGACACACAAACACATTTGTGGGCTGAATTTGTACTTGCAGAGTTACATTGTACTTTGCTCAAAAACTGCATGCATCCATGTAAGACTCTGTTAATTCACTATTTAGATTAGAATCAGTCTAAACATTATGGCACAGACAGGGAACACAGGGGGGCTAACACCTTCAACATATTATCTGGCTGACACCAATTGTTACAGTTAACCTGAGAATGTAACTTTTTAAAAAAAGTTTTGTAGTTTACATATGGAAAGTAGTGAAACTATCATAGTATTCTAACAGATGACAGACTCAAAAACAATCAAGGTATTTTTCAATGTATAATTTCAGTGACATCACATTGTAAACTTTTGCTATAAATTGTCTTACAATTGTGTCCTCCACAACTACCTGATAAAGGAGTGGCGCTCCGAAAACTAGTGCTTCCAATTAAACCTGTTGGACTATAACTTGGTGTTGTGCAATTTTAAACTTTGTACACCCCAGTCCAACAATGGCATCTCCAAATCATGAGAAATATTGGAATAAGACAACGGAAACTGATAATTTCCTTATTTGCGTGAAAATCTGATGGTAATTTGAACTGTTTGCAGAAAATTGAAATAAACTCTAACTTGAGACTGATGTGTCAGTTTTAAGACACCTCAATCACTACTCTTGTGTGGAAGATGAAGAGATTTGGGCATTTCTCACCCAAAATTCTTCAATCTTTTAAACTAGTAAGTGATTTGTGTCCAGATTAAATTGTTCCTGAATAATTTAAGAAGTTTAAAGCCCACACGTGCACATCCAGGGTATATTACCATATAATGATGATCACAGAGGAATACTTTACAATTTTACATTCACCAATCACAGGTAATTATGTAAGTTGTGCTATCCAAAGGGGCCACAACTAATTCAGCGAAGTCCAGGGTTTGAACCAGCATTAATTTGAGGAAGTGTAACTCAATTACATAGTGGAAAAAATCTGAACCAGCCAAACAAATTTCTTAGTAAGACATGCAAGCACAGAGATGTTTTAAGTTAAGAACCTTAATTATTTTTGCAATCATTTGCTGAAATTTTAGACTTTTTAATGAATTATTTTAAAATCCCAAAGCTTTAACAAAACAACAGGTGCAATTACTTAGCTCAAACTACTTTTAATAATCTTGGTAGGATATATAATTAATCCTGAATTAAAAGAAGTAAAGCTGCCAGAAACACTTTAGAAATATTTATTATTAGGTGTTACAGCATTGTCAGTTGATAATTCACAGCAGGGTACATTACTTTGGCTCTGAATCAATTGTTTTACCAAAAAACACAGCTCAAATTTGGAAAGCTTGTATGCCTGATAAATGCCGATGTGAAGATTTTTACTTTAAAATTATGAAAAATCATGTCTTAGTTTGTATATTAAAGGTTAAATAATCTCTCTCAAAGCTTCACTGCCCCAGAATTTATTTACATTGAATCATTTAACCATAAGACCACAGTATCAAAAAATACAAGTAAAAATATCTGTAAAAGTATCCCAGGCTTGTTTATATAAAGATCTTCGTAAAACCCAAATTCTATAATGTGTACATAGATGGTCCCATCAGCCTTTTTTGATCAATTAAATTTCTTAAATGCTTAAATTTCTAAAACAAACTGTTTTAGATTGTTGTAGTAGTATACAAATACCCACAGCTCTCAAATTTTATAAACTTAAAAGAGTAAAGATGAAATAGCAAAGAAAGAGCAGAAACATCATTACTTAAAATTAGAATTTCTGAAATAATGGCAAAGAAATGCAAACAACTAAGTAAGCAATTTAGCTTGAGTGAAACTGAATGCACTCTGGGAAGGTCGAGTAGTTTGGGAAAGAACCAATGTACTTGAGCAATTTTAAGTGCCTCAGAATAGAAAATAAGTAGAGAAACTGAAAACCAAGAAAAAAAAGCCTTGGTTCTTACATAGGCTTACTCTCAATTGACAAGTGAGTGAGGCAGATTTTTTAATTTACCATATGTAATTAACAAATGTACACTGAAACCATTCCATATGATGTTAGTATTTTCATTAATACATTTGCATGAAACTCTTTGTCCTCCATTTTATATTTAAGATTAAAATAAGTTAACACCCATAGACGCAAGAATTTCAATGAACATACTAACGAGGTTGCTAATATCAAATAGTTTCATTTCAATATTCAGGAAAGAAATAAGGGAAAAATAAAATCGTAACTGATTTTTTTTCCTGCAAATGTACATCTAAAATGTGATAATGTTTTGACTTTAGTTAAATCTGCTATTTCTATTAGGAATAATAACATTATAATTCAAATAGTAGCTTTTAAAAGACCATACAAAGTACAAATGCAAATGCTCTCCAACATTGCATGTTCAAAAGAAAAGGGGTATTTCTAAAGGCAGAACACTTTATTTTTTATGATCAGAGGAGATGATCAGGGTCAGGAAGATGCTCATAATCTTATCAGTGCAGAATCTTTTATATTTGAATAACGTAAAAAAAATATTTTTTTTTTTAAAACCATTAATTTTTTTGAAGCTTTTGGTTCTTCTAGCTGCCCTTGAGATTCAATACTAATTGGCATAAACCATTAAGCTCATTTTTGTACCTCAGTTGATCCAGGTTTTTAAAAAAAGTCAGATCACTAACCCCCGTACTGACATTTAACAACTGATACAGTCCACATATGCATCACATCACCTTTTAGCACACCTAAAGGAGTGTCTGTCTTACTATTTGAAAATTCTAAGGATGATCTCACTGAGGTGTCATGAGCTCAAATGGATTAAACCAACCTAATGAACACAGGCTGCCATTTTGAAGTACTCAATACATGTCACTGTGCCTGTGACTGATGCCCCTGAGCTGTGGCCTCAAACCATCCAGTTCTAGTTGGCCTTCAGTGCTTTCCTGGTACTGTTGCTCAAATAGGCCCCATGGAAAAACTGGCAGAAGAGGACAAAGTAGCTGAGGTACATGAGGGAGGACCAGATAATGTTGTGCATGTGTGATGGGCACTGACCCTGCTGCATCCATTCATACACCAAATAGTTAACAACGCAGCCCAGTACCATCTGGGTGATCTGTGTCATGGTGATGAACATAGCAAACTTGCGTGAGACTCTGAAGCCAGCTGCCCGCAAAGCATAATAGGAGTACATGACAGCATGCACACCATAGTTCATTGTCATAAACCACCCTCCTCCAGCCACCATGTCTTTGTACGAGTACCAAGAGTAAAGCAGTACGGTAATATGGTGGTACCAGTGTAGGAAAATGAGCTTCTGCTTCCGCAATATAATGAAGAACGTGTCCCCTAAAAAAAAGAAACACTTTCGTAAATAAAGCTAATTTCATTGTGTAAACCTCGTTTCTATTGTATAAGAAGTTATGCTGTGCTAATTAACGTACATTAATAATGCTTGCTCCAGGAACACGTTATTTATCTTTTAGCTTATTTGAATGGGTTAGAATTCACCATTAACCACCAAGATTTACTGTTTCAAGCAGCTTAAGAATTGATTACTTAATATTTGTTCAGTACAACACCCAATCCTTCAAAGTCCTATTTTCGCAGAAGTACAATAACTGAAGATAGTCTTTTTAATTAAAAGTACTAACATGGCATTTTAAAAACTTTTTTTAAAGTAACTGACTATTACAGCTGTTGGATAGAACAGAACTCAACTGTCTTGCACTCATCAGGACAATTCACAACAACACCAATTTAAGGTGAAAATCACATTTTATACTGTATGACAGGAGAATGCTGTTTGGCAAGTAGACTCTAATTGGTGGAGGTGCTGCTATGGAAAATGCATCAGCCAATGATGATTAAGAGTTAACTCCCAAACTTTGTTTAAATGTTAAACCAAGTAGGTTGATTCTGATTGGTCAATGCGTGCCCTAAGAAATGAACCAGCGAATAGCTATCACCTGTTTTACTGTTTTGAAATTATACCTCATACCCAACATACTCCTTGATGCATTTAGTCTTTAGAAATGTATTTTTTTCTTAAATATATTCAGTGACTTAGCCTCCACTATCTTATGTGCTAGAGAATTCAATAGTCTCACCGCTGAGTTTAAAAATTTTGCATCTCAGTCCTAAATGATGTATCCTGTATGCAAAGACCATGAATCCTTGTTCTAGACTCCCACCCAAAAAGAACATCCTCTCTGCACCAGTTTACCCAGCTCTTAAAATTATTCTTGCTTCAATGTGAATTATTGTCATTCTTCTAAATTCCACTGAATATAGGCCTAGTCAATCCAACCTCTCCTCATACAGCAAACCTGCTGTCCCAGAAATCAGCTTGATGAACTCACTTTATGGCAAGCACATCTTTTCTTAGGCAAGATCAAAACTGCACATTATCTCCAGGTGTGGTTTTACCAAAACCCTGAACAGTATTTTTGCTCCTCTACTTGAAGCTCCTTTCAATGAAGGAAAAGATATCATTTATCTGACAGTGTGATATTGACACAAGGCAAGCTTCATCACATTGGAGTCAACACTGTCCTAGACCAAGATATCAAGACAAGGCGAGAACCTTGCACCATCCTCAGCCCGAGGGCTCAAGCAACTGATTCATTTAGGACAGCACGGCAGCACAGTGGTTAACACTGCTGCCTCACAGCGCCAGAGACCCGGGTTCAATTCCCGCCTCAGGCGACTGACTGTGTGGAATTTGCACATTCTCCCAGTGACTGTGTGGGTTTCCTCCGGGTGCTCCGGTTTCCTCCCACAGTCCAAAAATGTGCAGGTTAGGTGAATTGGCCATGCTTAATTGCCCGTAGTGTTAGGTGAAGGGGTAAATGTAGGGGTGTGAGTTGTGCTTCGGTGGGTCGGTGTGGACTTGTTGGGCCAAAGAGCCTGTTTCCACACTGTGTAATCTAATCTAATCTAATCTCAGCCTCAACATGTAGTCCCCAGCACCACAGATATCAATAGATAAGCACACAGTATACAGCAAAGGCTCTGGACACCAACAAAAACCTAGGGATAATTCTGAGGAGGGGTATTCCAGACCTAGCTGTGTTCCTAACCATTCTGTTCCAGTCTGTCTGTAATGATGGCAGCTGCATGACAAGATGAAAAATGGCCTCAGAACAAGAGTCATGAAACATTAAACCCATCTAACCAATGCCCAGTCAAACTGAAGACATCATTGAAAGTGTTATCAACACAAACTATATCAAGCTCCTCACTGAAAGTGAGGCAGCATGGAGGTTGGGGGTGAGCCCTTGTTGGTTGCAAGCATGCCCCAGTGGTGAGGAGGGGAAATGCATGGGAACATAGACAGTAAGCATGTATGACAGCGAAAGGGGTGGGGATGTAACACCTGCTAGTGTGGGGTGTAGACATAGACAACAGCAATGGTAGCTGGTATGCCGAGCTGAAAGAAAAAGGTGGATTTACAAAAAATTCCAAAAGACAAAAATTCCAAAAAGTTTTCAGCAAAGCTTTAAAGTCTAAAGCATGCATTATCTTCACTTGTCAGAATGAACCTCTGCAAAGCTAATGCAAATCCAAAAGGAAGGAAAGCTTAGGCTACTATAGCTTAGATTCAGTGGCTGTATATGGATACAACTGGAAACAGATTATACCCTCAACACTTACATCCAAATCATGTGTGGAGTTTACATGTTCTCTCTGTGTCTGCGTGGATTTCCTCTGGATGCTCTGGTTTCTTTCCACAATCCAAAGATGTGCAGGTTAGGTAAATTGACCACGTTAAATTGCCCACAGTGTTGAGAGGTGTGTAGGTTAGGTGCATTAGTCATGGGTACACGTAGAGTAATAGGGGAATGGGGCAGAGTGAGATACTCTGAAGAGGGTCAGTGTAGACTTGCTGGGCTAAAGGGCCTGTCTCCACATTGTAGGGATTCCATGGAATTTGTTCCTATTAGAACCTAGATTATTTTCTCAAGCAACTCTGTGATAGCAGCTAATGGGTCTGTAGTTACCTGGGTGCATCTTAAAAATTTCTTTTACTGGATGTGAATTACATTAGCATTCTACAGATGAGCTACTAAAAATAAGGGCTAGGGCAACAGTAGCAGCTTTAACAAGAGCCATTTTAAAAATTCAGACTGCTTGGCCAGCCAATAAGCTTAAGAGGTTTTTACCGGTTGGCCTAAGCACCTGGCATCGATTTACTTTCACTGTGGTTAAAAGCGATGTTTAAGATTTCCTAAAGAATTATCATTCATAAAGTTTAATGAAGATTCGGACAAATGTGGGAAACAAATCAATTGTTGAATCAAAAAGGTTTTGAGGCGATTTCTAACCAGTAGAAATTTTTGTTTTTGTTTCGGACTTCTAGCATCCACAATTCTTTGGTAACTTTGTTTAGAATGTCTGAACTTTTATTTTAGTAATGGAAATAGTCATTTCAGTTACATGAAGAATCAGAGAACTGTCAAAGACTGCAAAGTACTGTGCCTTTGGAGGATGTTAAGGATTGGTTAGGAAGGCCTCACTGGGTATGGCAGAAATATTATAGAGTACATAACCCCTGGGGTTGAGATAGTGGGCTGGAGTAAACTTTGGCACCAATTCATGACCACTTAAGGGTCTCCCCCTTACATCATTGGGATTTCAACCTCAGTGAAAGTAAGTCAATGCCAGATGCTTCGGCCACCAGTAAAACCTCTCAAGCCTCGTGGCTGGCCAAGCAGACTGAATTTTAAAAATGGGTCTTCTTGTTAAGGTTCTTTTTTTTAGTAGCTCATTGCAATCTGCAGAATGCTAATCTCATCTTTTAAAAGAAAATGATAAGATACACCCAGATAACTACCAACCCATTAGCTGCTTAAGATGTTTGAGGAAATCATCCAGGTTCCAATAACAATGAATAACTTGGATTCAAGTGTCAGGGGTACAGTCTGTAGACCAGATACGATCTAAGTGTTAAGACTACACAATTGCCTGCCTCAGGTTAATTTTGATTGAGAAAAACTGATAAAATCAGCAGGATTCAACATTTTAACATGTTTCACAGAAAGTGGTAAATAAAGTTTTAAAACAATTTGAACAACTAGCTACATGGGTAATGCCATGAAGTGATAGCTGGAACAAAGAGGTACACTCAGGGAACAATGAATTACAAGAAATGCGCCTTTGTATAAGACTTCAGTCGGGCCTCTTGGAATATTGTGTCAGAGTTTGCTTTCCTCACATAAGGAGTGATGTCAAAGCTTTGGAAAAGTACCAGAAGGCCCACTGGGCTAATTTCCAATAGAAAGCATCGACATAGGCTAAAGGAATTGGAATTCCACATGAGAGAGAGAAAAAAAGTATTTTGAAGGTAATGAAAGGATAAGTTGTGTTCTAGTTCATAGTTTATTTAGTTTAGGGAGAGCCAGGGGTCATAATTTTAGATTATGCAAGTCCAAATATAAGGTAGGTGTCAGGAAAGGTTTTATTTTCCCTAAGAATGAGTAACCTTTGTGCACCTATCTCCTGCAGTGGGAGTTGGTTTGATGAAAGCCTTTTAAGTGAAAATTGAACTTCTTACTGGGTTGGGCTAGCCATCACCTCTTAAAAGTAAAAAAATCTAATCTAATATAATCTGGTGATTGCTGAAACTAGTCTTAATGGGCTGAAGAGGAATCTTCCGGAATATGTGACCTCAGATTGGCCCTAAGTTTATGTCTGATTTCTTGATTTGGCAAAGATATCACATTGCCTGAGGGGCAAGAATTGTGATACACAAGGCTTTGCAGTTGTGTTCAGACAGGTTAGATTGACCTGGGCTCTTGGCCTGTAATTGTTTATTAGGGTGTTCACATCATATGAGAATAAAAATATTCTGGAAGCACAAAGCTGACACAAAATCCAAGTAGTGTGAACTATGAGGTGAATAGGGATAGGCTTCAAGAGAATCCAGCCTGGCTGGTGGAATGGGTAGACACATGGCAGATAAAATTTATCCAAATAAACTTCATGACTTTGTGTCATTCATTTCCTTAACTCATAACATTGCACACTGGATGATTATTTAAATAAAAACAGTAAAAGCTTCAAATGAATCTGCCTCAACACACTTCCAGGAAATGCATTGCAGACCTGGACTATTCATTGCCTTAATAAAAATCTTTCTCACATCACATTTGCTTCTCCTGTTCTGTTCTCTATACTTGTCCTATGACCCTCAATGAGCTGTACACAAACACCAAGGTACCTCCTGCCCCTACACCTCCCTATTATACCCCGATTTTATATGGTCAGTCCAGGTTCTTCTCACCGAAAAGCATCACCTTACATTTTTCAGCATCAAAACTTCTCTGACACCTACCCATCCATCCAGCAACATATTTATGTCCTTTTCAAATTCTACAGGCAAGGGTCTCAATAACAACCACGAGGGAGTTCCACAATGAACTGTCCTCCAGCCAGAAGACTATCCATTTACCATTACTGTTTTTATCACTCAGCCAATTTCACATCCATTTTCCTACTGTCCCTTTTCTATTATGCGCTTTAACTTTCCCATAAGTCTTGTATGTGGCATTGTATTAAATGCTTTCTGAAAGCTCATATACATAACAGCAGCATTACACTTATTTAACCTTTGTCACCTCTTCAAAACACTATGTTATTTAGAGTGTCCATTTTAGATGTCCATGCTACCTCTTCTTAACCAGCCCACCTTTTTCCATGTGACTACTAATTTTATTTCAAAGAATTGCATCTAGAAGCTTCCCCAAAGTTAAAGCACCCCATGATACCTACTCATCTGTAATTTTGCTGCAGATGCTTTCCTCTACATCCTTCCTAATTGTTGGCAACAGACTACGCAAAGCAATACATTTTCACCCCTTTTCTTCCTTCACTTTAGCCAATTTGATTGTTTCCTTGAACACTCAATCCTTTGCCAGCTCTCAATGCGGAACTTAACTGATATTGCCCCCCCCCCCTTCCTTTTCTATATTTTCCAAAACCCTGTATTTTTAAAAATATTAACCTATTTTTCGAAACAAACTGTGCAGAGATGATATTACACGCCTTCTGGAGGAGATGGGACTTGAACCATAGAGTCCCTCAGTCCCGGGATGTATCACAGGAAGGTCCAAAAAAACAGATCCCTGTAGCTAGGAATGTTTAACACTCAGCCTTGCCCGTTCTTGAGTCGTGACATGTTTTGGCCATGATATTACATTTCACCATGGCAATATGCATATGTATTTACTATACACCATGCATTCACATACACGCACAGTAACCATGATTTAGAATTCATTACTTACTCCGTCTTTCCGACTTCACCAATAAACTTAATATTTTCTATCTGTCTCAAATCCTTTATAAATGCTGGTATTCTTCTAATTTTTCTCCTGGTTCCCACAACCCTGCTAAGGTAGGTTAAAGCCCTATTAACAGCGTAAGAAAGTCTACCCAAAAGGAACCAGTCCCAGCTCTCTACAGATGTTAATCATTCAGCTTCTGCAGGTGCCATCTTCCCTCGAGCCAGTCCCAGTGTTCCAAGAATCAAAAGCTCACCATCCTGTACCATCTTACCAGCCACATATTCATCTCCCTTCTTTATTTCTGTGCAAGTGACACAAGAGATAAGCACATTTGAGGTCCTAATTGCTAATTTACTATATAAGTTTGTAAATTCCGATTCCCACCCAAGCAGTTGGTTTCATTTGGACCAAAAGCTCAAGCTGTTCATCCTCCCCAATGCAAATGTCTTGCAGCAAATGTTAGTACTACCACTGGTACAGTGGTCGTACCCCTACACCAGGACGAAGGCACTCAGGTTCAAGTCCCATCTGCTCTAGAGGATGTGTGATATTATCTCTGCACAGATTGATTTGAAAAATAGGTTAATATTTTTTAAAATAATGGGTTTTTGGAAAATATACCATCCTGAAATCACATGTATGCCACAGAAATGCCCATTTGCTCTCAAATTAGTGAATCTACTATCACTATTGCTCTTCCCACCTGCTTCTTCCCCCAGCACAGCCAACTCATTTGTTGCGCCACAAACACAGTTCTGACTGCACTCCCTTGAGGAACCAGCATTCGGGCCCGCTTTAAAAACAAAAAAACAATCTGAGAGCTGTGCCCAGGACTGTCTGCTTCTCTTAGACTACCATTCTAATTCGGTATCCAAGCATTTGAGGTGTGGTGCAAACACCTCTTTGTATGTGCTGTCCATATAACTGTCAGCCTCATGAATATACCAGTTACTTCAACTGCCACTCAGGCTTTCAAACTACAAATTTCTGAAGCTGTCCGGCTTGCTGCAAATTGTCATCGAGAATACTGGTAGGGTCCATGACTTCTCATTTATTACAGCTGAAAATGTGTTGCTGGAAAAGCGCAGGTCAGGCAGCATCCAGGGAACAGGAGAATCGACGTTTCGGGCATAAGCCCTTCTTCAGGAATGAGGAAAGTTTGTCCAGCAGGCTAAGATAAAAGGTAGGGAGGAAGGACTTGGGGGAGGGGCGTCGGAAATGTGATAGGTGGAAAGAGGTCAAGGTGAGGGTGATAGGTCAGACTGGGGTGGGGGCGGAGAGGTCAGGAAGAAGATTGCAGGTTAGGAAGGCGGTGCTGAATTCGTTGGATTAGACTGAGACAAGGTGGGGGGGGGGGAAGGGGAAATGAGGAAACTGGTGAAATCCGAGTTCATCCCTTGTGGTTGGAGGGTTCCTAGGCGGAAGATGAGGCGCTCTTCCTCCAACCGTCGTTTTGTTGTGGTCTGGCGATGGAGTAGTCCAAAGACCTGCATATCCTTGGTGGAGTGGGAGGGGGAATTGAAATGTTGGGCCACAGGGTGGTTGGGTTGGTTGGTCCGGGTGTCCCAGGGGTGTTCTCTGAAATGCTCCGCAAGTAGCCGGCCTGTCTCCCCAATATAGAGGAGGCCACATCGGGTGCAGAGGATGCAATAGATGATGTGTGTGAAGGTGCAGGTGAATCTGTGGCGGATATGGAAGTTTCCTTTGGGGCCTTGGAGGGAGGGAGGACCAGTGGGGTTCTGTCCTGGTGGCGGTTGGAGGGGCGGGGCTCAAGGGCGGAGGAGCGGGAAGTGGAAGAGATGCGGTGGAGGGCATCGTCGACCATGTTGGGGCGGAAATTGCACCCACACCTCCCCTCTCACCTCCCTCCAAGGCCCCAAAGGAAACTTCCATATCCGCCACAGATTCACCTGCACCTCCACACACATCATCTATTGCATCCCCTGCACCCGATGTGGCCTCCTCTATATTGGGGAGACAGGCCGGCTACTTGCGGAGCGTTTCAGAGAACACCTCTGGGACACCCGGACCAACCAACCCAACCACCCTGTGGCCCAACATTTCAATTCCCCCTCCCACTCCACCAAGGATATGCAGGTCTTTGGACTCCTCCATCGCCAGACCACAACAAAACGGCGGTTGGAGGAAGAGCGCCTCATCTTCCGCCTAGGAACCCTCCAACTACAAGGGATGAACTCGGATTTCACCAGTTTCCTCATTTCCCCTCCCCCCACCATGTCTCAGTCTAATCCATCGAATTCAGCACCGCCTTCCTAACCTGCAATCTTCTTCCCGACCTCTCCGCCCCCACCCCAGTCTGACCTATCACCCTCACCTTGACCTCTTTCCACCTATCACATTTCCGACGCCCCTCCCCCAAGTCCCTCCTCCCTACCTTTTATCTTAGCCTGCTGGACAAACTTTCCTCATTCCTGAAGAAGGGCTTATGCCCGAAACGTCGATTCTCCTGTTCCCTGGATGATGCCTGACCTGCTGCGCTTTTCCAGTAACACATTTTCAGCTCTGATCTCCAGCATCTGCAGACCTCACTTTCTTCTCATTTATTACAGGCAAGATAAAGTGTGTTGCGAGTAGGAAATTTTACTTCCATAATATTAACTGGAGTAGTAATAGAATGAAAGGTTTGAGAAAGTGGAATTCTTATAACGCATCTCGGAGAGTTTTTGTTTAAGTCAGCATGCAGAAGGCCCTGCAAGGGATGGGATGTCCTGGACTTAAACCACTTTCTTTACTTATATCAGTGGAAGAGTAGTTTGCAGACAGCCATCATAATTCCATTAGATTCAAAATTGTTATGGAAAAAGACAAGGCTGGGCCTGAAATCAAAGATCTAAATTGAAAAAGGACAGATTTTAATAAGATCAGATATAATTCGGCCAAAGTGAAATGGGAATGCAGACTTTTAGGTAAACCTGTGTCATAGCAGAGTGGGATTGCATTCAAGAAGTAAACAGGGAGAGTACGGAGTCAACATACTTTAATAAGACAAAAGATAGATCAACAAATCCTGTAAATCTCCTGTGTGGAGATCAAGGGATACATGGAATTGTACAAGGAGAGTAAGGCTGGCCAATGGCACCTTCCAAGGGCTCAAAATATCAGAAATTGCTAGGAGTACAGAATATGCAAGGGGAAACTTAAAAAGGAAATCAGAAGAGCAAAAAGGGGCAGGAAAGAATAATGGTAGGTAAAATAACAGAAAACAATGAGTTTTCTTTTCCCAAGTACATTAGGATAAAAAAGATATCTAGGGACAGAGTAGAGTTCATTAAGGATCACAGTTCTAATTTGTGTGTGGAGCCAGATGAAATAGCAGGGTTGTTCACAATAAATTTCAATTCCTCCCTGGACACAGGAGAGGTGCCAGAGCGCAGCACAACCAATGTGGTACCATAATTCAAGAAGGTAGCAACAGATAAACCAGCAAACTACAGGCCAGTTAGTCCAAACTCGCTATTGAGGAAACTATTAGAAATAATTTGAAAGGACAGAATGAATCTGCAGTTGGAGAAGCAAGGATTAACCAAGAATAGTCAGCATGGTTTTGTTAAGGGTAGGTCACATCTGACTAATTTGATTGAATTTTTTGGATAGGTAACAGGGCATTGAGATGAGGGCAGTGCATTCAATGTAGTCTACTTGGACATCTCCGCATGGGAGAAGTAACAAAAGTAAAAGCCCATGGAATCAAAGGAAATATGGCAAATTAGATACAGGATTGACTGAGTAATAGATAGCAGAGGCCAACAGTTTTTATAACTTGAAGCCTGTGTCCAGGGAGCTCCCCACTAGGGAGCAGTATTGGGGCTCTTGCTGCTTGTGGTATACATAAGCAATTTGTACTTGAGTGTAGGAGAGTGATCAGCATGTTTGCAAATGAAACCAAAAAATTGGTGGGGTGATAAATAGTAATGAGGATGGCAGGTCAGGTGGACTGATCGGTGACAAATTGAAATAAATCCAAGTGTGAGTCGATGCACTTGAGCGGGAAAAACAAGGCAAGGGAATACATAGAGTCAGAGATGTCCCGCAGTCCAAAGATGTGCAATTCAGGTGGATTGCCCACGCTAAATTGCCCATAGTGATAGGTGCACGAGTAGGGAATGGGTCTTTGGAGGTTCGGTGTGGACTTGTTGGGCCAAAGAGCTCGTTTCCATACTGTAGGGAATCTAATCTAATCTAATCTAATCTAAACATAACCGAATTGTGGTCACCATCATTAAAGTGCTCACCTACCAAATCTAACACCTGGCCAGGTACATGACTCAGTACCAAATCTAATGTGGCTTGCCCCTTGTTGGCCTGTCTACATAATGTGTCAGATAACCTTCCTGCACACAATGGACAAAAACTGACCCATCTAAAATACTTGAACTATAGTATTCCCAGTCAATATTTGAGAAGTTGAAGTCCCTCATAACAACTACCCTGTTACTCTCACTCCATATGGAGGATTACCTTTGCTAATCTATCCTCTACATCCCTGGAACTTCTTGGAGGCCTATAGAAAACAGGGCCAACAGGGTAACCTCTCCTTTCCTGTTTCTAATCTCAGCCCATACCACCTCAGTAGACGAGTCCTCAAACGTCCTTTCTGCAACCGTAATACTTGACTAACAGTGCCACACCACCCCCTCTTTTACCTTTTTCTCTGTTCTTACTGAAACATCTAAATGCCAGAACCTGCAATAACCATTCTTGCTCCTGCTCTACTCATGTCTCTGGCCACAACATTGAAATTCCAGGTACCAACCCATGCTGCAAGTTTGCCCACCTTATTCTTGATGCTCCTGCGTTGAAGTAAACACACTTCAAACCAACTTCTTGCTTGCCGGTTCCTTCTTACAATCTTGAAATCTTACTTCTGACTTCACTACTCTCAACCTCCCATATACTCGAACTACAATTTTGGTTCCCATCTCCGTGCTGAATGAGTTTAAATCCACCCAAAGTACATTAGAAAATTTCCTCACCAGAATATTGGTAGACCTCTGGTTCAGGTAAAGACCATCCTGTTTGTAGAGATCCCATCTACCCCAGAAAGAGACCCAGTTATCCAGGAATCCAAAGCCCTCCCTCCTGCACCATCCCTGTAGCCATATGTTCAACTCTTCTCTTCCCCTATTTTTCGCCTCGCGAACACGTGTCATGGAAATAAACCTTGGAGACAATAACTCTTTGTTCTAGCTCTAAGCTTCCACCTAGCTCCCTGAATTTCTAGCTTAAGCAGGAAGAGAGATGAGAATTTATGTCATTGGTGCCTATGTGGATCATAACTTGAGGCTGCACCCCCTCCCCCGTAAGGATCCTGAAAACATGATCTGAGACATGATGAACCATGGCACCTGGGAGGCAACCATGCCAACTGTCAGTCTCTCTCGTTCCAACAGAACCTCCTATCTGTCCCCATAACTATGGAGTCCCCAATCACTAATGCTCTGTTGTTCTTCCCCCTTCCCTTCTGAGCAACAGGGACAGACTCGGTGCCAGAGACCTGTGCCCCATTGCTTACCGCTGGTAAGTCGTCCCTTCCCAACAGTATCCAAAACAGCATACTTGTTGTTCAGGGGAACGGCCACTGCCTGCAGGTTCCCTTTCTGTCCTCTGACGGTAACCCATCTACCTTCTTCTTTTATCCAAAGTGTGACTATCTCCCTGTAACTCTTCTCAATAGCCCTCTCCATCTCCTGAATGATCCAAAGTTCATCCAGCTCCAGTTCCCTAACGCAGTTTTTGAGGAGCTGGAATTGGGCGCAGTTCCCACAGATGCAGTCAGCAGGGACATTACTGGTGACCCTTACCTCCCACATTCTGCAGGAGGAACATTCAACAGCCCTAACCGCCATTCCCACTATTCTAAATTCCCAACGAGATTACTGAAAAACTTTTTTAAAAAATAAAGAAACTAGTCACCTTACTAATCGGCGCACAGAACCTTTTTTTTGGTGATAAAGTGTTCAGTCAGATTTTAAACCTTTGTATAGATTGGCCCAAACAAATAAATAGTAAATATGCTATTACCCATTCAACAAATTATTTTACTTCCATAGGTTCACCCTTTGCAAAACCCTTCTTCCACCAAGCATAGAATCCTTATAGTGCGGAAGCAAGCCATTTGGCCCATTGAGTCCACACTGGCCCTCTGAAGAGCATCCCACCTTGATCCACTCCTTAACATATCCCTGTAACCCCGCATTTCCTATGGCTAATGCAACTAGCCTCCACATCCCTGGACACTATGGGAAATTTAGCATGGCCAATCCACCTAACCTGCACATTTTCCAAATGTGGGAGGAAACCGGACCACCTGAAGGTAAACCATGCAGATAGTCACCCAAAGGTGGAATCAAACCTGGGTCCCTGGCATTGAGAGGTACCACTGCTGACCACTGAGCCACTGTGCTGTGCCAGTTTCAGAGCAATGTCTTGAAGGCTAAGCATAATCATAGACATCCACTGCCTCTATTCACACCCTCCATAACTGTAAAGACTGAAATCAGGCAACATTGGCTGAGTAAAATGGCCATCATGGAGGAAAAATAATCTTTGACCTAGACAGAGTTCCAGGTCTGGTCAAGGAAACAATTCACAGAGAAAAATATCGGATTGATGGTAATATCATTCCCATCTCCTGTTCATTCAAGAGTGTTTGCCAGCTTCTCCCATCCTTCTGGCACTGTCTTATACCTACTTGTTGTTCTCTTCTCTCAATTCCCCCTCACGAGTTTCTTCCTCCACCAATCTGGTGCCTTTATCCTCCACCCCTTGCCCCAACTCTCACCTGCCCTCTAATTTTGCTTTACTTGTAAGCTATATAAGATCCTCATTTCCCACGTGCAATACCAGTGCAAAGTGACTAATAAATGAGTAAATTCAGAATGATTCACAATCATTATGTTTCAATTCAAACTGATTTTTTTTTCCCTGCGAACAGTGGTACAAGAATTTCCTCACTAGAAATGTTTCTGAATTGCTTATTTAAGTGTCATAAAATTACTCTATATTATGAGAAATCGGAGTCTGATATGCGGGAGGGATCCACCTATGATGCATCCACCTATGACCTGTCCGATGCCTACAGTCCCACAACAAGCGCCAGAAGGGATACATAGCAATCATGAATTAGGGTGTGGGATCTTGATCTTGCATTGCATCAAGGATATTATTTTTGAAGCAATTTAAATCACTGCTTCAAAGTGTAAACTTTTATCAACCAGTTTTCTTATGCTACAAGAATTTTTTTTTGGCAATCTAATTAACAGCCTGGTGATCGAAGTATGGCAAAGCAGATAGAAGTTTTAAAATTTCAACATAAATTGCTTACAGCACTCAACAGGACTAGAAAATACTAGGCTGAGATAGTTTGAGCAGTCGCATTAATACAATAAATGATGTAGCAAACTTGATGTAGTATGCAATGGCTAACATCCAGAATCTGAATTAAAATTAAATAATCGAGGAGAAAGTGAGGACTGCAGATGCTGGAGATCAGAGCTGAAAATGTGTTGCTGGAAAAGCGCAGCAGGTCAGGCAGCATCCAAGGAGGAGAATCGACATTTCAGACCCTTCCTGAAGAAGGGCTCATGCTCGAAACGTCGATTCTCCTTCTCCTTGGATGCTGCCTGACCTGCTGCGCTTTTCCACCAACACATTTTCAGCTAAAATTAAATAATGTCCATTTTGGCTGACCCATAATAAGTTCTTTTCTTCGTTGTTTTAATTTTTTTATGATCAATGCAAGAGTGTCTTGAATACATCAAGATCATGGAATAATTTTAAACTTGTTCACGAGTCGGTGATAATATTTTCGTAAGGTAAGAGTTTCTCCATATAAATATTGTAAAACATTTAGCAAAAGCATAAAACTGTTTTCCATACTTACCTAGCTCAGGTGCCTTGCTCAACACAAATGCATATGCCCAGAATTTGCTGATCGGTCCATTGTAGAAGCCTTGGTCACATACCGATTGCTTCAAGCCACTGGTTGTCAGGATATATACCATATATGCTCCAGTACGGACAGCACCAATAATACTTCGAGGAAAGAAAGGACAATAAAAAGATATGGCATAATATTACTATAATGACGATATTTATGTAAAGCAACCATATTTTTCCTCAAATTATGCAAATCACTCTTCATCAACATTACAAGAGGAGAAAAATTATGCAGTTATATTTTACAGTTTTGCATAATAAAACTGTATTTTCACTTTGGTTGGTCTTGTGCAAAATGTTTTCCACAAAATATGAAATTAAGCAAGAGGCAATAATGCACACCAATTAGTTTCCTTGAATGAAGATACGTTGAAATCTGGCTATCACATTTGAAATTCACACACTCAAGATGGATTGCTCAAAAGTCAACTCATTCATGTGACCTTTATTTCAATTTTCTATTCTTGCAGGTTCTGATAATAAGGTTTTTCTACATATTTTTCTGGATATCTGAAAACATCTTTATACTTTCAAAATACAAGTCAAAACTTGCTGTTTCTGGAATCCAAATGCTCACTAATAATGTGATTGATTGATTCTTTAAAATTCTTGATTCTTGAAATTCTATGATGTGTTAATCTGCAGTAAAATGTCCAGATTTTTGCTTTATGTTTCAAAATAAATTTCATTCAAATAAAGTTCATTCATTTCATTATGAATGTCAAACAGTAACACATGCAATCACATTTATGACTAGCATTTGAACACCAAAGGAACAAAATATCTTGGTGTTTGATGCACTTTGCTCAACAACTCAGAACAATTTGTTCAGAAAATTGCCAGCTTTATAAGTCCTGTGCTACCAAACATGCCCCATACAAGTTTTCAGCCTCCTGGTTTTTACACCTGGAATGCTCCGATGTGAGAAAAGTTCCGCAGACTGAAATCCAAAATAAATTTTCACGAAGGAAACTGATGCTCGCCAATCATACATGAATGGTTCTCACACTCGCTATCTATTTCTTTCCAAATGGAATAAACAAACCCAATATCTAAACCTAAACAGTGTATAACACGCATACAAAAGTATTGCGTACAATGATCATTTTAACAACCATAAGGAACTACTAAATAGTTACAGATGTCAATGCATAAGTGTGCCAACATTGTATAGAATGATATATTTGAATATTTAAGAAGTTTCTCTTTTAAACAAGAGTGAACTCACCTCACAACCATCACCATGACTTGGAACTGTGGGTCTACCTGGCAATCCTCATGCTGCCTCAGCACTCTGCCTCGTGTACTTTTGTCATACATGACGCAGCCATAACACTTATACTATCCTGTAAAAATGGAAAGGCTGCACTCTGCTCCTGTGGCATCAATCCCCAACTTGAAACAAACCTGTATCCGACTTTTATTCAATGACTGCATGGCCTCAGCAGCAGTCGACAGTGTTGAGGGACTGGAACTGGTCAGTACCTGTGGAAGCTTTTTGGAGGAAGGCTGACCTTTGTGAGGCAAAGGCTTCAGAGAGAAATACAGATGAAGGATTCCGTAACCAATTTGTGAACCATCTGCTCATTGAAGGTAAATATTCTACTGTCCTATTTTAGTCTCAAGTTATTTTAATATTTGTAAAGACCTGATGCCATGGGAATAAAGAAGCCTACTTCACGATCATTGCACTCCCATGTGCTTAAATCTCATGTTACATCCTGGACCCATAGAAAGCCTCCATGAACTTTGGGTTCAAGAACTATGGCGTTGAGTGCCTAGTCTGCAGCACCACACCTCACCACCATCCCATCAGAGTTACAGATTGGCACAGACTTCATTGTAAGTGACTTCATTGTAAGTCAATTCATTCATGTGACCTTTATTTGACTTTAATATTCTTACAGGTTCTAATAGTAAGGTTTTTCTATGCATGTTTCTGGACATCCGAGAACATTTTTTATAGTCCCTAAATATAAGTCAAAATTTGCTGTTCCTCGAGTCCAAATGCTCAATAAAAATATGGCAAACCTCACAGATTCTTGAAATTCTATATGATGTTATATTGATCCTTCTTCAGAAGTGATTGTAGTTTGGAAAAGGTTGGCATATATTAAGATGGAATGGGATGGGATGATGGGGAGGGGTGTGGGAAAACAATAGATGGATAAGGAACAGACAGAAAACCAGTTGAGCAGACAAAGGAATGGTAAAACTTGGAAGAATTAATAGACACCTAATAGGGACCATTAATGGGTTGTTTGTGGTAGCAACCCATATGATGACAAGGCCTGGTGAATGGTGGTTCAGATAAAGGACATGGCAGAAGGGGCTCAGGCCCTAAAATTATTGAACTCTATATAGTCCAGAAGGTTGCAGGGCCCCCAGGCAGAAAATGACAGTTTTCTTCCAGCTTACACTGAAGCACTGTAATAAGCCAGAGAGAAAAACATTGGTCAGGGACCACGGTGGTGTGTTGAATAGCAAGCAACAGGAAGCTCAGGGTCATTTTAGCAGACACAACATTGGTATTCTGCAAAGCAGTCTACACTTCATCTCCCCAATGTAGAAGAAACTTTATTGTCATCAAATACAGAAGACTCGATTGAGTGAAGTGCAAGTAATTTGTTGCTTCACCTGAATGTTGTGTCAAAGGCTGTGGATAGTGAGGTTGGGGGGTGGGGAGAAGGTAGAGGAGTAAACACACAGGCATTACATAGGAAGTTGCAACGGGGATGTATTCGATATAAGAGGAGTGGACTAAAGTTTCTCAGAAGGAACAGTCCCTGCAGAAGGCTGACAAGGGAGGGAGGGAATGCCACCTAGTGGTGGCATTCCGCTAGAGGTGACAAAAATGACAAGTAATGATCCTCTGGAGGTGGGTGCTGGTGGAAAGATAGGTGAGGATGAGGTGGACCCTCTCGCTGTTTTGGGAGGAAAGAGATGGAGTGAGGGCTGAAGTGCAGGAGATGAGATGGACATGGCTGAGGACCCTGTTGACCACAGTAGTGGGGAAATCCTCAGTTGAGGTGGTGGTGAACATTCTGGAGACACCCTTGAAGTTAGCATTATTAGAACAGATGCAATAGAGAACTGGGAGAATGGAATAGAGGTAACTGTGGGAGTCAGTGTGATTTTTTTAGTGGATATCGGTGTCCAGTCTATCCCCAGAAATGGGAACAGAGATGTCAAGGAAGGAGAGGGAGGAGTCAGAAATGGGCCAGGTAAAGGTGTGAGCAGGGTGGAAATTGGAAGCGAAATGGATGGATTTTTCCAATTCTAAATGAGCAAGGGAAGCAGCACTGATGATGTCGTTGACATATACAGAAGAAATCGGGGGGTGTGTGTGGGGGGAGAGGAGAGAAGAGGTGGGGAGGAGAAGAGGTGGGGAGGAAGAGGGCAAGAAAAGTTCCATGTACCCCACAATGAGACAGGCATAACTGCATAACCCATGCAGGTACCTACAGCCACTTCTTTGATCTGAAGAAAGTGAGAGGGGTTAAAGGAGAATTTGTTCAAAGTGAGGATGAGCTTGGTCAGGCAGAGGAGAGTGGTGGAGGATAGGGATGGTTCAGGCCTTTTTTTTAAAACAGGAAAAAGGAAAGAGTCCTGAGACCATCCTGATGAGGGATGGACATGTAAAGAAATTGCACATCAGTGGTAAAGAGGAGTCGGCTGGAGCCCACAAACTGGAAATTCTGAAAGTTATGTAAAGCAGGCAGAAAAATTGCAGATAGAATTGGGGACTGGACAAGCTGTCGAAAAAAAGAAATGAGTCGAGGTAGGAAGAGATGAGGTCTGTGGGGCAGGATCAGGCAGAAACAATGGGTCTGCCCAGACAGTCCTGCTTGTGAATTTTGAAGAGTAGGTAGAAGCGAGCTATATAGGGTTAGGGTTGAGGGTTCTAAGAGCTTCTACTTGTTGGAACAGGCTCAAGGGGCTGAATGGCCTACTCCTGCTCTTGCATTCAATGCATCATCTTAACCAGTTAGTTTGCTTTCATTTGTTTTGATAGCACCATCCTGATGAAAACACAAAATCAAACTGTATCACAATAACTGGCAAAATATTAATCAATAAATTCATATCTAGTCCCATGAGGCTTCTGTAAAAACAAAGTGGGTTTTGTATGTATAGCCAAGATAATTAAATATAAAACAGAAACACAATCCTTTCCTTTATGGAAGACTTTAGTCTAGTTGCATCTCAAATATGGTGTCCAGATTCATGAGAAGCTCTCCAAACAGTCAGTCAGTCAGTCTGCACAACTGACAACTAAGAGGCATTAAACTAGGTGTCAGAGTAGGCTTTGAGTGTTAGGGAGTTATACTTTGAGATGATGATGTGTGTACATCACGATGGGATGAGACTAGCCTGATGGACCAGTTGTCCTTTCCTGATGTTTTTGGGTATCTATTAATTATCCCCAGTAGCAACAATGCTAACAGCATTGTGCAATTTTCCTATCAACATGGCTGCAGAATTTATTCTGGATCTTCTGATCCAGCCTATGAAAGAAACGTGCAGTGCAGAGTCCCCCAGGGAACATAATCAAAAGTGTGAAGAGGACTATTTAGTTGGACATTTTAAAGTGAAGATTTGTGCGGTCATTACAGTTGGATGTTGTGGTAAAATTAAGTGATTGGGGTATAGTCAGGTTCAGGTCAGGATACAGCATCAGCTATGGAGTTACCTGGACTTTATTTTGGGGCAAATATCCAGGTACAGTAGAACAGTCCAAAAACTCTGTTTCTTGAGCAGCCATTCACAGAGGATCCCAGGTAGCTGATGAATTACACATCAGAGGTTTAAACTTCCAGGCAATGTCCAACTGCATCTGTGCATTGGAGATCTGCAAGGTCTCTGATGCACACAGACATGCATCTTCAGTTGCATTTGTGATCACTGACATTTGGACCTATATGTACCTATAACACCTCACCCCCACCCCAAAATATTGTATAATGTGTTTGGTTTATAAAGGATCCATGGAAACCCAGGAGGCACGCTGCAGACATTTTGGTTGAAACCCCATTCCCCCATATTGCATAACAGTCACCAAGAACAATAGCAACCTCTGCCTGCAAATCTGTGAGATACTAAAGAGAAACAGGAACTGTATTATAAATAAAGCTTGTCCATTGCGAAGCGGACACTGAGTCAATAAACCTGACCCAAATGTCAAGCCATACTCTTATTTTTAGAGGAGTATCTCAAAACTATAGGATGAGAGAAACTGATGGTTTAAGTGATGGTCTAAACTATTTATTGCGTTGTAGTGCCTGCTAATGTAAGCAATGCAGATTCTAGCTAAAGTGTTCATAACAGCAAAATAAACTGCTTACCCCAGCAGTCTGTTTTGAGAGACTCATCAGCTGGGATTCTAGAAGCAAGGTAACAGCATATTACTGTACAGTGGTATTCTTACAATATAGCATATTTACAAATATAAATTGGTGGTACTTAATAATAATACTTGGTCATTTTCACATACGTAGAATTTATCACAACCAATTAGACATTGATGGCCAAGTAATCAACAAATGTATTATTTACAGCACTTGATTTTAAGGTTTGAAACATTTGGATTTACTTGTGCATGTTTCATCTGCCACACAAGTTTTCTAAGTCATCAGATTATTTATTATTAATTTGAATTATAAGTTTGAATCCTAATACAGCATACAAATAAGTTTTTTAAAATTTTCAGGCAAAATACAAGAACAGTTAACAGGAAGAAAACAGCTTTGATAAATAAACTAACATGCAAATGAAAGGTTGACAAGACATGAGAAAGCATTTTCCATTACATTCCTTCGCTCATTTTGACAAAGATAATGATTCATTTTGAAACAGATTTACTGCGTCTCAAAAACCTGATTCAATGGAGTACAAACTACACTGATTTTTATAAAACGTTGAACCGTGATGGAACTCCTAGTCTGGATTCTGAAGTACATGCCAATTTGCTTCATTTCAGATCAAACTTTGTCGTCTTAACAACAAACACATGTACCTAAATACCTGACAGGCAACAAATACACATTCTGAAGGGCTAAATAATAGACACAAACAGGCACACATGCCAGTAAAATCTATTTGTTCAGATTGGTGTATTTGTTTAAAAAAAATGAATCAAGGTAACAGCTAAATTTGAAATAGCAAAAGATTAATGATGTTTTCATTTCCTTTAATAAAAGTGGTTCAATATAGATGGACATGGAAAATCAAAACACCAAGAACAAAAGTACAGATAAGTGACTCCAATCGCAAAGACATGGATCGTTTAGGAAAAGAAAATAACTAGACTACAGTTTCATTAGTTCTAAGAAAATGGAAATGATTCCATACACATCTCTGCATTTCAAAAGGAATGTCAAACATAATGGTTAGGATGGAAAGTTAGAGTGTTTTTTTAAAATATACTTTCATGGGATTTATTGCTTATCTTTAACTACCTTTGAATTGAGTGGCTTGCTAGGCCATTCTAGAGGGCAATTAAGAATCAACAATATGATTGTAGATTTTGGGTCACATATCCAAAGCTGCTAAAGGTGGTGGTTTTTACATACTAATATTTTAGCTCGGTTCCAGTTACTACTAATTTGAAGCTGTAGCTTGAACCAGTGACCCCAGTACAATAGCCTGGGCCTCGGGATTACTCGTCAAGTAACATCACCACTATGCCATCATCGCCCTGGTACTCCACTAATAAGATGAATGAGAAATCATCATACAAAACATGATGTGGAGGTACCGGTGTTGGACTGGGGTGGACAAGGTCAGAAATTACACGACATCAGGTTATAGTCCAACAAGTTTATTTAAAATCACAAGCTTTGAAGCACTGCTCCTTTGTCAATGAAGTGATGCCTGCGTCAATATGCACACTATGTCAAAAGATTAATTGGCTGGTGACCAAATCTTTTGCCCACTTATTATTAACAAATCATTTATTGCTTTGCAACTTCTAAGCTTGCACATTGCAGAGGGCTCAACTTGTACAGAGGATTATAAAATCCTAAGGAAACACAATTCATAATCAATGAGATTTCAGTAGTAGTAATTGTTGGTACTTGACCAACCAGGCATACCATTTGAAAATAATATTTCAGTAGCTCAAATGAAGAATTACAAGTTAAGTCTTATTTCTTGGGTCACAAGACTGAGGAAGAGAATGGAGGTTGTGGCGAGCATTAAACTTTAGACTGCTGACAGGAGTAAGATTTTGATTAATACACTCAGTTTCATGAAGACAAAAGGAATTTGTACGTGCATGATACCTTTTCCACTAAAAAAAGCCATAACATAGCCAATCGCTGCTGAATTCCCATTGCAACACCTTGGTCAATATTATAATTCCTCTGCCTGGTCTGAGAATTGAGACTGACACTTAACTATCACAATCTCCATGGCAATGATGGCTCAAACAATCAGCATCCTCTTATTCTGCACTAAATGGCATCCATTTTTCAAGTGTGTTTCTTGTGTCCTAGTTTTAATGAGTAGAGACAAAATAATTCAACTTCTTCCATTGTTTTAAGTTTAATTTCTGTACTATCAAACAAATTTTTGCATAAAAATAACAATCAAAACAAGCCATTTAGCCCAGTTTATAGTGAAGTTTATCTTTCACAAAACAGTAGTTCTAATGTAACAGAGTCATAGAACATAGAACAGTACAGCACAGAACAGGCCCTTCGACCCACAATGTTGTGCCGAACATTTGTCCTAGCTTAAGCACCCATCCATGTACCTATCCAATTGCCGTTAAAGGTCGCCAATGATTCTGACTCTGCCACTCTCACAGGCAACGCATTTCATGCCCCACCACACTCTGGGTAAAGAACCTACCCCTGACATCCCCTCTATACCTTCCACCCTTCACCTTAAATTTATGTCCCCTTGTAACACTGTTGTACCCGGGGAAAAGGTTTCTGACTGTCTATCTATTCCTCTGATCATCTTATAAACCTCTATCAAGTCACCCCTCATCGTTCGCCTAGCACTCTCAATCTATCCTCGTACGACCTATTCTCCATTCCAGGCAACATCCTGGTAAATCTTCTCTGCACCCTCTCCAAAGCTTCCACATCTTTCCTAAAGTGAGGCGACCAGAACTGCGCACAGTACTCCAAATGTGGCCTAACCAAGGTCCTGTACAGCTGCAACATCACTTCACGACTCTTGAATTCAATCCCTCTGCTAATGAACGCTAATACTCCATAGGCCTTCTTACAAACTCTATCCACCTGAGTGGCAACTTTCAAAGATCTATGAACATAGACCCCAAGATCCCTCTGCTCCTCCACCTTACTAAGAACCCTACCGTTAACCCTGTATTCCGCATTCTTATTTGTTCTTCCAAAATGGACAACCTCACACTTGACAGGGTTGAACTCCATCTGCCACTCCTCAGCCCAGCTCTGCATCATATCTTAGTCCCTTTGCAGCCGACAACAGCCCTCCTCACTATCCACAACTCCACCAATCTTCGTATCATCTGCAAATTTACTGACCCACCCTTCAACTCCCTCTTTCATGGAGATGAACACCCTGAAACAGACCCTTCAGTCCAACTCGTCCAAGCCAACCAGATATTCTAAATTAATCTAGTCCCACTTGGTAGCACTTGACACATATCCTTCTAAATGATTCCTATTAGTTTACACACCCTTTTAAATATTGTAATTGTACCCGACTCCATTTCCTCTGGCAGCTCATTCCACACACTTACCACCCTCTGCGTGGAAAAGTTGCCCCTAGGGTCCCTCTTTAATCTTATCCCTCTCACCTTAAATCTATGTCCTCTAGTTTTGGACTTCCCTACTCTGGGGAAAAGACCTTGGCTGTTCACACTAGCCATGCCCCTCATGATTTTATAAACCTCTATAAAGGTCACCTCTCAGCCTTCAGTGCTCCAAGGCGAACAGCCCTAGCCTATCAGCCTGTCCATATCGCTCAAGCTCTCCAATTCTGGCAACATCCTTGAAATGGTTCAGAAAAGATTTACAAGTTTCACAACTTCTTTCCTATAGCAGGGAGACCAGAATTGCATGCAGTATTACTAAAGTAATCGAACCAATATCCTGCACAGTCACAACATGACCTTCAAAGTCCTATACTCAATCTAGAACTATTAGTTCTAATGGTGGTAAAAGGGGAATTTTATTTATATTTGGATGAGAGGTGGGCATCACTGGCATGGTCAACATTTTTTCTTAGATTCCCTACAGTGTGAAAACAGGCTCTTCAGCCCAACAAGTCCACACTGACCCTCCAAAGAGCAACCGTCCCAGACCTATTCCCCTACATTTACCCCTGACTAATGCACCTAACACTACATGTAACTTAGCATGGTCAGTTCACCTAATCTGCACATCTTTGGACTGTGGGAGGAAACTGGAGCACCAGGAGGAAACCCACACAGACACGGAGAGAATGTGCAAACTCCACACAGACAGTTGCCTGAGGTGGGAACTGAACCTAGGTCCCTGACGCTGAGGCAGCAGTGCTAACCACTGACCAACCATGTGGCATTTCCTAATCACTGTTAATGTAGTGGTTTGCTTGGAGAGTCAATGGTATTGCTGTAGGTCTAGAGTCACACGTAGATCAAATCAGGTAAGGATAGCAGATTTCCTTCTCAAAAAAATAGGGCATTGTTGAACCAGATAGGCTTTTTTGCCAATTTTAATTTCATTGTCACCATTAATGGGACTGGTTTTCAATTCTATAGTTTATTCATTGAATATAAATTCCACCAGCATTATGGTGGGACTAAAAGAGCGCTAGGTAAGGACCATGCCTTTCTACTTTTGCGGTTTGAAAAACTTGGGACTGAAATGATAAAGAACTATTATTTTAAAAACAACGTGCTTAAAAGAGTGACTGCAGTTTTGAAAACAAGTCACAAGACTCATGGCAGGCAAAACTCACTATAAACTGAAGAAAATTCTGCAATGGTCGTTGCAAGCTGTGACTCTAAAGGTTTTCAAGAAAACTAAGTTTCTGTAACTGCTCCAGAAATAACAAAGCTCATAAGAAATCGGAACACTAGGAGGCCATTGGGCTCCTCAAACCTATTCCACCATTCAGTAAGATCAAAGCTGAAATAGTAACACTGGGAAAATACAAAAACAATTTGCTTTAATGTAGCACCTTAAACTAATGTTATTTCCTTATTCCAACAGAATGGCAGTTTCTTAAAGCTAATAGTTCACTGCGTTGACTAAATGCAGAAGAGCTTTTCTTTATAACTCATGTAGTCTTGAATCTAAACAAGGAATCACACTGTCACAAGGAGTGGTGTACAGCAGAACTATTTTTTCTGGACTTCCATTGGTATAACATACCATATAGTTTTCTTAGAAATATATTCTATAAATTGAGTTGTACATTAAAAAGAGATCTCCCTAGTCAAATCAGGCCTTTAAATTGGTCAGATTACTTGAAATTGACTTTTCTTATCGTTCTTTACGATTCAGACTCCAAATATTTCAAAGGAAAAAGACTTTCAGACAATAGTTCAGAAAGCCTTTCAATCTTAGGTATTGAAAAAAACCTCAAAATATAAAGGGCAGAAATTAAAAAGTTGTTCATACCAAGGTGGCTTTCCCACTAAGCCACAACTGGTCAATAATTGGAGGTGGGGTCAGAAAACTGAGGTTAGGCAAAAGCGAGGACTGCAGATGCTGGAAACCAGAGTTTAGATCAGAGTGGTGCTGAAAAAGCACAGCAGGTCAGGCAGCATCCGAGGAGCAGGAAAAATCGATGTTTCGGGCAAAAGCCCTTCATCAGGATGCTGCCTTATCCAGCACCACTCTGATCTAAACCCAGATAACTGAGGTTCCCAAGTCAGCAATTAAAGGCCACGTCCTTCCCAGCCTTGATTATGAAGTTACCATGAGTTGTTCAGGGACAGGGTGGATACCCAGGATGGAACCCTGCTCAGGCCTGAAGCGTAAAGTGGGAAACCTCCCTTTCTACATTAAAAATCCTCACAGAGCCTTGCCCCATCAAGAACTCCAGCTAACCTTTGCTCTATGATGTGATGCACACCATCAACTTTTGGAGACCAGGCTGTTACCTGAATGAGGAGCAGAAGATCCAGTGCCAAGAAATTAATGATCTTCAGTGTGTTAAATGGCTGTGGGATTACTGTGATTGCAAGATGGTGGGGTAAGAAACCTGCATTTAAAAAACCATGCCCAAATCCTTAATACCATTTATTGCCCAAAGTGGATATAGGAAATTTTCACTAACTTATCATATATCATTCATGTTGAAGGATGATAATGGAGACTTGATACAGTTACAACCAAAAGGTACTTATGAGAATGTGTATAAGGCATGAGGAGGTGCGGAAAGAGTTAAGTTTAGGGTTGCGGGACAAAGGCATGACTTCGACCAGGTAAGAACTTGCAGAAAACAATGGGGTTCTGGAGGTAGTGGTTTAATGAGGTGCAGAACATCTATTGTGTAATGCCAGGTGGCTTAATCTTTACAACTAATGCTCACTGATTGTAATCACCCAATCAATATAGATGCTACCTTATTTGGATGCTGCTCCCTGTACGTGACTATATAATTCTTTACGAACCTACTGTTCGAGAGAGGACCGAGAACCCATGTCTTTGTGTACACGGATGGTCTATCTCTCTCTCTCCCTCCAGGACTTGGAATAAAAATGAAAAAAGTAGAGCCATTCTGTGTCTCTGAGCGCTTGCTGCCAGTACTTAAGCAAGTTATTAACACACAGCATACAATGATTAAAACAATAAATATTACTAGTCTATGCAATAGGTAGAATCTGCAGGATCCTCCCATGTGGAAAAAGAAGTTCACTAGTAAATTTCTTAAATCCACAGTCCTTACTGAACACTCCAAGGTGAGTAGAAACAAGCCAGTTATCCAAAATCTCCTTCAGTAAAATCCAACTTGAAAGCAAAATTCAGTCTGACCTTCTGATTCACTCCACAGAGAAATCTGAATTCTGGCATTGCACAATGGATGTTCTTCACTTGGTTAAAACACTACCCTTGCCTACAGCACCTCATGGTTTACTGCAAGTTCTTATCTGGTCAAAGTCACACCAGCTGAACCTTTGTCCCGTAACCCTAAATGTAGCTCTTTCCCTACCTGCTCATACCTTAACACACTTTCTCACTGAGAAAAATATCTCCAAACAAATCTGTAGTCTCAGATCACGGTCAACCACTGCTCAAGATGAGGCTGTTTTATGCTCACCTCACACACACCACACAGCCTGTATGCTTTGTTCTGACTATGAAGGAAGACTGGAGTAGGTTGTAGTCAAACAGCAGTCAAGGGAGACAAATAAACTTGAGGCTTCAGGCAATTGCTGTTCTTTATTTACATGGAATTTGTCACAAGTTATTGCCAAGAATGTTTCAATTTGCTGCAACTATGATTAGTGCTTTACAGTTCTGCTGCACTCTTGCATGGCAGAATGCCCTTTTTTTTTATTAGATTACTTACAGTATGGAAACAGGCCCTTTGGCCCAACAAGTCCACACTGACCCTACGAAGAGCAATTCCCCTACGAACACTACAGGCAATTTAGCATGGCCAATTCACTTAACTTGCACATTTTTGGACTGTGGGAGGGAACCGGAGCACCTGGAGGAAACCCATGCAGACATGGGGAGAATGTGCAAACTCCACACAGACAGTTGCCGGAGGCGGGAATGGAACCCGGGTCTCTGGCGCTACGAAACAGCAGTGCTAACCACTGTGCCGTCCATTGCTCAATAATGAATGGCGATGGTATTTGGATTTCTCAAATTACTCTGTTCCTTCATCCTTCACTGACTTATGCAGGAAACGGAGCAGCACTGTGGCTCAATGGTTAGCACTGCTGCCTCAGAGCACCAGGGACCCGGGTTTGATTCCCTCTCGGGCGACTGCCTGTGTGGAGTTTGCACATTCTCCCAGTGTCTGCATGGGTTTTCTCCAGGTGCTCCGGTTTCCTCCCTCAATCCAAACATGTGTTAGTCAGGTAAATTGCCTAAAGTGCATTAGTCAAGGGTAAATATAGGGTAGGGGAATAGGTCTGGGTGGGTTACTCTTCAGAGGGTCAATGTGGACTTGTTGGGCCGAAGGGTCAGTTTCCACACTGTAGGGAATCCAGTCTAATCTCGAAACATGATGTAACCAGTTCCTAGCAGTATGTTCTGTGAATCTGAGAAAATTATTTAGGTGATGAACATGTTATGTAAAATACTTGAAGGTCAGTGATTTTGAACATTAGATTTAAATATAAAAGCTATAAATATTTCATGAAATTAAACAAATGTTTGTGCACACATGCTGATGCACATATGGAGGTGCTTTAAGTGATTTCCATGCAAGTGGTTTATTGAAGTGTTAAATGGGACAAAATGAAAGCCGAGCTGGAATACTCTAATCAAGATGTAAAATTCCAGCTTGTACCATAACTTCTTGGGGTCATGGATCTTGAATCCATTTGATCTTTTCATAATCAAGAAGAAAACATCGAATTAGTTCCTCATGTTACCATGAGAATGCTGTAGCAAAGCTCAAAATTTCTCTTCGAGTGTTACAAATATACAGCGTGGAAATAGACTTTTCGGTCATACCCATGCACGCCAATCAGGTATCCTAAATTAATCTAGTCCCATTTGCTAGCACTGGGCCAATAACCCTCTAAACTCTTCTGTACATATACCCATCCAGGTGCCTTTTGAGTGTTAAAGCCTCCACCACTTTCTCTGGCAGCTCATTCCATTCATGCAGAGGGTGGTGTATGTAAAAGTTGCCCCTTAGGTCCCTTTTAAATCTTTCCCCTCCCATCCTAAACCTAGGTCCTCCAGTTCTGGACTGCCCCATCCTAGGGAAAAGACTTTGTTTATTTACCCTATCAATGTATCTCATGATTTTATAAACCGCTAAGGTCACCCCTCAGTCTCTGATGCTCCAGGGAAAACAGCCGCAGCCTATTCAGCTTCTCCCGATAGCTCAAACCCTGGTAACATCCTTGTAAATCTTTTCTGAACCCTTCAAGTTTCACCACATCCTTCCTACAGCAGGGAGACCAGAATTGCACACTATTCCAAAAGCGGCCTAACCAATGTCCTATACAGTCAAAATAATGACCTCCCAATTCCTGTACTCAGTGCACTGACCAATAAAGGAAAGCATACCAATCACCAACCTTTTCATCCTATCTACCTGCAACTCTACTTTCAAGGAACCTGCACTTCAGCAACATTCCCCAGGATCTTACCATAAAGTGTATACATCCTGTCCTGATTTGAGTTTTCAAAATGTATCACCTCACATTTATCTAAATTAAACTCCATCTGCCATTCTGATCAAGCTCCTGCTGTACTGAGGTAACCTTTTTCACTATCCACTACGCGCCCAATTTTGGTGTAATCTGCAAACTTCTTAACTGTACCTACAGTCACATCCAAATTATTTAAATAAATGACAGAAAGCAGGTGGACCCAGCACTGATCCTTGTCGCATACCATTGGTCACAGACTTCTAGTCCGAAAAGCAATCCTCCACTGCCACCCTCTTTTCTACCTTCGAGCCAGTTCTGTCTCCAAATGGCGAGTTCTCCCTGTATTCCACGTGATCTAACCTTGCTAACTAGTCTACCACGAGGAACCTCGCCAAATGTCCATACAGATCACATCCACATAGATCATGTCCACTGCTCTGCCCTCATCAATCTTCTTTTGTTGCTTCTTCAAAAATTCAATCAAGTTAGTGAGACCTGATTTCTCAAGCACAAAGCCACGCTGACTATCCTTAAAATCAGACCTTGCATCGTAAATCCTATCCCTCAGGGTTCCTTCCAACAACTTGCTCACCATCAATATCAGACTCACTGGTCTATAGCTCCCTAGCTTTTCCTTACCACGTTTCTTAAATAGTGGCACCACATTAGCCAACCTCCAGTCTTTCAGCACAATACCCATGACTATCGACGATACAAGCATCTCAGCAAGGGACCCGGCAATCACTTTCTTTGCTTCTCAGAGTTCTAGCGTACATTTGATCAGATCCTGGGGATTTATCCACCTTTATGCGTTTTAAGACATCCAGTACCACCACCTCTGTAATAAGGACATTTTTCAAGATGTTGCCATCGCTTGTAATGCTTTTCTTACAAAAGCAGTTTAAAAAAGTTTGCGGAGATCATTTATAACTATAAAGTCATGGAGTCCTATAACATGGAAAGAGGCTCTTTGACAGTCCATAAATATAGATTAGAGTGGTGCTGGAAAAGCACTGCAAGTCAAGCAGCATCCGAGGAGCAGGAAAATCGACGTTTCAGGCAAAAGCCCTTCATCATTCCTAATGAAGGGCTTTTGCCCGAAACGTCGATTTTCCTGCTCCTCAGCTGCTGCCTGACCTGCTGTACTTTTGCAGTATCACCCTAATCTAGACTCTGGTTTTTAGCATCTGCAGTCCTTGTTTTTACCTCTCTGAACTGTCCATGCCGACCAAAATGTCCATCCACTCTAACCCCACTTCCCTGCACTTGGCCCATATCCTTCTAAACCTTTCCTATCCATGTATCTGCCCAAATGCCTTATCAATGTTGTTAATGCACTCACCTCAACCACTTCCACTGGCAGATCATTCTATGTGCATACTACCTTCAATGTTGCCGCTCAGGTTCGTTTTATTCCTTCTCCTCTAATCCTAAACTGATGCCCTCTAGTCTCGATTCCCCAACCCTAGGAATAAGACTGAATGCATTCACCATATCCAAGCCTCTCATGACCTTATACACTTCCTTAAGATCCCCACTCAATCTCCTATGCTCGAAATAATAAAGTACAAGCTTGTCCAACCCCTCCCTATAACTCATATAGTTGAGTCCAGCAAACATCCTTGTAAATTTCTTCTGCACTCTTTCAGTTTAATACCACCCTTCCTATAGCAAAGTGACCAAAACTGAGTGCAATATTCCAAATGCAGCCACACCAAAGTCCTGTACAACTACAACATAAAGCTTCTCAACTTCTATACTCAACGCCCTGACCGATGAAGGCCAGTGTGCCAAAAGTCTTTTTCATTGCCCTGTCTACCTATGACTCCACATTCAGAGAACCATGCACCTGAACTGCAAGGTCTCTCTGTTCCATCACACAAGTTCCATTCACCATGAAACTCCTATCTTGATTTGACTTTCCAAAATGCAAGACTTTACACTCACTTTAAACTCCATTTGCCATTTCTTGGCCCACTTCCCCAGCTGATAAACACCTGCTACAATTTCTGATACCACCTATTTTGGTGTCATCTGCAAACTTTCTAATCATGTCTTGTACATTCTCATTTAAACCATTGATATAGACAACAGATAGCAATGGGCCAGCACCAATAGCCTCACGCCTCCGATTTGACAAGCAACCTTCCAGTATTACCCTCAGCTTCCTACCATCAAACCAATTGTGTATCCAAAGGAGAATGTGTATAAGGTATCAGCAGGTACAGAAAGAGTTAAGTTTTGGATTGCATGACAAAGGCTCAGCTAGCACGGCTTTGACCAGATAAGAACTTGCAGTAAACAAGGAAGTGCTGGAGGCAAAAGTAGTTGTTTAACGAGGTAAAGAACATCCACTGTATCATGTCAGTTAACAAGATGACAGGCATCTATTGTGTAATGCCAGATGGCTTAATTTTTACTGTTGATGCTCGCCGATAGTAATGGTCACCTAATCAATATAGATATTGCTGTATTCGGATGCTGTTCCCTGTAAGTGACTATATAATTCCTCAAGAATCTGTTGTTCGAGAGAAGACAAAGAACTCATGTCTCTGTGCACATGGGCAACCGTTCGCTCTCTCCGGACCCGGAAAGAAGATGAAGGCAAAGCCATACTGTGTCTCAGTGTTTGCTTCAACTGATATGGGGATAGGGAAACAGGACAGCAATTTGACAGCTCTCCCTGGATTCCACACAATCGTATTTTCCAGAGCAGCCTATGTAGAACCTGATCAAAGGCCTTACTGAAATCCATATATACTATGCCTACAGCCCTGCCTTCATCAACCTTCCTAGCCACTTCAAAGAACTCTTAAATTTGTCACGTATGATCTCCCAAGCACAAAGTCATGCTGACTACTCCTAATCAAATACTGTTTTTCCAAATGCATGTATATTTTATCTCTCAGAATCTTCTCAAGTAACTGGCTTACTGGTGTACAGTTTTTTTTCTTTGCAGCCTTTCTTGAATAAGGCACAACATTCACTACCCTCTAGTCTTCTGGGACCTCGCCGGTGGCTAATGATGATGCATAAATATCAGCTAAAGCCCCTGCAACTACTTCTCTAGCCTCTTGCAGTGTTCTTGGATATATCTGGTCAGAACCAGATTTATCCGACTTCACACCTTCTAATATGTCCAATACCTCCCTCTAAACTTGATATGGACTGTCCCCAAGACATGACCACTAACTTCTTCAAGTCTTCATATCTTTGTCCACTGTAAACACAGAGGAGAAATATTCACTGAGGACTTCACCCATCTCCTGTGGTTCTAGACATACATGTCCACTTTGGTCATTGAGGGGCCCTATTCTCTCTCCAATTATTCCTTTCCCTTTAATATAAGAATCTCTTTGGAATCATTGGGGATATATTGTGCCAGAAGTTGCTGAAGGTTGCCTTGCAGAGTGCTCCAAGGTGTTGAAAATTTCCTTCAGCTCAAAAGATATGGACACTTGAAATTGTTTCATTATTAATTGCCACTTCAAGCAATGAGGGGAACACAGTATCTGAGACTATGGTGATCAATGGGACCAATGAACTGTCTCTTGAATCGATTAAATCAAAAAGATAGAGAAAGAAACTGAACAACGATAAAAGAAATAGGGTGAATTTGCAACAAACTAGTAAAGGAATAGAAATGAGGAGAGAAACAGATTATATTAAAAATGAGAAAAATACCTCTAATAAAAATTTTACAATATGCAAAAATGAGATTCCATTCCCCTGAGTCAGAAAGTTTGAGTGGGACTGCAGTCCTAACTCATCAGCAGTAAGCTTAAATTTACACTCATGCAGCCCACCGAGCAATTTTTTTGGAATTCACCAGGAAATCGATAGTACAATTCATATTTCCATTTTAGTAACATAAATTGACCAATAATTTGTTGTTCACACCATTCCTTTTATCTATCTGCAATTTGCTAGATTTTCTTTCATTTTCCAGTAATGAGTATTACACCTTTAGAGGCATTTGCAAGCAAATTCTAGATCAATAACTGGAAGTTAGTGATCGACAGACAACAGCTGTTAATGTCTTAAATCTTTTCAGAAAAAAAAAGAGAGAAAACCTGAACATAACCATAAATAAGCTAGCATAATGATTGATACTTCAATGGCAAGGACCTGGGAATTTATACAATGTAGGAACAGTAGGGAGACCATGGGAGCACTGTCCACCAACTACAACATGACATATCAAAACAGCCTTTTGCATTTATTTTCCAGAACCAGTGAACAAGATAGTGATTCCTGTGGTTTGGGGAATGTCGTAGTATAGGCACTTTTATAAATGTAACGCTGCAAAGTTTATCAAAAACATTAAAATCACTATTTTCTTCATAGAAAATTATCAAAGAAAACAGAATACTAGAACAATAATCTTTATGTGATTTGAAAGAATATATACACAGAGGCGGCACAGTGGCTCAGTGGTTAGCACTGCTGCCTCTCAGCACTGGGGACCCGTTCTCCCTGTGTCTGTGTGGGCTTCCTCCAGATGCTCTGGTTTCCTCCCACTGTCCAAAGATGTGCAAGTTAGGTGAATTGGCCAAGCTAAATTGCCCTTAGTGTTCAGGGCTGTGTAGGTGAGATGCATTCATCAGGGGAAAATGTAGGGTAATGCGCCTGGGTGGGAACTCTTCGGAGGGTAGGTGTGGGTTTGTTGGGCGGTAGGCCTGTTTCCACACGGTAGGGATTCTAATTCTAAAGATTCAGTTATAAGCAATAGGAAGAGTCAGGGCAGAATAATAGTTCTTAAGTACACTTGATTGCCAACTGTACTAATCTGCCTTTTGCATCTCCCTTCCCACATTTAACTGACTTATGCTGATATACTTCCTTGTCACCCGGAGTACATGCAGCTTTGCAAATACGGTCAGCGTCATACAGCATGGCAACAAACCCTTCAACCTAACCAGTCAAGATCAACCACCTGCCTGCACTTGGCCCACATCCCTAAAAACATTTCCTATTCATGTACTTATCCAAATGTCTTTCAAACGTTGTAACTGTACTGTGTCAAGATGTTGCTCATGTACTTTTTAAACTGTAGCTCCTCTCAATTTAAAAAGAGATGCCCCTAATTTTGAACTCCCCCACCTAGAGGGAAAAAAACCCTTGTCATTCACCTTATTTATGCCCCTCACGATTTTATAAACCTCAAAACTATCACCCCTCAACCTCTTACTCTCCAGTGAAGAAATCCCAGCCTATTTCTATATCTCAAACCCTCCATTCCCAGCAACATCCCGGTAAACGTTTTCTGAACTCTTGCTAATTTTATTACATCTTTCCTATAGTAGGGTGACCAGAACTGTACACAACACTTCAAAAGTTGCTTCACCTATGTCCTGCACAACCTCAATATGATGTCCCAACTCCTAGACTCAAAGCTCTGAGCAATGAAGCAAGCGTGCTAAACACCTTAACTACCTTCTATAAGGTGATGCAAACTTCAAAGAATTACGTAACGGAACCCCTAGGTCTCTCTGTTCCACAACACAACCCAGGGCCTTACCATTAATCGTATAAGTCCTGTCCTTGTTTGTATTACAAAAATGCATTACCTCACATTTTCCAAATTAAACTCTTTATGCCAAACCTCAGCAGAATTCTTTACTGCAAAGGTGTGTCCAGGCTGAGTCATTAAGTATGTTCAAGGCCAAGATAGAAAGATTTGGGGAAATGTAGATTTTAGATTATAAAGGAGCCTTTATTTTATTTAATAGTCTAGCAATGCTATCACTAGACCATCATCTCCTCTCTGTTTCAACACCACTACCTTGATACCCTCAGCTGGCATTCATCTGCACTCTTGGAGGTGGTTTGTTTGGCTTTCCAATACCAAACGAGTGGAATTACTTCACTTAAGAGTTAGCTGATTAACATAGGGACCATCGCAGACAATCCCTGCACCCTGCTTGCAGGACACCCTCATGTACCCACTCACTGCAGTCAGAGCCCTGGCTAATTCCTTCCTTCCTTCCTCTCCACTCCCTCTCAAGCCTGCAGTCACAGAGATCAATTTTCGGGCCTGTCACCACATACCACCACAAGACAGGGACCTTCCTAGTCAACAGTTGTGCATAGGAATTTCTCACTCTTCGGTTTAGACACAGGATGGAATAGTCCAAGCATCTAAAGCAATATCTCCTTTGTTTTAACTGGAACTTCAACTATTGGCCTGGGGGTTTGTTAGCATCGAAACTTAAATGGCATTTGGATGCTCTTTCAAAGCGATTGTGAGGAAATAAAATAAACTGATATACCAGTGTCAAAGTGGGATTTGTTATATGATATCATTTAGAGAATGAACAGCACTCTTCAATAAATGCTTCTGTTTTTGCATTCCTAATATAGAAGAATTGCATCATACGCATGTAGATCAGAATAGGAAGACTACACAGCCTACTTGGCTTCTCACCCATTAAAATAAAGGAGTAAAAACTAAATAACAGGTGCATTATGTTCTACTTCCAAAATTCCACTAAATGATAATTTATGCCAAATATAACAGTCAGTAATTACCCCTATTGGTTAATAATGATTACTGGGGATCAGCGTAAGTAGTAATTATTCATTGTGCTACGAGTTCAATATAACATCAACATGTAGCATTGAATCTTTTTAAAAGCAGTGTTTGAAAACTGCTGCAAACTAAGCAAACCACTTTGGAGATCAGGGATGGCAATCTGAATCAATAAACTTCGAAGTGTGAAAAAGCAAAGTAAATAAAAACTGGAAAGGTTTTCTAAAATACTACTACTACTAGTGGCATAGTACTTGGTTTAAAATAGAAATAGTTACAAATCTATTAAATAAAGTTTGATATTTTCTGAAGGTCACAAGATTTTGCTGTCGCTCATCTCTTATCTAAAGTTGCAAGACAGAAGCAACATTTTTTGAGCAACTCAAACAAGTGAAACATTTTTTTCCAGATTCTCAATAGATTCCGGAAAGGTTACATCAGACTGGAACGTAGACAATATCTCCTACGTTCAAGGGTGGGAGGCAGAAGATAGAACTATAGGCCAATTTGCTTGACATCTGTTATGGGGAACATGTTAGAATCAATCGTTAGTAAAGTTAGAGGTCGGCACTTAATCTTAAGGTATTTGGGAAGAAGGATGGTCTTGAGAAGGGGAAGTCATGCTTCACAAATTTATTGGAGTGCTTTGTAGGAGTAACAAGTGCTGTGGATAAAGAGAAGCCCATAAGTGGACTGGACTTGAATTTCAGAAAAAACATTTAACAAGATGCCATGTCAATTGTTATTGCAAAAAGTGTAGGGGTTGACATATCAGTGTAGACAGAAGATTACCTGGCTAGCAGAAAATTATTCACATAAGAGTCTTTTTCCAATTGGCAAGATGTGACAAGAAAAGTCCTCAGGAGTCTATGTGGGGCCTCAGCTTTCCATGATTTATATCAATGATTTAGATGAGGGGAGAGAAAGCATGGTAAGTAAATTTACAGAGGTAGGAGAAAGTGAGGTCTGCAGATGCTGGAGATCAGAGCTGGAAATGTGTTGCTGGAAAAGCGCAGCAGGTCAGGCAGCATCCAGGGAACAGGAGAATCGACGTTTCGGGCATAAGCCCTTCTTCAGGAATGAGGAAAGTTTGTCCAGCAGGCTAAGTTAAAAGGTAGGGAGGAGGGACTTGGGGGAGGGGCGTCAGAAATGTGATAGGTGGAAAGTGGTCAAGGTGAGGGTGATAGGTCAGACTGGGGTGGGGGCGGAAAGGTCGGGAAGAAGATTGCAGGTTAGGAAGGCGGTGCTGAATTCGATGGATTTGACTGAGACAGGGTGGGGGGAGGGGAAATGAGGAAACTGGTGAAATCAGAGTTCATCCCTTGTGGTTGGAGGGTTCCTAGGCGGAAGATGAGGCGTTCTTCCTCCAACCGTCGTTTTGTTGTGGTCTGACGATGGAGGAGTCCAAATTTACAGAGGTAGGAAATTATGTTGCGAAGTCTACATAAGGTGGTTGCAGACTGATATAGGTAGGTTGAATGAATGGGCAAAAATCTGATGTATGGCATATAATGTGAAAAAATGTGAAGCAGTAAGATTAAAAAAAAGCAGACTTACAACAGAGAACGCTTACAAAATTCTGAGAAGCAGAATGATCTAGGTATAATAGTGCGTGAGTCACAAAAAACTAGTATGCAAGTACAGCAAAGAATCAAGAACGCCAATGGAATTATTGCAAGGCAGCGAACATAAAAGAATGTTATCCTTCAGTTATGCAGGGCATAGGAGAAAATGCAACTCCAGCACTGTGTGCCATTTTCTTATTTAGAGGATGTAAATGCATTGAAAGGACTTGAACGGAGGATTATCAGATATCTAGAAAGAATTGGCTGTTATGGAGGAAAGGTTAGAACATAGAACAGTACAGCACAGAACAGGCTCTTCAGCCCACGATATTGTGCTGAACAGATTCCTTTTGTTTCCATTGCAGTTTAGAAGAGTCGAGGGGCGATTTGATTGAAGTCTATCAGTTTTGACAAGATGAATATAGATGGAGAGACAAGAATATTTCCTTTTGTAGGCGAGTACAGGGGAGCACCACTTTAAAATTAGGAGTTGACCTTTTAGGATAAAGTAGTAGCTTTTCTTTTAAGAAGTGTTGATTGTGCAACTTTGAAACCCTTGGCCTCAGAAGGCATTGGAGGTGCCTTTACCTCCTATATTCAATATTTTGAATATTTCTAAGGCATAGATAAATTCTTGTTAGGCAAGGGAATCAGGGTTTATCAGGTTTGATGGGATGTGGAAGTTGAAACAAACCAACCAGTCAGACATGATCTTATTGATGGCGCAACAGGCATGAAAAGGTCAACTGGCTACTTCTGCCCCTAACTTTTTATGTTCTGAAGTGCACAATTAATCCTCTGGCCACGCAAGCTATACATTTTGAGACGTCTGTTTTGGGACAAAGATCACTCCAAATGTTTAAATTCTAATACTAAATAGCGAGAACGTAGCACTTATTATAGCCAAAATTTCAATAAATTTAAGAATCTCTTTCCAAAGATACCTGCTGCATTTTCCCCGTATTTGATTGTTATTTCAGATTGCCAACATCTGCAGCATTTTTGTTCATATTTAAGTTCACAAAGACGAGGTCCTGAACAAGAATGTTCAATATACAAAGCAGAGAGCAATACCCTTGATTCAAATGCATTGAAAATTGAGGAAAAATTAGCTCACTGCCATCTAAAGTTATTTTGTTAGAAAAAAGAGAGATCACTTAAAAAAGAACCATAACAATATGTCAGTTAAATTAATTGATAGTGATAAGTAAAACTTTGGGTCTCTTCATTAATAAGGCAAGTAATCTTGTTATTTTTACAGAATACTATAAAACAAAGTATTGCAAACATCATTGCAAAATCAAAGTGGTAAAAAGTGTTTTCAACAGATGACAGTCAATACAAAATAGCATGAAGAAAATAAAAGCAGATAACAAAATCAATACATTGTTGCATACAATGAAAAGCAATTAAGGCTAGAATTGGTATTGCTTTATGACAAATGGACAATGAATTTAAAGATTATTAAAATTCTCATTCATGCATACAATATCAATAGGAAATGCCGCTCAACGTCATTAAACAAGAGGAAAGGAAGTGACTCTTACCTGAAGAGTGCAAGGCTCAGTGACCACACCACCAAGGGTTTCCTCAACTCAAACTTTGCCCGCTGTTTCATCAAGTGACGACCACCAAATATAAATGCTGCGTACAGAGCTGAATACAAGAAAGACTTTTTCCTAAAAATAGCACAAACAATAGCTGTTAGTGCACTTACAAGAAACAGGTTGAAACAGCAGAGCTTAAGCATCCTTTGCCTATAAATACCAATATACCCTCAAAAGATCCCTGACTTAAAACAAACTGTACATGCCTCATTCCTCAACTTAGTGCAAAAAAGGCAATTACAAAGTTGTATTGTACTGAGGACAGATTGCAATCTTCACTATCCAAAGTAAAAATTGCTGTCACCTGTGAACTTTTTTTTAAAACACGCAATATAAATGACAATGATATGTCAAAGTCTACATGTAAAAATGTACTGGACACTCTTAGGCTACCAATCTGTAGATACTTGATAAGCCCGCATCTTCACAGAATGAAACCTTTACCCTGCCATCTCAAGGTGAGGTGGCAACTACCTTCACCTCCACACTGCACTTATTAATTGCTCTGAAGGAAAAAGGTGGTCATGCTTCATGCAGTGAATGACAGTCAGCTTCTTAGTTTAGGCAACCCGAAATTTTATATTTCCTTCTTAGTATACTTCCCAGTCAACCCCAATGCCTTTGATCTTCCCCAAATTCCAAACCAACTCATTTATTTGACTGTAGATCTTCAGACTTGATCCCAAATCTGAGAAATATCAAATTAATCATGCCAGACACAGTAAAGCATTGTTTTCTTTGATACCCTTCCTTCACCTCATCAGAGGCAGGGTGACTGCTGATGACCCACCCTCGTACAATACCCCTTTCCATCCCATGTCTATTGTCTCTCTCCAACTCCCCATATGTTGCGATACCTCCTTAATAATTATTAACCCCTTGTATCCAAATATGTTGCCTCTACACAATCGAGTTCCAGCTTTCCTCTCAAAGCAGTGGCCCCTGATAATCCCTCCTTGGCATACTAATGCATGCAGACCTGTTGCCACTCATTAGCAAGATTCTAATTTTGCCAGTCAGAAATTGATTAGAAAAAATCAGATAGCTTGCTCTTGTCATCAAGAATCTGATTATTGTCACTCTCATCCTATTTTTCCAACTTTCTGACCAGGGTCCAGATCGTTCAGGGTCTGGAAAGATCCTACTCTTGGCTCAAGTCATGCTACAAGTAACAGAGTTTGATATAAGCTCCGATTCAGAAGGACAGTTTTGAAATTTATGATACTGGAGATTTTTGGCAGGATAGTGGTACATGAATATCATGACTAGTCGCTGTAGCTGAGCATAAGTAATCTGGGGATGTATGTTCAAAGCCTCTGTGGGAAGTTGCAAAACCGAACAATCTGGCAGTATTATCCAACTATATATAAGTTACATTATTTATCTGTAACTCCATTATTCAGCAGATATTAATACAATTAGCAGGCTTTATTCAAAATCACATTGTCATACATACACAATGATTAAACACCTTTTAAAAAAATAGCAAAATTACTGGAGACCATTAGGTATGCTGGATCAGTCATCCTTTCAAGCTACAATTTACCTGTATTTTTTCATCCAAAGGCAAAAGCCTCAGATACTAAAAGCTTAACTTTATGTAGGCAGATATACAAAAACAGCATAGCATTGAATTCCCCAGTATTTTAATTAATATAGGAATACACACAAGGAGCTGCTGTCGTCACTGGTGCATGGTTTAATGTTTCAAACTTTGTGCTCCATTTATCAATAATCATAAATTCCAAACAAAAGTCGATCACAGTCAACTCAATGGAACTGATGCAGTTTCCTTGCCGATAAATTGCACATTGCACCACTTCACAAAAATTGTCTAGTTTAAGACTCTGTTTACATTGGAAACACATAGTACAAATTATAAAATTTTCATACTTTCCTAACAAAGATACTTACACAACATACTAATTTAAAAGCATTATTCTAAAGGTTGTCATTCTGGTACAAGAAGTTTTATTGTTTTAAAATCTGAAAGCTACAATGTCAGGGCGAAATATTCAGAGGAACATTGCCATAAGAACTATTTCTGAGACATTTCTATCGCACTTCCTAAAATTGACACAAACAGTCTTTGGTACAGGCATCTGGGGAGCAGGCCTGAAGGGTGCGAGCTAGATTATTGAAGCTGGAGTTTTAGATTGGTGCATGTGTGTGTCTGTGTTTTTGTGGTGGGGTGCTACTGGAGGGGAGGTTTTAGAAACATAGAAAATAGGAGCAGGAGTACGCTATTCAGCTCTTTGAGATTGCTCCACCATTCAATATCATCACAGCTGATCATCCAACTCAATAACCTGTTTCCGCTTGCTCCCCATTTCCTTTGATCCCTTTAGCCCTAATAACTACATTATGGCTAACTCCTTTGTGAAAACATTCAATATTTTGACATTAATCAATTTTTTCTGGGTGAAGAAATTTCCCATCTCAGCCCTATGTGGTCTACCTGTCCTTAAACGGCGACATGGAAAATCGGTTAGCTTAGTTAGCTAGATGGCTCATTAGTAAAGCAGAGTAATGCAAATAATTTCCACACTGGCTGAGGTTACCAAGAAGGACTCTCCTTCTCAAACTCTCCCTTACCTGAAGCATGGTAACCCTCTGGTTAAACCATCACTAGTTCTCTGTCTGTCTCTCTACTTGAACTATGATCCTTGGTTCTGAGCTTTCCACTCATCAGAAACATCCTTCTTGCATTTATCCTGTCTCGTCCTGTTAGGGGCTCTCTAGGTTTCTAGGAGATTCCCCACTCTTTTCTCTAGGCTCCAGTGAATATGTAGTCTTAAAAATGAATTGGGTCTTTCTTTGTACATCAGTCCAACCATGCATCAGTCTGGTAAACATTCATCGCACTCCTTGCAATACTAGACCATTTCCCTCAGGAAGGGAAACTGTACAAAATACTCTGGGTTTCCTCCGGGTGCTCCGGTTTCCTCCCACAATCCAAGGATGTGCAGGTTAGGTGAATTGGCCATGCTAAATTGCCCGCAGTGTTAGGTGTAGGGGAATGGGTCTGTGTGGGTTGCTATTCGCAGGGTTGGTGTGGACTTGTTGGGCTGAAGGGCATGTTTCCACACTGTAGGGAATCTAACTAATCTAATGTGGTCTCACTCAGGCCCAGTAAAATTGGAAGATATCCTTGCTGCTGTTCTCAAATGCTCATTATGAAGGTCAACATACCACGTGCTTTCTTCATCACCTGTTGCTCCTGTGTGCTTACTTTCAGTGACTGGTGTCCAACGACAGCCAGGTCTCAGTGCACCTCCCACTTTCCTAATCTAATCACCATTCAGGTAATAATCTGCCTTCCTGATTTTGCTCCCAAGGTGGAAAACCTCACATTTATCTACAGAACAATGCATTGCAATATCTGCCATGCATTGCTCACTCAATGGGTCCGAATCACACAGAAGCAGCACTGCATCATTCCTCTCACCCAGTTTTTTGTCACCTGCAGATATTACATTTAGTTCGCTTGTCTAAATCATCACTAAATATTGTGAATAGATTAGATTCCCTACAGTGTGGAAACAGGCCCTTCGGCCCAACCAGTCCATACCGACCCCCCGAAGAGTAAACCACCCAGACCCATTTCCCTCTGACTAATGGACCTAGCACTAGGGACAATTTAGCATGGCCAATTCACTTGATCTGCACATCTTTGGACTGTGGGAGGAAACCGAAGCACCAGGAGGAAGCCCATGCAGACACGGGGAGAAAGTGCAAACCACACAGACAGTCACCAGAGGCTGGAATTGAACCTTGGGCCCTGGTGCTATGAGGCTGGGGCTCAAGCACTGAATCCTGTAGTACCCCACTAGTCACCATATAGAGTCAAAGAGATGTACAACAGACCCTTCGGTCCAACCCATTCATGCCGACCAGATAGTCCAACCCAATCTAGTCCCACCTGCCAGCACCTGGCCCATATCCCTCCAAACCCTTCCTATTCATATACCCATCCAAATGCCTCTTAAATGTTGTAATTGTACCAGCCTCCACCACTTCCTCTGGCAGCTCATTCCATACACGTACCACGCTCGGTGTAAAAACGTTGTCCCTAGGTCTCTTTTACATCTTTCCCCTCAAACCCTAAACCTATGCCCTCTACTTTTGGACTCCCCGACCCCAGGGAAAAGACTTTGCCTATTTACCCTATCCATGCCCCTCAATTTTGAAGGTCACCCCTCAGACACTCCAGGGAAAACGGCCCCAGCCTGTTCAGCCTCTCCCTATAGCTCAAATCTTCCAAACCAGCAACGTCCCTGTAAATCTTTTCTGAAACCCTTTCAAGTTTCACAACATCTTTCCGATAGGAAGGAGACCAGAATTGCATGCAATATTCCAACAGTGGCCTAAGCGATGTCCTGTACAGCCGCAACATGACCTCCCAACTCCTGTACTCAATACTCTGACCAATAAAAAGAAAGCATTCCAAACGCCTCCTTCACTATCTTATCTACCTGTGACTCCATTTTCAAGGAGCTATGAACATGCACTCCAAGGTCTCTTTGTTCAGCAACACTCCCTAGGACCTTACCATTAAGTATATAAGATATGCCAAGATTTGCTTTCCCAAAATGCAGTGCTTCACATTTATCTCAATTAAACTCCATCTGCCACTTCTCTGCCCATTGGCCCATCTGGTTAAGATTATGTTGTAACCTGAGGTAACCCTCTTCGCTGTCCACTACAACTCCAATTTTGGTGTCATCTGCAAACTTACTAACTGTAAGTTGTCAGTTTCCCATCTGCCAACTAGTTCGCTGTCCATGTCAATACACTATCACAATCCCATACACCTTTAACTTTACATCCTAAACTCTTATGTGGGACCTTACTGAAAGCCTTTTGAAAGTCCAAGAAAACCATATCTACTGGCTTCCCCCTCATTTACCTCTACTAGGTAAATTCTCAAAAAACAATTCCAGTAAGTTTGTAAAACTTGATTTCCCTTTAATAAAGCAATGCTCACTCTGTTTAATCTTGTCATGATTTTATAAGTGTTCTGCTTTAATATTTTTTATAATGGGGTCTAGTTCTTTACCAGACTAAGAAGCCTATAATTTTATTTTCTTACAAGCTCCTATTTTAATTTGAGAAATTACATTAGTTGCCCTTCAATCCATAAGAACTGTTCTGGAGTTTACAGAATTTTGGAAGATGGCCACCATCTCTAGGACCACTTCCTTAAGTACTTTAGAATTATCGAGCCCTGGGGAATTTAATAAACCTTGAATCCTATCAAGTTCCCCAACACAATTTTGCTACTTCAGTTCCTCATTCTCATGCGACCGCATGGTCCCCTACATGTTTGTGATGTTATTTGCGTCGTCCTTTGTGAAGACAGAACTTATGTATTTAATCTGTTTCCTATTCTAATTTCCCATGTTTCTGACTGTAGGGGACGTACATTTGCCTTCAAAAATCTTCTCTTCATATATCTATTGAAGCTTGTACGGTCAGAATGTATGTTTCTCCCCTAAGCATATTCTATTGTCCCCCCTTGCAATCAATCCCTTTGTCCTGCTTTGCTGAAATCTAAACCACTTCCAATCCTCAAATCTGTTTCCTTTTTGTTTGGCAAATTACCATGCCACTTCCTTGGATCTATTACTATCCTTTACTTTCCATTCTAGTCATGACCAGGCCACCTTTCCTGTTTTACTTTTGAGCCAGATAGGAATGAACAATTGTTGCTGTTCCTCCATGCGCTCTTTAAATGTTTTCCATTGTCTACACACATCATCCCTTTCAGCAATGTTGCTCATTTTACCAGACTAGCTGACACCTCATTCTATTGCACCTCCCCTTAATTAAATTCAGGACCTTATTCTCAGAATTAATTATACCACTTTAATGAAGAATTTTATTAATTTATCACTCTTCTCAAGGAGCCTCCCACAGCTCGATTGCCAATTGTTGTGTCATACGAAAGAATAACTGGTCTACAAATGGCCAGTTTTGTCATTGGTTCCTTAATGTATTGATCCACAAAACCACCTTTGCATACTCTAGGAATTCTTCTACAGCATTGTTAAATTTAGATTTTCACCATCTATATGCAAATTAAAAGGCACACACTTGTATCTTTATCGCGAGTGTCTTCAATTTCCTGTTTAATGGCTTTCCCAATATTACCACTATACTTTGGGTGAGTTGATGCACATGCACCATTCTCCATTACGATTTATTGCCGCTTGGTTCTTCGACGATCTACCCATACTGATTACACCTCCACCAAACTAATATTCACTGCTGTGTTAAATGTCCTTATTAACCATCAATGCTACCTCATTTCCTTTTTCTTTTTGTTAGTCCTTCCTAAAAAGTGGATATTCAGTTTCTATCCCTGGTCACTCTGCAGCCACATCTCCACATCCCAATATTGTACCTTTTTATATCATTTGTGCAATTAATTTATCCACTTTTATTGCAAATTTTCATTGCATTAAAACACGTGGTTGAAAGGTTCATCCTTTCATCATTTGTAATCCTCTTTGCATTATTTTACGCTGTGTCCCTGTTCGATTCCTATCCTTGAATTCTCTGCCCATCATTTTTCTTATTTCTTCTTATTCTGGCTTTTGTTTTTGCCCTTGTTTCCCTCTCTTCTGTCTCCCTGTATAGGTTACCATCCACTGCTGTTTTAGTTTAAACCCTTCTCATCCGCATGAGCAGATATTCCACATAGGACATCAGTTCCGGGTCCTGCGAAATGCTACCCGCGCCCCCATATTTAGCACCCCTCCATTTCCAGTTACTAGTCTGGATTCATCCGCCCCAGTATAAACTGCCTAAATCCCTCAACTACCCACAGTCATCCACCTCTTCATCTCTGCCCAGACTCTTATTCTTATCCCTGATCAGATTCCCGTAAACTCTCCAACACATGTAAGCAAGAAAATCACAATACTACTGATATAACTTCAACAAGCTGTACTTATGGGTACCAATGAATTGGTTTTGATTGTACACCTTGAAACTTAATTTAACATTCACTGCAAATATTTGCTCAGTGGGAGGTAGCCATTTACCTCAGAGATAAAGGAGTGTACAAACAAATACCATTATTAGCTGTTAATGACTGTCAAGCCTACATGTTACAAAGTGACCTTCAACAAATCATGACCAGAAATAAAGGAAATATACTGCTAACAATATTTTTCAGTGTCCTTCCATTCAATAGAGAGATGGAAAGGTCTATATCAAAGGGCCTTTTTTTAATATACAAAAATTATTTTGTAAATTCCAGATCAATTTTATTTTATCTAACACCCTTTAGAAAGTTCCAAAGCTGTTGAAACTTACAAAATCTAGCAGCTAGCTGTCATGTTGTGGCACAGTGGCTCAGTGGTTAGCATTGCGGCCTCACAGCACCAGGGACCAGGTTTGACTCCAGCATGGGTGACAGTCTGTGTGGAGTTTGTGTGTTCTCCACGCCTGTATGTTACTGCCGCATGCTCCAGTTTCCCCCCATAGGCCAATGAAGTCACAAAGATGTACAGGTTAGCTGGATTGATTATGCTAAATTGCTCCATAGTGTCCAGGGATATGCAGACAAGATGGATTAGCCATGGTAAATTCAGTCATGGGGATAGGATGGGGGCTGTGTCTGAGTGGGATGCTCGTCAGAGGGTTAGTGCAGACTTGATGGGCCAAATGGCCTCTTTTCACAATGTAGGGATTCCATAACTCATTGAAGCTTAGAAGAACGAGGGACAACCTTACTGTTTCTTATTGAAACTGATTCTTATTGGGCTTGACATGGCGGGTGTGGAGAGCTTTTGGGAGTGTCTAGAACCAGAGGACATAATCTCAGAATAACAGGTTGCCCAGTTAAGAAACAGTTGAAGAAGAATTTTCTCTCTCAGATGGTAGTGAAGCTGTGGAATTCTTTACTGCAGAGGACTGTAGAGGTTAGTTCATTAAGTATATTAAAGGCTGTATATTAAAGTATATTAAATCAGTAAGGAAATCAAGGGTAATGCAGAAAAGGCTGGAAAGTGGTGTTGAAGATTATCACATCAGCCATAATCTGATTGAATTGTGAGTTAAGATCGCTGAGCTGAATAGCCTGCTTCTGCTTGTATAATTTAATGATCTAATAAAACAAAATATAAACTGAAGTATTTTTAGATAGATTTTCAGAACTTCATTTAGTAATCACTTAAATATAGTACAGAATGTGAAATGTTAAACAATTGCAATAATACTTAACACAGTTCTTCAAATTATAATTTCTTTGTAATTTTTCCATCATTATAAAGCATTTGTTTCGAAAATTTGGGAATCAGATAATCACATAAGAATTTGTAAAAGGCTTGTTGATTTTGTTGGGGGTGACCTGGGATGTAAATCTCTTTTTAAACTCTGCACAAAGATTGCGCCTTTACCATGGAAGAGATACATCAAGTAATCTTTCACTTGGTCTAATTTGTTCTTTCTGTAATGTGGAAAAAAACAGCATAAGAATTAGGGACAGGGATATGCCATCTGGTAAATGATGGCCCATTATCTGTGACCACCAATTATGGGAGTCCTTGTATTGCAAAAGATGCACACAGCTTTTCTATCATCGCTACCATGTTTGACAATTTTTGCACATCCAACCACTTTGAATGGGCACTTACAATGAATAAGATTGAATACTTGAAAGGATCTATGTAGTCGATGTGTAATCAATGTGCACCATTCCCATGGATGTGGAGGAGCTGCTGGTAGTAACTTTTGTCCTAGTTGGCACCCTAAGCAAAATCCCACCAACATAGCTGACTGTATCCAAACCAGGCCACCAGACAAATTCTTGCCAACGTCTTCATTTTGAAGAGCCGTGGATGAACTCAATAGAGTTGACAGTGTATCTAGCGGTGACCTTTGTTCAGGGCAATCACGCTGCTTCTAATAATAATATGCCGTCATCTATTGTGATCTGGTCATTTCAGGTCCAAAAAGGTTTGAATTCGCATTGTGACCGTGCTTTGGTTTCCCCATCACCAACCAACTGTTTCGGTTTTGCCAGGACCAGAGAACTTTCTGAGCCTAAAGTCTGCTATTGTCAGCTATTACTGGAAGTGTGTCCAGAAAATTTAAAACTATTCCAGTGGTGGTACTGCTGGTGCTGGATCCACCATCCAAATTTGCTACTTGGCCTCCCGGATGGTGCTCCAACTTGCAATTAGTATCAGAGCCTACCATTGAATCCAGCCTGAATCGATGGGTGGCAGAGTCTTGTCCTGAGTAGGCATGGTAAGGGTTTGTGGTCGGTTATAATTACAATCCAACATCTGTAAAAACGTATTAGTGGAACTTCTTGAACCTAAATATGACTGCCAAACCTTCCTTCTCTATTTGGGTATATTTACATTCTGCATGAGCTGAAGTCCTGGATGCATATGCCATTCAGTGCTCCTCTCCATTAGGCTATGAGCTAATACTACCCCAATGCCACACAGAGGGGCATCGCAGGTCTTGCTTGGAATCAGTGCACAAAACAGGACAATAACTGTTTCTTCACTTCCCTGAAAGCTGTGGCTTGGCTATGCGACTATTTACAAAGCTGACCTCATTGAGAAGTTGATGCAAAAGGTCCCAGGATGGAGGTCAGGTTATGTCTGAACTTTTCATAATTCACCAGCCCAAGGAAAGACCTAAGCTCCAGTAAAGATATGGGAGCCTTGGCACTTTTGATCACTCTCATGTTATCTTCCAATGTGTGTAACCCATTCTTGTCGGCTGTAGCCCAATTAATTCGAGGTGCTTGGAACATATATTTCTTCCTTAGGCGTACACCTGCTTGAGAGAAACACATCCAAGGGCTATGTCCAAGTGCTCCTTATTGGTCTTCCCTGTTATTAGCAGGTCATCCAGATAAACGACGACCTAGGGTAGACCTAACAAAACATTCTCCATCGTCTACTGAAAAATGGCAGAGGTTGACAATACCCCAAATGACAGTCTCATATTTGTACAAACCCTTATGGGTATTAATTGTAGAATACTTCTGCGAATCCTCTTGTGAATACAATTGCAAATATGCATGGCTCATGCCGAGCTTTGTGAAGGACAGCCCAACTGCCAGCTTTGCACATAAATCCTCTGTACAAGGGATTAGGTATTTATCCAGCTGCAAAGAGTGGTTTTCCCATTGAGCTTTATAATCAGCACGACTGGTGGTGCCCATTCTGTAAACTGGAATAGTTTGCTGATTCATTCACTTTCCAGCCTTCTGATTGTTGTCTCTACTTTTGCCCATAAAGCAAATGGCACTAGGTAAGCCTTGCTGATTTGCAGAATTGCTTTCTGGTCAACATGCAAGGTGAACTTGACTCCTCTGATAGTCCCTACACATTCCTGAGGAACATCCATATATTTAATTCACTCAGGCAGCCATTTTCTAATTGAAAAATGTTCAGTCAATCTAGGTGAATCTTTCTCAACCAATTTCACCCCATCAAACACGGGCCCGACAATCACTGGTAACTGATCCAGCTGTTCTTTTAAGAGATGGGAACCAAAGTTGACCCTTAATCTGTAAAAGGTTCCCCAGTATAGGTTCTCAGTCTACTGAGGTCTTGCGCAAACCTAAAGATTTTGTTAAAAGACAGGTTTTCTGACTGAAATGACTGCACCGGTATCAACCTCTATTGGAACAGAGTGACCATTTAACTGCACATTTATTTTGTGTGGTTCGGATTTGATTGCTGCTAAACAACTTAACTTCTCCAATCCAGATGTACGTGGACTTTCCAGAGTGTGCTTCCTCCTAGATACCGGCCTATGAGTTCTCTTACTTAATTTAGGCCTAGTATGAAACTTTTGCTGTAGAGTCCTCATAGTGGCTTGCTGGCCCAGATCCTAAAGAAAATTTTAACGGTTTAGTCAAGGCTTGGCTTTGTTTTGAGGTTTTACTGTGAGGTGACAAAGTCATTCAGTTAAGGATACATGCTGAGTTTAGCTTTTTAATTGTCTCCACTCAAGTGGTGTTCTCCAAGCTCAGTCAGACTGGTGAGGGTGCCCACTTCCATCGGAATAGCGTGCAATAAGTATGTTCCACTTGCCACATTTTCCAATGATAAAGGTAGCTATCGTGCATGTTTGAAGTCCAGTTGGGCTTCACCTTTGCACTGTTATATAATTAATTTAACATACCTAATGATGTCTCAGCATCTCATTAAGGGTTAAACCAAAGTCACATACCTCTGCCAGTCACCATAACCTAGTCCCGATACCGATTCCCTTGGATCTCGAATTGACAAGTAAAAACGACAATATCTCAGAATTAAACGTGGCTTGGGGTGCAATATTCCTTAACTAAATCAGTCAATTCTTGAAAGGTTTTAGTCTCATGTCTCAGGTAAAGTTAAGCTCCTAATAACCGAAAAAGCTGCGGGTCCACAAGCTGTCAGGGGAATTATGCATTGCTTTTCACCTGCCCTAATGTCATGTGCCTAGAAAAAATAATGCATTCTTTCCCCTCACTGGGCCCAGTCTTTGACAGCAGGGTCAAACACAAGCATCTCAAATAATGGCATGATGCCAGAAATGCTTACCCTAATAAAAGGGTTTCTTCTGGGGCATGTTTTACTCTTGTTGCCAATGAAGTAACTCCAGAGAGGCTAGTATCCCATTACCACATCATCCTTTATTTACAGGTGATAAGTCCTTAACATTGAGAGCTGGTTCTGAGGGAGCTGAACAAAATGTCAGAATGTCCAACAGTCCTCTTTATCTGTCTAGATTAACAGCCTCAATCAGGGAATTCATTCTCAGGTCCACCTGGCTGACCTTATTACAATCACTAATCAATATTATTGTCTCTAATATAGCAGAGGTGATAAATTAGACACAGTTGGCAATTTGTTCTTAATCTGTTTTAGAAGTGCCAATTTGTCATTTTGTGGCACCCAACAGCTTGTATTTCAAAAGACAGCACTTCAGGTAAAAAATGATTGCTGATTCCTGACCTAAGCTGACACTACAGGAGCCATTCACTAATGGAGGAGACATATTTTTGAAGAGAGATTAAATAGAAGCACTGCCTTCCCATCTGGCAGACAAAAAAAATTGTATTATTTGAAGTTAAAGAGATTATCCTATGCTTTGTTCAATATTCAGCCATCAGGCAACTTTAAAATAAATTGTTCATCTACTCAGGTAGGGCAGTGCTTTACCAAAACCCCACTGCGTTCCCATCAGTAGAATTCAAAAGTGGAGCAGGAAAATCCATACTTGTCCTTCCTACCCAACTGCCAATGGAGGCCTTAAGTGGCCAACCAAAGCCCACGCGAAAGATTCAACCTACCACCACTTAAGATTAATCTAGCTGCAAATGGGCTCATCATCATTTGGCATGCCAGGCAGGTCAACTTGTCCATGAAGTACCTGATTGAGGACCTGCACATGCAGCCTGGGGGAAAGGGGTGGGCAGAGGTCATCCACTGACATCCACCAAACACCTCCCACTTCATCTTGGCTTCCAAAATTATCTTTTCGCATGACCCTTACTCCAGAAACTATCCACATACCCTGCCCAAAATTCACTTGTCTGTTAATTTTCTGTGCAATCCTGGGTGGTTTTCCCAACAGAAGCCACGGCCTATTGCATGGTGTTACAGAGCCTCTGATTTGGCTGGCAGTTCTCAGGACAGAACATCTGCCTTCAGGTAAAGGCCCTCGGTGGCCTTGTCAATGCCTGATTGGCATTAGATTCACCGGCCTTCCCTGGAAAAGGCAGCATTGATCTTTCTAGCTGACTAAGAAGAATACCGCTGCTTCTACAAGACACTGCTCCCTTTTTTAGATGGAGTATGTATAGTGCATTTAGCTCAAACATTTGCAATAAGCAGTAAAGTCCAGTTATTCTTGATCTTAGAGTGTTTCATAAACCTATGCAGCTCTACTGGTCCTGTAAAATATAGTTAAGAGCAACAAAAGCAAAACGTGTTTGAAAAACAATGGGCAGTCAGCATCTGTGAAAATAACCGACAAGTTTATATTTCAACTCTGTAACTTTAATTGAAAATGCAGCTTTCACATCAACTGAAAAGGTTCATTTGTCAGCTTTCCTCATCACTGTATTTAAACTCAGTACGTGGGATCATTACTGTTGTGATTTAAAAATTCAACTATACACCATTTGCTTTCAGTTTTAAGCAATTCAAACTGTCAGCAAACAGGTGAAGAGAAGAAGCCAGAAACACATGTTGAAAGCCACTTCAAACTGTGCACATTTGTCAGAACATAAGGAACTGTATCAATAGATTAATGTAACTGATTGCCAATGTCAGAGAAGAATGTCACAGGGTTCATCATCCATTTTGTAGACTGAACCTATGTTGGAAGCATCTTGTTCAACATTTTATCCCTATTGCGGAGCACTCAGGCAAGTTGCCAATTAAGGAAGATTAATGCTCACTAAATGCCTTATTAACAGCCCAAGTGACCTCATCAATATTCAAATTCCTAATTTTTCAAGCGCACCAAACAAACCAGAAGTCAAGAAATCTCAATGTGCAAATCAGAACAGGTATCTGATAACTTAAGCTTACCACTGATTGTAAATAGTTTCCACGTTGCTTAGCCTCAAACAAGCTCAATGCATGATTCACGAGCACCAACCCCACACATCTTGTACATAGGCATTGGATCTGACTATTACCAACCCCTCACAACCATCATGTCATCTCCGTGATATATTTGTAGGCTGCTTAGGAAGCACTGACTTGCTTTGCAGGATATACCAGCAACAAACAAGGAAAGAATGCTGCAAGGACAGCTTGCATACAGAGCCAGGCACCCAGCTCACAGACCGAACCATGCCAAGTCTCTCAGCTGCTCACTTGCTCACTCACTTAGCACCTACCTGCATGCTCACAGCATCGATGCTTTGCCTTACCTGGTCACGTCAATTGGCACAATCGCACAAACAAGTACCTTGCCTTGCTGGTCAGAATCTTCAGTCAATGGAACAGACATCTTGCAATATGCCACATCAATCTCACACCGCTACCATGTGCCACAGCAAGCAGCCATGTCTCAAAGTCTTAGGGAAATAGTCCTCAAAGTCAATGGAGATACCTGTCAATCAGGGAATTCTGGGACAGTAAGTCAAGAGTAACCTCTGATACAAACCAAAGGATCAGTCACAGTCAGTCATCCTATCGAGGAGTTCTTGGTCAGATGGTCCATGTTTCCTGGAAGTGGGTCACAGACAGTCCTGTGACTGCAAAGCATCCAATAAGGCTAATGCAGTCATGGAAATGTACAGCCACCAGTCAGGGGTTCGTGAATTGCTCATTCATGTTAAGTTGCTCAACACAGCAGGCTCTCTTCTAACTCATCACGTCTGTCCATAGAAACTAAGGTGAAAAAGGGGTATGGGGTGACAAAGGCGATCACTGATTTATCAAAGTCTGGGATTGAAAGATTCAATTGGGAGAGATAGGATATCTGTGTAGGGGGTTGACAAAACATGGGGAGGACACAGTAAAGCACGGATTAGAGAGGGATCACACTCAATGGGGATTTGTCCAGTCAAGATGCTCAGTATGTGCTCATGATGAAAAACTATGGCTACTCCAGGCTTCAATGAACAGAAATGACAGTCAATCCATCAACATGGAAGGTCAGTGGCTGATAGATGAAAATTTGATTGCCTCTACCCCTGCCACAGACCACCTGCTTCTGAAACAAACAAACAAACATACATTCTTTTACTTCCAAACTCAACTATTCCAAATGATTTCCTAGTTAGTTTCCCCAATTTCCACCCAGCATAAACCTCAGCTCATTCAAAATTCTTATTAATAGCCAAATTTGCATCAAATCCCTTTTGGCAATCAACCTTGTGCTTGCTGATCTAAACTGGCTCCCTGTCTGCCAATGCTTCAATTTTAAAATTCATATCTCAATTTATCTCCACATAGTTGTCACTTTCTCATGCCCTTCAAAATCTCAGTATTCCTCTAATTCTCACCTCTTCTCATTCTCCCAATACTATTAGAAGCTATACTTTGAACATCCTGGTCCTGAACTCTAGAATTCCCTCCCTTAAGTTTATCACATACTTTAAGAAGTTGTTAAAAATTTCAACATTTGGGTAGGCCATTAAAGACATGAGCCATGGTTCAGTTAGTAGTACTCTTGCTGCTGACTGTGAAGTTAGTGAGTTCAAGTCACAATCCAGCAAATCAGTACTAAAACCTAGATTGCCACTCTTATACAGCTTTAAGAGAATGCCGCAGTGCTGAAGGTATCTTCCTTCAGATGTTAAGCAAGGCCTAAGTGTGCAAAAATGATCCATGGCACCATTTTGAGGACCTTGTGGTCCAGGCTAATATTTCTCTCTTAAACCAATATTTTTAATCTAATTATCTGATCATTCCCATATTGCTATTTGAGAGACCTTTAATTTGTGCAAACTGACTGACCAATACATTGTCCTGCTCGCTTCTCACCACTTCTGTCTCCCAAGATTACAACAGGATCTTGATCAGATGGGTCAATCGGCTGAGAAGTGGCAGATGGAGTTTAATTCAGATAAATGCAAGGTGCTGCATTTTGGAAAAGCAAATCTTAGCAGGGCTTATACACTTAAATGGCAAGGTCCTAGGGAGTGTTGCTGAACAAAAAGAGACCTTGCAGTGCAGGTTCATAGCTCCTTGAAAGTGGAGTCACAGGTAGATAAGATAGTGAAGGCGGCGTTTGGTATGCTTTTCTTTATTGGACAAGAGTATGGAGTACAGGAGTTGGGAGGTTATGTTGCGGCTGTACAAGACATTGATTAGGCCACTGTTGGAATACTGCGTGCAATTCTGGTCTCCTTCCTATCTGAAAGATGTTGTGAAACTTGAAAGGGTTCAGAGAAGGTCTAAAAGGATGTTGCCAGGGTTGGAGGATTTGAGTTATAGGGAGAGGCTGAACAGGCTGGGGCTGTTTTCCCTGGAGCATCGGAGGCTGAGGGGCAACATTATAGAGGTTTATAAAACAATGAGGGACATGGATAGGGTAAATAGACAAAGTCTTTTCCCTGGGGTGGGGGAGTCCAGAACTAGAGGGCATAGGTTTAGGGTGAGAGGGGAAAGATATAAAAGAGACCTAAGAGACAACTTTGTCACGCAGAGGGTGGTAGGTATAAGGAATGAGCTGCCAGAGGAAGTGGTGGAGGCTTGTACAATTGGAACATTTAAAAGGCATTTGGATGGGTGCATGAATAGGAAGGGTTTGGAGGGATATGGGCCTGGTGCTGCAAGTGGGACTAGATTGGGTTGGGATATCAGGTCGGCATGGACGGATTGGACCGAAGGGTTTGTTTCCCTGCTGTACTCTATGACTCTATGCTGCTCACTACTTCCCTGGCCAATCTCACCGTGCAACATTTCAGCTCTCCCTAATGTCAGCAGACTGGGATCTTTCAAGAAAGAAACTCTTGCAGGATGGAGAGAACCTGTGAATAGCAACAACAATGAGCATTACAGATTTCTATTAACATTTTGCCAAGTTATTTTTTTCATATTCTTTGTTGTCATTCTCTATATAGAACTTCGCTTTTGTATCATTATTTACTATTCTGGTTATATGATGCAAAGACCATTTCCATTGATGCACTTCAATTCCAATGTAGCAAATCAACATACAAATATTATTGCTGTGTATTTAATTAACTTCAATTTCAATCACTTACAGTGAACTCCACTTGCATGTTGGATTAGATCCTTGACCTGACCATCAATTCCACAAGTACTTTCTATTTATAGATTTAGTTAACCTCTTCCATACTTTAAAAATTAGGCAAGACAACTAAACAAGGTATATATTTAAAAAATACATTTTTTGTCAAAATGTTGTTGACTTTTACCCATGATCAACTATTACTCTAGCATAAACACAAATGAACTTTGGCAAAATGACTAAACAAAGGTGCAGCATATTTACTGGAAGAGGGTCATTTCCATGTATTGCTCAATATGAATGTCAACTGTTCACTACATATTAACTATTTTTATGCACTCTACCATGCTGATAATCTACTCTTAATAGAGTGGAGAGCAGGAATCACTTTCTTAGATCAAATCGATGCCAGCAAATGCAGTGCCTGACCACATACCCCAATAGAAGACACTTCAAAATTTAACAACTCTTCAAAAGAAAACAGGTTCAAAATTCCAAAGGGGTCACAAAAAAGGTACATGAATTTTGGGATCGAGGAGTCCGTCTCCATGGTAATTTCTCTCAATGCTCGCTACATTATGATGCTTTGATTTTTGTTGACATTATGTTAGGATGGAAGCTGCAAAGCAGGACGAACAGAGTAGTGTTCTCTAGTTTACTACCGGTGCCACGAGATAGCGAGGCAAGGAACAGGGAGAGGGCGCAGCTTAATACGTGGCTGCGCAGTGTGTAGGAGGGAGGGCTTCAGATATGTAGATAATTGGGATGCCTTCTGGGGAAGGTGGGACCTGTACAAGAAGGACGGGTTGCATCTGAACTTTGGAAGGGGACCAATGTCCTGGGTGGAAGTTTTGCACGAGTAGTTCGAGAGGGTTTAAACTAGTATGGCAGGGGGTGGGAACCTGAGCTGTATACCGGAGATGAGAGTTGATGCAGATGAGGCAGTAGCAAGAGGTAGACCAGCTAGTGGGAAGGATTTTCCTTGCAAGGAACCAAGGTATCAGTTAAAGTGTGTTTGCTTTAACGCAAGGAGTATCAGGAATAAAAGTGACGAACGTAGAGCATGGATCAGTACCTGGTGCTATGATGTGGTGGCCATAACAGAGACATGGGTTTCTCAGGGGCAGGAATGGTTGCTGGATGTTCCAGGGTTTAAAGCATTTAAAAAGAATAGGGAGGGGGGAAAAAAGAATAGGGGGTGCAGCACTACTAATCAGAGAGGGTATCACAGCTACAGAAGCTTCCATTGTCAAGGAAGATCTGCCTACCGAGTCAGTATGGCTGGAAATTAGGAACAGCAAGGGAGCAGTCACCCTGTTAGGGGTTTACTAGAGGCCCCTCAGTAGCAGCATGGAGATGAAGAAAGCATAGCTCAGCAGATTTTGGAAAAGTGTGGACGTAGTAGGGTTGTTGTAATGGTGACTTTAACTTTCCCAATATTGATTGGAACCTCCTTCGAGCAGAAGATTTGAATGGAGCTGTTTTTGTAAGGCGTGTTCAGGAGGGTTTCCTAACTCAGTACGTTGACAGGCAGGCAAGGTGAGAGGCCATTCTAGACTTGGTGCTCGGCAATGAGCCGGGGCAGGTATCAGATCTTGTGGTGGGAGAGCATTTTGGTGATAGTGACCACAACTGCCTCACATTCTACATAGCTATGGAGAAGGAGAAAGGATTAGGCAAAATGGGAGGATATTTAATTGGGGAAGAGGAAACTATGATGCGATTAGACATGAGTTAGGAAGCATGGATTGGGAGCTATTGTTCCATGGTAAAGGCACAATAGACACGTGGAGACTGTTTAAGGAACAGTTGTTGCAAGAGATGAGTAAATATGTCCCTCTGAGACAGGCAAGAAGTGGTAAGATAAAGGAACCTTGGATGACGAGAGTGGTGCAGCTTCTCGTCAAAAGGAAAAAGGTAGCTTACATAAGGTGGTCAAGCTCAGCTCTACAGGATTACAAGGAGAAAGTGAGGACTGCAGATGCTGGAGATCAGAGCTGAAAATGTGTTGCTGGAAAAGCGCAGGTCAGGCAGCATCCAAGGAACAGGAGAATCGACGTTTCGGACATAAGCCCTTCTTCAGGAATCCTGAGGAAGGGCTTAGGCCCGAAACGTCAATTCTCCTGTTCCTTGGATGCTGCCTGACTTGCTGCGCTTTTCCAGCAACACATTTTCAGCTCTACAGGATTACAGGCAGGCAAGGAAGGAGCTTAAAAATGGTCTGAGGAGAGCCAGGAGGGGGCACGAGAAAAGCTTGGCAGAACGGATTAGGAAGAACACAAAGGCATTTTACACTTATGTGAGGAATAAGAGAATGGTCAAAGAAAGAGTAGGCCCGATCAGGGATAGCATAGGGAATTTGTGTGTGGAGTCTGAGGAGGTAGGGGAAGCCCTAAATGAGTTTTTTGCTTCTGTCTTTACGACAGAAAAGAAATTTGTAGTGAATGAAACCTTTGAAGAGCAGGTGTGCATGCTGAAATGGATAGAGATTGAGGAAGCTGATGTGCTGAAAATTTTGTCAAACATTAAGATTGACAAGTCGCCAAGCCCAGACCAGATTTGTCCTCGGCTACTTTGGGAAACGAGAAATGCAATTGCTTCGCCACTTGCGAAGATCTTTTCATTCTCGCTCTCCACCGGAGTCGTACCTGAGGACTGGAGAGAGGCAAATGTAATTCCTCTCTTCAAGAAAGGAAATAGGGAAATCCCCGGCAATTACAGACCAGTAAGTCTCACGTCTATCGTCTGCAAGGTGTTAGAAAGGATTCTGAGGGATAAGATTTATGACCATCTGGAAGAGTATGGCTTGATTAAATTCAGTCAACACGGCTTTGTGAGGGGCAGGTCATGCCTCTCAAACCTTTTGAGTTCTTTGAGGATGTGACTAGAAAGGTTGATGTGGGTCGAGCTATGGATGTGGTGTATATGGACTTTAGCAAGGCATTTGATAAGGTTCCCCATGGTAGGCTCATTCAGAAGGTCAGGAGGAATGGGATTCAGGGGAACATAGCTGTCTGGATACAGAATTGGCTGGCCAACAGAAGACAGCGAGTTGTAGTAGAAGGAAAATATTCTGCCTGGAAGTCTGTGGTGAGTGGTGTTCCACAGGGCTCTGTCCTTGGGCCTCTATTGTTTGTAATTTTTATTAATGACTTGGATGAGGGGATTGAAGGATGGGTCAGCAAGTTTGCAGATGACACAAAGATTGGAGGTGTCGTTGACAGTATAGAGGGCTGTTGTAGGCTGCAGCGGGACATTGACAGAATGCAGAGATGGGCTGAGAGGTGGCAGATGGAGTTCAACCTGGATAAATGCGAGGTGATGCATTTTGGAAGGTCAAATTTGAAAGCTGAGTGCAGGATTAAGGATAGGATTCTTGGTAGTGTGGAGGAACAGAGGGATCTTGGTGTGCAGGTACATAGATCCCTTAAAATGGCCACCCAAGTAGACAGGGTTGTTTAGAAAGCATATGGTGTTTTGGCTTTCATTAACAGGGGTATTGAGTTTAAGATTCTTGTTGCAGTTCTATAAAACTTTGGTTAGACCGCATGTGGAATACTGCGTCCGGTTCTGGTCGCCCTATTATAAGAAAGATGTGGATGCTTTGGAGCGGGTTCAGAGGAGTTTTACCAGGATGCTGCCTGGACTGGAGGGTTTATCTTATGAGGAGAGGTTGACTGAGCTCGGACTGTTTTCATTGGAGAAAAGGAGGAGAAGAGGGGACCTAATTGCGGTATACAAGGTAATGGGAGGCATAGATAGAGTCGATAGCCAGAGACTATTTCCCACTCTACTTCAGTGGCATCTCTGAAAACACAACACAGCAAAGTACATACGCTTCATAACGCAGTTAGTCTGGTTGTCGTTTAAACAATAAGACACTGACAGTTCTCTGGGATTTCATTCAAGAAATTCTTATACTTACTCCAACTTTCAGAATGGAAAGACATACGAAGATTTCTCTACAATAGAAGGTAAGTGAGGGCACACTGCTGAACAACTCAATTATACTTTTCAGAATGAGAAAAAGGAGTTCGAGGAATGTCCTTAGAATTTGAAAATAGGTCTGGAATTTATATAAGATCTAATTTTCCAAATATTTACTCTATATTTGCAAAGGACTTCTTAAAAATTAACACTGTAAATTGGAGGAAAGACATTTTGAATCTTGATAGCCACCTTACAATAGCTTGTACCTTCTTTGCTAAAAAGACAGCTAACGATCCGCATCCATGAACACCAACTAGCCACGAAACGACACGACCAGCTGTCCTTAGTAGCCACACACGCAGATGACAAGCAACATGAGTTCGACAACACTATTATCATAGGACAAGCCAAACAGAGAACAGCCAGGGAATTCCTAGAGGCATGGCACTCATCCACAGATTCAATCAATAAGCACATCGACCTGGACCCAATATACCGACCACTGCAACGGACAGCTGGAACTGACAACCAGAAGCGGCAGAGACAAACCACTATAAATGCCGGAGGAAACATCACAGAAGCACTTCACAGGAGGCTCCCAAGCACTGAGGATGTCACTTAGACAGGGGACGAAATGTCTGCAACACAAATTCCCAGCTCGGCGAACAGAACCACAACAATCCTAGTAGGTTTCCCTCTCCCTTGATGTCTTAATCAAACACTAAATGCCTCTGGGAGGTCCTCCCTCCCTTCATGGCCATTAATACCTGTGCTGACAGGATGCTGTTATATAGTGGGATTAATGAGCAGGCGGCAGTGAGGTAAATATAATCACGTTGAAATGAAACACAAATGTGGAGTAAGTTTAACTGCACTATTATCGCCACCCCACCCAAAACAGACAGTAGAGTGTTAAAACAAAAAACAAAAAAAAAGCTAATCATCACCTTCAATTCTTTATTTAAAACTTGTGTAGACCACATTTCCTGGTACTTTGTAAACCTGACCAATGACCTCTGGGAACTGAATTACTATGCATCTTTGTTGCATTATCCTTAGGCCAAATCTAGCATCCAGGCCACCAAGCTAATAAATAGGAATTGCTAGTTTATATAACAATGAAAAACAAATAGACAAATAAATAAACAAACAAACACACAGTCGGCCCAAGCAACAGACTGAATGGCTTCATCTGTCCTGTGAAATTCTTTGGTTTTAGCAACATATCCTATTATTTTATCAAACAGGTATATTGAATTTGGTCAAGTGTGGGGTGTTGGAAAAGCACCGCAGGTCAGGCAGCCCTTTGCACAAAACATTACTTAGATTACTTACATTGATTTTCCTGTTCCTCGACTGCTGCCTGACCTGCTGTGCCTTTCCACAGTCTCTATTCTAACCTCCAGGATTGGCAGTCCTCCTTATTGAATTTGGTGTCAGAAGTTGGCTTTTTTAAAATCCATAGGAGAAAGTGAGGACTGCAGATGCTGGAGTACCAGAGTTGAAAAATGTGGTGCTGGAACAACACAGCAGCATCCGAGGATCAGGAGAATCGACGTTTCGGGCATAAGCCCTTCTTCAGGAATGGAAGAAGGGCTTATGCCCGAAACGTCGATTCTCCTGCTCCTCGGATGCTGCCTGGCCTGCTGTGTTTTTCCAGCACCACATTTTTCAACTCTTTTTTAAAATCCATGCTGACTATATTTAAATGGCCAAGTTTTCTACAGACAACAGTTGATGTTATCCCTTAATATAACTGCAAGTACAATGTCATTTCAACCGAATAGCAAGTTTCAAGATTATTCCACACTAGTATACTACTTATATCTACTTAGGGGAGATTAAGACCTAGTGGTGTTACCACTGGAGTCAGAGATGTACAGCACTGAAACAGACCCTTCGGTCCAACTTGTCCATGCTGACCAGATATTCAAAACTAATCTCGTCCCATTTGCCAGCACTTGCCTCCATTTCCATCTAAATCCTTCCTAATCATAAACCCATCCAGAGGGATTTTAGATAATGTATTTATACCAGCCTCCATCACTTCCTCTGGCAGCACATTCCATACACACAGCACCCTCCCTTTTCAACTCTTTACCCCCTCAACCTTAACCTATGCCTTCTAGCCCTGGACTCACCCCACCCCAGGGAAAGGACTTTGTCTAATCATCCTATCTATGCCCCTCACAATTGTATAGGCCGAACCACTGCCCTATACCGCCAGGATATTACCTCCCAACTCTTGTACTCGATGCTGTGACCAATAAAGAAAAGAATATCAATTGTCTTCTTCATTCTATCTACCTGCAACTCTACTTTCAAAGGAACTATGAACCTGCATTCTAAGATATCTTTGTTCAGCAACACTCCCCAGGACCTTACCATTTAGTGTATAAGTCCCGCTTTGATTTGCCTTTCCAAAATGCAACATCTCACATTTACCAAATTAAACCCCTTGGACCATCTGATCAAGGTCCCATTATATTCTGAGGTAACCTTTGCTGTACATTACACCTTCAATTTTGGTGTCATCTGCAAACTTACTAGCTTACGTCCCATATTCATATCCAAATAATTTATACAAATTATGAAAAGCAGTGGACGCAGCACAGATTCTTGTGGCACACCACTGGCCACATGCCTCCAGTCTGAAAAGCAACCCTCCACCATCACCCTCTGTCTTCTACATTCAAGCCAGTTCCATATCCAAATTGTTAGTTCTCCCTGTATTTCATGAGACCTAACCTCGCTATACAGTCTACCAGAGGAACCTTGTCGAAATGAACCTTACTGAAGTCCATATAGATCATGTCCACCATTCTGCCCTCAATCCTCTTCGTTACTTCTTCAAAAAACTCAAATCAAGTTAGTGAAACATGATTTCCGATGCACAAAGCCATGTTGACTTTCCCTAATCAGTTCTTGGCTTTCCAAATACATGTAAAATCTGTTCCTTAGGATTCCGTCCAACAAATTGCCCACCACCGAAATCAGGCTCATCAGTCTATAGTTCCCTGGCTATTCCTTACTGAGGTGCTAAAGGGTTAACCTAATCATACTCTGTAAATGCTACCGTTTTAAGGAATAACCTAATCACACTCCGGATTATTTCCAGAAACACATCACTTTACATTGTTTTTGGGTGGCATGTGACAATGGGGGACTGTGTTTTGTGTGCATGACTGACAGTGATGTATAGCCCTGTTTAAACGGAGGATGGATCCCTTGTTCACAGACCCTGGCTTGACATGCTCCACAGGCATTGCAAAGTCTGTTAAGTGATCCTCCAAAAGCTTGTACTTGCTGAAATAAATTGTGGCTGTTCACAGAAATTGGCATATTGCAGTTGCATCAAGCATGTAAGAATCTAAGGAGGGAACCTAACACTTAGCACTTTTCTTAAATAGACTGTTAATCCAGAGACCCAGATACGGTCCAAGGACCCAGGTTTGTATTCTACCATGGAAAATTGTGGAATTTGAATTAGATAATAAAACAAAGTAGAATTGAGTTTAACGATGACCATTAAACCATTGTTTATTGGCAGGAAAAATCTGTCTGATTCATGAATTCCCTTTAGAGAGAATTCTGCCATCTGTACTAGCCTACATGTGACTTCAAACCCACAATAATGTAGGGATTAGGAATGGGCAATAAATGCTGTCCTAATTAGCAACACCCTAATCTTGTGAATGAATAAAAAAGAAACTAATCTATACAATCAATGAAGTTGATGTGCTAGAAATTTTGGAAAACATGAAGATTGATAAGTCCCCAGATTTATCCTAGGCTGCACCGGGAAGCGAGAAAGGAGATTGCTAAGCCGCTGGCAGGATATTTGCCTCCTCACTCTCCACGGGAGGATTGGAAGGAGGTGAATGTTGTTCCACTTTTCAAGAAGGGTAATAGGGAAATCCCTGGCAATTACTGACCAGTCAGTCTTACGTCTGTGGTCAGCAAAGTTGTGGAAAGAATTCTGAGGGATAGGATTTATGACTATTTGGCGAAGCATAGCGTGATTAAAGGCAGTCAGCATGGCTTTGAGAGGGGCAGGTCATGCCTCACAAATCGTATTGAGTTCTTTGAGGTGGTGTCAAGACAGGTCGACGACAGTAGAGCAGTGGATGTGGTGTATATGGATTTCAGCAAGGCATTTGATAGGGTTCCCCATGGTAGGTGCATTCATAAAGTCAGGAAGTATGGGATACAGGGAGACTTGGCTATCTGGATTCAGAATTGGCTGGCTGACAGAAGGCAGAGAGTGGAAAGTCGATGGAAAGTATTCTGCCTGGAGGACAGTGTTGATTGGGGTCCCGCAGGGCTCTGTTCTTGAGCATCTGCTCTTTGTAGTTTTTATAAATGACTTGGATGAGGAGGTTGAGGGGTGGGTTAGTAAATTTGAAGAAGACACAAAGGTTGGAGGTGTCGTCGATAGTATAGAGGGCTACTGCAGGCTGCAGCGCGACATTGACAGGATGCAGAGCTGGGCTGAGAAATGGCAGATGGAGTTCAATCTGGATAAATGCCAAGTGATGCGTTTTGGAAGGTCGAACTCGAATGCTGAATATAGGATTAAAGACAGGATTCTTGGCAGAGTGGAGGAACAGAGGGATCTGGGTGTGCAAATACATAGATCCTTCAAAGTTGGCACCCAAGTGGATAGGGTTATTAAGAAAGCATATGGTGTTTTGGCTTTCATTAACAGGGGTATCGAGTTTAAGAGCCACGAGGTTTTGCTGCAGCACTACACTTGAAATATTGCATACAGTTCTGGTCGCCCTACTATAGGAAAGATAGAGGCTTTGGAGAGGGTGCAAAGAAGGTTTCCCAGGATACTGCCTGGACTGGAGGGCTTGCCATATGAAGAAAGGTTGAATAAGCTCAGACTTTTCTCACCAGGAGAGGAGACCTGATCGAGGTATACAAAATAATGAGAGGAATAGCCAGAGACTTTTCCCTAGGGCAAGATTGATAGGGATGAGAAGTCATTGTTTGAAGATATTAGGAGGAAGATATAAAGGAGACATCAGAGGTAGATTCTTTACACAAAGAGTTGTGGAGGCACGGAATGTACTGCCAGTTGAGGTGGTGGAAACGAAGTCATTGGGGACATTTAAGTGACTGCTCGACATGCAGATGGATAGCGGTGAGTTGAGGGGTGCGTAGGTTAAGTTACTGTATTTTACATTAGGATTAAGTCTCGGAACAACATCGTGGACCTAAGGGCCTGTTCTGTGCTGTACTTTTCTATGTTCTAATCACTATTTTCTCCCCTTTCAAAAATAGCCTGATATTTGCAATGCTTACACGTACATCAAAAACCTCTCAATTTTCAGCAAGACCAAGATTGCATTAGAAATCTCGGGTCATCATCTAAGCTGACTCTGTAGAGAAAGATTCAAGTTATCTTTCACAGCATTATTCTACCTCTGATGTTTCACACTGGAGGACTAATTTCTGAAATAACAAGGCCTCAACAACCAATGGAAAATAGTACACAAACAAGTTATTGTACAGAATCCCAGCATTGAGGCTACACACAAGGAATTTGGGGGGGAAATAACAGCTCTTTAGACCTTCGGTGTTAACTAAAACACCAAAACTAAAATTTAAAGACAGTGGTCAGGAGTTCCATGGAAACCTTTTAAAACTTGCAACTACTTTAAAGCTTTCCAAATTGCAGATAGTGTAGCTTATGCCTTTTAAAAAAGATAGGAGTGGAATAACCGTGCAGAAGCTACACTCCCCTCAGAAAAAGAACTGGAGATTCAGGCGGCAATTTTAACGAAGCACTATTGGTTGTGGCCAATATTGCCAGAGCATAAATGCAAGATACATTGCACTAGATTACCAGACCTGGTGATCATTGTACTTTCGCCAATTATTGAGGATAGATCAGCTAGTAAAAGAAACCATATTATTTTTTTTTAGATTAGATTACATTACAGTGTAGAAACAGGCCCTTCGGCCCAACAAGTCCACACCGACCCGCCGAAGTGAAACCCACCCATACCCCTACATTTACCCCTTACCTAACACTACGGGCAATTTAGCATGGCCAATTCACCTGACCCTGCACATCTTTTGGACTGTGGGAGGAAACCAGAGCACCCGGAGGAAACCCACGCAGACACGGGGAGAACGTGCAAACTCCACACAGTCAGTCGCCTGAGGCGGGAATTGAACCCGGGTCTCAGGTGCTGTGAGGCAGCAGTGCTAACCACTGTGCCACCGTGTCGCCTGGATGACTGAGTTTTGCTCATTGTAAACTCATCCAGATAAAACCACGAATGAAAAAAGAATAATAATGCCACAGAAAGTCAAGTCTGCCAGTGGCAGCACTATGGAATATGAATTAATTGAGATGTGTTTCTTAATGTGTTTCTTAACAGTGCTATTAACTTTCCCTATCAAATTTCTCTCATCTTTTGATTGTATTGAGACACTACTCTTCAATCATCTGGCATCTTCAGTTTGTCACCTGTGCAAGTATTATCCTTAAGAGACACCATGGTGACTAAGAGGTAATGCACAGGTATGCCACAGCCAATTTTCAGTTGCTGTTGTGTATTCTTTATTTAGAAGCCACTTATTTCTGACATTCTTCTTCAAATGAATGATACCAGCCAGTCACTCCAAACTTGAAATTAACAACAGAAAATGATTTCATCTTTCATTGTAGTGCATTGGCTCAGAATAAAAATGACTTAAAACATCACAAGGAATTTGCTCATTCCTCAAACCAATCACCCTTTCAACTTGTCAAAAGAATGCCATTTCTGTGCTGTAAGCACACGTTCACACTCAAGCCTAGACAGTCAAAACATTTTCATGCTGGGGTCCCAAAAAGATTTTATCATGATGTCAAACATTTACTGTCTGTGCCTATGTGTCTATAAAAATGCACTATGAAAACGTGCAGGAGGGGAAGAGAAGGCAGGAGGCACAGAGACAGACACAAAGCTAGGTGGAGATCTGCAAACAACCTTCACATATACAAAGTTAGGATATAGTCCAACAGGTTTATTCAGAGGTACTAGCTTTCGAAGCGCTACTTCTTCATTAGATGGCTGTGGAGAATTTCTTCTGTGCAATTCAAGTAAGACAGCTAAATAAAGACTGTAGTTTCAAACACACATTGGACATGACTTGTTAAAATTATAAATCCTTAAGTGTTCAATGGCTTCCTTATTGGTTAAGTGTTTATAAGCACAGGATCGAAAGATACAGTTTCAATGCCAATCCTGTGCAAAGTCAACTTCTTACTGCACAAAGAATAGGACAGTGAAGGACTGTGTCATAAAAGTTTCAATTTTAAACCAGAACTTTAAAGAAATTTCTGGGAATTGCATATGAAAGAACTGAAACTAAGTCATTCTAAACAATAAAAGACCTAATCTAAATAGGTTGTTTCCTTGCTGTACATCTCCATGACTTTATTCCATGACACCGCAATCCTGTTGCTATAAATCCTGTGTCTTACGATTCTCCTCCACAACGACCTGATGAAGAAACATCTATCAACCCCTCAGAAAACAAACAGGAAATGACATCACCACAAACCCCAGGAACCCCATCCAGGACAAACATATAAATAGAAAGCAGGAGACAACAGCTTCCCTTCACTTGGAGGTCGCCACTGATGATGTTACCCAGCCAGGTAATGATGTTTCTGGATATCAAACCTACAGCTCAGCAAGCAAACCTACATCCTAAACCTCAACCTGAGCTACAAACCTTGCAAAAAAGATGGGAAGGAAGATGATTAGGTAGGACAGGTCAGGAGGGCAGTGCAGAGTTGGAAGGTTGGATTTGGGCAAAGTTGGGGGAGGGGAAAATAAAGAAATTGGTGAAGTCCACATTGATGCCATGGAGTTGAAGGATCCCAAGGCGGAAGAGGAGGCCTTCTTCCTCCAGGCATCGGGTGGTTAGGGCGTGGTGATGGTGGAGCCCCAGGACCTGCATCAACTTGGCAGAGTGGGAGGGGGAGTTTAAGTGTTCGGCCACTGGGCGGTAGGGTTGGTTGGTGCAGAGATGTGCTCTGTGAGTAGGCATGTAGAGGAGACGGCATCTGTGAATAGGCATGTAGAGGAGACGGCATCTGGAGCAACAGATACAGTAAATGACGTGTGGAAGTGCCAGTGAAACTTTGATGGATGTGGAAGGCTCCTTTGGGTGCAGGTTTTGCAATTCCTGTGGTGACAGGTCGGGGGGGGGGGTGGACCTGACAAGGGGTTGCGGAGGGAATGGTATTTACGGAAAGCAGATGGGGTGGGGAGGTAAATATATCTCAGGTGGTAGGGTCCTATTGTAAGTGGCAGAAATAGTGGAGGATGATGCAACTTATACGGAGGCTGATGCAGTGGAAGGTGAGGAGCGGGGGTTCTGTCCTTTTGCGGTTGGAGGGGTAACGTTCAAGGGCAGAGGTGCAAGAAGTGAATGAAATGCGCTGGAGGACATCAACCACCACATGGGAGGAGAAATTGCGGTCTTTAAAGAAGGAAGCCATCTTGTGTGTTCCGTTTATAGGTGGCGGAAGTGGTGGAGGATGATTTTCCATTGTAAGTGGCAGAAATGGCCGAGGATGGACCAGTTCCACCAGAGAATCTGCTCCCAGAAGGCCACAGTTTTCCCTCCCACATGGTTGATGATGCCCTTCCCGCACCTCCGCCCTCAAACCCCACCCCTCCAACCTCAACAAGGACAGAACCCCCCCCCACCCCTCCAACCGCAACAAGGACAGAACCCCCCCCCCCTCACCTTCCACCCCACCAACCTCTGTATACATCACATCATCCTCCGCCATTTCTACCACCTACAAATGACAAATGGATCCCAGAAATAATTTCCCTCCCCACCCATATCCACTTTCCGTAAAGACCATTCCTTCCACGACTCCCTAGTCAGGTCTACGCGTCTCACCAGCCCACCTTCCCTACCACCACAGGAATTGCAAAACCTGCGCACAAACTTGACTCCACCCCGCCATCTCCACCAAAGGCCCTAGAGGAGCCTTCCACATCCAAAGCTTCATCTGCACTGCCACACATCATTTACTGTATCAGTTGCTCCAATGTGGTCTCCTCTGTGTTGGGCAGACAGGGCGCCTACTCGCAGAGCGCTTCTGAGAACAACTCAAAGACACCCACATCAACCAACCCTACTGCCCCATTCCAACCCCATGGCATCAATGTGGATTTCACCAGCTTGTTCTTTTCCCCTCTCTCCACCTTATCCCAGATCCAACCTTTCAACCCAGATCCGCCCTCGTGACCTGTCCATCTTCCTGCCCACCTATCCACTCCACCTCTGACCTATCACCGTTACCCCCACCTGTATATACCTATCACACTCTCAGCTACCTTCTGCCCAGTCCCACCCCCCCCCGCCTTCCATTTATCTCACCACCCCCTCAGCTCACAGCCTCATTACTGATCAAAGACTTTTGCCCGAAACGTCAATTCTCCTGCTCTTCGGATTCATCTGCTGATTTTTAACATTGTCTCCCCCCAGTTCAACACCTGCACCTCCAAATCATGACTTCAGATATATTGTTGTTACTATTTGTAAATTGTAGACCTAATCCTTACCATAGCAATTGTGTTACAAACACAATGTCAAAGCGGACTGCTGCTTAATCTCTTCAGTCAATACTGTACTGTACAGTGAAGGGCAGCAAGAAGGTTAAATATAAAAGGTAAACTCACAATATGGCATTAAGATGCAAGTTTGTGCCAGAAACCAGTTTGATGGGCTGAATCGCTTTTTCTCATTCATGGTTTCTTAACAGAAAATCAAATAGAAGTCCATAAAAAAACGTAACAATCTATTCTCCAATAGAAAAATAAAAGTGCATCACATTGACAATAATACTGACATAATCACAGTACAAATGAAAGTCACAATATGTCAAGGTCATATAACATAACTAAGACTACTGGCACAAGTACAGAAACTACATAAGTACCATATAAAACAAATATTAAACCGATACCAATGAGTTACTCCAAGGTTGTAATCTGAGTCAGGATTCAGCTGACTTAGAGTCATAGGAAACAGAACCTTCGGTCCAACCCGTCCATTCCAACCAGATATCCCAACCCAAACTAGTGCACGAATGCCTTCTAAATGTTGCAATTGTACTAGCCTCTACCACTTCCTCTGGCAGCTCATTCCATACTCTCACCACCTTCTGTATGGAAAAATTGCCCCTTAGATCTCTTATATCTTTCCCCTCTCACCCTAAATCTATACGTTCTAGTTCTGGGCTCCCCCACCCCAGGAAAAGACTTTGTCTATTTATCCGAGCCATGCCCCTCATAATTTTGTAAACCTCTATAAGGACACCCCTCAGCCTCTGATGGTCCAGGGAGAAAAGCCCAGCCTATTCAAACTCTCCCTAAAGCTCAAATCCTCCAACCCTGGCAACATCCTTTTCGATCTTTTCTGAACCCTTTCAAGTTTCACAACATCTTTCAGATAGGAAGACAACCAAAATTGCATGTAATATTCCAACAGTGGCGTAACCAAAGTCCTGTACAGCCGCAACATGACCTCCCAACTAGTGTACTCAATACTCTGACCAATAAAAGAAAGCATACCAAAGACTGCCTTCGCTATCCTATCTACCTGCGACTACACTTTCAAGGAGCTATGAACCTGCACTCCAAAGTCTCTTTGTTCAGGGACACCCCCGCAGACCTTACCATTAAGTGTATCAGTCCTGCTAAGATTGGCTTTCCCAAAATGCAGCACCTCACATTTATCTAAATTAAACTACCTGCCACTCTTTAGCCCACTAGCCCATCTGATCAAGATCTTGTTTTAATTTGAGGTCACCTTCTTTGCTGTCCACTACACCTCCAATTTTGATATTATCTGAAACTTACTAACTATACCTGTATAAATGCGAGGTGATGCATTTTGGAAGGTCAAATTTGAAAGCTGAGTACAGGATTAAGGATAAGATTCTTGGCAGTGTGGAGGAACAGAGGGATCTTGGTGTGCAGGTACATAGATCCCTTAAAATGGCCACCCAAAGTGGATAGGGTTGTGAAGAAAGCATATGGTGTTTTGGCTTTCATTAACAGGGGGATTGAGTTTAAGAAACGTGAGATCTTGTTGCAGCTCTATAAAACTTTGGTTAGACCGCACTGCGTTGGGTTCTGGTCGCCCTATTATAGGAAAGATGTGGATGCTTTGGAGAGGGTTCAGAGGAGGTTTACCAAGATGCTGCCTGGACTGGAGGGCTTATCTTATGAAGAGAGGTTGACTGAGTTCGGACTTTTTTCATTGGAGAAAAAGAGGAGGAGAGGGGACCTAATTGAGGTATACAAGATAATGAGAGGCACAGATAGAGTCAATAGCCAGAGACTATTTCCCAGGGCAGAAATGACTAACACGAGGAGTCATAGTTTTAAGCTGGTTGGAGGAAAGTATAGAGGGGATGTCAGAGGTGGGTTCTTTACACAGAGTTGATAGAACATGGAATGCGTTGCCAGCAGCAGTTGTGGAAGCAAGGTCATTGGGGACATTTAAGAGACTGCTGGACATGCATATGGTCACAGACATTTGAGGGTGCATACATGAGGATCAGTGGTCGGCACAACATTGTGGGCTGAAGCTGAAAATGTGTTGCTGGAAAAGCGCAGCAGGTCAGGCAGCATCCAAGGAACAGGAGAATCGACGTTTCGGGCATAAGCCCTTCTTCAGGAATGAGGAAAATGTGCCCAGCAGGCTAAGATAAAAGGTAGGGAGGAGGGACTTGGGGGAGGGGCGTTGGAAATGCGATAGGTGGAAGGAGGTCAAGGTGAGGGTGATAGGCCGGAGTGGGGTGGGGGCGGAGAGGTTAGGAAGAAGATTGCAGGTTAGGAAGGCGGTGCTGAGTTCGAGGGATTTGACTGAGACAAGGTGGGGGGAGGGGAAATGAGGAAACTGGAGAAATGTGAGTTCATCCCTTGTGGTTGGAGGGTTTCTAGGCAGAAGATGAGGCACTCTTCCTCCAACCGTCGTGTTGCTATGGTCTGGCGATGGAGGAGTCCAAGGACCTGCATGTCCTTGGTGGAGTGGGAGGGGGAGTTGAAGTGTTGAGCCACGGGGTGGTTGGGTTGGTTGGTCTGGGTGTCCCAGAGGTGTTCTCTGAACCGTTCCGCAAGTAGGCGGCCTATCTCCCCCATACAGAGGAGGCCACATCGGGTGCAGGGGATGCAATAAATGATGTGTGTGGAGGTGCAGGTGAATTTGTGGCGGATATGGAAGTATCGCTTGGGGCCTTGGAGGGAAGTAAGGGGGGAGGTGTGGGCGCAAGTTTTGCATTTCTTGTGGTTGCAAGGGAAGGTGCCGGGAGTGGAGGTTGGGTTGGTGGGGGTGTGGACCTGACGAGGGAGTCACGGAGGGAGTGGTCTTTACGGAATGCTGATAGGGGAGGGGAGGGAAATATAGGCCCCAAGGGATACTTCCACATCCGCCACAAATTCACCTGCACCTCCACACACATCATCTATTGCATCTGCGTTTCATGACATCCAGCACTTCCTCCTCTGTAATATGGACTTTTTTGGAGATGTCACCATCTATTTCCCTACATTCTATATTTTCCACGTCCTTTTCCACAGTAAACACTGATGCAAAATACTCATTTAGTATCTCTCCCATCTCCTGTGGCTCCACACAAAGGCTGCCTTGCTGATCTTTGAGGGGCCCTATTCTCTCCCTAGTTACCCTTTTGTCCTTCATGTATTTGTAAAAACCCTTTGGATTCCCCTTAACCCTATTTGCCAAAGCTAATTCGTGCCCCCTTTTTGTCCTCCTGATTTCCCTCTTACTGCCTTCATATTCTAAGGATTCACTCGATTTATCCTGTTTATATCTGACATATGCTTCCTTCTTTTTCTGAATCAAACCCTCGCTTTCTTTAGTCATCCAGCATTCCTTACACCGACCAACCTTTCCTTTCACCCTGACAGGAATATACAGTGTCTACACTCTTGTTATCTCATTTCTGAAGGCTTTCCATTTTCCAGCCGTTCCTTTTCCTGCGAACATCTGCCCCCAATCAGCTTTTGAAAGTTCTTGCCTAATACCGTCAAAATGAGCCTTCCTCCAATTTAGAACTTCAACTTTTAGATCTGGTCTATCCTTTTCCATCACTATTTTAAAACTAATAGAAATATGGTTGTTGGCCACAAAGTGCTCGCCCCCACTGACATTTCGCTCAACTGCACTGCCTTATGTTCCAACAGTAGGTCAAGTTTTGCACCTTCTCCAGTAGCTATATCCCCATGTTGAATCAGAAAATTTTCTTGTGCTTGCTTAACAAATTCCTCTTCATCTAAACCCTTAACACTCTGGCAGTCCTAGTCTGTGTTTGGAAAGTTAAAATCCACGACCATTACCACTCTATTATTCTTACAGATAACTAACATCTCCTTACAAATGGTCAGTCAATTTCCTGTTGACTATTAGGAGGTCTACAATACAATCTCAATAAGGTGATCATCCCTTTCGTATTTCTCAGTTCTACCCAAGTAACTTCCCTGGATATATTTCCAGGAATATCCTCCTTCAGTACAGCTGTAATGAAAAACATCACTTATCAAAAACATCACTTCGCCTCCTCTCTTTCTGTCTTTCCTGTAGCATTTGTATCCTGGAACATTAAACTGCCAGTCCTGTCATTCCCTGAGCCATGTTTCTGCAATTGCTATGATATCCCAGTCCCATGTTCCTAACCATGCGCTGAGTTCATCTGCCTTCCCTGGTAGGCCTCTTGCATTGAAATACATGCAGTTTATCAGTCCTACCTTGTTCTCTGCTTTGTCCCTGCCTGCCTTGACTGCTTGCCTCACTTCTGTTCTCAACTGTACCAATCTCAGAATGATCTCTTTCCTCATTATCTCCCTGGGTCCCACCCCCACCTTAATAGTTTAATTCCTTCTGAGCAGCTCTAGAAAATCTTCCTGGCAGTGTGTCAGTCCCCTTCCAATTCGGGTGCAATTCATCCTTGTACAGGTCACTTATACCCCACAAAAGATTGCAACGATCTAAAAATGTAAATCCTTCTCCCATACACCAGCTCCTCAGCCATGCATTCATCTGCTCTGTCTTCTTATTCCTATCCTCCCTCACTCGGAGCACCGGGAGTAATCCAGATAATACTACTCTCGAGTATCTCATTTTTAAATTCCTGCCTAACTCTCTCTATTCTCCCCTCAGAATCTCATCACCTTCCCTTCCTATGTCATTGGTTCGAATGTGTACAATGACCTCCTTCTAGTCCCTCTCCTCCTTGAGAATATTCTGCAGCCTCTCTTGAGGCATCCTTGATCCTGACACCAGCAAGGCAACACATCATTCTCCTTTCTCGCTACTGGCCACAGAAATGTCTCTCTGTACCTCGGACTAGATAGTCCCTTAACACAATTGATCTCTTGGAACCTGACGTACCCCTCATTGCATGACAGCCAGTTTCAATGCCAGAAACTTGGCTAGTTGTGCTGCATTCCCCTGAGAATCTATCACTCCCTACATTTTCCAAACAGCATACTTGTTTGAAATCAGAATAGCCAGAAGACTCCTGCACTAACTGCCTACCTCTCTTAGCTTTCCTGAAGTAAATCCATCTATGTGACTGTACCTGCACCTGCACCATTTCTCCTTTCCTGTAACTGCCATCCACTACATCCCCTTGCTTTTGTAATTCCTCATTGTGTCTGTCTCTGTAACAGATCCATTCGATCTTATAGAATTTGTAACCAACAGCAATTATTTCATATATAATCCTCAGAAACACAAACTCTCCCTAAACTCCCACATCTGACAAAAAGAGCATTTCACTCTACCAAAGACCATTTTTGATTCTTTCAATCAAAACTTATCTCAATAAAACATATAAGAAAGAACCCACTCTATTCACTACTGCAGAGTTGCTGGAAGGTCACACTTAAAGAAATTCACTTACCTGTTTCTGTGCTGTGACCTCTCCCAAAAGTATTCCTCCAAGATAAGCTGTGAATTTCACCGTTTGTTAATTTTCCCAGATGCACTCTGATGTCCAGCGATACATGAATTCAAACAGCAAAGACAGTAACTTCGCAGGTTCATTGATGTGTCAGTTTCTATCTCTCGCTCCTGCACAGACCTCACAATGTGCTTCCTTTGTCTGTTCCTCTCCCTTTTAAAACTGCTGTTGTTTTGACTTTTGTTTTCTCCTAGCTGAAACCTTCCAGACCTGGCAACATTCTGTAAATCTTTTCTGAACCCTTGCAAGTTTAACAACATCCTTCCTATAGGAGGGAGACCAGAATTGCACACAATATTCCAAAAGTGGTGTAACCAATGTCCTATACAGCCACATGACCTCCCAACTCCTATATTCAATGCTCTCACCAATAAAGGCAATCATACCAAATGCCTTCTTCACTATCCTATCTCCCTGCGACTCCAGTTTCAAGGAACTCTGAACCAAGGTCTCCTTGTTCAACAGCACTCCGCAGGACCTTCCTTTTAAATGTATAAATCCTGCCCTGATTTGACTTTCCAAAATGTGAGGTACTGCATTTATCTAAATTCAACTCCATCTGCCACTTCTCGGTCCATTGTTGTAGTTTGACATAATCTTTGTCCACTACACCACCAATTTTGGTGTTATCTGCAAACTTATTAACCATGCTTATGTTCACATCCAAATCATTTATATAAATGACAAAATACAGTGGACACGGGGCTGATCCTTGTGACCAGTAGTCACATGTCTCAAGCATGAAAAGCAACCCTCCCGTCACCACCCTTTATCTTCTACCTTTGAGATAGTTCTGTACCCAAATGGCTAGTCGTCTCTGTATTCCATGTAGTCTAACCTTGCTAACCAGATTACCAGAAGGAATGTCTTAGAGATGTCCATACAGATCATGTCCACTGCTCTGTACTCATCAATCCTCTTTTGTCATTTCAAAAAACTAAATCAAGTTATTGAGATCTGATTTCCACACACAAAGCCATGTCAACTATCCCTAATCAGTCCTTCTCTTTCCAAGTACACAGGCATCCTGTCCTTCTCGTGAAGCCTCCAACAGTTTGCCTACCACCGATCTCAGGCTCACCGATCTATAGTTCCCTTTTCCTAACCACCCTTTTGGAATAGTGCCCTCACGTTAGCCCACCTCCAGTTTTCTGGCACCTCACCTGTGACAATTGATGATAAAAATATCTCCATAAAGGGCCCTTAGCTTCCCACAGAGTTGCAGGGTAAAACTGATTAAATTCTGGGAATTTATCCATCTTTATGTGTTTTAAGACATTAAAGACCACCTCTGTGCTTTGGACATTTTTCAAGATGTCACCAACTCTTTCCCCACATTCCATATCTTCCATGTCCTTCTCCACAGGAAGCACTGATGCAAAATACTCATTTAGTATCTTCCCCCAACCTCCTGCAGGTTCCATACATAGACTGCCTTGCTGATCTTTGAGGGCCCTGTTTTTCTCCTAGTTACCCTTTTGTCCTTAATGCATTTATAAAATCCCTTTGGATTCTCCTTAACCCTATTTGCCAAAGCTATCTTGTGTCCCTTTTGTGCTCTCCTAATTTTCCTCTTAAGTATATTCCTTCCTGCCTTTATACTCTTGAGGATTCACTCAATCTCAGCTGATACATGATTCCTTATTTTTCTTGACTAAAAACTCAATTTCTCTAGTCATCCTGCATTTCCTACACTTACCAGCCTTGCCTTTCACCCTAACAGGACATACTGTTTCTGGACTCTCATTATCTATCACATTTTTGAGGGCTTCCCTCTTTCCATCTGTCCCTTTACCTGCGAACATCCACCCTGAATCAACGTTTGAAAGTTCTTGTCTAATATCAAAATTGGCCATCATTCAATTTAGCAGTTTAACTTTTAGATCAGTTCTATCCTTTTCCATCACTATTTTAAAACTAAGAGAATTACAGTCGCTTGCCACAAAGTGCTCCCCCACTGACACCTCAGTCACCTATCCTGCCCTATTTCCCAAGAATAGGTCAAGTTTGCACCATCTGTAGTGAATGCAACTTCTCAGTACATCCAGATACTGAATCAAAAATTTTCTTGTACACACAAATTCCTCTGCATCTAAACCCTTAACTCTATGGCAATTCCAATTTATGTTGGAAAGTTAAAATCCCCGACCATAATCACCCTATTATTCTTACAGATAACTGAAATATTCTTACGAATTAGTTTCTCAATTTCCCATTGACTGTTGTGGGTCTATAGTGCAATCTCAATAAAGAGATGAGATTACCTACAGCATGGAAACAGGCCCTTCAGGCCAACAAGTCCACACTGACCTTCTGATGAGTAACCCACCCAGACTCATTTCCCACTGACTAATGCATCTAACAATATGGATGGTTTAGAATGGCCAATTCACCTAACCTGCACATCTTTGGACTGTGGGAGGAAACCAGAGCACCCAGAGGAAACCCGCGCAGACACGGGAAGAACGTGCAAACTCAATGCTGGAATCGAACCCGAGTCGCTGGTGCGGAGAGGCAGCAGTGCTAACTACTGAGCCACCGTGCTGCACAATGGTGATCATCCCTTTCTTATTTCTAGGTTCCATCCGAATAATGTCCCTAGATGTATTCCTAAGAAATCCTCCTTTAGTACAGCCGTAATGCTATCCCTTATCAAAAATGCCACTACCCGTCCTTTGTTGCCCCCTTTCTATCCTTCCTATAGCATTTCTATGCTGGAAGATTAAGCTGCCAGTCCTGTCCATCCCTGACCCACATCTCTGTAATTGTTATGATATCACAGCCCCATCTTCCCAACCTCGCCCTGAGTTCATCTGCCTGCCGTGCTATGCCTCTTGCATTGAAGTAAATGCATTTTAATTTACAGTCCTACCTTGTTCTCTGCTTTGTTCCTGCAAATCTTGATTATTTAGACTTGCTCTTTTTCCCAACTGTACCAGTCTCAGAGTGATCTCTTTCTTTGTTGTCTCCCTGCCCTGCAATCACCTCCCAACTCCACCACACCTTGCTGGTTTACATCCTCCTGAGCGGCATGAGCAAATCTCCCTGCCAGTATATTAGTCCCCTTCCAATTCAAGTGCAATCTATCCTTGTACAGGTCACTTCTACCCCAGAAGAGATTGCAATGATCCAAGAATGTGACCCCTTCTCCCTTGCACCAGCTCCTCAGCAAGGCACTAATCTGCTTTATCCTCCTATTCCTACCCTCACTAGTTTGCAGCACTTGGAGTAATCCAGCTATTACCACACTTGAGGATTTCCTTTTTAAATTCCTGCCTAACTCACTATATTCTCCCTTCAGAATCTTGTCCTTTTCCCTTCCTGTGTGATTAGTTCCAATGCGTACAATGACCTACTACCAATCCCTCACCCCTTTGAGAATATTCTGCTGTCTTTAAAATTTACATCATGAAATATGATGAATACTACAGTTCATTTGAAAGTATTTGTTTTGTGAATAGTTTTTTTAAAATATGACTGCAGAGGCATTTCAGATGAATGTGTTGAATATTTATATCATGATCTAGTTTGAGTTTTTTTAAGTATGGGAAGAATTTCATCTGAGTTGTTCATCTCTTCCATAAAGAGCAGTGGATGCTGGGTCATTGCATATATCCAATGCTGAGTTAGTCAGATTTTTGCCATCTCGGTTCGTTCAGTACATTCACATCACTTGTATCACCCTTTGATCTTTTACTTATAAATTGTGTTCAATATATTCTCTCACTAGCACCTATGGCTCTAAAAGCTTATGCTTTCAAATAAACCTGTTATGGGCGGCACGGTGGCACAGTGGTTAGCACTGCTGCCTCACAGCGCCAGAGATCCGGGTTCAATTCCCAACTCAGGCGACTGACTGTGTGGAGTTTGCACATTCTCCCCGTGTCTGCTCCGGGTGCTCCGGTTTCCTCCCACAGTCCAAAAGATGTGCAGGTCAGGTGAATTGGCCATGCTAAATTGCCCGTAGTAGGAGGTAAGGGGTAAATGTAGGGGTATGGGTGGGTTGCGCTTCAGCAGGGTGGTGTGGACTTGTTGGGCCGAAGGGCCTGTTTCCACACTAAGTAATCTAATCTAATAATCTGGTGTCATGTGATTTTTGACTGACAGGGGAGTTGACGGTTCTAGGAGAAGGCTGAAGAGTACAGCTGAGGACTTAATCAGATACGCCATTTCCTTAATCAATGGTGGAGCAGGCTTAGTGGTTTAATGGCGAATTGCTGCTCCTGTTTCCTGCTTTACAATCTCATATACTGATTTGTTCAATGATATAATGCAATGATCAAACTCTTCAAGCCTTCAGTATGGATGTTGCATCTTTAGCCCAATACATTGTTGTAGTTGGTGATTTCTGTCATACTTACGATTAGTATTTATAAACAAAATTAACTTCCATCCCAAACCAAGGGATGTTGGATTGCACTGAGGGGAAAAAAATCTTTTTATGGAGAAGAGAGCTGTAAGGAGCCAGTAGCAAGAAATTTCTACAGATGGGTGAGAAGAGGCAGCAAAGGAACAAAAAAGAAACACCTAAGAATTGTACATAATCTGAGAGACAGGCTCCTGTAACAGATCTTCAGTCTCCCTAAACTCTCATATCTTAACTGTCAAGTAGCTTAAAGTGTTCTTAGCTCAGTGTCAAGCATATGATCTCCAAATTTCAGAAATGGAAATACACAATCTGAGGTGACAACTGCAAGACCTTGATTTAAAAAATAATTAATGTTGGTTTTGTATTGATAACATTGCTACCTATGAACAATACAATATAACACCAATTAGTTTGCTGCAAATATTTTAGTAATGTTTAGATTTTTGGGAACATTTAACTATTAAATCATGGTTAAGAAAGTTGCAAAATTGTACATAATTTCTATTATTGTATTCTAGTGCTTAAAATGCATTAGCTTCATACAAGATTGATCTCTTAATAGAGATTATGGGTACATATAGAAATTGTGCAGAACCTTAGTGTGCTGCTGGCTATTGAAACGTCTGGTGTAGTCAATACAACCTATGCAGTAATCACTGTTTTCTTTAGATTGATAGTTAGTCCAAATTCATGACAAACTAGTGAATAGCTTTTGCAAAGCTCATTTAAGTTCTATTTCACTCTGTGACAAACATAGCATCATCTGTGAAAGTTGTATAAATTTAAAAATTAACAATTTTATCTTTTGCACTTGGTTGTGCAATTCGAGAGATTTCCACCTATCGTTTTTTTAATGGACTAATACAGTGCAGCGTTAGAGGAGAAAAGAATAATCGACCAATAAGAAAATACTATATGTACAAAAGAGTGTTGTGCCAAATACATTTGCGTTTGATAGCACTACTGACTTCAAAACTGCCATTTTTATTACCCTCATGCTAGATTGCAAGGTCCTCATTGTTGAAAGATCAAATAAAACTAAGGAGAAGTAGAAAGATCAATTCTCTGTCTTCACTGGGTAGTGCCCTATCTGATCAGGTCAGAAGCCTTTGTAGGATCTATAAAGAAGAAAAATATGGTTTATGATAATTACATCAGATAAGCTAATTTCAAGATTCTGATTTGGTTAAGGATTGACATTTATATTGCTAAGCAGAGGTAAAATCACTGATTTAATGAGTACTTGATGTAAATTATGGTTGTGGGTGTTGTCTGGACAACATGACACAGGAACAGAAAGCATGCTTGGTATGTCATCAGAAACAGAAAATTTATGTTTACGGATTCTGTGGAATCCATTTGCAGAGCTGAAAGTATTGTGGAGTCCAATTTGAAATTCAATGCTGTGGGAGTGGTGGCAAGCACAGTGAAAAAATGCCATCAGGATATTGAATTGAGTTTCAAATCAGAACTATAATTCTGAAGGGCTCAGCAGAATTGTACTAACACTGATGAAGTACAAAGAAATAAATGGAATGCTGAAGCTAAGCACAGTACTTGGGTAAATTGATAGGACAAAAAGGATTAAGTTAGCTTGTGCCAGCTTAAGTTTAATTTTAAAAGGCCATTTCAAAGAACGCTGATAAATAACAGCAGGTAAGCCTAAAAGAATGTAGAGCTTGAAACAAACTGGAACAAAGACCAGTAATTTAAAAAATCTTTCAAACTGTAGCATGACAAAGTTACTTATTTTTCCCTTAGTGTAGCACCTAATGGGAAATTTGCATATGGGCTGAACAAATGTTTTTGATATACTATTTCACTGATAGTGGGACAATAATACTGAATTCATACTGAGGAGGACTGCAATAAGCTTCAACAAGGCATTAAAAAAAAACTTGGAAAATGGCAAGTGAATTTTAACACAAATAGTAAGGAAGAAAAGGAAGGTTTAGGGAGGGAAAAAAAAAATCAACCTGTCCAGACATGTTATGACACAGCTCCATGTTGGCTGGAACTTGAACCCTGCACCTTCTGTCGCAGGGGTAGGGACATTGACACTGCCACAAAAACCCCAGTAAGAAAGTCATGTATTATATGAGGGGGAGAAAATGAATTTCAGTGGACGAAGGGAGAGAAGGATTCTGCGAGGACAAAAAGACGACAGGTTACATAAAGTGATGGAGGCTAGACGTTCACTGTAACTTAAAACCAAGCATTAGAATTTCTTTATAGAAATGCAAAGTAGAGAAGTTTTAGCACATTGACACTTGGGAGTAAATGCTGGATACATTTCCAATCAGCATAATATAAAAGTGGTGAAGAAACTCTGGAGAGCATGAAAAACATTTTACAGGGATAACACCAGAATTTTGGGTAGGACTTATTAGAAAAGGATAAGTAATGCTATCCACTGGCCAGACAGACATTACTGTAACAACTTGTACTTGTGATTTGGAGGAGCTGGTGTTGGATTGGGGTGTACAAAGTTTAAAATCACACACCAAGTTATAGTCCAACAGGTTTATGTGGAAACACTAGATTTCGGAGTGTTGATCCTACATCACAACCACCTGATAAAGGAGCAGCACTTCGAAAGCTAGTGCTTCCAAATAAACCTGTTGGACTATAACCTGGTGTTGTGTGATTTTAAAAACTTGTACTTGAGTAACAACTTCAAAACCAGCTAGACTAAAAAAAAGTGTGCTTGATCCTTCCCCTCTTTAAATATTCATTACTACTGCACCAAGGCTGCAAGGTGTAGCATCCACAAGGTGCGATGCAGCAAATCACCAAGGCATCTTGGATAAACCTTCCAAACCCACTGCGTTTATCCTGTAAAATAGCTTAACAGTAGACACAGAACATGTTCTGAACTTGAATTGGATAACCATTACTGTAACTTTGCATCAATAGATGAAAATCCAAGATGGGCCAATGGGCTGAGAAGTCACAGATGGAGTTAATTCAGATAAATGTGAGGTGCTGCATTTTGGGAAAGCAAATCTTAGCAGGACTCATACACTTAATGGTAAGGTCCTAGGGAGTGTTGTTGAAAAAGAGACCTTGGAGTGCAGGTTTATTGCTCCTTGAAATTGGAGTCACAGGTAGATAGGATAGTGAAGATGGTGTTTGGTATGCTTTCCTTTATTGGTCAGAGTATTGAGTACAGGAGTTAGGAGGTCATGCTGCAGCTGTCGGACATTGGTTAGGCCACTTTTGGAATATTGCGTGCAATTCTGGTCTCCTTCCTATCGGAAAGATGTTGTGAAACTTGAAAGGGTTCAGAAAAGATTTACAAGGATGTTGCCAGGATTGGAAAATTTGAGCTACTGAATGAGGCCTGAATGATGTTTTCCCTGGAACGTCGAAGGCTGACGGATGACCTTATAGAGGTTTACAAAATCATGAGGGGTATGGATAGGATAAATAGACAAAGTATTTTCCCTGGGATGGGGGAGTCCAGAACTAGAGGGCATATGTTTAGGTTGAAAGGGAAAAGGTATAAAAAAGAGACCCAAGGGGCAACTTTTTCACACAGATGGTGGTATGTGTATGGAATGAGCTGCCAGAGGAAGGTACAATTGCAATATTTAAAAGGCACCTGGATGGATATATGAATAGGAAAGTTTGGAGGGATATGATCCAGGTGCTGGCAGGTGGGACTAGATTGGGTTGGGATATCTGGTCGGCATGGACAGGTTGGACCAAAGGGTCTGTTTCAGTGCTGTAAATCTCCATGACTCTATTAGTCCTTTTTTAATATCTTTGCCACACTGACAGGAGTGATTCAGGAAGACAGTTGACCATCATATTTACCAGAGAAATTAGGAATGGGCAATAGATGTTGTAGCTAGCTAGCCTAATCTCAAGAGTGAAATTTTAAAAACATGTCTTACTTTCAACTGAATTTTTGAATAGAGGAAGTTGTCCAGAAATGATTAAGTACAGTCATTTTAACATAAGGGAGCAAAGAGAAACTAGCCTCTTAGAGATCTAAAGCAATTGGTAGATTAACTAGGAGAGATGAAAATATTGCTTTTGTTTATCCAGCCAGTGGTGGAAGCAGTTCAGTAGTAAGTTCAAACTGAATTTGTTTTTGAAAAAGAAAACTGATGGTATGAACAAAAAGTCAGAGGAGCAAGACAAATTGGACAGCTGGCACAATTACAATCATTTGGATGGCTTCTTTCCATGCTGTCGGACTCTGGTCCCAAACCAGTAAAGGAAGCTCTAACGTGTTCCAAAACCTATACTTCATGTCATCGATAATGAAAAGCCAAGATCATCCCTACGCCTCCACTTCTTGCATTCAATCAACCGTCAAACCTTAAACAGACCATAGTTTACAGCAAACTACCTAGTCTTCCAGGCATCAATCACAAAACCACACAACCCTGCCATGGCAACCTCTGCAAGACATGTCAGATCATTGACATAAATACTAGCATCACATGTGGGAACATCAACCACCACATAGATGACAGATAGTCATGTGACTTGGCCAGTGTTGCCTACCTCATACGCTGCAGGCAAGTTTGCCCCGAAGCATGGTATATTGTTGAGATCATGCAGTTGCTGTGACACTAGATGAATGGACACTGTGCAATAATCGCCAGACAGAGATATTCTCTCCCAGTCATAGTCATAGAGATGTACAGCATAGAAAAAGATCCTTTGGCCCAAGTCATCCATGCTGACCAGATATCCTAACCTAATCTCCTAGATTCCCATTGGCCAGCACATGGCCCATATCCCTCTAAACCCTTCCTATTCATATACCCATCCACATGCTTTTTAAATGATGTAATTGTATCAGCCTCCACCACTTCCTCTGGCAGCTCATTCTATACACACACCACCCTCTGTCTTAGCTCACTTTTTAAATTTTAATCCTTTCATCCTATATCTAAACCATCTAGTTCTGGACTCTCTCTCTCTCTCCACCTCAGGGAAACGAACTTGTCCATATATCTTATCCATGCCCCTCATGCTTTTATAAAACTCTATTAAGTTACCCCTCAGCTTCCGAAGCTCCAGGGAAAACAGCCACAGCCTATTCAGCCTCTCCCTATAACTCAAATCTGCCAACCCTGGTCAAATACTTGGAAATTTCTTCTGAACCCTGTCAAGTTTCACAACATCCTTCCTATAGGAGGGAGACTAGAATTGCACACAGTATACCAAAAGTGGCCTAACCAACATCCTGTATAGCCAGAACATGACCTCCCAACTCCTATACTCAACATTCTGACCAATAACTGGAAGCATACCAAATGCCTATCCTATCTACCTGCCACTCTACTTTCAAGGATCTCTGAACCTGCACTCCAAGGTCTCTTTATTCAGCAATACTCCCAAGGACCTTACCATTAAAGGTATGTAAGTCATGCTCTGATTTGCGGTTTCAAAATGCTGCACCTCACATTTATCTAAATTCAACTCCATCTGCCTCTCCTTGGCACCTCTTATGCTCACATCCAAATTATTCATATAAATGACAAAAAGCTGGTCTCCTTCCTATTGGAAAGATGTTGTGAAACTTGGAAGGGTTCAGAAAAGATTTACAAGGATGTTGCCAGGATTGGAGGATTTAAGCTATAGGGAGAGGCTGAACAGGCTGGGGCTGTTTTCCCCGGAGCAGAGGCGTCATGAGGGGCATGAATAGGATAAATAGGCAAAGTATGTTGGGGGAGTCCAGAACTAGAGGGCATATGTTTAGGTTGAAAGGGGAAAGGTATAAAAGAGTCCTAACATTTTCACGCAGTGGGTGATACGTGTATGGAATGAGCTGCCAGAGGAAGTAGTGGGGGCTAGTACAATTGCAAAATTTAAGAGGCATTTGGATAGGTATATGGATAGGAAGGGTTTGGAGGGATATGGGCCGGGTGCTGGCAGGTGGGACTAGATTGGGTTGGGATATCTGGTCGGCATAGGCGGGTTGGGCCAAAGGGTCCGTTTCCATGCTGTACATCTCTACGACTCTATTGATGTCAGGATCACTGGCCTATAGTTCTCTGGCTTTTCCTTACCACCTTTCTTAAACAGTAACATCACATTAGCCAACCCTCCAGTCTTCTGGCACCTCACCTGTGACGATTGATGACACAAATATAAGGGCCCAACAATCACTTCGCTAGCTTCCCACAGAGTTCCAAGGTACACCTGATCAAGTCCTGGGGATTTATCCACTTTGACTTTTAAGACATCCAGCACCCGCACCTCTGTCATATATTTGTCAAGGTGTCACCATCTATTTCCCCACATTGTATACCTTCCATGTCCTTCTCCGCAGTAAACACTGGTACAAAATACTCATTTAATACTTCACCCCTCTTCTGCAATTCCACATACAGGCGGTCTTGCTGATCTTTGAGGGGCCCTATTCTCTCCCTGGTTATCCTTTTGTCTTTAATGTATTTGTAAAATGCTTTTGGATTCTCCTTAACCCTATTTACCAAAGCTATCCTTTTTGCCCTCCTGATTTCCCTCAATGATATTCCTACTGCCTTTATACTCTGAGGATTCACTCGATCTCTGCTGTCTATACCTGACACATGCTTCTTTTCTCTTGACCTCATTTCTCTAGTCATCCAGCATTTCCTACACCTACCAGCCTTGCCTTTCACCTTTACAGGAATGTACTGTTCCTGGACTCATTATCTCACTTTTGAAGGCTTCCCATTTTCTTGCCATCCCTTTACCTGCAAACATCTGTCCCCAACTTCTGAAAGTTCTTGACTAATTTCATCAAAATTGGTGTTCTTTCAATTTAGAAGTTTAACTTTTAGATCCGGTCTATGCTTTTTCATCCTTTTAAAACCAGTAGAATTATGGTTGCTTGCCACAAAGTGCACTGACACCTCAGTCACCTGCCCTGCCTTATTTCCCAACAGTAGGTCAAGTTTGCACCATCTGTAGTGAATGCATCTTCTCGTACATCCATATACTGAATCAAAAAATTTTCTTGTACACACAAATTCCTCTCCATTTATACCCTTAACACTATGGCAATCCCAGTTTATGTTTGGAAAGTTAAAATCCCTGACCATAATCACCCTATTATTCTTACAAATAACTGAAATGTTTTTATGAATTTGTTTCTCAATTTCCCACTGACTGTTGTGGGTCTACAGTACAATCCCAATAAAGTGACCATCCTTTTCTCATTTCTCAGTTCCATCCGAATAATCTCCCTGGATGTATTCCCGAGAATATCCTCCCTAAGTACACGTCCTACAGACACAATCATCAATAACATGGAAACTCTCCCTAATCTGCCACATCCTACAGGAAGAGCACATCACTCTACTAAAGGCCATCTTTGCTCCTTCCCAATTTACAGACCCAGAAAATAGCATTGTCTTATTGCTCTAGAAAAACATTGCTTCAGGCTAACTTAATACTTATGACTTACATTTTTAAAATTTAAAAAAAAAAGAGACAGATCTCCTTAAAACATAATCAAGAAAGAATCCACTCTACTCGCTATTGTAGATTTTCAGCAAAGTTACATTTTATTAGATTAGATTCCCCATAGGCCCTTCAGCCCAACAAGTCCACACCGACCCTCTGAAGAGTAATCCAACCAGACCCATTCCCCTCCATTACATTTACCTCTGACTAATGCAGCTAACACTCTGGGCAATTTAACATGGCCAATTCACCTGACCTGCATAACTTTGGACTATGGGAGGAAACCAGAGCACCCAGAGGAAACCCATACAACACAGGAAGAATATGCAAACTCCACACAGATAGGAATCAAACCAGAGTCCCTGGTGCTGTGAGGTAGCAGTGCTAACCACTGAGCCACTGTACCACCCTTAAAAAGTATGCACCTGTGCCGTGAACTCTCCCACACAGGTGCCTCCAAGGTCAGCTGCGAATTTCGCTGTTTAATTTTTCCTGGATGCACTCCGATGTCCAGAAATAACTGAACTCAAACAGCAAAGGCAGTATTTGTGCACATTCACTGCTGTGTCAGACAGCAGCATTGGTTTCTTTCTCTGACGATGTGGTCACCTCTTTGGCTACCTTCCTCCTTTTTAAAGTGCCATTGTTTGGATCTTCTTTCCCTCAAAATTCCAAAACAATGCAACAGCTTTTAAAGATTAATTGCTGCTCCTGGAATGACCTCCAACACCTAAAATACCCCAAAAAAGGACCAGTTCTCTCAGTCACAATTTTCTCCTGTTATCCATCTTGGATTACCAGAGAACAATTCACCAGTCAAATGACATTCAGCTTCTGGTCTTTGGATGAGTGTCCTCCAAAGCAGCCTTCAAGATACACAACACACAATCGCTGAGCAGAAAGTAATAGCCAAGTTCCATACTCATGAAGCTGTGATCTTACGTTTATGTTGTGCTACTTTTGACCCCACTACACTTTTATATCAGTAACATCTTCTGAACTGTCCCACTTTGACACCACTACCTTGTTAAAATGTTACGATTTCTCTACCTTTTTGGAGAGGGAGGGGGGTGGGAGAGTAAACAGGTCTGCTGGTATCTGTGAAGAAAATCAGTTACATTTTGGGTCCTTCACCAGAGGCTGCCAGACCTAATGGGCATTTCCAGCAGCTCCTGTTTTTTGTTCCATGTTATTCCAGTCATTTGTTTTGTCTCTAGCACCACGTTTTATTTTTAATTTTTACTAATTATCTCTCTGCCTCATTCAAGTATAGGCCATTCCTTCGGTTATTATTTGGCCATTGACACTTTACTCATACCGAGTAACACCCTTGGTCACCTGCAGAGGCCTACAGGCCATTCTCGTATAACACTCGTTTCGTTAACACGAATTCACTATAATGCAGTTGACGAACTGGGGACACTGTTTCTAAAGTGCGAACTTTTAAAGCGTGAAATGGTTATAATGTGATTCTGGCCCCATTAGTTTAAATGGTGCTGCCACTATGCGATTTTTTTTATTTTTAACAAGGGATTGCACGAGAATGGAACTACCGCATTAAATCAGAACTAATATTCAACACTCCACCTCACATCATTTGTATAATCTTTTGATCTCTCTCCCCTTGATCTCTCTGCCCACAAGTTGTGTTGTGTGCTTCACCTGACGAAGGAGCTATGCTCCGAAAGCTTGTGATTTCAAATAAGCCTGTTTGACTATAAACTGGCATCGTGTGATTTCTGACTTTGTCCACCCCAGTCCAACATGGGCACCTCCACATTATACTAATAAATGATCAAGCAATTGCTTTTCAAAGTTTTACTCAAAATTAATAAACAATCCTAGATTCTGCACGGAAATGTTACAGAAGGTGCTATCAATTCTTCTTGTTTAGCTCCTGCTCTCTGATAATGTATTTCAGAAGATGATCGTTTCATTGAAGTGTTTGAGAAACATCTATTATTTTTAGTTCCACTCTTCTGCCATCTCCACAGGAATCTAATAGAAGCCATGGCAACTGCAGCAAGTAGCAGTTGAGTTCATATTATCAAAAAAATCCTTGTTTGACAGGCTAACAACATTTGTTTGATAAATGAGTGCCTGTTAACCTTCATTTTAGTTTAGTGAATTTGCTACTTCAATGACTGTTATATTGATGTAGGCTTGCTACTGTACTGCACAATTAAGAAACTTGCAGGGCGAGTCACTACTATCAGCCTGCCTCTTCCTCCCAAACCCTGTTCCTGTTCTTTTATGGAAACAGAATTTGTGCTAAATTTGTGCAGAATTTGGGCGGCACGGTGGCACAGTGGTTAGCACTGCTGCCTCACAGCGCCAGAGACCCGGGTTCAATTCCCGCCTCAGGCGACTGACTGTGTGGAGTTTGCACGTTCTCCCCGTGTCTGCGTGGGTTTCCTCCGGGTGCTCCGGTTTCCTCCCACAGTCCAAAGATGTGCGGGGTCAGGTGAATTGGCCATACTAAATTGCCCGTAGTGTTAGGTAAGGGGTAAATGTAGGGGTATGGGTGGGTTTCGCTTCAGCGGGTCGGTGTGGACTTGTTGGGCCGAAGGGCCTGTTTCCACACTGTAATCTAATCTAATCTAATTTGTAGAGATTCCTTCAAAACATATGAAATAGGAGAAAGACTAGATAGTTTGGCCTTTCGAGCCTATTCTGCTGTTCACTTTGATTGTGCCTGATCTTCTGCCTTAGCTCACTTTGCTGCACTATTCCCAACTCACTAATTTAATCATTCAAGTATCCACAGCCTATAGGGATAAAGAGCTTTAAGACTCTGCAATTTTTTGAATAAAGAAATTTCTCATCTCAACCCTTAATCTTTGAATTCTTAATTTGACACTGCACCCTTTTGTTCACTCTTATGAAAGGCATTTGCGCATCTACCATGTCCGTCCTTTAAGAATTGTATATCTTTTCAATACAATCTCTACTCATTCTTCTACATATTGTAGGCCACATCTACTCAATCTCTCCTCCCAGTTGTATCTTTACTGCTGTCTTCGAGGCAAGAACATATCTCTCTGAATACCAATAATTCCCAGACTTGACATTTTTTTTAAATTTTATTTTTCTTTCTAATGAGTAAATCTTTACACTTTTTCCATGCTATATTCCAACCACCATTTTCTTGCCAACTGATTTTCAATTTTTTATATTTCTTTACAATCCCCTCAAGTTGTCCTCCACTTACTATCCTTGACTTTAGAAGCATTGTAATGATTTTTCTCAAAGATATGCAAATACTCTACTTATGCTGGGTCCTCCCTTATCTCCTCTCTCTTAATTATACCATCTATTATGAACTTTAAAAGGCAGTTATGTTTTAAAATATCTTAAAATTCTGTTCAGCTCAAGACAATATCATTTGGCTGTCATGAGGGAAGAAATTCAAACCTGTTGAAATATTCATTAACATTTTTCACTCCTAATGTTCATGATGCTGTGCAGACCTCCAAGGTCCATGCATGACAAAGTCAATGCATCCGAATGTCGTTTGGTATGTGCTGCCCCTTTGAATGGCTTCACAGCTATACACCATAAAAGGAATATTGAGACAGCTACCTTTTCGTGTGTGAGAGTGCGCAAGAGTGCGTGTGTGTGTGTGAGAGAGAGAGAGAGAGAGAGAGAGAGAACAACCAGGGTATTGAAGGATGCTTAACAAGCAAGATGCTTTTGAGAGTTGGCTTTCTGTTTGAAGGAGACAAAACATGGCAACTTTGGAAATTTAAAGAACAAGGAGTTGCAAGGTGGGTCTTGCTGGTGGCAATCACATCAGGAGAGCTGGGTGAGTGGAATGGTTTTTGAAGAGTTCTTAAGTATTGGCATAATGTAACAGTGAACAGTAAAATGGCAACAACTTTGGACTTGTTCTGATGCAACCTATCTGCCAGGAGTACTCCACGCGGTGAAAGGAGTTGTAAGACATATCCCAGTTGTAGTATTCAGTTAATGTGAATGTACATTTTCTTTATTTTGATGTATTAGTTGCATGTTAACTAATGCTTACTTGGTGTAGATTTCAATTGTTTGATTAAAGTCTCTTGAAATGTCTCTTGCCCCTCTCTGAGGATGAAAGATCAGTCCTCAGCAGAGGTCTCACCTTCGTTCCCACACGTTCTCGGGTCAATGCCATCACCATGTCCAACTCCGCCCCCACGCCGACCTCTGTCCCCGCCCCCAGGCCTAACCCCGCCCCCACATCCAGCTCCAGTCCCACACCAGGTCCTAGCTCCCCGCCCTGCCGTGTGTTCACCATCCCTCCAGACTTGCCCCTCTCTGAGGATGAAAGATCAGTCCTCAGCAGAGGTCTCACCTTCGTTCCCACACGTTCTCGGGTCAATGAATTCAATACACGGAGTGACATTGAACAATTCTTCCGCCGCCTTCACCTCCGTGCCTTCTTCTTCAATCAAGACTCTCGCCCACCCTCTGACGACCCCTTCTCCCACCTCCAACACACCCCGTCCACCTGGACACCCCGTGCTGGCCTCCTACCTGCCCTCGACCTCTTCATAGCAAACTGCCGCCGCGATATTAACCGCTACCTGAACTCCCACACCCCTCCCACCCACTCCAACCTCTCACCCTCGGAACGCGCAGCCCTCCACTCCCTCCGTTCCAACCCCAACCTCACCATCAAACCAGCTGACAAGGGAGGCGCAGTAGTAGTTTGGCGCACTGACCTTTACACTGCTGAGGCCAAACGCCAGCTCGCAGATACCTCCTCCTACCGTCCCCTTGACCATGACCCCACCCCCCACCTCCAAACCATCATCTCCCAGACCATCCATAACCTCATCACCTCAGGGGACCTCCCATCCACCGCCTCCAACCTCATAGTCTCACAACCCCGCACCGCCCGTTTCTACCTCCTGCCCAAAATCCACAAACCTGACTGCCCCGGACGACCCATCGTCTCAGCCTGCTCCTGCCCAACCGAACTCATCTCGGCATACCTCGACACGGTCCTGTCCCCATTAGTCCAAGAACTCCCCACCTACGTTCGTGACACCACCCACGCCCTCCACCTCCTCCAGGATTTCCGCTTCCCCGGTCCCTAACGCCTCATCTTCACCATGGACATCCAGTCCCTGTACACCTCCATCCCCCATCACGAAGGACTCAAAGCACTCCGCTTCTTCCTTTCCCGCCGTACCACCCAGTACCCTTCCACCGACACCCTCCTTCGACTGACCGAACTGGTCCTCACCCTGAACAACTTTTCTTTCCAATCCTCCCACTTTCTCCAAACAAAAGGAGTAGCCATGGGCACCCGCATGGGCCCCAGCTATGCCTGCCTCTTCGTAGGGTATGTGGAACAATCCATCTTCCGCAACTACACTGGCTCCACCCCCCATCTTTTCCTTCGCTACATTGATGACTGTATCGGCGCTACCTCGTGCTCCCACGAGGAGATTGAACAGTTCATCCACTACACTAACACCTTCCACCCCGACCTCAAATTCACCTGGACAGTCTCGGACTCCTCCCTCCCCTTCCTAGACCTTTCTGTTTCTATCTCAGGCGACCGAATCAACACGGACATCTACTACAAACCAACCGACTCCCACAGCTACCTGGACTACACCTCCTCCCATCCTGCCCCCTGTAAAAACGCCATCCCATTCTCCCAATTCCTTCGTCTCCGCCGCATCTGCTCCCAGGAGGACCAGTTCAAAATACGTACAACACAGATGGCCTCCTTCTTCAAGGACCGCAATTTCCCCCCCGACGTGGTCGACGGTGCCCTCCACCGCATCTCCTCCACTTCCCGCTCCTCCGCCCTTGAGCCCCGCCCCTCCAACCGCCACCAGGACAGAACCCCACTGGTCCTCACCTACCACCCCACCAATCTCCATGTACAGCGCATCATCCGCCGTCACTTCCGCCACCTCCAAACAGACCCCAGCACCAAGGATATATTTCCCTCCCCTCCCCTATCAGCTTTCCGTAGAGACCACTCCCTCCGCGACTCCCTTGTCAGATCCACACCCCCCACCGACCCAACCTCCACTCCCGGCACCTTCCCGCGCAACCGCAGGAGGTGCAACAATTGCGCCCACACCTCCCCCCTCACTTCTCTCCAAGGCCCCAAAGGAAACTTCCATATTCGCCACAGATTCACCTGCACCTCCACCCACATCATCTACTGCATCCGCTGCAGCCGGTGTGGCCTCCTCTATATTGGGGAGACAGGCCGCCTACTTGCGGAGCGATTCAGAGAGCACCTCTGGGCCACCCGGACGAACCAACCCAACCACCCTGTAGCACAGCATTTCAACTCCCCCTCCCACTCCACCGAGGATATGCAGGTCATTGGACTCATCCACCGCCAAACCACAACAACGCGACGGTCGGAGGAGGAGCGTCTTATCTTCCGACTGGGAACCCTCCAACCACAGGGGATGAACTTGGACTTCACCAGTTTCTTCATCCCCCCTCCCCCCACCTTGTCTCAGCCGAATCCCTCCAGCCCGGCACCGCCTTCCTGACCTGCAGTCTTCTTCTTGACCTCTCCGCCTCCATCCTACTCCGACCTATCACCCTCACCTTGACCTCTTTCCACCTATCACATTTCCAACGCCCCTCCTCCAAGTCCCTCCTCCCTACCTTTTATCTTCTCCTGCTGAACACTCTCTGCTCATTCCTGAAGAAGGGCCTGTGCCCGAAACGTCGAATCTCCTGTTCCCTGGATGCTGCCTGACCTGCTGTGCTGTTCCAGCAATAAAGTTTCAATCTTGAAATGTGAAATCTTGTACTTTGTTTCGTTGTCGTTTTGGGGGAATTTTTTTAAAAAATTAGTCTCTATGGGAATCACAGTGAAAACCTACAATAGATTTAGGAAATGCGTTTGTTATCATGAATAAGTGCTGATTCTGCCAAATCATATTCTGATTTTCGAAGTGTTATCTTTCCTAATGACCTGAGAAATGGATATTTTCTATTACTGATATCAAGTTAATTGACAAATCATTCTTTGCAGCTGCAACTAATTCCTATAGCTTACAATTTTGGTTTCCCCATTTTATGTCTTATTTTAGGAACAAAGTCAATGTCATGAAACAGGTTTAGAAGAGATTTTCTTTCTAAGATGATAGACTTGGTTGTAAGGGGTAAAAAAAAGTGAAACTGGGATTCTTTTCGAAAGATGAAACCTAGGAACTGCTTGAAATTGAGGCCTTTGCTAGACCTAGGTGGACAATCTTTCTAGCTTATTTTGCAAATAGATGGCATAAATGTAAGGTAATCATTACAAAAGAAGCAGTGGTATTTAGAATTTCATTTTGCAGAAGTTTGTTAGAACGTGGACTATTTTAACTGAAAAGTGTGGTGGAACGGAATACATAATACCTTTAGAAGAGGAAGCAGCTAAATATTTTGGAGGGAAAATGGTATAAGGAAAAGGTAGGGAAATGGTAATAAAGTACGATTCTGAAGTTGCCTCTGTGGCCAGCAGTGAGAAAGTGAGGCTGGTTGCCTTCCTGCTGCCAGGATCATGGATGTCTCAGAGAGGGTGCCCAGCAGGAGGTCATTATACTCATTGGTACCAATGACATAGGAAGGTAGGAGGATGAGATTCTGAGGGGAGGGGAAAGGAGGGAAGGGAGGGAAGGGAGGGAAGGGAGGGAAGGGAGGGAAGGGAGGGAAGGGAGGGAAGGGAGGGAAGGGAGGGAAGGGAGGGAAGGGAGGGAAGGGAGGGAAGGGAGGGAAGGGCAGAAAGACAGACAGAAAGACAGACAGAAAGACAGACAGAAAGACAGACAGAAAGACAGACAGAAAGACAGACAGAAAGACAGACAGAAAGACAGACAGAAAGACAGACAGAAAGACAGACAGAAAGACAGACAGAAAGACAGACAGAAAGACAGACAGAAAGACAGACAGAAAGACAGACAGAAAGACAGACAGAAAGACAGACAGAAAGACAGACAGAAAGACAGACAGAAAGACAGACAGAAAGACAGACAGAAAGACAGACAGAAAGACAGACAGAAAGACAGACAGAAAGACAGACAGACAGACAGACAGAAAGACAGACAGAAAGACAGACAGAAAGAAAGAAAGGAAGACAGAAAGAAAGACAGAAAGAAAGACAGAAAGACAGAAAGAAAGAAAGGAAGACAGAAAGAAAGAAAGACAGAAAGAAAGAAAGAAAGACAGAAAGAAAGACAGAAAGAAAGACAGAAAGAAAGACAGAAAGAAAGACAGAAAGAAAGACAGAAAGAAAGACAGAAAGAAAGACAGAAAGAAAGACAGAAAGAAAGACAGAAAGAAAGACAGAAAGAAAGACAGAAAGAAAGACAGAAAGAAAGACAGAAAGAAAGACAGAAAGAAAGACAGAAAGAAAGACAGAAAGAAAGACAGAAAGAAAGACAGAAAGAAAGACAGAAAGAAAGACAGACAGAAAGAAAGACAGAAAGAAAGACAGAAAGAAAGACAGAAAGAAAGACAGAAAGAAAGAAAGAATTACTCCTGGTGCTGCGAGTGAGTGAGGATAGGAATAAGAAGACAGAGCAGATGATGGCTGAGGAGCTGGTGCATGGGAGAAGGATTTACATTTTTGGATCATTGCAATCTCTTTTGGGGTGAAGCCATTCAAAGAAGTGACCTGTAAAAAGAAGGATGAATCATACCTGAATTGGAAAGGGACAAATATACTGTCAGGCAGATTTACTAGAGCTGCTCAGGAGGATTTAGACTATTAAGGTGGGGGTGGGACCCAGGAAGATAATGAGGAAAGAGATCAATCTGAGATTGGTACTGTTGAGAACAGAAGTGAGTTAAGCAGTCAAGGCAGGCAGGGACAAAGCAGAGAACAAGGTAAGACTGATAAACTGCATTGATAAATTGCCAAGGAAGGCAGATGAACTCAGGGCATGGTTACGAACATGGGACTGAGATATCATAGCAATTGCAGAAACGTGGCTCAGGGATGGGCAGGACTGGCAGTTTAATGTTCCAGGATATAAATGCTACAGGAAGGACAAAAAGAGACGCAAGAGAGGAGGCAGAGTGATGTTTTTGATAAGGGATAGCATTACAGCTGTACTGAAGGAGGATATTCCCCGAAATACATCCAGGGAAGTTACTTGGGCGGAACTGAGAAATAAGAAAGGGATGATCACCTTATTGAGATTGTATTGTAGACCTCCTAATAGTCAACAGGAAATTGACTGACTACTTGTAAGGAGATCTCAGTTATCTGTAAGAATAATAGGGTGGTAATGGTCGTGGATTTTAACTTTCCAAACATAGACTAGGACTGCCAGAGTGTTAAGGGTTTAGATGAAGAGGAATTTGTTAAGCACACAAGAAAATGTTCTGATTCAACATGGGGATATAGCTACTGGAGAAGGTGCAAATCTTGACCTGTTGGGAAATTAGGCAGGGTAGGTGAATGAAATGTCAGAGGAGGAGCACTTTGTGGCCAGTGACCAGAACTCTATTAGTTTTAAAATAGTGACGGAAAAGGATAGACCAGATCTAAAAGTTGAAGTTCTAAATTGGAGAAAGGCTCATTTTGACGGTATTAGGCAAGAACTTTCAAAAGATGATTGGGGGCAGATGTTCGCAGGAAAAGAGACGGCTAGAAAATGAGATAACAAGAGTGTAGACACCATATATTCCTGTCAGGGTGAAAGGAAAGGTTGGTCGTTGAATGGAATGCTGGATGACTAAAGAAAGCAAGGGTTTAGTTCAGAAAAAGGAAGCATATGTCAAATATAAACAGGATAGATCGAGTGAATCCTTAGAGTATGAAAGCAGTAGGAGTATACGGAAGAGGGAAATCAGGAGGACAAAAAGGGGACATGAGATAGCTTCGGCAAATAGGGTTAAGGGGAATCCAAAGAGTTTTTACAAATACATTAAGGACAAAAGGGTAACTCGGGAGAGGACAGGGCCCCTCAAAGATCAGCAAGGCAGCCTTTGTGTGGAGCAGCAGGAGATGGGAGAGATACTAAGAGTGTATTTTGCATCAGTGTTTATTGTGGAAAAGGACATGGAAGATATAGAATGTAGGGAAATAGATGGTGACATCTTGAAAAATGTCCATATTACAGGAGGAAGTGCTGGATGTCTTGAAACGCATAAAAGTGGATAAATTCCCAGGTCCTGATCAAGTGTACCCTCAAACTCTATGGGAAACAAGGGAAGTGATTGCTGGACCCCTTGCTGAGATATTTGTATCGTCGATAGTCACAGGTGAGGTGCCGGAAGACTGGAGGTTTGCTAACGTGGTGCCACTGTTTAGGAAGGATGGTAAGGACAAGCCAGGGAATTGTAGACCAGTGAGCCTGACATCGGTGGTGGGCAAGTTGTTGGAGGGAAGCTTGAGTGACAGGATTTACATGCATATGAAAAGGCAAGGACTGATTAGGGATAGTCAACATTGCTTTGTGCATGGGAATTCATGTCTTACAAACTTGACTGAGTTTCCTGAAGAAGTAACAATGAGGATTGATGAGGGCAGAGAGGTGGACAGGTTTTATATGGACCTCAGTAAGGCGTGCGAAAAGGTTCCCCGTGAGAGGCTGGTTAGATCCCAGGGAATACAGGGAGTACTAGCCATTTGGATATAGGACTGGCTCAAAGGTAGAAGACAGAAGGTGGTGGTGGGAGGGTCGTTTTTCAGACTGGAGGCCTGTGACCAGTGGAGTGCCACAAGGATCGATGCTGTGTCCACTACTTTTCTTCATTTATATAAGTGATTCGGATGAGAGCATAAAAGGTACAGTTAGTAAGTTTCAGATATCACCAAAATGGGAGGTGTAGTGGACAGAGAAGGAGGTGACCTCAGACTAAAACGGGATCTGGATCAGATGGGCCAACGGGCTAAGGAGTGGCAGATGGAGTTTAATTCAGATAAATATGAGGCGCTGCATTTTGGGAAAGCAAATCTTAGCAGGATTTATACACTTAATGGTAAGGTCCTAGGGAGTGTTGCTGAACAAATAGACCTTGGAGTGCAGGTTCAAAGCTCCTTGAAAGTGCAGTTGAAGGTAGATAGGATATTGAAGGCAGTGTTTGGTATGCTTTCTTTTATTGGTCAGAGTATTGAGTACAGGAGTTGGGAGGTCATGTTGCGGCTGTACAGGACAATGGTTACGCCACTGCTGGAATATCACATGCGATTCTGGTCTCCTTCCTATCAGAAAGATGTTGTGAAACTTGAAAGGGTTCAGAAAAGATTTATAAGGATCTTGCCAGGGTTTGAGGATTTGAGCTGTAGGGAGGTTGAACAGGCTGGGGCTTTTCTCCCTGGACTGTCAGAGGCTGAGGGGTGACCTTATAGAGCTTTACAAAATTTTGAGGGGTATGGATAGGATAAATTGGCAGTCTTTTCCCTGGGGTGGGGGAGTCCAGAACTAGAGGGCATAGGTTTAGGGTGAGAGGCAAAGATATAAAAGAGACCCAAGGAGCAACTTTTTCACGCAGAGGGTGGTATGTGTATGGAATGAGCTGCCAGAGGAAATGGTGGAGGCTGGTATAATTGCAACATTTAAAAGGCATTTGGATAGGTATATGAAATACATATACTATTATCATCAAATGAGAGAAGGGATATGGGTGCTGGCAGATGGGACTAGATTGGGTTGGGATATCTGGTCGGCATTGACGGGTTGGACCGAAGGGTCTGTTACCGTGCTGTACATTTCTTTGACTCTATGACTCTCACTTCCCTGGAGGGGAAGGCTGAGGGGTGACCTTACAGAGGTTTATAAAATCATGAGGGGCATGGATAGGGTAAACAGACTAAGGTCTTTTCCCTGGGGTGGTGAGTCCAGAACTAGCGGGCATAGGTTTGGGGCGAGAGGGGAAAAATTTAAAAGGGACCTAAAGGGACAACATTTTCATGCAGAGGTGGTGGAATGAGCTGCCACAAGAAATGGTGAAGGCTGGTACAATTACAGCATTTAAAGGGCGTTTGGATGAGTATATCAATAGGAAGGGTTTAGAGGGATATGGGACTGGCAAATGGGACTGGATTAGGTTCGGATATCGTTCAGCATGGACTAATTGGACCGAAGGGTCTGTTTCCCTGCTGTACGTCTTTCTGACTCTATGAGTTTCGTATCATTTTGGTACCTTACCAAGGCCAGTATTTTTAAACAGGAAAGAATGCAGCAGTCTACAATGGTATGCAAATCCGGCCACCAATATCAAACCACTTCTAGTCTACACACAGTCAAGGAGTTCAGGAATAAGCTTCGTCCCTCAAACTTGTTCCACTTACGCAAACCAACCTTCAAAATGGAAAACTAAGTTGCAGTCACCATCTGCACAATTACAACAGCATCACAAACAGAAGTACAAAATCAAAATACTGCAGATGTTAGAATTCTGATCAAAGCTCCAATAAAAGGCCATCAATTTGAAATGCTAGCTCTGCTTCTCTCCACTGATGCTGCCTGACCTAGTTTCTTCCATGTTTGTTTTTATATATGCCATTTAAACTGTTTTAAATGGAAGGATTATCTTGGGCAGCGGTTTGCACCTCTTTAGCATAATTATTCTGTCAATAAGTCTCTTCAGATAGCCCCATCTTTAGACACTGACAGTCTGAGGAACTCCTGCGGTCACTGCACTCAAATATTGAGCTACTGTAATGTACAACTGACCAGGACTCTCACATTTGATGATAATAGTATATGTATTTCTATACAGCCTTTAACAAGCTTCAATATTCTAAGACACTTCACAAAAGCACTACGAAGTAAAATTTAACAAACAACCTAAAATATAATAGAAAAATGACAGAGTTAAAAGAGACAGATTTTTAAGGAAGGTTCTGCCGACTGTCATTTCAACACAGGGGCACAGTCACCACTCATGCAGTAACAGGAGTTGAATAAATACTTCATAACTGTCTTTTACAATGAAAACTGATAAAACATTCCAAAATTACTAAACAATCAATGGGCAAAAAAGAGAGGAAATAAATCTAATAACTATCAGAGCAGAGAAAATGCTAGTCGTCAGATGGATCAGTTTTTGTCCAGTACGTGCAGGAGATTTCCTGACACAGTATGGCAAAGGGCTGACAAGAGGGGAGGCCACACGGTGCTTGGTAATGAACCAGGCCAGGTGTTTGATTTTGTGGTAGGTGAGCACTTTGAAGAGAGTGACCATAATTCAGTTACGTTTAGTTTAGCGATGGAAAAGGGACAGGTACATGCCACAGGGCAAGAGTTATCAATGGGGCAAAGGCAATTATAATGTGATTAGGCAAGATTTAGGATGCACAGAATGGGGTAGCAAAATGCAGGGGGTGGGGACAATCGAAATGTGGAGCTGGTTTAAGGAACAGATATTATGTGCCCTCAATAGGTACGTCCCTGTCAGGCAGGGAGGAAGTGATAAAGTAAGGGTACCGTGGTTTACTACAGAAATTGCATCTCTTGTTAAGTAGAAGAAGGAGGCATATGTGACAATGTGATGAGATGGTTCAGATGAGGAGATGAAGAGTTACAGATTAGTCAGGAAGGATTTAAAGAGAGAGTTAAGAAGAGCAAAGAGAGGACATGAGCAGTTTTTAGCAGGTAGAATAAAGGAGAACCCTAAAGCTTTCTGTGTGTATGTAAGGAATAAAAGGATGAATAGGGTCGGAATACAGCCAAAGACAGAATTGGGAAGTTGTGTGTGGACCCTGTGAAGATCAGAGAGGTGCTAAATGAATATTTCTCATCGGTTTTCACTCAGGAAAAGGAGAATAGTGTAGAGAAGAAGAATGAGATACAACATATTAGACGAGAAAGGATCGAGGTTATTAATGAAGACATGATATCAATTCTCAAAGGAGTGAAAGTAGACAAATCTGCTGGGCCAGATGGGATTTGTCAGAGGATTCTCTGGGAAGCTAGGGAAGTGATGTTGGGGCCTTTGGCTTTGATCGTTGAATTGTCTTTGTCTACAGGTTTAGGACGGGAGGATTGCAAATTTTGTGCCCTTGTTCAAGAAGGGCAGTAGAAATGACCCAGGTAGTTACAGACCAATGAGCCTTACGTCTGTTGTAGGAAAAGTTTTGGAAAGGATTATGACAGATAGGATTTATAATCATCTAGCAAGCAACAATTTTAATGCAGGTAGTCAACATGATTTCGTCAAGGGCAGGTCTTGTCTCACAAACCTCATTACGTTTTTTGAGAAGGCAACCAACCATGTGGATGAGGGTAGGGCAGTTGACGTGGTGTACATGGATTTCAATAACGCCTTTGATAAGTTTCCACATGGTAGGCTGTTGAGAAAATGCAGAGGCATGGGATTGAGGGTGATTTAGCAGATTGGATCACATACTTGCTTTGTGTAAGGCAGCAGCGAGTGGTGGTTGATGGACAATATTCAGCATGGAGTCCAGTTACTCATGGTGTGCCACAAGGATCTGTTTTGGGATGACTGCTGTTTGTCATTTATAAAAAGGAGTTAGACACAGGCACAGATGGATGGGTTAGAATGCAAGCTTAAAGACCCAACATATGAACATTTCCTGTAATTACGAATAGCTGCTTTGTATTACTCTGTACTGTGTGCTGACTTACATACAGATCAACTTGTGAATGAACTCCAGAATGGGTACTGCCTGCAAAAAATATTTCAACTTACATTAAAGGAACAAGACTGAGAAGTAAGTATTATATCTTAGAGCTTCCTTTTCTACCTTGCCCAGTGGACAACTCCATGCCTAAACCCAAAATATATTTTTCGATGATAGGGTGATCATATCGAAGGTCAAATGTACCTCAATCAAACAAATGCATTACCTGATGCTGACAGATAACAATGAGGGCAAACCCGATGTTTGAAGCATTCTTGTGTACCCTGACCAAATGTACATTCTTCCAATTGGAAGCCCCAAGAACACCAATCTCATTGGAAAGAAGGAAGCAAGGAGGGGATTTGATAGAAACATACAAGATGATCATGGGATTAGATACAGTTGACTGAGAGACTGTTTTTCCTCGGATGATGATGTTAGCTTGTACGAGGGGGCATAGCTACAAATTGAAGGATGTTAGATTTAAGACAGACGTCAGAGGCAAGTTCTTTACTCAGAGAGTGGTAAGGACGTGGAATGCCCTGCCTGCAAATGTAGATAACTCAGTCACATTAGGGAGATATAAACAATCCTTGGATAAGCATGTGGATGATGATGGAGTAGAAAAGGGGGATGGGCTTAGATTAGTTCACAGGTTAATGCAACGAGGGCTGAAAGGCCTGTTCTGCGTTGTATTGTTCTATGTTCTATGAAACTAATGAAGACTAAAGACTAACAGGTCCCCTGGACCAGATAGGATGTGTCCTGGGATATTAAAAGGAAGTAGCTATATAGTCAGTGGATGCACTAGTAGTAATCCTCCAGAATCACTGGATTCTGAAAACGTCCCAGAGGACTGGAAAACTGTCAAAATGTAACAATAGACCAAATGCTTAATGTTTGTTATTTGGAAAATGTTTGATTCTATTAGAAAGGATTAATAGCAGGGATTAATATGTCAGCAGAGTCAGCATGGCTGCATGAAGCAGAAATCATACCTGACAAATTTACTGAAAATGTGTTGCTGGAAAAGCGCAGCAGGTCAGGCAGCATACAAGGAACAGGAGAATCGATGTTTTGGGCATACGCCCTTCTTCAGGAATGAGGAAAGTGTGCCCAGCAGGATAAGATAAAAGGTAGGGAGGAGGGACTTGGGGGAGGGGCGTTGGAATTGCGATAGGTGGAGGGAGGTAAAAGTGAGGGTGATAGGCCGGAGTGGGGTGGGGGCGGAGAGGTCAGGAAGAAGATTGCAGGTTAGGAAGGCGGTGCTGAGTCCGAGGGATTTGACTGAGACAAGGTGGGGGGAGGGGAAATGAGGAAACTGGAGAAATCTGAGTTCATCCCTTGTGGTTGGAGGGTTCCCAGGCAAAAGATGAGGCGCTCTTCCTCCAACCGTCATGTTGCCATGGTCTGGCGATGGAGGAGTCCAAGGACCTGCATGTCCTGGGTGGAGTGGGAATGATGGCGGATTTCCGCCACATCCAAACAGACCCCACCACCAAGGGATATATTTCCCTCCCCTCCCCTATCAGCGTTCCGTAAAGACCACTCCCTCCATGACTCCCTCGTCAGGTCCACACCTCCCACCAACCCAACCTCCACTCCCGGCAACTTCCCCTGCAACTGCAAGAAATGGAAAACTTGCGCCCACACCTCCCCCCTTACTTCCCTCCAAGGCCCCAAGGGACACTTGCATATCCGCCACAAATTCACCTGCACCTCCACACACATCATCTATTTCATCCGCTGCACCCGATGTGGCCTCCTCTATATTGGGGAGACAGGCCGCCTACTTGCGGAACGTTTCAGAGGGCGGCACGGTGGTTAGCACTGCTGCCTCACAGCGCCAGAGACCCGGGTTCAATTCCCGACTCAGGCAACTGACTGTGTGGAGTTTGCACATTCTCCGGTTTCCTCCCACAGTCCAAAGATGTGCAGGTCAGGTGAATTGGCCATGCTTAATTGCCCGTAGTGTTAGGAAAAGGCGTAAATGTAGGGGAATGGGTGGGTTGCGCTTCGGCGGGTCGGTGTGGACTTGTTGGGCCGAAGGGCCTGTTTCCACACTGTAAGTAATCTAATCTAATCTAATCTAATCTAACCTCTGGGACACCCGGACCAACCAACCCAACCACCCTGTCGCCCAACACTTTAACTCCCCCTCCCACTCCACCAAGGACATGCAGGTCCTTGGATTCCTCCATCGCCAGACCATGGCAACACGACGGTTGGAGGAAGAGTGCCTCATCTTCTGCCTGGGAACCCTTCAACCACAAGGGATGAACTCAGATTTCTCCAGTTTCCTCATTTCCCCTCCACCCACCTTGTCTCAGTCAAATCCCTCGAACTCAGCACCGCCTTCCTAACCTGCAATCTTCTTCCTGACCTCTCCGCCCCCACCCCACTCCGGCCGATCACCCTCACCTTGACCTCCCTCCACCTATTGCAATTCCAACGCCCCTCCCCCAAGTCCCTCCTCCCTACCTTTTTATCTTAGCCTGCTGGACACACTTTCCTCATTCCTGAAGAAGGGGTTATGCCCGAAACGTCGATTCTCCTGTTCCTTGGATGCTGCCTACTGCGCTTTTCCAGCAACACATTTTCAGCTCTGATCTCCAACATCTGCAGTCCTCACTTTCTCCTCGCTGACAAATTTACTGGAATTCTTTGAAGATGTCACAAGCTAAAGTGGAAGCAGCGGATGCAATTTCGACTTTCAGATGGTGTTTGATAAGGTACCGTATATTTTTACTTAACTGCCCATAGAAAAAGAAAGATATGGATCAGGGTGGGGGGCATTTTCAGGATGGCAACTTGGGACTAGTGGAGTGCCACAGGGACAGTGCTGGTATCACAATTATTAACCATACTAACTGAGGAAAGTTAATGCACAAAGTCAGCTTTCCATTCTTGTGCAATCCTGTATTATGAGAAAATCGCATAATAGCAGCACCACTTAAACTAATGGGGCTGGAATCACTTTATAACAAATACACACTTTAAAAGTTTGTACTTTAGAAACAGTGCCCCCAATTTGTCAATTGCATTATAGCGAATTTGCATTAACGAAATGTGCGTTATAACAGAACGACCCGCATAATCAAGTTTGCATAAGACAAAAAATTGGTGGGAGGGCAAATAGTGAGGATGACAGAGTCCGCAGAGGGATATAGACACGTTAAACAGGTGGGCAAACATTTGGAACATGAAATATATATGTGGGGAAAATGTGAGGTTATACATCTTGGCAGGAAGGATACAGGAGCTGGAATATTATTTAAAATGGTGAAAGATTGCATAAAGTTACAGAGGGACTTTTAGGAGTCTTCATGCATGAATCACAAAACAATAGCGCAACAAAAAATGAAATTGTAGTTAACGTTAGCTCCAAATGTGTGAAGTTTACAAACAAAATTTCCACAATACTAACAGGTTTTAACAGACTTGATCATGATCAGTGACATTAGACTGCACAGTCCAGATCTCAACCGGTGTATTACACCAGCCACTATGTATTACACCTTTCATGATCTTAGCAAGATTTACCAATCAGACACTGGGGAAAATGTGAACTCAGTTCACCATTTGGTTTTCCTTATCAAAGTATAAAATACACCAAGTACAATGGTCACATGGTAAAACGTAAAGTAAAAAACCGAACAGTTTAAAAGTCTTGTATATCACATTCACTTCCTGTAATTTTTCGCCTTATTGCTTGCACTTTACATAACTTTATCAACAACTACCCTATTGTTTAGTAACCGGGGGTCTATTTTTTAAGGAGCATTCAAAGTCAATGCAACAACTATGCTGCCCACCCAGTCATTACAGCAAGATCCAAAGGTTGAATTGCGGTCAACTTTTCAATTTGCTTATTGGATAATCAAAAATTGGCTTGCTCCTGCTTTGAACCAGTTGATAAATCTGGTTCGAGAGAATGGTCCTGAATACCTTCCTCCAGGGCCCACGTAAAAATATGTTCTAGAGCCTTTTTCTGACCATCTGCATTGATCACTTCAAGGACCATTGTTGATGACGATTGAACAGCTTGTACAAGTGGACTCCAAAATTATGATCAGGTTAGAACTCTGAATTACACAGTTGAGCAGCCTCATTCAATACTGGCATCCCGTTTGCAAGCCCTTCTGAAATTTCATCAGTCTGGCATAGGGCATCAATTGCATACACAAGGCTTCCCTCTAGAATTTTCAATGGTTGACCACTTAAGTTTTCAGGCAGGTTGGCAGCAGGAAATCCCTCACTCACTACTAAGCATGGTCTGGCTCTTGTTATTGTCATAGGAAATTCACTCATTCATGTGCAAGGCCAGTTTAATTGCTGTATGTAAACACAGTCTGTCGTTGTTCAAGAATTTAACTACTATTTGGGCCATGAACTTTGCAGGGCAGAATGTGCTTATCAGTTTCTGGTTTAGTTCACAGCACTCAAAACTATTTTGCATGTATAACAGCTAGGATGGCAACTGACACCTATGGATAGTTTTCTGAATTCAGTTTGTCACAGACTCACTTTTGTAGGGCAGCACTCATTTATCATGATTCAATTTCTCTACAATGAAGGAAAAATACCAAAACCATAATCATAAATTTTCCAGATCAGTTTACAGTTTTACTCTAGTTATATATGTATATACACATATATTTGGATGCAGCTAATCTGTCAGAAATTAGTTTAAATAGATACTTCTCAGTCCATTTAGTACTGAAACAGTTAACCTGCAGGCGAGTTAAACCGTGTGGAGTCAACATGCAGAACTTTTTTATGAACGTAACTGCATGACATCTAACCGCCGGAATGAGACAAGCCTTCAGTGATGTAATCTCATGCAGATCAGCTTGGAGCAGTCACTACAGCGCTCCTGCCTTTTGATTGGCTAGTTTTCTGTCAGAAGACATCATAAGATGATCAGTATTGGTCAGTTGATCTCAGTTAAACAGGGTAACACTAGGTACTTATAGCTGAGACAAGTTATAAAATTAAAGGCTGCAAAACAAAATAATCTAGAACTCTGCTTCCATATGGCATTTCTCCCCTCTAATAAGTGACTAAATTTATTTGTATTTTAGTCAATCATTTATGTTAGTCATGCTTCACCCTGAAGAGCTTTGCCCGAAATACATACTTGAACGCTTTCGTTTAAATCTGATTTAATCTAAGTAATACCAGTCTTTTACACGCTAAGTCGACAACTACTAGTTTATCCTCAAAAATACTGCTCCAAATTATTAGAAAACATGTTCTGTCATTAATTTCATGGAGAATACTCCACATTCTTACATATACTGTAAACTACAGACAAACACATAACTGGGTACGCTATGTAGAAAACTAAAGCAATTACAAAGCTCATTTCAATTGAAACAACCTGAGATTCTTTAATGTTGTTCCAAAGTGATTCAGGGAATTATAACCAGACAAAATGTAGCACCAGGCCAAAGGAAGAGATTTTAGGACAAGTTATAAATGGTTTAGTTATAACAACATGAGGATGAAAGACTTAACAGCAATCTAGTTTGTTCAATATATCGTATGACGCTACGATCTTTTGCTATAAATTCTGTATCCTATGATGCTGCCCCACTAGCTACCTGAGCTAGTACTTCCAAATAAACATGTTGCATTATAACCCGGCATTGTGTGATTTTTAACTTTGTCCACTCCAGTTCAAAGCTGGCACCTCCACATTAAGGAATTTAGTGATCAGGAAGGGGCAAAACCTCGGAGAGATTTCAAGACATGGGCAAGAATGAGACAGGAGAAGTAAGAACAAATGTGAATCAATGACTAGAAAAGTATGCTTATATCCTATTCTAGTTGCCAATCTCAAAAAAAAACTATGGTTTGTTTTAAAGCTGCAGTTTTTATTTCTGTTTACACTTCCAAACAAAATTCCAGTAATGTTCTTTGCCAATGATGAATGATTCAAAAACTAAAAGCACCCTTCCACTTGAAACCAGAATCTGAGGTGTTTCTCAAGAACAAAAGATCTCCTCGAATACACTGCAACTAAAGTTTCGGGCACAACACAGCAACAACAGATTTGTAATGTACTCAATGAATGTGACAAGAGCAGGAAGACACAAGTGTAAAGTAATGGAGGCACTGGGGTACAAAAGGAATCAATTTGCTTACAGGAGCTAAAAACAAATCATGGTAATATTATTCCCCCTTTATTAGTGTAATCACATTTTAGACACTAGGGTAACAGCTTAGCATCAGTTGTTTACAGAAAACGACTTATTGCAAGTTAACACCACGGTACAAAGGAAACATAGAAAAAAACCCCTAGGTATAAACCCTAACCATAAGATTGTAGATCTTTGAGTGACATTTAATTTCACCATCCTGTTTGCTTTAAATCAGAAAACTTTTTTTTTTTTAAAAACTACACCCTTGGGATTTGTATTGCAGCAAAAATAATGCTAACTCCCATAAACAAAAAAAAGCTGATCCATCATATCAGATAACAATATTTTTTAAACAGCCCCAATGCATTTTATGTTGACTTAAGTCTATGCTACATATCAAAATCATTTCAATTCTTCACTACACTGTTAGCACTACCTTCCTACAACTCACAAGGCCAAGTATTTACCATAAGCAGTGATATCTGCTGGTTGAAGGTGGTTATGAAAGTATGATTTTATTTTGCTTGCAAATCAAAGTTCAGAGACAAAATGTTTTTCTTAATCTAAGCACTAAATGTGGGTTTAGACAAATGATGGTTAATGTTGTGTGATGCAAAAAACAGTATTATTAATGAATGGTCATGTATTAATATTTTGATACACTGTGATTAGTTACTAAGTAATCCACTGAAATTATTGAAAGCCATTTCATATATTATTCAGCTATATCATCTCATCCCTTCCTGCTCTTGTCACATTCATTGAGTACATTACAAATCTGTTGTTGCTGTGTTGTGCCCGAAACTTTAGTTGCAGTGTATTCGACGAGATCTTTTGTTCTTGAGAAACACCTCAGATTCTGGTTTCAAGTGGAAGGGTGCTTTTAGTTTTTGAATCATTCATCATTGGTAAAGAACATTACTGGAGTTTTGTTTGGAATTATGATTTGTCTCCATGTGTATATTCATAAATCAATGTACTTTCCCAAATATTTTTGTCCAAAATTAGGACATTGCCCATTTTTAAAACTGTTTGGAGTAACCACATGCTGAATTTAAAGTGTGCGAAGGATAGTATTCCAGTTCTGAAACAATACGCTTCACTTTCCTCAAATGTGATTTCCTCTTTTCTTCTCTCCACAGATGTTGCCAGACAGAACAATCTTCTGATTTTTATTTGCTTCAGTTTTGCATGAATGATTATACAAATAAATAAACGTATATTTTAAGTTCCAGTAGATGTACAACTGTACATGAAAGTGGACACAATCATGCTCATGCCCAGACATGACACTAGAATACCAGTTTTTCAAGAAATAGAAACTCTTAACACTTTTGACAGGCTGAAATTTTACTTCATTATAATTCCTGCCGCCTAAGCTAGTGCCATCCTTTACACGGGACTGGGAATGAGGTTCGTTTAAAATGGATCAATCACGAAATGGCTATCAGGGGACAAAAGAATAAAAGGGTACAAGAAATACTGAAGCAAAGCATCTCTAGCTCAAAGCAGTGTGTGGATCTATTACTCTAAATGTAATGTTCCACATACATTCGTTGGATACAAATACTAGACCAACACCTGTCAGCAAGACAAGAAAAGTCCATCCTCCCGGGAGGATGGTTAGCTATCGCAAATGATTAAGTGTCGGGGGCATGTGTTAACTACAAGGTCGCAACTTTGATTTAGTTCTTTTACCACTGTTCCTGCATACTGTAAATGGATTTGACCTACCAGCAGGTAGGGGGCGGGCGGTTAGCGCAGGACTCTCTACACGTGTTCCAATATCTGCTCAATGATTTCCTTCACATTTATAGCCAGACAAGAAAGGATCCCTCAGCTTTTGGGCAAAACGACATAAAAGGAAGGGGGGGAGGGGGCTTTTTTTCGAAAAATGTTTTACACGCTCCCCACGGGAGACTCCCATTCCAAGACAAAAGACCGGTGGTTTTAACCCAGAAAAAAACCTCCTGACTGTGGACACAAAAGGAGCCGAAATAAAGCAACGAAATAATCGCCCGAGGAGCAGGCGGTCGAATTGGGGTCGAGAGAAGTATTTACAGGCGACTTCCCTCCCCCCCCCCCATCCCTTCGTGGATACCCGGAGGGTGGCAGCATTTAAACCAACACGTTTTCGCTTTGTTTGGAAAATATACTTCAACAGGGATATGGGGCGCGAACACAAATGTGAGGAAGGGGAAACAGTGAAGAACGAACGTTTTTTCCCCTTTTCTCTCCCCCCCGGAAGTCCTTCTGGGAAGCATCACTCACCAATTTTCTTGCATCCATTGAATAGCTTCCCTCTCATTGAACTGCCTCTCGAATTCATATTCCTGCAGTGCCAGCACTGACATACTTCCAGTGTTAGAGCTCAGTTCGCCGTTCTCTCCGGTGCTGAGGAACTTGTCCCTGTCTCTTTTGGGTCTGATTGACGGCCCGCCTGGACATTGCACGCGCGCTCCCAACGGCCGCCCCGTCTCGTCTCGCCTCGCCTCGCCCCACCCCCGGCGCTCTCCCGTACCGCCCGCCTCCCGGCCCCGCCCCACACCGCCTGTCACTGAAGCTCTGGCTCGGGCTCCGCGTGGTCCTATCTGCCCCCTGGACTCTACGTTTCCCCTCAGGTAAAGTCGCTATACCCACACTGTGACGGCAGGGACTCACTCTTCGAAAGAGAGATGACTGCTGGTGGGTGTTTAACCCCGAAGGTCGCAAGATTATGGACAACATTGGTTACCTCAGCCTCTGCATTGCAAACCAGCCGTCTGGCCAACTCAGTTTTAACCGACCGACTGCTGCACCAGACTGCAGCGGTAGTACCCCTATCCCTGAGCCAGCAAGTCTGGATTCAAGTCCCACCTGCTCCACCATGCAAAGTTTGAGTTATAAAGATGGGCTGGAACTTTTTTACCTGGAGCGTAGGAAGTTAAGAGGTGACCTGATAGAAGTTCATGAAATAATGAGATGTATAGATAGAGTTGATGGGTGGTTGTATTTTCCCCAAGGTGGGGAATTTCAAGATTTAAGGTGACGGGCGAGAGATTTAAAAAAGACATGAGGTAGTTTTTTTACATAGAAGGTGATTTGAGTGTGGAATGAACCTCCTAGTTAAGTGGTGGATGTGGGTAAGACTACAACGTTTAAAATACATTTGGATGGATATATGAATAGGAAAGGTTTGGAGGGATATAGGCCAGGAGTAGGAGGTGGGGCTAGTTTAGGATTATGTTTGGCATGGACTGGTTAGATCGAAGAGTCTGTTTCCATTCTGTATGACTCTGAGTGTGCAATAACCCCTCTGAACAGATTATCAGTAACTCCTAATCGACCACCAGCAGCACACCAAACGCAAACAAAGATGGATTTCTCCTCTGCCCCCACCCCCACCAAGATTTTAATGTTCTTTTACCTAAATTACTTAAGCGACATATTGCAGATGCTGAAACTCTGAAATAATAACTAAGTGTGACACTTGAGCAGCTGGTTTTGCTTAAATGACTTTCTTTTTAAAAGTACTACCCAATTGTTTTCTTTTCTCCACTTCACTCTTTTTCTTTAATTTAAAAATACAATGAATAGTCACAAACTTTCTGCTATGTACTTCATTTGAAGGATTGGATTTTTTTTACTCAGAGTGACAGAACCACTGTCTTTTTTTTCTTTTTTTTCCTTTTTACCCCCACACTACCGCCTAACTGTGGTAATGCTTATTTTTTCCCCAGCACCCATGTTGTGTGTGTGCAGGTGTGAGACATAGTGAAAGACACAAGGTGCGCGAATCTTTATTCAAATTTCCACCATCAGGAAGAAAGGAAACACCCGAGTGGCCTGTGACAAGCAGTGCCCTTCACCTCAAAGGGCAATGCTGTGTGATAGGATTGGGATTATATTCTTTTTGTGCAGGTGTGAGACACAGTGAGAGACACAAGGTGCACAAATCTTTATTCAATTTCCACCACCAGGAAGATAGGAAAGACACCCGAGTGGCAAGTGACAAGAAGTGCCCTTCACAAAAGGGCAATGCTGTGTGAAGGGGAGGGCAGGGATTAAATCAAAATAGAGTTGGAGGGGGAAATAATGCACTCCACTCCCTGCGGGGCCCACCTCTCCCTGAACAACTCCAGGGTGTTGGTGGACACCGCGTGCTCCTTCTCCAAGGACACCCGGGCTCTAACGTAACCACGGAAGAGGGGCAGGCAGTCGGCCCTAATGACCCCCTCCACGGCCCGCTGCCTCGACCTGTTTATGGCCAGTTTGGCCAGGCCCAGGAGCAGACTCACGAGGAGGTCTTCAGATCTGCCCTCCCTCCTCCTTACCGGGTGCCCGAAGATCAGGAGCATGGGGCTGAAGTGCAACCAAAAGCAGAGAAGGAGATTTTTAAGAAAGTCAAAAACGGAATGCAAACACCCACACCCAATATACACATGGTCCACGGACTCCACAGCACCACAGAACAAGCAGTTGGGTTGGGAGTCCGTGAACCACCGCAAATCTGCGGTTGCAGGGGACTGCTGCATGCAGCACCCTCCACCCCAGATCCCCGAGAGAAAGGGGGAGGACTCCCGTGTAGAGAGCCCTCCACTGGGGATCCCCACCGCCCGGTGGCAAATGGGCATGCCAGGCGTGTCCGGACGGTGGATGAGGGAGAAGAGTTGGACGGTGTGCAGCAGCAGTCTATACAGGGCCCGCCTTTTTACCCCCGAAAGGGAACAAAATTAAAATTCCGGAGGCGGCTCAGGTTGTGGGGCACAGGCTCCCGCGGGAAGTACGGGACCTTGGGGCCAATGTGAAATTCTGTCCGGGCTGGGGTGAGCGCGGACGGGATCCCACCGCACACCTGAGCGTCCTCCAACTGGTGCACTACGTCGGGTCCGAGCACCGCCGTTGTAAGGTGTCGGATGGCGATGGCCACGTACCGGACATCTACCGCTGCCCTGCTCGCTATGTCCTGCGGCAGTGTCCAGCCCAGGCCCCCGGCACCCAGCATGTCCCCGACCCTGGTCACCCTCGTCGCCACGGCCCTCCCCTCTGACAGCCACTCGAACCCGCGAGGGATTGGGATTATATATTTTTTTTCTTTTTGTTTCTTTTTTTTTGTGAGACACAGTGAAAGACACAAAGTGCACAAATCTTTATTCAATTTCCACCACCAGGAAGATAGGAAAACACCCGGGTGGCCAGTGACAAACACTGCCCTTCACATCAAAGGGCAGTGCTGTGTGATCAAAAACAGTGAAGGGGAGGGGAGGGACTAAATCAAAATAGAGTTGGAGGGAGAAATGATGCACTCCACTCCCTGCGGCGCCCACCTCTCCCTGAACAACTCCAGGGTGTTGGTTGACACTGCGTGCTCCTTCTCCAAGGACACCCGGGCTCTAACGTAACCGCGGAAGAGGGGCAGGCAGTCGGCCCTAACGACCCCCTCCACGGCCCGCTGCCTGGACCTGTTGATGGCCAGTTTGGCTAGGCCCAGGAGCAGACCCACGAGGAGGTCTTCAGACCTGCCCTCCTTCCTCCGTACCGGGTGCCCAAAGATCAGGAGCGTGGGACTGAAGTGCAGCCAAAAACAGAGGAGAAGGTTTTTAAGGAAATCAAAAAGGGAGTGCAAACGCCCACACCCAATATATACATGGTCCACGGACTCCACAGCGCCACAGAACAAGCAGTTGGGCTAGGAGTCCGTGAACCACCGCAACCTGCGGTTGCAGGGGACTGCTGCGTGCAGCACCCTCCACCCCAGATCCCCGAGAGAAAGGGGGAGGACTCCCGCGTAGAGAGCCCTCCACTGGGGATCCCCACCGCCCGGTGGCAAATGGGCACGCCAAGGCGTGTCCGGACGGTGGATGAGGGAGAAGAGGTGGACGGTGTGCAGCAGCAGTCTATACAGGGCCTTTCTCTTCACCTCCCTAAACAAAACAAAATTAAAATTTCGGAGGCGGCTCAGGTTGTGGGGCACAGGCTCCCGCGGGAAGTATGGGACCTTGGGGCCAATGTGATATTCCGGCCGGGCTGGGGTGAGCGCGGACGGGATCCCACCGCACACCTGAGCGTCCTCCAACTGGTGCACTACGTCGGGTCCGAGCACCGCCGTTTTAAGGCGTCGGATGGCGGTGGCCACGTACCGGACGTCTACCGCTGCCCTGCCTGCTATGTCCTGCGGCAGCGTCCAGCCCAGGCCCCCGGCACCCAGCACGTCCCCGACCCTGGTCACCCTCGTTGCCACGGCCCTCCCCTCCGACAGCCACTCGAACCCGCGAGGGATTGGGATTATATTCCCCAGTGGGCTCAAGCTGTTGATTGTTTTCAAAATTGGTTGAGGTTGATTGGTTCTTTTTGAGCGTGGTGGTGCTCCAGGGGATTTGGGAATTAAGCAGGGAGGTAGAGTTCAAATCAAAGATCAGCCTATTATTGAATGGAGAGGAGGCTGTGGGCCCAAAGGCCTTTTCTGCTCTTAGTATTACATTCTTATTACTTATATGATATTAGTTCAGATTTAAATTTAATTAGAATAATAACATTGATATTAATGATGGTTTTATATATAGTGACAAGAGCTATTTTTCCACAAGCCTGTCTGACAGCAAACAATCCTCATGAGAATGCATACTTGAAGACAAATGCACATATAGAATGCCTTCCATTGTCTCAGGAAATCCCAGAATATTTTACATTCACTTGTGTACTTTTGAAGTGTAGTCATTGTTGTAAAAGTTAGAAATAATGTAGCTAACTTGTGTGCAGCAAGGTCTCATAAAGAGCATTATGTTAATCAGTTAATCATTTCTTAACATTGACTGAAGGATAAATATTGGCCAAAATATGTTCTTCAGTTCTTCCAGGAAATAATGTACTGTGATCTAGAGGCTATAGATTTAGTGTTCCCTTGGAAAGCAGTACTGTAGCACATAGCTTGTCAACTCTGGTTGGCTCTGACCCCGGGTGATTTGGCGACAAAACCTCTTGTCAGCAACCTCCCTAGCTGCCAGTCATTGGTCACTTGGCATACCCATCTTCACATTTCACCATCTATCCGATTAGATTAGATTACTTACAGTGTGGAAACAGGCGCTGGCGCTGTGAGGCAGCAGTGCTAACCACTGTGCCACCCACTTATGTAGTCAATCAGAAAGCAAGCATTAGCTGAGTCATTTCAGCAGCAGTCATAATAGTTTTATAACTAATAAAGAGGTGTGGTGAAAATAAAATCAAAACATACTTTTTAGCTTTTCTTTTCCCCCATCGGTCTTCAAGAGGTTAAATAATTTCATGGGTGGCCAAAAAAAAGTGCAATCTGATTGCAATTGTTCAAAACAAAGCAGTTGAATGTTATATCCCTATAAGGAGATTAAGCATTTAAATCATTGTATCCTCCCTAGTCTCAGGTGTTTATTTTAAGAAACATTTTTAAAAATATGGATTCTTTGCCTTCACAATAGTCCCAACACCATCTCTGCCTAATTAGTGTTGTTGGAGCTGCACTCATCTGAGCAAGTGGGGAGTATTCCATCACACTCATGACCTGCACCTTATAGGTGGACAGACTTTGTGGCATCAGGAGGTGAGGGGAATCCTGGCCTTGGACAAAGGCAACCTATTTACAAACATTCCTTATTTATTTGGCACAGCGGCTCATTGGTTAGCACTGCTGCCCCACAGCGCCAGGGACTAGGGTTCAATTCCAGTCTGTGTGAAGTTTGTACATTTTCCTCCAGGTGCTCTGGTTTCCTCCCACAATCCAAAATGTGCAGGTTAGGTGAATTGGCCATGCTAAATTGCCCATAGTGTTCAGGGATGTTAGGTTAGGTGCATTGGTCAGGGGTTAATGTAGAATAATGTGGAATGGGTTTGGGTGGCATAATCTTCGGAGGGCCGGTGTGGACTTGTTGGACCAAAGGGCCTGTTTCCACGTTGTAGGGATTCTATGATTCCCTCCACCATCCACAATTACAATCCATGAATCTGCTTTCTCTGAAGCCACTTTCTTAGTGTTGGGATGTAGCCTCTTAATTCCAAGAACTTTCCTCAAGTAATAATTGTTTTTAAACCTCCTCCCTTTTGCACCTAATTTGTGACTATTCTTGGGAAGCTTTTTATGTCATCTACTTTGTCTTTCCCAAACTAAGCTAGCTTCCATAATGACTTCCATCAATTGGTCAAGCCAAAATCCACCTCCCTTTTAAGAGTTATCATCTCACTTTAACTAGCATAGACTAGCTTGGACTTCCTAGCCTATCATGGCTTTGGATTTGGCTGTATTGCTGGAGTTATAGAGTCATAGAGATGTACAGCATGGAAACCTGTCCATGCCGACCAGATATCCCAATCCAATCTAGTCCCACCTGCCAGCACCCAGCCCATGTCCCTCCAAACCCTTCCTATTCATATACCCATCCAAATGCCTCTTAAATGTTGCAATTGTACCAGCCTCCACCACTTCCTCTGGCAGTTCATTCCATACCCATACCACCCTCTGTGTGAAAAAGTTGCCCCATAGGTCTCTTTTATACCTTTCCCCTCTCACCCTAAACCTATGCCCTCTAGTTCTGGACTCCCCGACCCCAGGGAAAAGTCTTTGCCTGTTTACTCTTCCATGCCCCTCATAATTTTGTAAAGTCCTCAGCTTCCGACACTCCAGGGAAAACAGCCCCAGCCTGTTCAGCCTCTCCCTATAGCTCAAATCCTCCAACCCTGAGTTGGTGGTGCATTTGGTAGAGCATTCACTTACTTTATGATCTCCCTTTCTAAAAATAAAATACTGGTGTAACTCAGGAGCTCTGGCAACATCTAGTGAAACAGTTAATGCTTCAAATTCAATATGACTTTTCTTCGGAACTCCCTAATCTCTGTGCCTGTGTTTGGATACTGTCCGATTGTTTTGCCCCCTTGAATTTTAAAAATACTTGTTACTCTAACTTCACCCTTCCTTGTCATCTTCACCCTCCAACTCCCTGTTCTCCAGTGCACTGAATTTAAAATGCTCACCTTATTTATAGAATCCTTTAAAAGCCTTACTCAATTCTATTATTTTCTTCAAAGCTACATCTGATCCAATGTCCTGTAATGCTTTCCTGTGCATTTTCACTCCCTCATTTGTAAAAGAGCCTTCAGCCACCTCAGCCCTACTTTTGTAACTCTGTTCAAAAACAACTTAATTCTGTTAATCCACACCCTGCATTTAAAAAGCCCTGTAAAGCCTATCTTTTTGATTATCTCTTTTAGTTATTGTTCTAAACCCCTTGACTACCATTATCATTTATATGAAACACCTTGCAAAGCCTTATTATTTTAAGTGCTAAAAGTTGTTAATTTGCTTTTGAAGGTCAGTTCTTGATGGTAACAATTATAATCTAAGTTACAGCATAAGTCCACTGTTATCACATCAATGACTTTTTCATTGTGCAACACTTTCTGTACTATCTTAAGTCTTGGGATACATTTTATCATAGTACAATGCTCACAAGAAGGAATCTTGCTTTTCTTGGTTAAGTGCCAATATCAGTTGCTTCAAGCTTTTCAGGAGGCTTTTTCACTGAAGCTTAGCAAGATTTCTTGCCATATCTTGACAAGATCTATTTCCATCTTATCATGTGTAATTCCCAGAATAACCTGCCACTGAGTGGATGTCCATTGAAAGACCAGCATTCCGTGAGTTCATGGCATCTTTAAAAGGCCACTGTTCATCCAGGCAAGCATTGACAATCCAGCGTTGCCCTTCACCTGCAATGTAATGCTACAGCAACCACAAAGTAATACTGCTCAGAGCACATAATCAGCTGACACTCACTTGCAGATACAACCCACATTCTCTTACCCTTGTTGCTGTTTAGCCACCAGAACCCAGTTTACTCTCATTAGTTATATCCCATCTAAACACCCTCACTGCCAATGCTACAACTTCCTCCAATGCTTCTTGCTGTGCACTAGAGGAACATTGCCTAAAGGCAAGCAATTGAACAATTCAAAACAGGAGCTTTTATTTATTTACAGTTCATAAAAGTGGACAGAAACAAAACAAGTCGAGGTTGCAGTTCAGCCCAACAGTGTAGGTTAAATTCTGGCGGCATGACAAATGACTAGTCTACAGTCCATGATGGTGTGCTGCACCCAGCTCTCATCGATTGGAACCAGGTATCAATTAGCTCCTGTCTGACTTGAAGCATGCAATGCAACTGAGCTTAGCCATGTATGAGGAGAACTTTCTCCTTCTTACAATCTTTATTGTTCTCTGTGGAAGACGGCTCCCCTTCCCCAATTTCATTTTTACCCAGTGTGTCACCTCATTGCCTGCTCCAATTGTGCAGAACACAATACATCAGGATGATGCAGAACACCCTGGCTGGGCTATAATGGAGAGCACCCACCAGATTAGCCCAAGCAGCAGAACTGTGTGTTTGGCAGCTCTGTACTGTGCTCTACCATGGTCCTAGCAACACCGCATGCACCAATGTGGTGAAGTTGCTGCAGGTGCTGAGTAATCAATATATTACCTATGTCAAAGTCCGAGGGGAATAGACCTCACCAAAGTCCATGGCGGCACCAGTCAGTCAGAGGGTCCTGGCATAGTAACTCTGAGGATCCAGGCGACTGGCCACAATGAGGCATCTAGGCGAAAGTGAGTAATGCAGATGCCGGAGATTAGAGCCAAGGGTGTGGTGCTGGAAAAACACAGCCGGTCAGGAAGCATCCAAGGAGCAGGAAAATTGACGTTTCAGGCAAAAGCCCTTCATCAGGAATGAGGCATCTGTTTGGGGTGTTCTCAGTCAAAGGCTCTATGTCTCTGCAATGTGGGCGTGTGGGTACGGTCAGTCTTGTAGTACCATAATGGCCAAACCATGGGGTAGGACTAATGTTATCAGAGACATGCATAGTCATCAGTCAGGGGATCTGGGCAGGTTTCCCATTCAGAACTGTCTGGTTAGGTCACTCAGAAATGTGGGCCACAATCACTCCTTTGTTTTCATCTACAGACCACATGCCAGGATCTGATGGGGTAACCTCCTCTGCCAATTCTTTGGGAAGAGGACTTCTCTTTTTTGTGCAAGCATCCATGTTTTGGAATGCCAGTGCCTATCAGTGTACAGTGGCCTTTTAAATATGATATGGATGTCAAGGATGCCAGACTTTCAGTGGATATCCACTGAGTAGTGAGTTGGTTTGGGAATGGCACATTGTGCAGTGGGGCTGGAATCAGCTATCAGGGAGTCTATAGAGGGGGTGTCAGTAGTTAATGAGGTTTGGTAAGATATGGCAAGAAAATCCATTTAAGCTTTGTGGTGATTAGTCCTTAAAATCTTAATGCAGCTCACACATAGCCAAAAAAAACTTAATATTCAGCCTCTGGTACTTTGCAGAAACAGACGTGATATATTGTGAATGAATGTGAAGCAATCCACTTTATCAGAAATAACACAGTGAGATGATATAATCAAAATGGTATTATTTTGAAATGTGCTCATAAGCAGAGGGACCTTGTGGCGTATTTAAACAATGCAACTAGATAAGTTGTTTAAGAAAACGGATGACTTAGTTTTGTAAATAAGGGCAATGAAAACAAACATAAAGATCGGGTCTTGCAAATCTTTGTTTCAGTCTCAGTTGGGATGTTGTGAACACTCCTGGGTGTCAGGCGTTAAGAAGAATTTCAAGGCCTTTGAGAAAATAGAGAGAAAGTAGGTAAAGTGAACACCCAACAACATGGTAATGGAATATAATGTAAGGAAATGTAAAGATGTCCACTTTGATGGAAAAGTAGTAAAATTGCTTATATATATTAAACAAAACATAAAGTGCTGGAGAAACTCAGCAGACCTGGCAGTGTCTATGGAGAGAAAAACAGAATCATAAAATCCCTACAATGTGGAATCAGGCCATTCAGCCCATCCTGACCCTCCAAAGAGCATTCCATCCAAATGCACCCCCTTACTTTATTCCTGTAACCTTGCATTTCCTATGGCTAATTCACCGAGCCTGCACATTTAGCATAGCCACTCCACCTAAACTGTGTGTCTTTGGATTGTGTTAGGAAACCCACGCTGACATGGAGAGAATGTACAAACTCCACACGGACAGTCTCCTGAGGTAGGATCAAACCCAACTGCTGTGAGGCAGCAGTGCTAGCCACTGTGCCACCTCCATTTTGAAACAGTGACCCTACTTTAGGTCCAGTGACCAGTGATTTCATCCAGTTTTGACAAAGAGTTACTGGACTCAATGTTAACTCTGTTTATCTCTCCACAGGGACTCAAATATGTTTGAAGAAGTACAGTATTACTTATTGTGCAGACTCTTGATGAGACCACATCTGGAGTACTACGTACAGGTGTAGTTTCCTTCATCTAAAGAAGAGCATACTAGTGTTAGAGTGAGTACAATACAATATAGATTAACTAGACTGATTCCTGGAATGAGCTTCCTATGACGAAGGCTAGAGAAGACTAGGTTTATCTTCCCTGCAATCCAGAAGACTGAATGGTAATTTCATTAAAACATGTTAAGTTCCTTAAGAATTTTATAATATTTATGGTTGCAGCATGTTTCTCTAGTCTGGGGAGTGTAGAACTAAAGGTCACAGTCTCAGAAAAAGGCAATGACCATTTAAGATTGTGATAAGGAAAGAATTCTTCATGCAGTGAGCTGTAGATCTTTATAACTCTTACCCCAGAGAGTTGAGGATAATCAGTCATTGAGCATATTGTGGACTGAGATCAGTGAATCTTTGGAGAAAGTGAGGACTGCAACTGCTGGAGAGTCAAAGTCAAAAGGTGGCACTGGAGAAGCACAGCAGGTCAGTCAGCATCTGAGGAGCAGGAGAGTCAACGTTTCAGGCATAAGCTCTTCATCAGTGAATCTTCGCATACCATGGGAATCGAGAGATGTGGTGATGGTGTGGGAAGCTGGAATTGATGTAGAAGATCAGCCATGATCACAATGAATTGTGCAACAGGATTACAGATCCAAATAATCTGCTGTTTTTCTCACCACAGATGCTATTATGTACCAGTTTGATATCAGAGACCTGATATTTTGCTTATGTGAAGAGATTGGAAAGATTAGATTTGTTCTCTAATAGTACAGATGGTCAAACGAAGACTCCTTAGGAGAATTAAAAAGTAGTAAGGGTTTTGATAGTGCAATTATAAAAAAATTGTTTTATCTGGGAAGTAGAGTGCTAACAAGAGGAATAGGACTCACTGATTGCCAAGTTCTGTTGACAGAATACAAAGCTGGAGCTGACCTAGCTTCAACAGGCAGAGGATGTCTGAGGTGCTGTCTTGCTGGCTATGGCCAGCTAAAATGTTGCTGCAAAGAATGTCACCCAACTGAGAACAGCATCTGGTCCCCTAGAATGTCCCCAAACAAAACTGTCTGGTCTTGGTAGTGTCACTGCTCACAATGGCCACTGATCAGACTGCAACTGGAGGGTGAAGATCCCTCAGTATTGCGGTTCAATTGAAGAGGGCTGAGTGTATTTGGAGGAAACTCAAGGCTCTGGCAATGCCAGAGATAGGAAGTAGTCCTTGATTGACAACTTAATTATCTCCATTGTTTCCAATGCTGGCCACATGGCATGGTGACTGGAAGATGCTGGGCTTCAATTCTGTATAAAATGTTTATATAAATGTACAAATGAATTCAAGAACAGATTCCCACTGTTATCAGACTTTTGAATGGACCTCTTTAATGTTAATGTTGATCTCTCTTTCTGTCTCTCTCTACACTTTTCTGGCAGCTGTAACATTGTACACTGCATTCTGTTCTGTTACCCTGATCTGCCTATAAAGCACATCAAACAACAATTTTCACTGTATCTCGGTACATGTGATAGGAATAAATCAAATCAAATCAAATTCACAATGCATTCCCTTGCCACATTCCCTGCCTATTTAGCTCATAGATTTAAAATGATTTGCAAAAAGCTAGACAGGAAATGAGGGGGACAAAAACAGATTTTAAAATCCAGAATGCATTTTCTGAAAGCTTGTGAATTAGATTCCATAGGAACTTTTATCACACAATTGTATATATACTTGAAGAGGACTAATTTGCTATTATGAGGAAAAAGCTGGGGTGTTGTATTAAATTGGCCAGTTCTGTTAAAGAATTAGCACAGGTACGACAGGCAAAATGGCATGCTGTTCTTAGCTTCTAGCATGTTAATATGATAGAGCTGTGTATTTGCAGTCTCTTTCTTTTGCATTTGCAGACATTGGCACATCATGAAGCTGGCAAACAGCTTATCAAGATCTCTCTATGACAAGATTCCCATGCTAAGTGCAGGATGGGGCACAGATGAATCGCATGCTGCCAAGACATAACAACAAACAAGAGGGCCAAGCACTACGTGCCTGACCTTTCCAGTGGACACAACAGCTTTTGAGACATATGGCAGCTACACTTGACTTTTCTCTTTTTTTCTACCAGGAAACTCTGCCAGCAGATGCACTGGAGTTGCCACATTCATCGCCTCACACAGAAAATAGTGTTCTCGGTCTTGGACAGATGGAGCACTTGGCAGGCATGCTGCTTCTATTACTGTTCAGTGTGAGAGAAAACTGGGAAAACTGATATATATTTATACATGAATGTAAATCTATCTGCTTCCTGCATTATTTCATTGATTAAGGTGGTTTGACACATCAGGAGGTTAAAAACAAACTTTCTCTCGGGTTGTGCCCACTCCATTCTTCTTTGGCTGTTCAACATTAATTTTCTTAACATTATTATCTTAATCACTGCTTCCATACCATGAAGAAAATTGAAGTAAAAAATATACCTATTCATATTCAGTTTTGTTGTTATTGCATTCTTCAAAGTTTATCTACTCATTGCTAGTACAGAGCTACAAGTCAAAGGAGATTCTATAAATGTCACTACCCATGAAAGAATGGGTAGCATTCAGAATATTAACAGCTACTTACTTGGAGTATGTGGAATTTGTCAAGGCTGTCCATGGGGGTGGGGGGAGGGAGGGGAGAGCACGTGGTGAGAGTACTGGATGGGCTTCATGTGCTTCTGAATTGATATCAGTCTCGAATGAAAAATTTGTTTGCATGGATTAGGAATGTGAAAAATTGTTTTATTTGATACACAAATTTGAAATGAAATGACAACAGATTTGTGTCTGAAACCAAAGTATGTGTGAGGAAAACAATAATAGTTTTCTTTGAAAATGTCAGTCTTTCCTCTCAAATGCACATAAAAGAAAGAGCAGAGAGGATTTTCAGATGTCATGGTTAACAATCATTTCTTAATCAACAATTAAAGCAGATAATCTGATCATGAATTCAATTGGACTTTGTGGAAACATGCTAAGTACAAATTATCTATTATCAATCAAAGTAGTACATAGCAGGCAGGGCAGCGGTAGACGTCCAGTACGTGGCCACCGCCATCCGACGCCTTAAAACGGCAGTGCTCGGACCCGACGTAGTGCACCAGTTGGAGGACGCTCAGGTGTGCGGTGAGATCCCGTCCGCGCTCACCCCAGCCCGGCCGGAATATCACATTGGCCCCAAGGCCCCATACTTCCCGCGGGAGCCTGTGCCCCACAACCTGAGCCGCCTCCGAAATTTTAATTTTGTTTTGTTTAGGAAGGTGAAGAGAAAGGCCCTGTATAGACTGCTGCTGCACACCGTCCACCTCTTCTCCCTCATCCACCGTCCGAACACGCCTTGGCGTGCCCATTTGCCACCGGGCGGTGGGGATCCCCAGTGGAGGGCTCTCTACGCAGGAGTCCTCCCCCTTTCTCTCGGGGATCTGGGGTGGAGGGTGCTGCACGCAGCAGTCCCCTGCAACCGCAGATTGCGGTGGTTCACGGACTCCTAGCCCAACTGCTTGTTCTGTGGCGCTGTGGAGTCCGTGGACCATGTATATATTGGGTGTGGGCGTTTGCACTCCCTTTTTGATTTCCTTAAAAACCTTCTCCTCTGTTTTTGGCTGCACTTCAGTCCCACCCTCCTGATCTTTGGGCACCCGGTACGGAGGAAGGAGGGCAGGTCTGAAGACCTCCTCGTGGGTCTGCCCCTGGGCCTGGCCAAACTGGCCATCAACAGGTCCAGGCAGCGGGCCGTGGAGGGAGTCGTTAGGGCCGACTGCCTGCCCCTCTTCCGCGGTTACGTTAGGGCCCGGGTGTCCTTGGAGAAGGAGCACGCGGTGTCCACCAACACCCTGGAGTTGTTCAGGGAGATGTGGGTGCCGCAGGGAGTGGAGTGCATCATTTCTCCCTCCAACTCTATTTTGATTTAGTCCCTCCCCTCCCCTCCCCTTCACTGTTTTTGATCACACAGCACTGCCCTTTGATGTGAAGGGCAGTGTTTGTCACTGGCGACCCGGGTGTTTTCCTATCTTCCTGGTGGTGGAATTTGAATAAAGATTCGTGCACTTTGTGTCTTTCACTGTGTCTCAAAAAAAAAAGAAAAAAAATAAACAGGAGTGTCGTTACGTTAGAGCCCTGGTGTCCTTGGAGAAAAAAAGAGAATCAATCAAAGTAGTTCGATCACCATGCTCAGACATTTTCTTGGACATTTCCAGAGCACTTGGAATTTGAACCCCTTGATTCAGAGGTAAGGATACTACTGCTGTGCCACAAGAGTCACAACCTGTGCAGGTTGATTTAGAAAATATCTGTGCAGATTGGATGCTGTGCTTCCTACATTGCAATGATGCCTATACTTCAAAAGGAATTCAGTAGCTTTAAAGTGATTTTGGATAACCTGGGATAATTATAATCTGAATAGGAACACAGATCTGAGGGGTCTTGTGGCAGATGGGCCTCTTTGTTCAAATGTAGGGTAAGTTCCAGTCTCACCTGCTCTGGATGTCTTATGATGAACCTTGGAACAGATTGACTGACTGAACGAACAAAAAATATTGAGGAAACCGATCTTTTTTTAGATCATTTGCTTGGATATGTTGAAAACAAGCTAGATCTGAATATGTTAGAATATTTGGCTTTTCTTTACTCTGACATCTAGATCTTTGAATATGACATCTAGAAGTCTGTTTTATATTCAGAACCCAGGCTAGCATTGGTTTAAACATTTTACTCTTTTATTAACATTAATTTTACTATACTCTTCTGAAAGAACAACAAAAGCAAAACATTGAACAGTCAACAAATGTGTTTATAGGAGAAAACAGCCACAATAGGAATTAGAGAAGAGTTAGAGCCAGTGGCTGCAAGTTTGTAGGATGAATAAAAGACCAAAGACATAGGGTTTGAACAGGAATTAGTTAGAGAGGTGCTTTGAAGAAAATGGAAACAATCCTTGAAGGAAGGAAGCCATGGATGAGTTTTAGGAGTAATGGAACTACGAGCAATTGTTCATAACCTCTCAAGGATTCTGTCCGAGCATCAGAAATTATCCAAGGAAATAGTGCATCATTGCAGAACATGATTACTAGTGTTCAGGAGTTCACTTTACTGTTCCACTGCCATGCACAAGTTCTTTCAGAAATTGAAGGTTAAAACAGATGAATATGTAGCTGGAAAGATGGTTTAGGAGATTTAGATTCCTGGGGCTGGCTTGACTGATTTATTTATTGAAGTACAATGAAAAGCTTTGTTTTCCCTGCAATATAGGCAGATCATTGAAAGGAAGAATGTCCAGATGAAACAGATATAGAGGCATAAAGGTTACATTGCTTATTGAGGTTAGAGAGTCCATTCATCAGTCTAGTAACTGCCAGAAAGAAGCTATTCCTGAACCTGCTGGTCGGTGTATTGAGGCTTCTGTATTTTCTGCCTGATGGAAAAGGTTGTAGGAGATCATTTCTGGGGTGCAACGGGTCTTTGATGGCAGCCTTTCCACGACAGTGAGCTATGTAGATGGAGTCCAGGGATGGGTTTCCTTGATGGTCTGGGCTGTGTAGCTTCGTATGGTCCTCACAAGGCAGTTGCCACACCAGGTCGTTACACAGCTGGACAGTATACATCTAGGGAAAATGATCCCTGGATGGGTTGCATATGAACAGAGCTGGGACTGAGTTCTTTGTGGAGCATTTTGCTAGTCCTGTTGGGAGGCCTTTTAATCAACTTGGCAGGAGTATGGGAGCTAAGGGAGAATATTGAGGAAGAATACCAGGGTTCACAAGTTAATAAATGAGGTTGGAGTAAAGAAGAAAATAATGAAGGCAAAATCAGGCTTACTATGTTTGTGAATGTATGGATTATAATAAATAAGAGGAGAAAGTGAGGTCTGCAGATGCTGGAGATCAGAGCTGAGAATGTGTTGCTGGAAAAGCGCAGCAGGTCAGGCAGCATCCAAGGAACAGGAGAATCGACGTTTCGGGCACAAGCCCTTCTTCAGGCTTCTTCAGGAATATAATAAATAAGATCCAATTAAGATACCGGTTACCATGTAATAGAGATCTCTGCACTGCTAAAGAAAAAGAATGTCTCAAAGGATTCAAGGACAGAATCAATTTGGCTATAACACAGAAACAAAAAGCGCTTACATTGCTCAGTGTAGTCTACACACCACCCAAATATTGAGAAAGTGAAAATGATTTAAAGGAACAAATCCTTCGGGAACTTAGAGAGATGTCGATTGAATGAGTAGTTAAAAGTGGGGAATTTAATTATCAACAGTGTGGAAACAGGCCCTTCTGCCCAACAAGTCCACACCAACCCGCCGAAGCGTAACCCACCCAGACCCATTCCCCTACGTTTACCCCTTCACCTAACACTATGGGTAATTTAGCCTGGCCAATTCACCTGACCTGCACGTTTTTGGCTTGTGGGAGGAAACCGGAGCACTCGGAGGAAACCCATGCAGACACGGAGAATGTGCAAACTCCACACAGAGAGTCGCCTGAGGCAGGAATTGAACCTGGGTCTCTGGTGCTGTGAGGCAGTAGTGCTAACCACCAGTGCTAACCCGTGTGTTCCTAAATTGCATTAGGGTGAATTTCCACAGCCATTTGTGTCCAGTCTAACAAGAAAAGTGGTCACTGTATCCTAAGGTTTAAGATGATGGTAAGCAATGACAATGGTCAGTCCAGAGTTAGAAAAATCTCTTGGTAAAGAGTCAACTTCAGTGAGGCAAGAACTGAGCTGGACTGGAAGGACTGAAACTTAAGATTATTGAAGGGGAATCTGAAAATGAGCGGAGGTACCTTCAAAGAGGAGATGATTTGGGTACAGTTAATGCATATTATTTCAAAAGGAAAAGGTTGGACAAACATATGAAAGCTCCCTGCTTCGCAAAGGAAGTAAAAATTTAAGATAAATAAGAAAAGGTGTTCTTGTGACAACTACTGGTAAAATGTAGAATTGAGACCCAAGAAAAATACAGAAGCTTCTGAGTGAAGGTGAAGAAGTAAATCAGAGGGAAAGAAGAATTCTTGAAAAGATTTGCAACCAACAGAAAAAGGAATCCCAGCATCCTCCAAGGGCATATCAATAATAGCAGTGAAAGGAGGAGTAGGGATGAGAATGGGGATTTATATTTGGAGATAGGAGCGTGGCATTAAGTGGATAATTTTCAACTGGTTTTATTAAGGAAAGAGGTGTTACACAAGCCCTGGTGACATGAGAAGAATCTCTCTCACTAGAAGGATTCAAAACCAACAGTCATGGTACTTGAATTTAGCAAGGCACAGGCATGAGATGCATCTGAGGGCATTGAAGGAAGTGAAAGTGGAAATGGAAAGGACACTGCCGCTAATCTTTGAAGTTAAAAACCACACAACACCAAGTTTTACTCCAAGCTTTCGGAGTGCTGGTATGGCAGAATCATCAGACACAGAATTTATATTAAAAGAACAAAGTATCATGCGACATATTGAACAAACCTAGATTCCTGTTAAGTATTTAAACACTTAAGAATGGGGTTGCAGGTTTCTATTAATTATTATGTAAATCCTAGAATTTCTTTCAAGTCACAGTCCTGAAATAACTTAAAGTTTTATAAAAGAAAGGTGACATCTCAGCTCTGACAACGCATTAGAGAAATGGGATTAGATTCTGTCTGTATCCCACCTTTGAGTCTGTCGCATGGACTGGCTGCCTACAGATTGTCCGCTTTTTGAATGTTCAAATAATTTTGTTCACCCCAGTCCAACACCAGCACTTCCACATCATAATCTTTGAGTCATCCCTTGACCCAAAGGAGATGCCACAAGAGATATCACTGCCTTGTTCAACAATAGGTTGTAAGGATAAACCCAGCAATTATAGACCAGTCAGTATAACTCTGATGAAAAAGCTCCGAGAAACAGTTCTTCAGGATAGATTTACAAGTTACGTGGGAAAAGGTGAGTTGATTAGAAAGATTCAGTATGGATTTCCAAAAGGAAAATTGTGTTGAATTAACTTAGTGGAGTTTTTTTTTAAAAGAGGTAATAGGAAGGGTTGATGAAGGTAATACTGTTGTTGTGATGTATGTGAAATTCCAGATGGTGATCAATGTCTTGTACCACAACACCCTGGTGAGAAAAATTAAATCTCATGGAATAAAAAGGACAGTAAGCAATATGGATACAAGATTGGCTGCCCAATTGAAACAGTAGCTGTTTTGGACTGGAGAAACGTTTGTAGTGGTCAAGGTTCAGCAATTGGATGCTTGATTTCAAGATCTAGAAAATTAACATATTTTGTGATGTGCAGGGAGTTTCAAATTCTGCAGATGAAACAAAACATGAGATTCACCACCTGCCCCCCCCCCTTCATCTTCCCTCCTTGTGTTCTTGTTCCTACACCCCTTTGATCATTTTTCAGCCTCACACCATTTCTGTTTACCTCCTTTTATATAACTGCTATTGTTTCCAATTTTATACCCTTCCTATCAGGCTTTGCAAATTGTCATGCTGTTGAGGCCAGAGGGAACTTCCTGTCCCAACCAATGTTCTACAAAATCCTCCATTCAATCTTGAATTGCCAACTTTGACTGTAATTATTCTCTCAGGGAACCAGTGCAATGAATCCCATTCACAGACTTGGCATTCCCATTTTCACCATGACACCACCAGCTGGTCCCTGATAAAGCCATTGACCAATGATGCTCAAGGCTCCAGGACTGACTGTGGTATACTCGTGGTCTGGGAGAAAGTGAGGGCTACAGATGCTGGAGATCCGGAGTCAAAACGTGTGTGCTGGAAAAGCACAGTAGGTCAGGCAGCATCCGAGGAGTAGGACAACTGATATTTTGGCATAAGCCCTTCATCACGTTCCTGAGAAAAGGCTTATGCCTGAAATGTTGACTCTCCTGCTCCTCGGATGCTGCCTGACCTAATGTGCTTTTCCAGCACCACTCATACCCCTGGCCTGACTCATCAGGTCAGTCTTGATTGAGTATAGCCAAGTCCTTTTGCTTTATGTCTCCACAGTTCCTGACTGTACCTATAGTCCTCTGGTCGCAGCTTCTCTTTTTTTTAAATTAATTCATAGGATGATGGTGCCTCTGACTAGATCAGTATTTATTGCCCATCCCAGAAGGTGCTAAGAGTTACCACGTTGTTGTGGGTCTGGGGTCACAGGTAGGCCGGACTAGGTAAGGCTGGCAGTTTCCTTTCCTAAAGGATATCAGTAAATTAGATGAGGTTCCCTGCAGATTAACCGTGGCCTAACCCTGGCTCAATCCAAGGACACAGATCCCTGGACTCTAGTGGGATCAATCACCTGAATATCCATGGTCAATCCCCTGGACTGGGATTGGCTGAGCCCCTTGATGGAGGCTGATAATCCTTCATTTATGGTGGACCACTCGATCCCACTATTGACTGGTGAGCTGCTGGCACATAATGTAGGTGTGACTTTGACATTGGCCTAGCACAGTGCTGTACAGCACTGTGTTCAGCCCCTTGACTGTTCATTGTTGCAAACCATGAGAAACTGTCTGCCTCTCCCTCAGCAATACAAAGCAATACAAGCCACAGAGGCTAGCACCTAGGACTGATTTGCCTATGTGCTAAAGAGCAATGAAAGGCAGAGAGGCTAACTGAATGAGCACTAAAAAAAGCAAGCTAAGGTCCAAAAGCGTCATCCTATGTGGATGCTTTAGATGCATGTTTGTCCCTGCCTACAAAGTGAAACATGTTAGTCTGTCTTGACTGAGTTCCAAAGTGAAGTCCCGAAGGACTGAAGTGGAGTCTGAGGTAATTCGAAAGCAGCTATGATGATACTGTGAGACCAATAGTTTGTTGATTCGATTGAAGAGGGTGGTATCCGTGCTGCATACAGGAAAATATTAGTGACAATTGAGAGTCGTGTGAAGGTCCAGAGAAATGAGTGACAAGCTACAGCCCTCCAGTAACTACTTTGAAGTTCTTGGCAGAAATTGGCATTGTCTAGTTTCTCAGAAGTGAGAGCTGCCTAGAAATGCAGTGAGTTTAGCTAATAATGAGGTACAAATATATGGCAATAACACGGTCATTGCACAGAAGTGAAATCTAGAACTTGCTGTTTAAACACGGTTGCTCAGTGGTTAGCACTGCTGCCTCACAGTGCCAGTGTGCAGCTTTCAGTTCTCTCAGTGCCTCTATAAAATCAGTACTTCCCTGTGAGTGGAGAGAGCAAATTAGTTCACCTTTATGGTGTGGAAACTTCATTGCACCACAACAAACTAAATTTTCTTTTTGACTGTCAAATTTTCATTATTGTAAAATTGATCTTTGTCACATACTGGCAAGTCCAGATATGGAGGCCAAATACCAGGAGGCACCCTTCATTTTGGTGAACAGTATGGCCCAGAGCTGCATATCACCAGTGGCAGTTCCATGGAGACCGTTATCAAAGGCATGGGCATTCTAGCTCAAAAGCAATTGCATAAGATTGGGGGAAGGCATGCCCTGGCAACTAAGCCCCGGTGATAAGCATTAGGAGATGTCATTAAGCGTTGCTACAACCGACAAACACTAAGATATCATTTGGCTGGTGGTGAGAAGAACGTTACCTGGTGAGATCCCGTTTGTACATTCAGTTTGTCTGTGCTATCATACACTGTCCTCTGTGGCTGCGAGGGGTGTAGAAAATGTCACAGATCTCCTGCTGGAATGCTCCTTTGCAAAGTAAGTTTGGAGGAAAGATGCAGTGGTTTTTGTTGAGGTACATCTTGAGCAGCTCCGTGACACAGGACCCTTTGCTCTATGGTCTGTTTCCCAGGATGTGCATCAAGGCAAACATCGACTGCTACTGGAGGACCATCAACTCTTTGGTCTGCCTGAAACTTGGTTTTCCAGAGAAATTAGTTCACTCCAACCTACTGGTTCAGACTGGACATAACAAGGTCCAAGACTACATGCTGATGGAGGCACTAAAGCGTGGGGCAGCTGCTGCCAAGACGCAGTGGGGTAAGACCACCATCTTTCTGCCGAAGCTAAACAGAGGCCTGTTCGGTTATCAGACTGTTCTGAGTGCCACAAATGTATTTAAGTATAACCTTGTACAATTAAAGAATGCCTTTGGCTTTGTTTGCTGGATAGAGTTCAACTCCAATGTTTGCTTGTTTCTTCATATGCAACTGTACAGAACTGAACTGAAATTACGATGTTTTTCATGAATAAAGTGTGTTTTTTGAAATTAAAATAAGTATAACATTGTTTCAAAATAAATATAAATAATAAAATTTTTAAAAAGTAAGAAATGCCTTTGGCCTTTGCAACTGCAGGGAATGTCAATTCCAAGGTTTGCTTTTCTTGATATGCAAAGTCAACTGAACTAAACTGCTGTGATGACGATGAATGTACGTAGAGTCTTTTTTATGAATAAAGTATATTTTGAAATTTAAAGAAAAAGGCCATTCGCTCTTCTAAGTACTTTTGGCCAAAGTACAATGGGAGTCTGTTCAGTTATTGGACCCTCCCGGTGCTTCAAATACAGTAGCGCCTCGACATACGAACAACCCCGTTCACGAACAAATCGGTATACGAACAGGATTGTACGTAATATTTTGCTTCAACGTATGTACGAAATTCTAGGTATGAACGCAAAAAGCCAGTGTGCAACCACGTAGTTTCATTGTTCTGCTTTGCTATGCGCTTGTTGAACACAAAAGCTCTCGGGCCCCGTGTAATCTCATTCAGTTCGTCTTTGGCGCACACGCCAGTGAACAGCAGTCCAAGCATTCTTACGCTATCCGAACAATGGGAAAAATTGATTCAGTTCACAAACTTTTTGGTTCGCGAACCGGGTCCCAGAACAGATTAAGTTCGTAAATCAAGGCGCTACAGTATATGTAAATAGTATCCAGTGTAAGTAAGAAATCCCTTGGTTTGTTTGTTCTCCATCTGTGAAAACTGTACAGAATGGAGCTGTTCTGGTGACTATGTATGTGTATAAAGAGTTTTTTACGAATAAAGCATATTTCGAAATTAAAATAAATTGCTTGCATCCTTTTGTGAACTATTGAGGAGCCCCTGCTTGGGGCAGGCAGTGCTGTTTGAGGACATTGTGTCTCCCAGATCCTACCCACTGGAAGGGTATGGAGTCTTCCTCCATAGGGGTGAGACATTCTGGTACGAGTAAAAGGTCAAAAAGTGGCTCTTCATTAGCCACTTTAGTGGCTAAATAGCTTCCAGGTGGATAGTCAAGTTTCCAAATTTCCCTGTGATGGCAATTTATAGCATGGCATCAGGAAGGCTTTGGATACCCCTGCCAATGCATGCCCCCACAATTTTACCAGCTCTCTCTCACCTCTTGGCTTATTGCCAATAGACCAGGAAAATTCAACATGCAGTTTTTTTTCTGATTTGTGAGTTTCAAGAGTTAGCCCTCAAGGAGAGCTGAAAAGTAGATTTTAGAAATCTTTACACTGCTCTGCACTACTAGAACCAGTGTTGCTACATTTTAGTTTTAATTCTCAGCAAATAATTCCTTTCGTAAAGAATGCAGCCTCACCCAATCTGAACTCACCATTAGCTCGATTGAAAAAATGTGTTCCGCCCTTTCAGCAAATCACACTGCCATCACATTCTTTTTGGATAACTGCAAAACCTGAAAGGCAGGTTCCGCCTCTCCTCTCCTATCAAAATGATCCGAGCTGATCCCTGTGTGGTTTTCCAGCTGGATATGAGGTCCAATGCTTCTGTAACACCAAACTGAAATGGGATCTGTCCTGAACATTGTGTGGCATTCCGTGTATTGAGTTTGGTAGTGGGGATTCATTACATTCTCATTATTATGGTTGATTAATCCAACGTTTTGCTGAATCCATCACTAAGAATGTGAGCATGAGAGGGGTGACTACGCAAGGCAGTGGAGGCCTGCAGGTCAGTCTCCCTGTAAGTGGATGACATTGCTGTTTTCTGCTTAGATCCACTGTCAGTGCACAGTCTCATGGGCATCTGTCACCAGTTCAAACTAGCATTGGAAGCCAAGGTAAATCAAGGCAAGAGTGAGGCCCAGTGCTTCAGGAACTGGGCTGACTGATCCTTTATTCCCCTTCACTGTCAGGACAGATTATCTGAACGTGCTGGAACTATGGTTTGGAGGGACACGGGCATGTGCAAAGTATTGGGAGGAGCGCCTCGCCAAGGTGAGGCAGAAACTGGCCTTGTGGGAGCACTGCTGTCCCTCCATTGCAGATAAAAACCTGGTCATCAGGTGTGAGGTACTCTTAGTTGTTGTATGTGGTGCAGGTCTGGCCCATTCCCTGAGCCTCCACCCAAGCCACCTTTACTTCATCTGTCCACAGGGATTCCAAGTTCTACATGAGGATGGGAAGGACATATTCAACACCACTGTCGTCTTGATGGCCACCTTTGTGTGCGGCTGCATCAAGCTGTGTGTAGATCTTCGGTACACAAACACCAAGTGTCACTACATACTGAGGTTCTACCTGTCCCCGGTGTTATGGAGGATGGGACTGGCCTCGTTGCCACGGAACGCTCCAAGTAGTTGAACCATTTTGTATTACCTGTCCTTCGAGGAGAAATTTGCAAAGATAGAAACCTTTGACCATAAGTCTATCAGGAAGTGGTAAGCACTTAGCGTCCTCGAGACCCTGTGGGGGGGAAGAGAGGGTGGATCCTGTCATGTGCTTCCCCGATCAGACTGTCAAAGTCAATTGGTAGAATGCCTCATCATCAGAACTTTCCACCAAGCACCAAGACATTACTTGGTTGGTGGTGAGAAGGGCACTACCTGTCAGATTCTTCATGTACACCCAGTCTCTATGCTTCACCTCACATTGCAACTGCAGCAGCTGTGGGGCGGGGTGGATGAAACCCTCCCATCCCCACTTCTGGAATGTGCCTTTGCAAAGAAGTTCTGAAGAGACATGCAGTTGTTTTTGTCAAGGTTCATCTTGAGCAGCTCCGTAATGCAGAGCTCTGTTCCCAATGGGCTGTTATGCGGGACGCACACTAAGTCAAACATCGACTGCACTGGAGGGCCATCAACTTGGTGAAAGATGTTCTTGGGTGCCTGAAACTTGCAGACTGGTACATTTCAAGGTCCAGGATTGCGAGCTGATGGTAAAGCTTGGCGTAGCTGTCGCCAAGGCGCAGTGACCTGTAAGGTCTTTCTACCAGTGTATAACGAGGGTCTGTTCTGTTATCAGACCCTCTTATTGCCTCAATATCTGTAAATATGGTCTGCATGTGTAAGAAATGCTTTTGCATTTTGCAGCTGCGGGTGATGTCAAATTCCCATGTTTGCTTTTCTTGATACGCAAAGATTAAAGAAAAAGACAGATGGGTGACAGTTAGGGGACCGAAAGGGAACCGGCAGGCAGTGCAGGCATCCCCTGTGGCCATTCCCCTCAACAATAAGTATACCGTTTTGGATACTGTTGGGGGGGATGACTTACCAGGGGAAAGCAGTGGGACACCTGCTGCTCAGAAGGGAAGGGAGAAGAGGAGCAGTGCAGTAGTCATTGGGGACTCGATAGTTAGGGGGACAGATAGGAGGTTCTGTGGGGACGAGAGAGACTTGCAGTTGGTGTGTTGCCTCCCGGGTGCCAGCGTCCGTGATGTCTCTGATCGTGTTTTTGGGATCCTTCGGGGGGAGGGGGGGCAGCCCCAAGTCGTGGTCCACATTGGCACCAACGACATAGGTCGGAAGAGAGATGGGGACTTGAGGCAGAAATTCAGGGAGCTATGATGGAAGCTTAGAGCTAGGACAAACAGAGTTGTTTTCTTTGGTTTGCTGCCTGTGCCACGTGTTAGTGAGGTGAGGAATAGGGAGAGAAAGGAGTTGAACACGTGGCTACAGGGATGGTGCAGGAGGGACGGCTTAGGGTTTTGGGATAATTGGAGCTCTTTCTGGGGTAGGTGGGACCTCTACAAGCAGGATGGTCTTCATCTAAAACAGAGGGGTACCAATATCCTGAGTGGGAAATTCGCTAAAGCCATTAAGGTGGATTTAAACTAATACAGCAGGGGGTTGGGAACCAAAATTGTAGGACAGGTACGGAAGAGGATGAGAGTTGAGAGTTCCAAAATCTGACACTGGCAAGCGAGAACCTGGTTTGAAGTGTGTGTACTTCAACGCGAGGAGCATCTGAAATAAAGTGGGTGAACTGGCAGCGTGGGTTGGTACCTGGGACTTCGATGTTGTGGCCATTACGGACACATGGATAGAGCAGGGACGGGAATGGCTGTTGCAGGTTCCGGGATTCGGATGTTTCAGTAAGAACAGAAAAGATGGTAAAAGAGGGGGAGGTGTGGCTTTGTTGATCAGGGACAATATTACAGTTGTAGACAGGATGTTTGGGGACTCGTTAACTGAGGTAGTATGGGCTGAGCTGAAAATGTGTTGCTGGAACAGCGCAGCAGGTCAGGCAGCATCCAGGGAACAGGAGAATCGACGTTTCGGGCATAAGCCCATGGGCTGAGGTTAGATACAGGAAAGGAGAAGTCACCATGCTGGGAGTTTTCTATAGGCCTCCAAATAGTCCCAGAGATGTAGAGGAAAGGATAGCAAAGATGATTCTTGATAGGAGTGAGAGAGGCAGGGTAGTTGTTATGGGGGACTTCAACTATCCAAATATTGACTGGGATCACTACGGTATGAGTACTACAGATGGGTCAGTTTTTGTCCAGTGTGTGCAGGAGGGCTTCCTGACACAGTATGTAGACAGGCCTACAAGGGGCGAAGCCACTTCAGATTTAGTACTGGGTAACGAGCCTGGCCAGGTGTTAGATTTAGAAGTAGGTGAGCACTTTGGAGACAGCAATCACAATTCTGTCAGGTTTACTTTAGTGATGGAAAAGGGATAGGTGTACTCCACCGAGCAAGAGTTACAGCTGGGGGAAGGGAAATTATGATGCAATTAGGAAAGATTTAGGAAGCGTAGAATGGGGAAGGAAACTGCAGGGGATGAGCACATTAAAAATGTGGAGCTTATTCAAGGAAAAGCTCCTGTGTGTCCTAGATAAGTATGTACCTGTCAGGCAGGGAGGAAGATATAGAATGCGTGAGCCGTGCTCTACTAAGGAAGTGGTCAAGAAGAAGAAGAAGGCTTATGTTAGGACAAAATGTGAAAACTCAGGGCGCTTGAGGGTTACAAGGAAGTCAGGAAAGACCTAAAAAGAGAGCTCAGAAGAGCCAGGAGGGGACATGAGAAGTTGTGGACGTATAGGATCAGGGTTAACCCTAAGGCTTTCCATAGGTATGTCAAGGATAAAAGAATGATGAGAGTTAAATTAGGGCCAATCAAGGATAATAGTGGGATGTTGTGTGTGGAGTCAGAGGAGATAGGGGAAGCACTAAATAAATATTTTTTGACAGTGTTCACTATAGAAAATGAAAATGTTGGCGAGAAAGATACAGAGATACTTGCATCTAGACTAGAAGAGATTGAGGTTCACAAGGAAGAGGTATTAGAAATACTGCAGAGTGTGAAAATAGACAAGTCCCTTGGGCCAGATGGGATCTATCCTAGGATCCTCTGGGAAGCAAGGGAAGAGATTGCCGAGCCTTTCGCATTGATCTTCAAATCATCATTGTCTACAGGAATAGTGCCTGAGGACTGGAGGGTAGCAAATATGGTTTCCTTGTTCAAAAAGGGTAGCAGAGACAACCCTGGTAATTACAGACCAGTGAGTCTCACTTCAGTTGTTGGTAAAGTGTTGGAAAAGGTTATAAGAGATAGGATTTATAACCATCTAGAAAAGAATAATCTGATCAGGAACAGTCAGCACGATTTTGTGAAGGGTAGGTCATGCCTAACAAATCTTATTGACTTTTTTGACAAAGTGACCAAACAGGTAGATGAGAGTAAACCGGTTGATGTGGTGTATATGAATTTCAGCAAGGCGTTCGATAAGGTTCCCCACAGTAGGCTATTACACAAAATGCAGAGGAATTGGATTGTGGTAGACATAGCAGTTTGGATTGGCTTGCTGAAAGAAAACAGAGGGTTGTAGTTGATGGAACATGTTCATCTTCATGTCCAATTACTAGCGGCGTACCGCAAGGGTTGGTGTTGGGTCTACTGCTGTTCAGCATTTTTATAAATGACCTGGATGAGGACTTAGAAGGGTGGGTTAGTAAATTTACAGACGACACTAAGGTTGGTGGAGTTGTGGATAGTGACGAAGGATGTAGTAGGTTGCAGAGAGACATAGATAGGATGCAAAGCTGGGCTGAGAGGTGGCAAATGGAGTTTAATGTGGACAAGTGTGAGGTGATACACTTTGGCTGGAGTAATCGGAATGCAAAGTACTGGGCTAATGGTAAGATTCTTGGGAGTGCAGATGAGCAGAGAGATCTCGGTGTCCAGGTACACAGATCCCTGAAAGTTGCCACCCAGATTGACAGGGTTATTAAGAAGAGAAAGATGGGACTGCAGATGCTGGAGATTCCTGAAGAAATGCTTATGCCCGAAACGTCGATTCTCCTGTTCCTTGGATGCTGCCTGACCTGCTGCGCTTTTCCAGCAACATATTTTCAGCAGGGTTATTAAGAAGGCATACAGTGTTTTGGCCTTTATTAATAGAGGGATTGAGTTCTGGAACCAGGAGGTTATGCTGCAGCTGTACAAAGCTCTGGTACAGCCACATTTGGAGTATTGTGTACAATTCTGGTCACTGCATTATAAGAAGGATGTGGAAGCTTTGGAAAGGGTGCAGAGGAGATTACTAGGATGTTGCCTGGTATGGAAGGAATGTCTTACAAGGAAAGGCTGAGGGCCTTGAGGCTGTTCTCGTTAGAGAGAAGAAGGTTGAGAGGTGACTTAATAGAGACATACAAGATAATCAGAGGCTTAGATAGGGTGGACAGGGAGAGCCTTTTTCCAAGTATGGGGACGGCAAACACGAGGGGACACAACTTTAAAGTGAGGGGAGATAGGTATAAGACAGATGTCAGAGGTAGTTTCTTTACTCAGAGAGTAGTAAGGGTATGGAATGCTTTGCCTGCAACGGTAGTAGATTCGCCAAGTTTAAGTGCATTTAAGTCGTCATTGGACAGGCATATGGACGTACATGGAATAGTGTAGCTGGGATGGGCTTCAGATTAGTATGACAGGACGGCGCAACATCGAGGGCCGAAGGGCCTGTACTGCGCTGTAATGTTCTATGTTCTATGTTCCCAACTGCTTTAAAACCTGTGGATTTACATAAAGATAATCTTTTGATGGATAAAGTATAGTTTTGCAATAAAAACAACTAATCCAAGGCAGGACAGCCTTATTCCCACCCAGCTGCTCATGCCCAGTGAAAGTCCTTATTCTAGCTGCCATGGGCTTGAACTGAGTAGAAACACATGGGAGCACGACAAACAAATCTGTGCAGGCATCCAGGGATGGTCCCTCCTTCAAAGCCACTCAGAGCCTGATCAAGAGATTCAGTTTCAGGAAGGGACCATCACTGACACCAGATGCTGTCTTTGTGAACAATTTCAATGACTCCCCGTATACCCCCCTTCCTTACTCACTTCTGGCCTGGCATCCAGTGAGCATAGACCCCAGGGGAGAGTAATCCTGCCAGTAGCTATCAGCTGTCCTGTGGCACAGCGGTTCAACTGAGCTGCCAGCCTCAGATTGACCAGCAGTTGTTGGTAGACAAAACCTTCACCCTGGAGTCCTTGATTATGGAGATGCTTCTGCCATTGGCCTGTCAAGTGCCTGATGGAACAAGATATGATGATCCTTCGCTAAAAGAGAATTCTTCCTGGCTCTCCCGATAGTGACCATGACTCCAACACGCACACAAGATTCCAGCCTTCATTTGTAGACATGATGGGTAGGTGCCAGTGTTGGACTGGGGTGGACTCTCTGAAAGACTTAACAGCAATCTAGGTTTGATCAATATATCATTTCAGTTGCATGATAGTGTGGTCTTTTGCTATAAATACTGTGTCTTATGATCCTGCTCCACAGCTACTTGATGAAGGAGGAGCGCATGAAAACAAGTACTTGTTGAACTATAACCCGGTGTTGTGTGTTTTTTACATTTGTAGAGACTGTTAAGATCTTTGTCACATGATAGTAACCTCCTGTGTTGTTGCCTGTAACTATACAATTCATACCACAACCATTCAAATAGGTGATCTTGCACAGCTTCCATTCCTAAAGACTTTTTTAGGAGTTAGGTTTCTATGGGAAATAGACTTCTGATAAGAAACTTGCAGAACTAGAATCACTGTGTTGTTGAAATTGGAGCTGTTACCTAAAACCCTTCAAGCATCGAAGATGTACAAGATTGACTGTTTTTTATGGCAGTTGTGCAACTTTCTTATCAGAAGCATTATATCTAATGGCAACCTAAAGCTAAATACAGATCTATCAAACCAAGAGGAGATACAGAACAGAAACAGGCCTTTTGACAATTGCTGGTGTTTATGGTTCCCATTCACCTCCTCTCACCTTTCTTCTCTTAATCCTTTCAAATTTCCTATTGGATTCTCCCATGTGTTTATCTAGTATTTCCCCTTTAAGAATTTAAGCTTTAACCCTGAACTAATTTATAAGGTAGTGAGTTCTACATTGCAACCAGTCTCCATAAAGGGACGATTCTGCTAAATTCCATATTGGATTTATTATGAATCTCCACTGAAAAGAAGAAGGTTATTTAGCGCCTTATCCCTTTCAGCTTTCCAACAAACCTCGCACATCCAACTATATCCCTATGATCCTGTAAATTAATCCTTAGGCCCTAACCCTTTCCAATGCCCCTCTCCCCAACTTCCCATGTTCTATACTATATTCTATTTCATATTTGCATCATATATAATCTTACACTTATGGCTTTCAGATTTGTTCAAACCCTACCTTCACCCTCACTTGCGAGTATGGCTTCTCTACTATTAGACACATATATTTTTTCTTGCATCCTTGATAGTATCTATACCCTACAGTACAATATTCCAGTGTGGTTTAGGTTCTGTGCAGGTTTAACAATCTCCTCTCTTACTACATTCTTATTACATGCCTCCAAAAATGAACTTGATTGCTTTGCATCTTGTTTAATAGTCTCAGTGGTTAGCCTACATTGCAATTTTTAGTTATTTCTGTACCTTTATCCCTGCAATACTTTGTTGGTTTGCAAAATGTAATCTCCAAAGAATATGTGACCCCATTATCTTTCCAAAGAAAATGCACTATCTTACCCGTATGAATATTCATTGCCAATTATACACACATTTGCAAGTTTATTTGTGACTTAGTACCATTAATTTCCTCCAATTTTCTGTCATCTACAAAGCTTGAAAGTGTACTTGAGATAACTGAATTCAAATTGTTCATATAAATAAAGTACAGTGGCTCTGGCACCAATCCTTGTGGAACATCCAAACTCGACTGTTGGCAATCTGCATTATTACATTGAACCCCAATTTTCTGTTTCCTGGAGCCAGTTTGTAACTCATTCTACTCCTTAGCTATTGCTTCCATAGGCCCATGGTCTCATCTCTACTGTACTCTTGTATTCCACTTGTTTGCAGTTGCGGTTACTGTTACACAAAGTTGGCTAGGTGTGACCTTTTCTTTGAAATTCACCCTGGCTACTTTTTATTGTATTTTTGATTTATAGCGGCTGAATCTGACTTTTCTTTGGCTGAACTGAAGTTGCAATGAGCTTTTTGGAGGGTTTCAAGCTGTGAAGCCTAGTGAGGTCTCTCTTAATATCTAACCAAACCCGCCTCACTCCATAACTACCCCACCTCTATGCCTTCCCATATATCCAATTCCAATCCCAACTTTCCGAGAACAACTCATCGCTTGGCAGTAATTCATGGAAAGACTGGCATCCCTTGCATATCTGTGACATCTTTGAAAGGCTGCCATGCATATGGACAAGCATTTTCAAGATGGCATTGCCCTTCACCAGCAATCAGTTATGGCACAGAAGGCATGAAGCCACACAGCCCATGACTCCCAACTACCCCTGACTGACACTCTCTGACACTATTACAGGCGGCACGGTGGCTCAGTGGTTAGCAGGTTGTGGTATAAGTTGTGTACTTACAGGCAACAACATGGGAGGTTACTATCATGTGACAAAGATCTTAACAGTCTCTACAAATGTAAAAATCACACAACACCAGGTTATAGTTCAACAAGTATTTGTTTTCATGCGCTCCTCCTTCATCGAGTAGCTGTGGAGCAGGATCATAAGACACAGTATTTATAGCAAAAGACCACACCATCATGCAACTGAAATGATATATTGAACAAACCTAGATTGCTGTTAAGTCTTTCAGGGAGTCCACCCCAGTCCAAAACCGGCACCTCCCCATCATGTCTACAAATGAAGGCTGGAATCTTGTGTGCGTGTTGGAGTCATGGTCACTATCGGGAGAGCCAGGAAGAATCCTGCTCTTCCTCTTTTAGGGAAGGATCATCATATCTTGTTCCATCAGGCACTTGACAGGCCAATGGTGGAAGCTTCTCCATGATCAAGGACTCCAGGGTGAAGTTTTTGCCTGCCAACAACTGCTGGTCAATCTGAGGCTGGCAGCAAGTCCAATACTGAGATGTTGGTCAGAGAACATGGTGGTGTGTTGAAATGGCAGGCAACTTGGTTTGGAGGTAAGGGCATAGGTGTAAATTTCATAGGCTATCCCATCATCCACACTTCCTGTAGCTTGGAAGAAGGGCAACAGGAAGACACCCCTTCCAAACGTGGCAGATAGGTCACCAAACAGACACCTTTCTCACCTCACAGGAGGCAGGTAATCAGGAAAATGGTAGGTTGAGGCTCTTAAATGGCCAGTCATTGATCACTTAAGTGCCTTAATTTCTGCCAAGTCAAGATAGGCACACATGGACTTTCTCAACACACAGTTAATGGCAGAGGTAGCAAGAAGGAGATGTGTTTCTCTCCAGGACCAACTTGTCCAATTATTTCTTCTTCTGCTGACTCTCTCATCACCTCCAGGGAAGGGACTATCCTACACCTTGTTTTCAAGGTTGCGAGTCAGTAGATTTTAAAGCAATGACCTCCTTTGTCTCACATGGCTGTGATATCATTGTTCTCATCTGATATGATTCCTCAACTTGTTCATATTGCATGTGCATGACCTTTCACATGAGATGGAATGTGGATTGGGCATAGAATTGTTTGTACATTCCTTTTAGGCACTTAAAGTATCTGGCTAATATGGTCCTTTTTCTATTTTAACATTACCTCTCACTCTTTCTCTCACTAAAATATCACAAATCTGTCTGACTCACACCCCTCATATCCTGTGCATGCTGTCTCCCCACCTCTAAATTTCTCTCCTATTTTGCTGTCTGTGTAGAACTTTCATCTTCAGGGGCCATTAAACAGCTGTCCATTGTACAATGTCCTTCACACTTCAATTAATCTTGAAGGCCGGGTGCATAATGGTGGCTGGCCCCACATTCTTGCTTTACGTCCACACTCAGCAAAACTTTCAGCCTCTTTCTCACAATCTGACCTAATGTGAGGCATAACCGTGTCAATAGGAAGTCAAGTGGCGCAGTCAGGTAGTGCAAAACAAAGAGCTCCTTTTCAGTATTTTGCAAGACTTCAAGATAAACCAAATATACTTTTTTGGAAAAGCATGCAGAATGACATGGCATATCTGTCATAGTAAGTAGCAAATACAGCCCATGTTCCATGCCACAAAGTCCCCAAATGATCATCAGCTTATAGGAAAGAAAACAGTGCACCAATAACTGGATTTTGGTAAACCACCACTTCCTGGCATTTAATTTGTTTATCAAATGAGGTTAAAACTATGTTGCCTTTGTTTCTATTTTTCAAATGGTCAGAAACTTGCACTTTTATTCCATTAATCATAAAGAGATTGCAGGGCTGTATAGTGGTGGGGGAATGGGGGAGGGGAAAGTCAGGGGTGGGGAGAGCATGTGCATGGACCATGTTCAAAACTCCAGTACAGAAACTACAAAAGAAAAATCAACTTGAGGAATAAAGACTACCACTCAGACATAGGGATAGATTTCACCTAAGCACAACATATTCTTTTTGTCAATGACAATTTCAGTCAATATATCTTGGGTTCGTTCCTCGGTGTCTATGAGAAGGTGAATGCCCTACCAGCACTGAAGTAAAACTGAGTGAGGGTTTCCTGGAGAACTACTGTTAAATATCTTTTAATGGTCCTCAATAAAACAAGGGGAAGAATATTTGGAGGAGATTTATGATTGTTACTGAGGCAGTGCCATCATGCTAGTGAAAATAGTGATTGGAAGTGAAGACTATTTCAGATGCCCTGCAGACTTGCCCTTTTTTGGAAACTTAAACTTTTCCTTCAGACATTTAATCCTTCACATAGTGCACTGAGTGGCTGTGCGGGAACGTGATAGTTTACTATAAAAAAGGAATGTTTAGCAACCACACCCTGAGGCTGCAAACAGGCCTGATGTCCAACTATAACAAATACTACCTGGCCCTAGGCATGCAGGTGTGTTCACAAGCCTCAATAAAGTGCAGCAATTGTTCTTTGTTGCTGGACAAAAAGTTGGGAGGGAGAGAAAACGAAGGATCCAACAGAGAACCAGCGCTGCCTGCTGATAATTTGTTTCACCATAACTGAGGCTTTCACAGGCGCTGACTGAAAAGATTTCACAATTGTCAAATAAAATATAGATTATATATAGAGGGTGGGGCACATTCCTCTGTGTTAAAAATTATGTAAACTTGCTTTATTCACAGCAACCTTCTTCTTTAGCAAATCCTGGGCATTGTTTCCTCTTCAATTCATTAAGTTCTGAGATGGCTGTTTGTTCTGCTGACTCTGCCAAATGCAGAAAAACTGTTGCTTGGAGGTTCTGCTAGATGAGGCCTGGTGAGCTTTATGTACTCCCTTTAAGAAATTAAAGTAAATAAGAATAATGGAGAAAATGTACAGGAGAAATTCAGGGAATTAAAATCCAACAAATCCCAAAGTCCTGTAGGCCAACTACCTACAAAAGATAGTTGTGGGGATAATAAAGATACTACCTACAATTTTCCAAAATTCCTTATATTCTGGAATAGTCCCAGCAGAATAGAATTCACAAATGTAACATAACTATTCAAGAAAGAAAGGACAGACAATGAACGACAGTGCAGCTCACTTTTAATAATTAAGAAAATGCAGGAATCTATTCCTAAGTGGTGTAAACCTTGAGGGTTATGGAAAGATGTGTCATGCTGTTGAAGGTTTCATGTAGTATGAATTGTTGTTCCCTTTGCAACTTGTTTTTTCTATTCTATCCTGATGAATGCGAAATAAAAAGTTTCAATAGCGTGCTTCTTAATTTGAGCAATAATATTAATGAAGTCTAAACAATGCGCTTACAAAACATAGTACGATTAATATGTCAACAAAAAGGAAATCTGTTTGCCAAAATTATTCAAGTTTTTTGAGGATGGAAATGGTTGAGTAGATGAAGGGAAGAAATAGATAAAGCATAGCTGAATTTTCAAAAGACATTGGTTAATATGCCATGGAAAGTTAATCCAGAAGATAAGGGTTCCTGGAGTTAGGGATGTGATATGCGCATGGGGAGAGGATTGGTTAATAGACAGAAAGCAGAAGAGAAGGGGCATTTTTAGACTGGCAGACTGTGACCAGCGGAGAGAGGAAAAATGAATGGCAGCAGATAAACTATTCACAATCTATATTACTGATTTAGACGAAGAGGCTAAGAGCAATGAGAAAGTGAGGACTGCAGATGCTGGAAAACCACAGCAAGTCAGGCAGCATCTGAGGAGCAGGGGAATCGACGCTTTGGGTAAAAGCCCTTCATCAAGAATGAAGTTGTGAGCCAAGGGAGTGGAGAGATAAATGTGAGTGAAGTGAGGCTGGGGGAAGGTAGCTGACAATGCAATAGGTAGATGAAGGTAGGGGTAATGGTGATAGGTCAGAGAGGAGGGTGGAGTGGATATGTGGGAAGGAAGATGGACAGGTAGGACAGGTCATGTGAGCAGTGCTGAATTAGAAGGTTGGATCTGGGAGAAGGAGGGGAAATGAGGAAACTAGTGAAATCCACATTAATCCCGTTTGGTTTGATGCTCCCTAGGCAGATGGTCCTCCAGATGTCAGGTGGTTAGGGTTTGGAGATGGAGGAGGCCCAGGACCTGCATGTTCTTGGCCGAGTGGGAGGGGGAGTTGAAATGTTTGGCTATGGGGTGGCAGGGTTGGTTGGTACAGATGTCCAAGAGATCAGAAAACATCAATTCTCCTGATGTGCGGATGCTGTCTGATCTGCTGTGCTTTTCCAGCACCACACTCTCGTATCTAATTTTGCTGCTGATACAGAGGTAGGCGGGAATGAAAACTGTGAGGAGTTTATAGTAAAGCTGAAAACAGCTATTTCCACTATAAAGTGGGGGGAGGGGAACAAGACGGCAGATGGAATAGAATATCGGGAAGAATAAAAATATTCTCTTCATCGTGAGAGTAGAAAGCAGAATATTTTGGAAAGGTATGGAATTTGTAAATGCTGAAGGTGACAGAAACTTTGGTGTGTTAATACAAGGAAGACAGAAGGCTAAGATGTAGGTTCAGCAAGTAATTGGAAAGGCAAATGACATGTTAGCCTTTTTGCAAGGGATTGAAGTACAGAAATAAAGGAGTCTTGTGAGAATCACACAGGGTTTTGGTGAGACCATACTCGGAATACAGGGTATAATTTTATAATAGCTGGAAATATGTTGCTGGAAAAGCGCAGCAGGTCAGGCAGCATCCAGGGAACAGGAGACGTCGATTCTCCTGTTCCCTGGATGCTGCCTGACCTGCTGCGCTTTTCCAGCAACACATTTCCAGCTCTGATCTCCAGCATCTGCAGACCTCACTTTCTCCTCATAATTTTATAATATATTTGCATTGAAGATGCAAGTTCATTTGTTTGATCCGTAGGATAAGAGAGCTGTCCTATGATGAACAGCTGAGTAAAATGGGGCCTATACTCTCTGGGCTTTTGACGAATCTTTAGAAGGTGATCTACAAGATTCTAAAGGAATGTGACATTCTACTGACTGAAACTTTGCTTTCCCAGGGTGGGGAATCTAGAATACAGGCATGGTCTCAAGATAAATGGTAATTATTTAGGACTGAGATTAGGAGAAATCGCTTTGAGGGTTATAAATCTTTGGAATTCTTTACCTCAGAGGAAAATGGATGATTCATCATTGAAAACATTTAAAGCTGGTAAAAATTTCTGCTCCCTTTGGAAATCAAGAGATAAATGGACTGGGCGAAAATGTGGAGCTCAAGCTGTGGTTGTCCTGAACAGTGGAGCAAGGTTGAGAAAAGGTTGACATTCAGAGAGCTGGTGCAGACATGATGGGTCAAATGTTTCCTTCTGCACCACAAACATTCTGTGTGGTCTATTCCAACTTCTTTTCTCTTGTAAACATGCATACCTTGAATGGATAAAGAGAAAAAAATTCTCCTCTGTTGGCTTTAAGAAAATAAAAAAAAGTTGTCAATTTGCAGATTCTTTGAAAAAGTAGGCTAGTGAGTCTTGCTGTTTCAGCAACTGAGGAAGAGCAACCCCAAGTAGAAACTTCCCAGCCACAAATTTTAGATTTATATAAATTCCATAAAAATGAATCATCCCTAATGGGCGGCACGATGGCACAGTGGTTAGCACTGCTGCCTCACAGCGCCAGAGACTTGGGTTCAAATCCCACCTCAGGCGACTGTCTGTGTGGAGTTTGCACATTCTCCCCCTGTCTGCGTGGGTTTGCTCCGGTTTCCTGCCACTGTCCAAAAATGTGCAGGTTAGGTGAATTGGCCATGCCAAATTACCCGTAGTGTAAAGTGAATGGGTAAGTATAGGGGAATGGGTCTGAGTGAGTTGTGCTTTGGCAGGTCGGTGTGGACTTGTTGGGCTGAAGGGCCTGTTTCCACACTGTAAGTAATCCTATGAAATACGGGTATATGGTTGAGGAACTTCCATATTGGTCAGAAAAATTCAGCTGTCAATGCTGAGACATGACCTCCAGTTTACCTTTGATGGTGTGTTGTAGCATCTTGACTATAAAATAGCAACATTTACTGGGATTTTAAGGAGCACATTGGCCAGAAAGTCATCTTCAACACCATTTTACAGTCATGAAGTCAATGGTTGCATTTTTAAATCCTCACACAATGAACAGTTTGGGGTTAACACATAAAGAAGTTCAGCTCCTTTAAGAGATGACGTATCTCCATGAGCTGCTGGCCAAAGAAAGGGTTCTTCAGTTCTCACGGTGCCTCTGGTGTTGGTGACCATTACTGTGATTGTAGTGGACCTGGAGATGGACAACTCCTCAGAATTAAAGTAAGCTTGTACATCTCAGCTAGGGTCATAATTTGGTCTTGAAGGCAGGTAAACTGTCTCTATTGTGCTAGAGTTTGCAAAAAATGATAAAAAGACTGAAGTAAAGGCTCCAAATCTGAATGTGCACAGTGTTTGTAACAAAATGGATGACTTGTCAACTCAAATAGTAATAAATATAACAGGAAGAAATAATATGGCAGTTGACTATTTTCCCCCTTTCAACCAAAAGCTACCCTTTGCAGATTTTTTTTCTGTTTTGCTCTTCCAGGTAAATACAAAAAGGGATTAAAAACTGACTGCAACCCTCATTCTTTGTGTGCTAATGAAAGAAGGCATAACGGTTGAAGAAGGTATTTTGGCCTGGATTTTCACATGAACACTGTGAATATCCCTGTATTGTAGGTAAAAGGATGCCTTTTTTCTCCAAGTGCTGGAAACCAGCTAGCTAACAAGCCTGTGAAAAGGAAACAAGAAAAAAGGATTCCAGCTATTATAATACGCTTGAGAAAGTGCATTGATTCTCAGGCTTTACAACTCTAGAGGTTGCCATAAAAGCTAATGATCTAGTCAAAGCATGCAAAATCCTCAATTTGCTTATCTGTTGAATTCAAGGGAGCAGATAACAGGGGCCAGGTTCCTGTACTTGACAAGAACTACTGTTTATTGGATGTAAATAAATTCTAATCACAAGTAAAAAGCTGTGAACTACCAATACATGGCTCAACTGGTTAAAATTTTAACCACTTTTAAAACGCCCCCAGACATGCAGACAGATACAGACAAATATTAAAAAAATGATTTTAATGGGCAGAGGGAACAAAACTTGGAACCACAGTTTGAAAGCACTAGTTCACTTGCTAGGACTTCCTGTTCTTCAATTCCCTTTGTCCAGGTTCCTTCATTTCTTTGCAGAAGGCACAAGCAATTGGCCAACTAGCTACAACATCTCCCTGTTACTAGTTAAAGGAAACAACTCAAAGCAACTGATGGGAGGAAATAAGTGACTTTTTTCAAGCTTCATTGTTGAGAGGGAGACACACAACCTCCCCTCCCAGCTGTCTGAAGTCCTCCCACTTTAACATTCGTAACCACAAGCTGTTCAACTACTTAGGAACAAACCAAAGAGTTACTGTCATGCTGATGACCTTTAGCATCCATGACGATTCACAATTGCACAAACCAATCAGCTATTCTATTTCTGGTCAAATCTCATTCTGCGCACACCCATTGCTGACAGTCTTTCAACTAACAGCTGCCTGGATTGCTTGAACAAAGTAACAGTATGAACAGCACACAGAGTTCCAGAAACTTGTTTCACAATCCTTGGTTTTTAAAACAGTCCTTTTTGCATTTCAGTTCCGAATCAGATATATCAAAATGAAAATGGTGCGGCGGTCTTTACACTATTATCCGGCATTCACAACTATCACAAAATTGACTTCAACTATAGATGTTCCATTATCTATTGTTCATGAACACGAGAGACTAATTCTTACATCTTTAAACCTTTATCCTTTTTGGACTTACTTCCTATTCCTAATTTGTGGGTATGTGTTGTATTTTCTTTTCCTTTTCTCATTAAGTAATTAGAGTCGTAGAATCATAGAGCTGTACAGCATGGTAACAGACCCTTTGGTCCAACTTGTCCATGCCGACTAGATATTCCAACCTAATCTAGTCCCACCTGTCAGCACTCTGCCCATGTCCCTCCAAACCCTTCCTATTCACACACTCGTCCAGATACCTTTTAAATGTTGCAATTGTACTAGCCTCCACCACTTCCTCTGGCAGCTCATTCCATACACGCACCACCCTCTTAGGTCTCATATCTTTCCCCTCTCACTCTAAACCTATGCCCTCTATTCCTGGACTCCCCCACCCCAGTGAAAAGACTTTGTCTATTTATCCTATCCATGCCCCTCATGATTTTATAAACCTCTAAAAGGTCACCCATCTGCCTCCGATGCTCCAGGGAAAACAGTCCCAGCCTATTCAACCTCTCCCTATAGCTCAAATCCTCCAACCCTGGCAACATCCTTGTAAATCTTTTCTGAACCCTTTCAAGTTTCACAACATCTTTGAGATAGGAAGGAGACCAGAATTGCACGCAATATTCCAACAGTGGCCTAACCAATGTCCTGTACAGCCGCAACATGAGCTCCCAACTCCTGTACTCATTACTCTGACCAATAAAGGAAAGCATATCAAATGACTTTTTCAATAGACACTAGGTGTCGGAGTAGGCCATTCGGCCCTTCGTGCCAGCACCACCATTCATTATGATCATGGCTGATCATCCACAATCAGTATCCTGTACCTGCCTTATCCCCATAAGCCTTGATTCCACTATCTTTCAGAGCTCTATCCATCACTTTTCTGAAAGTATCCAGAGACTTGGCCTCCACTGCCTTCTGGGGCATATATCCACCACTCTCTGAGTGAAGAAGTTTCTCCTCAACTCTGTTCTAAATGGCCTACCCCTTATTTTTAATCTGTGTCCTCTGGTTCTGGACTCACTCATCAGCGGAAGCATGCTTCCTGCCTCCAGATTGTCAAATCCTTGAATAAACTTATATGTCCCAATCAGATCCTCTCTCATCCTTCTAAACTCAAGTGTATACAAGCCCAATCACTCCAATCTTTCAACATATAATAGTCCTGCCATTCCGGGAATTGACCTCATGAACCTACGCTGCACTCCCTCAATAGTTAGAATGTCTTTCCTCAAATTTGGAGACCAATACTGCACACAATATTCCAGATGCAGCCTCACCAGGGCTCTGCACAGCTGCAGAAGGACTTATTTGCTCCTAAACTCAATTCCTCTTGTTATGAGGCCAGCATGCCATTAACTTTCTTCACTGCCTGCTGAACCTACATGCTTGCTTTCATTGACTGATGTACAAGAACACCTAGATCTCGTTGTACTTTCCCTTTACCTAACTTGACTCCATTTAGATAGTAATCTGCCTTACTGTTCTTGCCTCCAAAGTGGGTAACCACACATTTATCCACATTAAACTGCATCTGCCATGCATCCGTCCACTCACCTAGCCTGTCCAAGTCACCCTGTATTCTCAGAACATCCTCCTCATATTTCACCCTGCCACCCAGTTTTGTGTCATCAGTAAATTTGCTAATATTACTTTTAATACCTTCATCTATATCATTAATGTATATTGTAAGCAGCTGCAGTCCTAGCACCAACTGGTCACTGCCTGCCATTCCAAAAGGGATCTGTTTATCACTACTCTTTGATTCCTGTCAGCCAGCCAATTTTCAATCCAAGTCAGTATCTTGCTCCCAATTTTTGGATTAGTGGTGCTGGAAGAGCACAGCAGTTCAGGCAGCATCCGAGGAGCAGCAAAATCGACGTTTCGGGCAAAAGCCCTTCATCAGGAATAAAGGCAGAGAGCCTGAAGTGTGGAGAGATAAGCTAGAGGAGGGTGGGGGTGGGGAGAAAGTAGCATGGAGTACAATAGGTGAGTGGGGGAGGGGATGAAGGTGATAGGTCAGGGAGGAGGGTGGAGTGGATAGGTGGAAAAGAAGATAGGCAGGTAGGACAAGTCCGGACAAGTCATGGGGACAGTGCTGAGCTGGAAGTTTGGAACTAGGGTGAGGTGGGGGGAAGGGGAAATGAGGAAACTGTTGAAGTCCACATTGATGCCCTGGGTTGAAGTGTTCCAAGGTGAAAGATGAGGCGTTCTTCCTCCAGGCGTCTGGTGGTGAGGGAGCGGCAGTGAAGGAGGCCCAGGACCTCCATGTCCTCGGCAGAGTGGGAGGGGGAGTTGAAATGTTGAGCCACAGGGCGGTGTGGTTGATTGGTGCGGGCGTCCCAGAGATGTTCCCTAGAGCGCTCTGATGGAAGGCATCCAGTCTCCCCAATGTAGAGGAGACTGCATTGGGAGCAACGGATGCAATAAATGATATTAGTGGATGTGCAGGTGAAACTTTGATGGATGTGGAAGGCTCCTTTAGGGCCTTGGATGGAGGTGAGGGAGGAGGTGTGGGTGCAGGTATTGCAGTTCTTGCGGTGGCAGGGGAAGGTGCCAGGATGAGAGGGTGGGTTGTAGGGGGGCGTGGACCTGACCAGGTAGTCACAGAGGGAACGGTTTTTGTGGAAGGCGGAAAGGGATGGGGAGGGAAATATATCCCTGGTGGTGGGGTCTGTTTGGAGGTGGCGGAAATGTCGGCGGATTATTTGGTTTATGCGAAGGTTGGTAGGGTGGAAGGTGAGCACCAGGGGCGTTCTGTCCTTGTTATGGTTGGAGGGGTGGGGTCTGAGGGTGGAGGTGCGGGATGTGGACGAGATGCGTCGGAGGGCATCTTTAACCACGTGGGAAGGGAAATTTCGGTCTCTAAAGAAGGAGGCCATCTGGTGTGTTCTGTGGTGGAACTGGTCCTCCTGAGAGCAGATACGGCGGAGGCGGAGGAATTGGGAAAACGGGATGGCATTTTTGCAAGAGGTAGGGTGGGAAGAGGTGTAATCCAGGTAGCTGTGGGAGCCGGTGGGTTTGTAAAAATGTCAGTATCAAGTCGGTCGTCATTAATGGAGATGCAGAGTCCCAGGAAGGGGAGGGAGGTGTCAGAGATGGTCCAGGTAAATTTAAGATCAGGGTGGAATGTGTTGGTGAAGTTGATGAATTGCTCAAGCTCCTCGCGGGAGCATGAGGTGGCGCCAATGCAGTCATCAAAGTAGCGGAGGAAGAGGTGGGGAGTGGTGCCGGTGTAATTATGGAAGATCGACTGTTCTACGTAGCTAACAAAGAAACAGGCATAGCTGGGGCCCATACGGGTGCCCATGGCTACCCCTTTGATCTGGAGGAAGTGGGAGAATTCAAAGGAGAAATTGATAAGGGTGAGGACCAGTTCGGCCAAACGAATGAGAGTGTTGGTGGAAGGGTACTGTTGGGGATGTTGGGAGAGGAATAAACGGAGGGCTTGGAGGCCCTGGTCATGGTGGATGGAGGTGTAGAGGGATTGGATATCCATGGTGAAGATGATGCATTGGGGGCCAGGGAAACGGAAGTCTTGGAGGAGGTGGAGGGCGTGGGTGGTGTCTCAAAAGTATGTATAGAGTTCCTGGACTAGGGGGTATAGGACAGTGTCGAGGTAGGTTGAAATGAGTTCAGTGGGGCAGGAGCATGCTGAGACAATGGGTCGGCCAGGGTGGTCAGGCTTGTGGATCTTGGGAAGGAGGTAGAACCAGGCAGTGCGGGGTTCCCGGACTATGAGGTTGGAAGCTGTGGGTGGGAGATCTCCTGAGGTGATGAGGTTCTGTATGGACTGGGAGATGATGGTTTGGTGATGAGGGGTGGGGTCATGGTCGAGGAGGCGGTAGGAAGAGTTGTCCTCGAGTTGGCGTTTGGCTTCAGCGGTGTAGAGGTCAGTGCGCCAGACTACCACTGTGCCCCCTTTATCTGCTGGCTTGATGGTGAGGTTGGGATTGGAGCAGAGGGATTGGAGGGCTGCGCGTTGTGAGGGTGAGAGGTTGGAGTGGGGGAGGGGGGTAGACAGGTTGAGGCGGTTAATGTCCCGGCAGCAGTTGGAAATGAACAGATCGAGGGCAGGTAATAGGCCAGCGCGGGGTGTCCAGGTGGATGCAGTGTGTTGGAGGTGGGCAAAGGGGTCCTCGGAAGATGGGCGGGAGTCCTGATTGTGAAAGTAAGCTCGGAGGCGGAGGCGGCGGAAGAAGTGTTCGACGTCATGGCATGTATTAAATTCATTGATGCGTGGACGGAGGGGGATGAAGGTGAGTCCTTTGCTGAGGACTGATCGTTCGTCCTCAGTGAGGGGAAGGTCTGGAGGGATGGTGAAAACTCGGCAGGGCTGGGAGCTGGGATCTGGTGTGGGTGTGGAGCTGGAAGTGGGGGCGGAGCCGGTAACTGGAGTGGGTGTGGTGGTGGGGGGAATGGGGGTGGAGTCATGAGCAGGGGTGGTGTTCCCCTCAGGGTTCTGGGTGCTGGGAATGGTGACAGTGGGATATGTGGGGGGCGTGTCAGCAGAATGCAGGTGAGTGGCATTGGTGGGGGCGGAAGTGGTGGCAGACACGGCAGTAGGGGTGGCGGAAGTATCTTGCTCCCAATACCATGTGCCCTACCTTTGCGGGACTTTATCAAAGGCTTTCTGAAAGTCCAGGTACACTGCATCCACAGGTTCTCCCTTGTCCATCTTTATAGTTACATCCTCAAAAGATTCCAGAAGATTAGTCAAACTTGATTTCCCCTTCGTAAATCCATGCTGACTCTGACCTATCATGTTACTGCTATCTAAATGAGCCATATTTCATCTTTTATAATTGACTCCAGCATCTTTCCCACCACTGGTATCAGGCTAACCGGTCTATAATTCCCTGTTTTCTCTCTCCCTCCTTTCTTGAAAAGTGGGACAACATTAGCCCCCTCCAGTCCGCAGGAACTGATCCTAAATCTATAGCCTTCGTACCGCATCTTTTCTCCGCGTATTGCCTTTTTAGTTATCCTCTCTTGCTCTTTTAAAGTTTCCTAGTCCTCCGGCTTCCTGCTAATCTTTGCTATGTTATATTTCTTCTCTTTTATCTTTATATAGTCCTTAACTTCCCTCGTCAGCCATGGCCATCCCTGCCTCCCCTTAGGATCTTACTTCCTCTTTGGAATGAACTGATCCTACACCTTCTGCATTATATCCAGAAATATCTGCCATTGTTTGTCCACTGCCATCCCTGCTGGGGAATTGAACCATTGAGCTTTGGTCAGCTCCTCCCTCATAGCTCCATAGTTCCCTTTGTTCGACTGCAATACTCACACTTCCAATTCTCCATTTTCCCTCTCAAATTGCAGATTAAAACTTATCATATTATGGTCACTACCTCCTTTACTTTGAGGTCCCTGATCAAATATGGTTTGATGCACAACACCAGATCCAGAATTGCCTTCTCCCTGGTAGGCTCCAGTATAAGCTGTTCTAAGAATCCATCTCAGAGGCACTCCACAAACTCCCTTTCTTAGTACCATCCTGATTCTCCCATTCTACCTGCATGTTGAAATCCCTCATAACAACTGTAGTAATACCTTTGCAACAGGCCAATTTCAACTCCTTATTCAACTTACACTCTACATCCAGACTACTGTTTGGGGGCCTGTAGATAACTCCCATTAGGGTCTTCCTACCCTTAGAATTTCTCAGCTCTATCCATACTGACTCTACATCTCCTGATTCTATGTCCCCCCTTGCAAGAGACTGAATATCATTCCTCAACAACAGGGCCACCCCACCCCCTCTGCCCATCAGTCTGTCCTTTCAAAAGCACGTATAGCCTTTTATGTTCATTTCCCAGGCCCTGTCCACTTGAAGCCACATCTCAGTTATCCCCACCTGCCAATTTCCAACTAAGCCTCAAGCTCGTCCATCTTATTTCTTATGCTTTGTGCATTCATATACAATATTTTTAATTTGTTACTCCCTTCACACATCCTATCAATCCCTATTTCACTTGACCATATTGTATGATCCCTTCTTGAGTTTTTTGCTCCATTGATTCTGTTGTCTTTCTTAACGTCTCTTATTCTCACTTTCCCTTTAACTTCTTTCTTGAATTTCCAGTTTGTCCCCTCCCCCCCACTACTTAGTTTAAACACACCTGTGTTGCAGTGGCAAACCTGCCTGCCAGAATGCTGGTCCCCCACCTATTAAGGTGCAACCCGTCCCTCTTGTATAATTTATCTTTACCGCAAAACATACCCCAGTGATCCAAGAATTTAAAACCTTGCTTCCTTCTCCGGTTCCTCAGCCACACATTCAAGTCGTGAACAGGTTAACTCTCTTGGAAACTGACGAGACAGATGACACTGCCAGTCTGAGTGGCGGACAGGTCTGTAGAATGTCCCTCCTCTTCTTCCCGATGTCATTTGTGCCAACTGGCACCACCACCTCTGGCCCTCCACCTTCACCCTTGACGATTCCCTGCACTCTGTCAGTGACGTCCTGGATCCTGGCACCACGAAGGCAATACACCATCCTCAAATCCCTCCTGTTGCCACAGAAACCCCTTTCAGTCCCTCTCACAATGAAGTCCCCTATTACCACAGCTCTGCATGATGTCTGACTCCTCAGCTCTGCCTTCACATCAATGTTTGATTGACAGACCTGTGTAATGACCTGGCTGAAGGTGCTGTCCAGAAAATTCTCATTTTCTCGGATGGGCCTGAAGTAATCTAGTTCTTTCTTCAGTGCTGCAACATACTCCTTCAGAAGCTGAATGTGTACACACTTTCCACAGCTATAGGAGCCAGATACTCAATCAGTGTCCCTGACCTCCCACATCATGCACGCAGCACACTGAATCAGCTTGGCAGTCAAGTCTTCACCCTCTTCAAACTGTGGTGTAATCTTCTGAGTCTGTGACGTAAGCCAATGACTTGCAATTTTCTCACCAGGCACTTCCCTCAACCCTCTTTTTTTGTTGTGAGTCTGTGGACTCAGATTACAGGAGAAGGGTGGGAGGGAGGCCCTATTACCTGGGGCCTAGAACACACCCTACTTAAGTAGCCCTCACGAACCTTCCCAACAGCCTCTGTGTTCCGACCTCACTTCCGACTAGATTCCGCCGCTCTTTGCTGCAAAAAAGACTGCTGGCTTTGAGGTAAGTACTTAAATAGCACACACTAACCTTCCCAACAGCCTCTGTGTTCCGACCTCACTTCTGCCCAGCTCCCACCACTCTCTGCTGCAAAACAAATTAATATCCTATCTACCTGCAACTCCACTTTCAAGGAGCTATGAACCTGCACTCCAAGGTCTCTTTGTTCAGCAACACTCCTTAGGACCTTACCATTAAGTGTATAAGTCCTGCTAAGATTTGCTTTCCCAAAATGCAGCACCTCGCATTTATCTAAATTAAACTCCATCTGCCACTCCTCAGCCATTGGCCCATCTGATCAAGATCTTGTTGTAATCTGAGGTCACCTTCTTTGCTGTCCACCACACCTCCAATTTTGGTGTCATCTGCAAACTTACTAACTATACCTCTTATGCTTACATGCACATAATTAATAAACTCATTTTTGTTAACTCAATAAAACATGGTTATAGTGGTTCCTTTTAAAAGATAAATTCATTCAGGTAAGGAAAATATCATCTGCAAGGGAGGGATCTTTTCAAAGCTAACCTTATTGTGATCATCCAACAGGGTGTGCTGGGTGATCAATGAAGGGTAACCAGAGGGAGGGAGATAATCACCAGGGAGGAGAACTAAAAAAAACTATTGGAATTGAAGAATGAAAAGCTCTGAGGGCCTGACGGTATTAATCCTAGGTACAGACTGTGGAGATAGACTTTAGGTTTCCAAAATTCCCTAGCTTCTGGAAAAGCCACATCAGATTAGGAAAATAGCAAATATTACCCTTCTATTCAGGTAAGGAGGGGGGCCCAAAAACTAAAGTACTTCAGGCCAGTTAGTGCAATATCTGCCATTGACAATATGCTGGAATCCATTATTAAGGAGGTTGATGCAGGGCACTTGGAAACTCTAAACTTCACATGATTTTGTGGAAGGGAAGATGTGTTGGTATAATTTATAAGAACATCTTGAGGAAGTAACAAGCGATGTGGATAAAGGGGTGTACTTGGATTTTCAGAAGGCACTTGACAAGATGCCACATCGAAGGTTACTACACCACACAGTAACAACTAATGGTGTTGCAAGGATATAGGATTGGTTGTAAGTAGTGGAATGTCTCTTCTAAATAAAATAACAGCTCTTTTGGGATACTAAAAATAACATTGGGCATGCTGGGAAAATTGGCCAATTGAATGGCATGCTGGGAAGGGAATGGAAATAAAAGCCAGGAAGCTTGCAGAATTCACAGCCAAATTGGGTCAGATCAAACAGATATGCAAACTGGGTATTTTGATCAACTATGTTGATGTGACAATACTGCAGGGTTTCAGATGAAACAAGAGATTGGAGTTTCGGTAGAATTGTTTTCAGACAGCCTGAACTTAATCAATAGGGAATTACAATATCCAATATTGCCTTTTGCAATGCCTTTTCCTGGGATAGAGACTCATTTCACATGGAGTAACTGAATTAGATTCATTACATTACTGCACGGTGGCACAGTGGTTAGCATTGCTGCCTCACAGCACCAGGGACCTGGGTTTGATTCCAATTGCAGGCGACTATCTGTTGGAGTTTGCACATTCTCTCTGTGTCTGCGTGGGTTTCCTCCCACAATCCAAAGATGTGCAGATTAGGTGAATTTGCCATGCTAAATAGTCCATAGTTTAGGTTCATTGGTTAGGGGTAAATGTAGGGGAATGGGTCTGGGTGGGTTACTGTTCGGAGGGTCGGTGTGGACTTGTTGGGCCAAGGGGCCCGTTTCCACACTGTAGGAAATCTAATCTAATCTAACTACATGGGAAGAAACTACATGCCAGTTACCATGCCGACACAGTGAATTATAGTGAACCACTGTACTTGACGATGACTTGGAGGAATTGTATTTAAAGGGGCCACTCAAATCAGAAGGTCTGACAATCCAGAGACAAAGTCAGCATAAGGGGCAGGAACCTTGGGAGCAGGAAGAATAGTCTCAACCTGAGATCAGCCCAACTCTAATCAGGTTAGTATAAACTTCTTTGCTATCTTGCGTTTCCAAAGCAGATTTAAAATCATGCAAGAACATAGTCATTTAAGAACTGTAAGGTTACTTGGGAAGTTAGAGAAAAAGACTGGTTTCATAGAATTGCATGTAATCATCTTCTATTTCAATGATAATAAACCATGTCACATGATAAACCACATCTTATTATTAGTGTAAAATGAGTCCCAATAAGTAAACAAATAAATCAGACACACACGAAAACTACATTTACATAGCTTGCAGGAAATGTTCTGGTGATTTGTGTTCAAATCCCACCAAGGCAGATGGTAGAATTTGAATTTAATGAATATCTGGAATTAAGAATATTGATAACTTTTAATCCATTGTCAACTGTTGGAAAAACCCATCTGATTCACTGATGTTCTTTTGGAAAGGAAACTGCCATCCTTACCTGGTCTGGCCTATGTGTGACTCCAGACCCACAGCAATATGGTTGACTCTTAACTGCTCTCTGGGTAATTAGAGATGGACAGCAAATGCTGCCTTGCCAGTGATACCCTAACCCCGTGAAGAAATAAAGAAAATAATTTGGTATAAATGGTTCACTTTCAGGTTTACAAAATATACACAGGGATCAACAGCATCTCAATAATTTACAATCTACATCAATGGCCTGGATGAAAGGATCAGATTTGCTGATGGCACAAAGATAGATAGGAAAGTATGTTGGAAGAATTGTGAAGGAGTTTGTAAAGAGACGCAGATACATTAAGTAGGCGATCAAAAATTCAGCAATGTCGTATAACATGAGAAAACATGAACTTATCTACTTTAACAGACACAACAGAAGGTAATACATTATTTTACTGGAGAAAGTTTACAGAGGTCTGAAGTACAGCAGGATCGATGTGTCCTGATACATGGATCACAAAAAAAATGCAGATACAGCAAGTAGTAGGAAGAGAAATTGAACATTTTTTTGGAGGAAAATGAAATTTAAAAATGGGTAAATTTTGCTCTTGGCTTGCATATGCATTGGTGATATCTCATCTAACGTACTCCTTACATAAGAATTTTGACAGTATTAGGCAAGAACTTTCAAAAGCTGATTGCGGGCAGATGTTCGCAGGTAAAGGTACGGCTGGAAAATGGGAAGCCTTCAGAAATGAGATAACGAGAACCCAAAGAAAGTGTATTCCTGTCAGGGTGAAAGGAAAGGCTGGTAGGTATAGGGAATGCTGGATGACTAAAGAAACTGAGGGTTTGGTTAAGAAAAAGAAGGAAGCATATGTAAGGTATAGACAGGATAGATCCAGTGAATCCTTAGAAGAGTATAAAGGCAGTAGTAGTATACTTAAGAGGGAGATCAGGAGGGCAAAAAGGGGACATGAGATAGCTTTGGCAAATAAAATTAAGGAGAATCCAAACGGTTTTTACAAATATGCTAAGGACAAAAGGGTAACTAAGGAGAAAATAGAGCCCCTCAAAGATCATCAAGGCGGACATTTTATGGAGCCACAGAAAATGGGGGAGGTACTGAACGAATATTTTGCATCAGTATTGACTATGGAAAAGGATTTGGAAGACATAGACTGAAGGGAAGTAGATGGTTACACCTTGCAAAATGTCCATATTACAGAGGAGGAAGTGCTGGTGTTTTGAAACGCATAAAAGTGGATAAATCCCCAGGACCTGATCAGGTGTACCCTAGAACTATGAGGGAAGTTAGAGAAGTGATTGATGGGCCTCTTGCTGAGATATTTGTATCATTGATAGTCACAGGTGAGGTGTCAGAAGACTGGAGGTTGGCTAACGTGGTGCCACTGTTTAAGAAGGATGGTAAGGACAAGCCAGGGTACTATAGACCAGTGAGCCTGACGTCGGTGGTGGGCAATTTGTTGGAAGGAATCCTGAGGGACAGGAGGTTCATGTATTTTGGAAAAGCAAGGACTGATTAGGGATAGTCAACATGGCTTTGTGCGTGGGAAATCATGTCTCACAAACTTGATTGAGTTTTTTGAGGAAGTAACAAAGAGGCTTGATGAGGGCAGAGCAGTAGATGTGATCTATATGGATTTCAGTAAGGCGTTCGACAAGGTTCCCCATGGAAGACTGGTTAGCAAGATTAGATCTCACAAAATACAGGGAGAAATGGCCATTTGGATACAGAACTGGTTCAAAGGTAGGAGACAGAAGGTGGTAGTTTTTCAGACTAGAGGCCTGTGACCAGTGGAGTGTCACAAGGATCGGTGCTGGGTCCTCCACTTTTTGTCATTTACATAAATGATTTGGATGCGAGCATAAGAGGTATGTTAGTAAGTTTGGCAGATGACACCAAAATTGGAAATGTAGTGGACAGCGAAGAGGGTTACATCAGATTACAAGAAGATCTTGACCAGATGGGCCAATGGGCAGAGAAGTGGCAGATGAAGTTTAATTCAGATAAATGTGAGGTGCTGCATTTTGGGAAAGCAAATCTTAGCAGGACTTATACACTTTATGGTAAGGTCCTAGGGAGTGTTGCTGAACAAAGAGACCTTGGAGTGCAGGTTCATAGCTCCTTGAAAGTGGAGTTGCAGGTAGATGGGATAGTGAAGAAGGCGTTTGGTATGCTTTCCTTTATAGAACATAGAACATAGAACAATACAGCACAGAACAGGCCGTTCGACCCACGATATTGTGCCGAACATTTGTCCTAGCTTAAGCACCCATCCATGTACCTATCTAATTGCCGCTTAAAGGTCACCAATGATTCTGACTCTGCCACTCCCACAGGCAGCGCATTTCCATGCCCCCACCACTCTCTGGGTAAAGAAGCTACCCCTGACGTCCCCCTATACCTTCCACCCTTCACCTTAAATTTATGTCCCCTTATAACACTCTGTTGTACCCGGGGAAAAAGTCTCTGACTGTCTACTCTATCTATTCCCCTGATCATCTTATAAACCTCGATCAAGTCACCCCTCATCCTTCGCCGTTCCAATGAGAAAAGGCCTAGCACTCTCAACCTATCCTCGTACGACCTATTCTCCATTCCAGGCAACATCCTGGTAAATCTCCTCTGCACCCTCTCCAGAGCTTCCACATCTTTCCTAAAATGAGGCAACCAGAACTGCACACAGTACTCCAAATGTGGCCTTACCAAGGTCCGATACAGCTGCAACACCCACCTCACGACTCTTGAATTCAATCCCTCTGCTAATGAACGCTAATACACCATAGGCCTTCTTACAAGCTCTATCCACCTGAGTGGCAACTTTCAAAGATCTATGAACATAGACCCCAAGATCCCTCTGCTCCTCCACCTTACTAAGAACCCTACCGTTAACCCTGTATTCTGCATTCTTATTTGTCCTTCCAAAATGGACAACCTCACACTTGACAGGGTTGAACTCCATCTGCCACTCCTCAGCCCAGCTCTGCATCATATCTAAGTCCCTTTGCAGCCGATAACAGCCCTCCTCACTATCCACAACTCCACCAATCTTCGTATTGTCTGCAAATTTACTGACCCACCCTTCGACTCCCTCTTCCAAGTCATTAATAAAAATTACAAACAGCAGAGGACCCAGAACTGATCCCTACGGAACTCACTTGTAACTGGGCTCCAGGCTGAATATTTACCATCTACCATCTGCCTTCGACCGGTTAGCCAGTTCTCTATCCAACTGGCCAAACTTCCCACTATCCCATGCCTCCTGACTTTCCGCATAAGCCTACCATGGGGATCCTTATCAAATACCTTACTAAAATCCATGTACATTACATCCACTGCTCTACCCTCATCCACATGCTTGGTCACCTCTTCAAAGAATTCAATAAGACTTGTAAGGCAAGACCTACCCCTCACAAATCCATGCTGGCTGTCCCTAATCAAGCAGTGTCTTTCCAGATACTCATAAATCCTATCCCTCAGTACGCTTTCCATTACTTTGCCTAACACCGAAGTAAGACTAACTGGCCTGTAATTCCCGGGGTTATCCCTATTCCCTTTTTTGAACAGGGGCACAACATTCGCCACTCTCCAGTCCCCTGGCACCACCCCCATTGACAGTGAAGACGAAAAGATTATTGCCTACGGTTCTGCAATTTCCTCTCTTGCTTCCCACATAATCCTAGGATATATCCCATCAGGCCCGGGGGACTTGTCTATCCTCAAGTTTTTCAAAATGCCCTAAATGCTCCTCAGATCCTGTCTTGCAGCATCATATTTACCCTTCCCCCAATTGTAAAACCTGCCCTGTTGCACGCACCGATCTATCTCCATAACCAAGGTGAAAGTCACAGAATTGTGGTCACCATCACCAAAATGCTCACCCACTAACAAGCCCATCACTTGTCCCGGTTCGTTACCAAGTACTAAATCCAATATGGCCTCCCCTCTGGTCGTCCGATCTACATGATCGCTTCTCGGCCTTTTGACTCGGACTATGTGTAGTTCCTGAGGACCAGAGGAAGAGATTCTGCTCGAGTGCTGTCGGTTTGACGCAGCGGACGTGTGCTGGTGGGGGAAAAACCACGGGATCGTGTTGCGAGTCGTCGGAGCTGCTGGGGACCATCGCTGGATTGTGATTGGACGTTGGAGGATCGTTTGGTTGTGCTGACCTGCTCTTGGTGGATCTTTATGCTGGCTTCGGCCTAACGCCAATTCAGGTACCAGCCAACCTCAGAGCTATGGCCTCAGCAGCCGCTCGCAGCCCTGGCCAGGGCATTCGCAACACAGTCAGGGTGACTGTGAAGAAGGTGGAGGAACGCACACCAGTCGATTGGACGGTGTTTGTGAAGAAGATTTTGCTGGAGTGCTGCGGGTTCGAAGCAGCGGACGTGTACTGCCTGCAGGATTTCCCTGCGGCAGGGTATTTCGATGTGACCTTCAGGAGCGTGAAGAATTACGAGCAGCTCCTGAAGGTCTTCAGGACCTGTTCTCCATCTTGTCGGCGGTCCCATTGTGTGTGCTTCCTGCGCAAAGGAGTCGGGTTGTAACAATCCAGATGTACAACCCTCACGTCCCAGCAGCAGATGTCCTGACCTTCTTGAGAAGATACGTCCAGGTCGAGGGAGAGAGTACCGATGTGGTCGATCCCTTCGGGATCTGGACCAGCAAACGACAGGTCAGGGTAACCCTGAGGGTCGATGCCAGTGGGAACATCCTCCACCCACCCTCCAGCTTTGCCATCGGAGGAAGCAGAGGTTACCTGACATACGCAGGGCAGCCGAAAGTGTGCCGAACCTGCAGGAGATCAGGCCACATGGTGGCGGATTGCAAGGTGACCATCTGCCGAAACTGCAAGCAGGAAGGCCACTCGATCAAGAAATGTAAGGAGGCCAAGAACTGTAATCTATGCGGAGAGACGGGCCACATGTACAAGGCCTGCCCAAGACGAGGGGCCGCCACCTACGCACAGATGGCCGGAGGTGGCAACATGAGCCTAAGACCAGCAAGGTGCCACAAAACAGCACGGGAACGGTGTCTGGAGGCACCCAGAAGGAAGGGCAGGCTGTAGCGGAGCAGACGGCAGACAGCGGGGAGGTGCAGCAGCCAATCCAAGCTCCTTCAGTACAGACGGAGGAAATGGAAGGGAAGGGATCATAGGAGGCAGAGGATTGGATTACCGTGAAAAGCAGGAAGAGGAAACCTCCCAAAGCCACCCAGCGAGGGGGGAAGTGACACCTACACGGCGAGGATACAGGCAGCTCTTCCGACAGTGAGGACGGGCGCAAGGCGGGTCGTCACCAGAGGAAGAGACAGAGCGCCGTGGGGAAAACGGAGGGCAGCATCGCCCAAGCAGGAAAAGACGATCCCTCTGAGGGGACGGGTAAAGGCCTCCCCCCAACCCGGTGAGAACCAAGAGGTACCCACCGGCCCACAGCTCCAGGTAACTGGGAGCAGCGGTCCTGTGACAGCCCCGCTGTCAGATGGAGAACTGAACTATGAGGACCCTGGGCCCGACCCGAAGACACCAGAGCGGGGAAATGGCTCCAGCGTGGAGCCGGTCAGCTACCTCAGCTCTGGGAGGGTCCAGCAGTTTGCCGTCACCACAGGGATGCACACAGCTACCCCAGAGGGGCAAGACCAGCAGCAAATGGACACTGTTAACCTTGTAAACTGTTAAAATGGGGTTAAAAATGGCCAGCATCAATGTGCGTAGCATCAAATCGGCTACGCGATGCGTTGGTACGATGGCCTTCCTGGCCAACGTTAAAGCCGACATCCTGTTTCTGCAGGAGTGTGGGATACCGCACCTCAGCAGCTACAGGAGATGGTCGAGCTTGTGGGCCCATGGGCCGTCAGTTTGGTCGGGGGGCAATGATAGCCGTGCCTCCGGCCTGGGTATCCTGTTGAGAGGAGGCAACTTCACCATCTCCGAGGTTAAGGAGGTGGTGGGCGGGCGCCTCCTCGTCGCCGACGTCATGTACAGGAATGCTCCCCTGAGACTGATTAATGTGTACGCCCCAGTGGGTAAGAGTGATCGGTTGGCCGTCCTGCAGCAGCTTCCACTGTTGCTGGCTACGTCCAGGATGGTCATTCTGGCTGGAGACTTCAACTATATCATTGATGCAGATGGACGATCCGGCGGGTGGGACAGTAAACTGGACACCATGTCCAGAGCCCTGATGGACACGGTAAAGGATGCCAAGCTGCACGACGTCTTCAGCACCCCTGCAGATGGAGCGCAGCGTAGATACACCTGGTCACGGGCAGACAGGTCTATCCGCTCAAGGATAGATGACCTGTTTGCGTCCCGAACGCTCTCGGTCAGATCCACCGAAGTCAAGCCGGTGTTCTTCTCTGACCACTGCCTCCTGCTGGCCGACTGTCACCTACAGGACGAGCAGCGGGCAGGTAAGGGAACGTGGAAGCTGAACACAAAGCTGTTGACCCCGGGAAACATTGAGGAGCTAAAGAGGGACTACGCAGGTTGGAGAACCGTGAAGCCCCTCTTTGAGTCCCCAGCGGACTGGTGGGAAACAGTAAAAGGGAACATCAAGAGGTTCTTCATCCTCAAAGGTGTTCAGGAGGCGAGAGAGACATGGGGAAAACTGTCCCAGCTCCAGGAAAGTATGCAGAACCTGCTCCTGCTGCAGACGATGGGGGTGGATGTCACGGAGGACCTCAAGGAGGTGAAGGGCCAGCAAGCCTTGCTCTTTGCCTCGAAGGCCTCCAAGATAATCTTCTGGTCCAGGGTCTGCTCGGTGGAGCAGGACGAGACGTGCTCACGTTTCTTCTTCCAGAAGGTGCACAAAGAGAGCTCTGTGCTCAGCAGCCTGAAGGAAGAAGATGGCTCGATAACGTCATCTCAGGCTGACGTCATGAGGATCAGTAAATCCTTCTATGCCAGTCTGTATGACGCGAAGCCGAGTGACAGCGCGGCCTCCCGTCATTGCTGTCCTCTATCACGGAGGTCTTCGACGACAGAACACAGGAGAAGCTGGACCAGCCGCTATCTCTGGATGAGCTGACCAAGGCCCTCGAGTCCTTCAAAAAGAATAAAACTCCCGGAAGCGACGGCTTACCGGTCGAGCTTTATTCCGCTCTGTGGGACTTGATTAGCCAGGACCTGCTGGAGGTGTATGTCAGTATGCTTCGGGCAGGTACCATGAGTGAATCCATGAGGAAAGGCATCATCACCCTCATCTACAAGCGGAAGGGGGAGAGGGAGGAACTCAAAAATTGGTGACCAGTCTCACTACTGAATGCGGATTACAAAATTCTGTCAAAGATAATCGCCAACCGGGTCAGGTCTGCTCTGGGGTCGGTGATTCACCCTGACCAAACCTGTGCTGTGCAGGGTAGGAAGATCGCTGAGAGTCTCGCACTCCTCAGGGATACGATCGCCTACGTGCAGGACAGGGGGTTGGACACCTGCCTGATCAGCCTGGACCAGGAGAAAGCTTTTGACAGGATATCACACACGTATATGAGAGATGTTCTCTCCAAAATGGGCTTTGGGAAGGGAATCTACAATTGGATCAGACTGTTCTACACCAACATTGTCAGTGCAGTCTCAATCAATGGGTGGGAATCAGATAGCTTCCCAGTCAGATCTGGAGTCAGGCAGGGCTGCCCTCTCTCTCCTGCCTTGTTTGTGTGTTGCATAGAGCCATTTGCCGAGTCCATCAGGAAGGATGCGAGCCTGAGAGGGGTGACTATTCCTGGCAGCGGGGGCCTGCAGGTTAAGGCCTCCCTGTACATGGATGACGTCGCTGTTTTCTGCTCAGATCCGCTGTCCGTGCGCAGACTCATGTGCATATGTGACCAGTTCGAACGGGCCTCGGGGGCCAAGGTAAACCAAGGCAAGAGCGAGGCCATGCTCTTTGGGAACTGGGCCGACCAATCCTCGATCCCCTTCACCGTCAGGACCGACCACCTGAAGGTGCTGGGTATTTAGTTCGGGGGGGCTGGGGCGTGTGCCAAGTCTTGGGAGAAGTGTATCAGCAAAGTGAGGCAGAAACTGGGCAGATGGACGCTACGGTCGCTCTCCATCGCGGGAAAAAACCTGGTTATCAGGTGTGAGGCACTGTCATTGCTGTTATACGTGGCACAGGTCTGGCCAATTCCCAGAACCTGTGCCGCTGCAGTCACCCAGGCCATCTTCCAGTTCATATGGAGGTCAAAGATGGACCGGGTCCGAAGGGACTCGCTGTACAAAGATCTGGGCAACGGGGGAAAAAATACACCCAATGCCATCCTCACCCTGATGGCCACCTTTGTGTGTGGCTGCATCAAGCTGTGCGTGGATCCCTGGTACGCAAACACCAAGTGTCACTACGTACTGAGGTTCTACCTGTCCCCGGTGTTGCGAAGGATGGGCCTGGCCTCGCTGCCGCGGAACGCTCCGAGTAGTTGGACCGTTCCGTATCACCTGTCCTTCGTGGAGAAGTTTATGAAGATAAACACCTTTGACCACAAGTCCATCAGGAAGTGGTCAGCAAGTAGTGTCCTTGAGACCCTTCGGGAAAAGGAGAGGGCGGATCCTATCAAGCGGTTCCCTGAGCAGACTGTCAAAGCCATTTGGCAGAATGCCTCATCGCCAGAACTTTCCAACAAGCACCAAGACATGGCTTGGCTGGTGGTGAGAAGGGCTCTGCCTGTGAGATCCTTTATGCACGCCCGGACTCTCAGCCGCACCGCATGCTGCCCTCGAAGCGGCTGCGGGGGGGACGAGACTGTCACACACCTCCTTCTGGAATGTTCCTATGCAGAGGAAGTCTGGAGAGGAATGCAGTGGTGTTTGTCGAGGTTCGTTCCCCAGCAGCGCCATGACGCAAGACTCTGTGCTCCACGGCCTGTTCCCCGGGACGCACACCGAGACGAACATCAACTGTGCCTGGAGGATCATCAACTCAGTGAAGGACGCTCTCTGGGCGGTCCGAAACCTGTTGATCTTCCAGCTGAAGGAGTTGACCCCGACTGAGTGCTGCAGACTGGCACATTCCAAGGTCCAGGACTACGTGTTGAGGGACGCGCTGAAGCTTGGGGCAGCTGCCGCCAAGGCGCGGTGGGGAAAGACCACTGTGTAACATCTGCCTGCCTAACGAAGAACAGGGGGCGCATGCAGTCATTTGGGCTCTGCTGACGCCTCAACTAATTATATGGGCATATGATTGAAAAATGTACAGACCTGTATAAAAATGATAAATTCTGATCTCTGTATGTACATGTTTACGTATGTATGGCATGACCAACTGTACAGACCATCAAATTATTTTATGAATAAAGTATATTTTTGAAATAAAAAAAATCTACATACTGAGTTAGAAAAGCTTCCTGGACACACTGCACAAACACTGCACAAACACAAATACTGGACAGAGTATTGAGTACAGGAGTTGGGAGGTCATGTTGCGGCTGTAAAGGACATTGGTTAGGCCACTGTTGGAATATTGCGTGCAATTCTGGTCTCCTTTCTATCGGAAAGATGCTGTGAAACTTAGAAAGGTTCAGAAAAGATTTACAAGAGTGTTGCCAGGGTTGAAGGATTTGAGCTATAGGGAGAGTCTGAACAGGTTGGGGCTGTTTTCCATGGAGCATTGGAGTCTGAGGGGTGACCTTATAGAGGTTTACAAAATTATGAGGGGCATGGATAGGGTAAATAGACAAAGTCTTTTCCCTGGGGTTGGGGAGTCCAGAACTAGAGGGCATAGGTTTAGGGTGACGGGGAAAGATATAAAATAGACCTAACGGGCAACTTTTTCACACAGAGGGTGGTACGTGTATGGAATGAGCTGCCAGAGGAAGTGGTAGAGGCTGGTACAATTGCAACATTTAAGAGGCATTTGGCTGGGTATATGAATAGGAAAGGTTTGGAGGGATATGGGCCAGGTGTTGGCAGGTGGCATTAGATTGGGTTGGGATATCTGGTTGGCATGGACGGGTTGGACCGAAGGGTCTGTTTCCATGCTGTACATCTCTATGACTCTTTGGCTCTAATTAAAATAATTGCACCAGAAGCAGTGCAAAAAAGTTTTGCTTGACTGTTCCTCGGATGAGGAGAAAGTGAGGACTGCAGATGCTGGAGATCAGAGTTGAGACTGTAGTGCTGGAAAAGCACAGCAGGTCAGGCAGCATCCGAGGCGCAGGAGGATCAACATTTCAGGCATAAGCTGAGCAGGAGAATCAATGTTTCAGGCTTCAGAATGATGTCTCTGTTCCTTGGATAACAGTTTTATCTTATGAGGAAAGGATTGTGTTTGCATTCTTTAGAGTTAAGAAGAATGAAAGATAATTTTAATGGAGTTCTTAATGGCCTTAATTGGATGGATGGTGAAAGGATAACTTCCCTTGTAGGAGAGATTAGAGCTCGGGGCCAGAGTATAAAAGGAAGTGGCTTCTGATTAAAGGCAGAAAGGAGCAGACCTTTCTTCTCTCTCTCAGAAACTGTGTAATTATTTTCCCTTGAAAATGATGGAGGAATGTTTTTCAGGCAGAGATAGACAGATACTTGAGTAACAAAGGAATTAAAGGTTATCTGTGATAGGCAGAAATGTGAAGTTGAAATCACAATCATGATATCCAATCCCTCTACACCCCCATCCGCCATGACCAGGGCATCCAAGCCCTCCGTTTTTTCCTCTCCCGATATCCCCAACAGTACCCTTCCACTGACACACTCATTCGTTTGGCTGAACTAGTCCTCACCCTTAACAGTTTCTCCTTCGAATCCTCCCACTTCCTCCAGACCAAAGGGGTAGCCATGGGCACCCGTATGGGCCCCAGCTATGCCTGTCTCTTTGTTGGCTACGTAGAACAGTCTATCATCTGTAGTTACACCGGCACCACTCCCCACCTCTTCCTCCGCTACATTGATGACTGCATCACTGCCACCTCGTGATCCCGCGAGGAGGTTGAGCTGTTCATCAACTTCACCAACACATTCCACCCTGACCTTAAATTCACCTGGACCATCTCTGACACCTCCCTCCCCTTCCTGGACCTCACCATCTCCATTAATGACGACTGACTTGACACTGACATTTTTTACAAACCCACAGCTACCTGGATTACATCTCTTCCCACCCTTCCTCCTGCAAAAATGCCATCCCGTTTTCCCAATTCCTCCGCCTCCGCCATATCTGCTCCCAGGAGGTCCAGTTCCACCACAGAACACACCTTCTTTAGAGATCGCAAGTTCCTTTCTCACGTGGTTGAAGATGCCCTCCAACGCACCTTATCCACATCCCACACCTCTGCCCTCAAACCCCATCCCTCCAACCATAACAAGGACAGAACGCCCCTGGTCCTCACTTTCCACACTACCAACCTTTGCATTAACCACGTCATCCGCCAACATTTCCACCACCTACACCAGAGATATGCTGTGGTTCTGTTCGCCGAGCTGCAAGTTTTTGTTGCAAACGTTTCGTCCCCTGTCTAGGTGACATCCTCAGTGCTTGGGAGCCTCCTGTGAAGCGCTTCTGTGGTGTTTCCTCCGGCATTTACAGTGGCCTGTCCCTGCCGCTTCCGGTTGTCAGTTTCAGCTGTCCGCTGTAGTGGCCGGTATATTGGGTCCAGGTCTATGTGTTTGTTGATGGTGACCTGGACCCAATATACCGGCCACTACAGCAGACAGCTGAAACTGACAACCGGAAGCAGCAGGGACAGGCCACTATAAACACCGGAGGAAACACCACAGAAGCGTTTCACAGGAGGCTCCCAAGCACTGAGGATGTCACCTAGACAGGGGACGAAACGTTTGCAACAAAAACTTCCAGCTCGGCGAACAGAACCACAGCAACGAGCACCCGAGCTACAAATCTTCTCACCAGAGATATATTTCCCTCCCCACCCCTTTCCGCTTTCCGCAAAGACCGTTCCCTCCGTGACTACCTGGTCAGGTCCACGTCCCCCAACAAACCACCCTCCCGTCCTGGCACCCTCCCCTGCCACTGCAGGAATTGCAAAATCTGTGCCCACACCACCTCCCACACCACCATCCAAGGCCCCAAAGGAGCCTTCCACATCCATCAAAGTTTCACCTGCACATCCACCAATATCATTTATTGTATCCGTTGCTCCCGATGCGGTCTCCTCTACATTGGGGAGACTGGACGCCACCTCGCAGAGTGCTTCATGGTACATCTTTGGGATACCTGCAACAATCAACCCCACCGCCCCGTGGCCCAACACTTCAACTCTCCCCCTACTCTGCCAAGGACATGCAGGTCCTGGCCTCCTCCACTTCCGCTCCCTACTACCCGACGCCTGGAGGAAGAATGCCTCATCTTCCACCTCGGAACACTTCAACCCCAGGGCATCAATGTGGACTTCACCTGTTTCCTCATTTCCCCTTCCCCCACCTTACTTCAGTTCCAACCTTCCAGCTCAGCACTGTCCCCATGACCTGTCCTACCTGCCAATCTCCCTCCCCACCTATCCGCTCCACTCTCCCCTCTGACCTATCACCTCCATCCCCATCCCCATTCACCTAATGTACTCTTTGCTACCTTCTCCCCAGCTCCCCCCCACCCATTTATCTCTCCACCATGGAGGCTTCCTGCCTCTATTCCTGATGAAGGGCTTTTGCCCGAAGCGTCGATTTTCCTTCTCCTCGGATGCTGCCTGACCTTCTGTGCATTTCCAGCACCACTCTGATCTAACTTGAGTTATAGCCTATGAGCCATATATTATTCCTCCCATTCTTCATATCTTCTAACATGTTGCAATCCCAGTAACCCCTATGATCCTTCCTTCACCTTCCTATCTTCACTTCCTTCAGGTCCTTTACATCACCATCAATATGCCTGCCTTATCTCAAGAGTTCATGGGCCCTTGAGGCACCTATGCTCTTGCTAGACTTGCATCCTTCCCAAATCAAGGTGAGAGAGACCATGACTCGTCTGAAACCCACTAACTTTAAGAGTGAGCTGTTCCCTCCAATACAGTACTTTATCTCACCTTAGTGTATCTTGTTGTCTTCAACTCTGATTATTTCCTCAGCCATTGAATACATTGTTGCCAACTCCTAGATTTGAGATTTCCACAGCTTTGCCTTTGCCAGATTTATGAGAAAGCACCTGGAGAATTGTTAAATTGCCATGTAAGTTCCTAGTTTTCCAAAGGCAAGTGGTTGTAAGACTGTGTGGGAGAACAGGATGAGAGAAGGAGTGTTTCGCAGAAAGTCCGAATAATGTCAAATGGGTTTTAATGCATGAAATGAGCAGAAGCAGCTCAATGGCACAGGTTAAGTATCCATTATCTGTTCGTCCAAAAACTGAAAAGACATAAAATCTGAAGATCTTTTCAGAAGCAGACCCAATTGCACATGCTGAGACATTTTGTTTCCTTGAAAATCAAACTTCACTTGGCCCAAACAGACCTCGATGTGAGGATTCTTATCAGTCAAAACATAAAGTTTTGTTTTTCAAAGGGCTGAATTCTATACATCTACAGTCCATTCATCAGGAACCCTTTGGGGAAAAAAATACTTTTATGTATGTTCTGGGTGACACAAAGTTTATTTCTAAAGGGCCCAAACAGACAAGAACAGACTATAATGGACCAGAAAGCTAAAACCATCCTTTATCTGAAAACCAGTTGGTTCCAAGGTTTCCAGGTAGAGGATACTGACCTGTAATAGATTTACAAATGTCAATTTTGAAAGAATTTATTGTTGGGTTTTTGTTCCCAATTCCCTCTGCTCTCTGCACAAGCATAGCCTTGATTTCAAAATTCTCTTCTTTTGTTCAGGTTCCTCTATGGCTTTGTCTCTCTTTATCTCTGGAATTGACACCAGCATACAACCATCTGTGATAACAATGTTTATATATTTTGACCTTTTCTGCATCCTTCATTTTAATCTCTCCACTCTCAGTGACCTTGCCTGTAATTATCTCTGCTCCAAGCTCTGGAATCACTTTCTAAAGTTCTCTACCAATCTATCTTACCATTATTCTTTAGGATCCTCCTTAAGATTTGTCTCTTATATCCAGCTTTTTTGACCTGGTATCTCTTTACATAACTCAGTGCCATATTTTATTTCACTATAAGCTTGTGAAACACTTTGGACTTTTCATTTTGTTGAAGTGTATAAAAATATAATGTATCTGGAAATACAATTCTGCAAATGCAAATTCACAGACACACACACACAGGCACACACACAGACACACATACACAAATCTATAGGTTGAATTTGCATTTGCAGAATTCTATTTGCAGATACATTCTATTTTGCTCAAAAAGCAGACAATCTGTGGGCAGTCAATGCAGACAGTCAATAGATATAACATTTTACAAATTTCTACTTTGGAAATAGAACCAGTCTGATTCAAGATTGGGATACAGACAGACTCTAACATCACACTTTTAATGCATTGTCTGAGCTGAGATGTCACTTTTTTCATAAAGTCTTAAGTAATCTTGAGAAAATAAGTTCTGGGATTTACATATTAATGAATCAAAACCTGCAACCCATTCTCAAAAATTAAAGACTTAACAGCAATCTAGGTCTGTTCAATATATTGTTTCAGTTGCATGACACTGTAATCTTTTGCTATAAATTCTGTGTCTTATGATCCTTCTCCACAGCTACCTGATGAAGGAGCAGCGTTCCGCAAGCTAGTGCTTCCAAATAAACCTGTTGGACTATAACCTGGTGTTGTGTGATTTTTAACTGTATCTGACTTGAGACTTTAACTTTGTTTTTCTCTCCACAGATGCTGCCAGACTTGCATGCTAAGGTTGTCCAGCACTTTCTGTTTTTTATTTCATTTTCCAGCATCTACAGTGATTTGAATTTGCACTAAATTTTAAATCTTGGTTGATCTACACTTGGAATAAGATGCACATTTTCTGTTCTCCTCATTATCAGAAGGATACTGGGAGATGCTTTTTGAACATTTACCTGCTGGGAAAACTCCATTTTGAGGCTTGAAAATTGCCGTGAGCCCTCAGCAAGAACTGAGAGAATGAGAGCCTAGTGAGTTTTGAGAATGAGAGCCTGTAACTTTGTTAGTGCTTCTCATCAGCTGTTACAGCCTTGGATCTCACAACATCAAACTTTTAGTTTGCGATTCCACTTGGGGTCCACTTTAGGAAGAGTTGAGTTTGGTTGCATTGGGGAAAGTACTCAATAGATTCAGCAGGATACCACAAGAACTGAGGAGATGGTTATTGTCGTGATTTGAACCAGGCTGGGTGGGTGTCCTTGACTATGAGATCCTTGACTGGGGTTCTTAACCTGCTCCAATCAGGGAGCCCTGGCCGAAAGATATAAACAGGAGGTTCAGAAAGTCTCCTCATTCTCCTGGCTTTGAGCTGGCTGGTCACAGGCCATGTGTAGTACACATGTAAGTAAAGGGAGACTTGGTGACAGGATACTGGCTTCTGTGCAGTTGTTTCAGATATATTTATCAGGAGTGGCTGCATAGGCTGGGGGTTGTTTCTTGAGAATACAAAAGGCTACAGAATAACCTTACTGAGCTCTTTCTGATTATCAAAGTGGACAGAGAACAAAAAATGTGTACCTGTGTCCAGACTCAGTGGACTCAGTGGTCATAAATCTATAGCAATCACTAATAAATACAATAGGAAATTGAGGGGAAGCAGTTTTTTCAAAAACAAGTGGGAAGAATATAAAAAGCACTATTATAAGCAGTGAATAGCATAGATGCATTGAAAGACCAAACAAACACATGGGAGAAAGAACTGCAAGTGTATGCCAACAGTGCTATAAAGAAGGGTGGAAGGAGGCTTGTGTGGAGTATAAATTTTGACATAAACCAGTTGGACTTCATTCTATGATATAGATTCAATTTAATTATTTTTAATTAATCATCCTGCCCACTCTCAATCACTCCCCTGCCTGCAGCTCCTTTTGAACATTCATTTCCTAACTTGTGGCTTAAAGTACTCACTTTGGTGAGCCAGGTGGACATTTGGTGGACAGTTCTCAGTTACTGTTTCAGAGTATTGGATTGTTTGACTGTATTGCTCGAAGAAGGCAACACTATTTAGATTCCCTACAGTGGAGAAACAGGCCCTTCGGCCCAACAAGTCCACACCGACCCTCCGAAGAGTAACCCACCCAGACTCATTTCCCTCTGACTAATGCACCTAACACTATGGGCAATTTTGCATGGCCAATTTACCTGCCCTATACATCTTTTGGACTGTGGGAGGAAACCGGAGCACCCGGAAGAAACCCACACAGACACTGGGAGAATGTGCAAACTCCACACAGACAGTTGCCTGAGACTGGAATCGAACCTGGGACCCTGGTGCTGTGAGACAGCAGTGCTAACCACAGAGCCACCCATAAAATAGCTTGCTGATTCCTGTGTGCCCTGTGGACTTGGAGGCAGTTACCAGAATATTTACCCCACAGTATGCTTGCCAACTAATGTATTCTTTAACAAGCATAAATCGGTGAGAAAACATTAACTCATTACTTAAAGATTAATGCTGTAATTATATTTAAGCCTCAAGATGACTGATGTTATTTCTCAAAAAAAACATAGTGCTAAAATATCCTGAAACTGAGTGCAAGGATTGTAAAGAGTGGCTATTCCTGTTCCCCTTAGATAATGAAAGCACCATGCAAATTTTGTAGTGTCTGTAATTTTAAATAATAGTGACATACTAACCAATGGTATTCATGCTGTTGAATGATTGTACACTTCTGAAGGGGACCCAGGTTTGTTTGAAGCTAACATAATTTAAAGCGAGCCTGCACATCTCAAAGGAAAAGTCAATTCTGCCTCCAGCAGGTACTGTAGTTCATTGTAGAAGACTGACCTACAACATTAGCTATACAGCACAGAGTGGGCACCCAGGTTTTCTGACTCAGTAATCAATGAAAGATAAGTGATGTCCTGCAGTCACAGGGAGAAAAGAGAGCCTCCGGACAATTATTTAGAAAGTAATAAGAACAGACAACTATAGAGGTCAATGTGACCAGTCCAACCCTAAAGAGCTAACTGCAATGACAAATCAAGTTTAATGATTTCTTACGAGTGATCCAAGTTAGTAAAATTAATTTCAAATGCTATATCTTTATAAATGAATAACAAGCCTCTCTCATTGCACAATGCATTGCATCACCTTCACACACCCACCAATATTTGCCATCAGGGATGATGCATGACTCACATTCATAGCTTCACCTCACCCTTATACATTTAAGATTGCTGCAAGTCTCACACCCAAACTCGGCAGCTTGCCCAGACTGGCAATTATTCAACAATATCATGCCCTTCTCATGCCTGAAACGTCGATTCTCCTGCTCCTTGGATGCTGCCTGACCTGCTGCGCTTTTCCAGCAACACATTTTCATCTCTGATCTCCATCATCTGCAGTCCTCACTTTCTCCACTGCAAAAATCCACCAAGGCTCCTTAGACAGCACCTTCCAAACCCAAGACCATTCCATCTAGAAGGACAAGGGTAGCAGACAGATGGGAACACCATCAATGACCCACCAAGTTGCTCTATAAGCCACTCACTATCCTGACTTGGAAATGTATCACCATTATTTCACTGTCACTGGGTCAAAATCTAGAAATCTCTCTGCAATGGCACTGTGAATGTACTTATAGCACAGGGACTGCAGTGGTTCAAGAAGGCAGCTTACTGTCATCCATTTTAATTCTTCTTCCCACATCCCACAATCTCTTTTGATTTACCAGTTCTAAATAAAGTATTCATCATTCCTTTCCCAACCTCTCGTCCTCGTCCCTGGCTCCCTCAAACCACACACCTCTCTGTTTGCCATGGCTATAGTCTTTTTGCCCTTTCTGTTTCAGATAATCAAGAACTGTAACTTGGCATGGCAATGGTGGAAGAAAAAGAGTTAGAAGAGCAAGAACAGAGTGATGAGAAAGAAACACCACTAATCACTTCAGACTTGGAGCCAGCAGGTCAAACATTGTGGAATCTTTACAGTGTTGCATAGATGTTTCTGTTGAGCATAAAACGAGACACATTAACAGCAGAAGAAAGTGATTTAGCTCCTCGAGCCTGCTCTACTATTCAATCAGATTAGAGAATCATAAAATCCCTACAGTGCTGGAAGAGGCCTTTCATCCCATCGAGTCCTCATCGACCCACCAAAGATCATCCCACCCAGACCCACCTTCCTACCCTATCCCTGTAATCGTGCATTTCCCATGGCCAACCAACCTAACCGACACATCCCTGGAAACTATGGGCAATTTAATATGGCCAATCCACCTAGCCTCCACATTTTTGGACATCATTGGACGAAATTGGAGCACCCAGAGGAAGTCCATGCAGATACAGTGAGAGCATGCAAACTCCACATAGACTGTTGCCCAAGGCTGGAATCGAACCTGGGTCCCTAATCATGGCTGATCTGATACTCCATTTCTCTGCTTATCCCCAGTAAGTTTCCAACCTTTTGCTTATCAAGAATCTCTCTAAGTTTACTTTTAAAATATTCAAAGATTCTGTTTCTGTTGCCTTTCGATCTAACATGTTTCAATTAAGTTGGTTCCTATTCTTCTAAACTCAAGCAGATACAAGCCTAGCATTACAAACCTTCTCTGAACTGTTTCAAACACATTTACATCTTTTCATAAATTAGACTAATATTATGCATATTAAGTCAGGTATAACTGAAGTATAATCTCCCTAGTTTTGCGCTCAATTCCTCTTGCAATAAGTTGTAACATTTTAATAGCTTTCCTATTTACTTGCTGTATATACACACTAACCTTTTGTGATTCCAGCAGATTACCATGCCAGCTGAAGAGTCATCAAGGAGGAATGACTGGGCAAAGTGGGTAAAAAGCTGATGTGACACAGAAGGAATAATAAGCATTACCTCAGGTCCTTAATACATCTGTCAATATTATGAGACCCATTTAAAATTAGGGCATATTCTACTGTTGGTGGCAGGATATGAGGTGTAATGTGTCATCTACAAAATGGTACATCTTCAGACACAAATTCAGGTCAATCTGAAAAAGGCGAACTCCAGGTCAGACAATTTGTTTACAATTTTAGACTTCAACAAATGTCTTTGGATTTAAGAGCTAATGACTTGTTCAACTTACTGTATATTCCAAGAATAAATACAACAATGTTTCAACCAATAACATAATGATTACAAAGTTCAGGGGAGTCCAAACTATCAAGAACATGTAGGAGAATTGCTTTATTCATTGGAGGTTTTCATCTAATGGGAAAATCAGAATGTATCAGCACAGTTATTTACAGAGTCCTTGACCTTGATTGTTTTATTTATGGTTACATTGTTTGCAGCTTGTCTTTTGTTGTATATGGAATCTGACCCCTGTATTCACCAGTTGAATCACTTTAAATAAAATCAGCACATTTGAAAATGGAGTTATGCTCTTCAAATATTTCTTAATTTTACTCTGCATGGTAACACCAATGTAGTGCACTCCAGTTCTTTGATTACACTGTTTGAAGGCTCACTGCTGGGTGCATAAATAATTCACGGTTCCCATTCATCCAGTGTTTCGCAATCTTTGCAGTTTTATTACCATGCTTTGCCCAGTTTTCAGAATATTATCTGTGGCCATTTATCAATATTGAGTTCAAGAATTTTAGAAATTCATACAGCAGTTATGACAAGGGACAAATTCACTGCAACAGTCCAAACTTCTAGATTGACACAATTCCACAGGGCAGAAGGCTTCATAACATCTCCTGTCAACAGGTTCTAGCATCCATGAGGTCCTATTGTGTACAGGCAGGTAGATTGCTGAAAGGCATCTTAATAGGTCATTATCTTGTTCTTTTGACTGCCCATTGGCCAGCAATAGATGTCGCTCAGGCTGCAGCCCAGTTCCTTACTCACCATTCACATTGTTCACTTATGTTAGTGTGCCTGAGCTTAATCCTGCTTCTCCTATTTGGCATGTCATTATCATGTTCAATATCTACCTTAGATGACTCAACCCCAATGTTACTATATGCAATTCAGAGCAATGTCTGGCAGAAATGATGCTGCTATCGTAGACATTGTTCATACATACCAGAGAAGACCTGGAACCCAAGGTACTGTGATCAAATTAACAAAACGTTTTAAGAATTATTTTGCAATTTAGTGTAGTTAATGCTGTGGTTCTGTTCGCCGAGCTGCAAGTTTTTGTTGCAAACGTTTCGTCCCCTGTCTAGGTGACATCCTCAGTGCTTGGGAGCCTCCTGTGAAGCGCTTCTGTGGTGTTTCCTCCGGCATTTATAGTGGCCTGTCCCTGCCGCTTCCGGTTGTCAGTTTCAGCTGTCCGCTGTAGTGGCCGGTATATTGGATCCAGGCCTATGTGTTTGTTGATGGAGTTTGTGGATGAGTGCCATGCTTCTAGGAATTCCCTGGCTGTTCTTTGTTTCACTTGCCCTATAATGGTAGTGTTGTCCCAGTCAAATTCATGTTGCTTGTCGTCTGCGTGTGTGGCTACTAGGGATAGCTGGTCATGTCGTTTCGTGGCTAGTTGATGTTCGTGGATGCGGATTGTTAGCTGTCTTCCTGTTTGTCCTATATAGTGTTTTGTGCAGTCCTTGCATGGGATTTTGTACACTACATTAGTTTTGCTCATGCTGGGTATCGGGTCCTTCGTTTTGGTGAGTTGTTGTCTGAGAGTGGCTGTTAGTTTGTGTGCTGTTATAAGTCCTAGTGGTCGCAGTAGTCTGGCTGTCATTTCAGAGATGTTCTTGATGTATGAACATCAACATCAACAAAAACTTCCAGCTCGGCGAACAGAACCACAGCAATGAGCACCCGAGCTACAAATCTTCTCACAAACTTTAGTGTAGTTAAGCTCGAGCTTATCCCATTGGGAACACACACCAATGGTTCAAGTACACCAATGTATTCCCAGGAGGTTCCAAGTATGCAGTCAGAGTATTGGATTAGATTTCCCTTCCAAACAGGTAACAATTTCCAGTGAATGTGGGCTGTAATTAAGAGGGAAGTGAGTTGGGGAGCCCTTCTGCTGATCTTTCCAAATTGTCTGTCCAAAGATTTACCTCCGCACCTATTGGTATTGGACTGTAGGCCCTGAGTCTTTGACCTTCTCCATGTGAATGACAGTAATTGACAGCGATGTGGTGCCACTATGTGTTACATTAAATTTGTTTCAATTGTCCTTGGACTACTTCTTAAAAGCACCTTATTTGAAGAGGTCTTGAGACTTAGTGACATTAAAGATCTGAGGCTCTTGTAGGCATGGTTATAAGAAATGTTTTCTTTTGAGATGTATTTAAATATGTTTAAAGCTTTTAAATGCATGCTTCATATTTTGTCAAGTCGCTTTTTAAAAAAATGTATTTCAAGCTTCTTTTTAATGGTTTATTTTACAGTTTTGAAAACCTAGCCTGGACATTGGAAACTAAATTAAGAGTATTGGCTCCCTTTAAGCAATCTTCATTTTTCATCATCAGTGAAGAGAAAGATTAGGAAAATTCACTACACATAGAGCAGCCTAAGCAATAATTGTAAGTGAACTCTGGACCTACCCACAGGCATCCATGCCTGAATAATCAGAAAGTAGTGGCCTGGTAGCATTATCGCCAGATGAGTAATCCAGAAACCCAACTGATGTCCTGGGAAGCCGGGTTCAAATCCCACCATGGCAGATGATGGAATTTGAATTTAGTAAAAAAAATCGGAAATTCGGAATCTACTATTGACCATGAAACTATTCTTGGTTGTCGGCTCACTAATGTTCTTCAGGTAAGGAAATCTGCCATCCTCACCTGGTCTGGTCTATGTGGACTCTAGATCCATACAGGGTGGTTGACTCTCAATTGCCCTCTGAAATGGCCTAACAAGCCTTTCAGTTGTCTGATCACTACAAAGTCATTTCAAGGGCAATGCGTGATGGGCAATAAATGCTGAAGGGCCAGCGACACCCACATCCCACAAAAGAATGAAAAAAAGTTACATGCATACTATCCCCCTCCAACCTACCAACTCCCCCTCCCAGCAATTTGTCAGAGTGCTCATAAAGCAATAGTTGGTTTGTGTATGACTCATACAGGAGCGTTTCAGGTAAATATATGCCATCCATTGGTAAATGGGACCTGATAACCGTATTGGCATATGGCAACAAACTCAACTCTGTCACTTACTGATATGCACCTCTCCTGTGCAGCTATCATTATTCATGTTTGAAGATCAGTCTGTTATTACATCAAACAAGTATCTGTCTTGCCCAAATCAGTTTGTTACTGCATCACACAGATTTGTACCCAACTTGCCTAGACAGGTCTGTTATTGTATCGCACAAACTTGTACCCAACTCACCAAGGTCTGTCTGTTACCGTATCAGATTCTTCTTTTACTATATCACAATGATACAACCTCCTTCTTACACCTCATCATTCAGTTTCTGCAACACACAAGTACTTCCCCACTTGTCCCATGTCGTTCTGCTGATATCCCTCACAGTAACAAAAGGTTTCAATGAGAAAGGAGATCTGACAACTTGCTCACTGTTTAACAGCATTGAGTCTCCCCTTGGTGCATTTTATTTTTCCTGCTGTGAGGTAGGAAGCTCTGAAATGACTGTCTAATGATTTAGGAATTGAAACCCTTTTGCCCTGGACCTTTGAGAAGGACACATGAAACCATCTCAATGTTTGTAAGGCATTGCTTAGATATGCCTCACAAGAAACAGCTACCATTGTTAGTCTTCTCCACTGGGCAGCACAGTGGCTCAGTGGTTAGCACTGCTGTCTCACAGCATCAAGCAGTCAGGTCTAATTGCACCCACAGGTGACTGTCTGTGTGTGGAGCTGCACATTCTCCCCATGTCTGCATGGGGTTCCTCCGGGTGCTCCAGTTCCTTCCCAGAGTCCCAAGATGTGCACATTAGGTGGATTAGCCATGGCAAATATGAGGTTACAGGGATAGGATGGGGGCTGGGTTTGGGCAAGATGCTATTCAGAGGGTTGGTGCATCTCAATGGGCTGAATGGCCTCTTTCCAAACTGTAGGGATTTTATGAAAAGAATATTTGCAGGAAGAAGAGTTAGTTATAGATATTGGACCATGAAAACACAGAATGGTTACAGCACAAAAGGCCATTCAATCCATTGTAACCACATTGACTCTGTACAATGAAAGCAAAATAATGCAGGTGCTGAAACAAACACAGAAAAAGCTGGAGAGAGTTCTGAAAAAATTCATACCAGTCTCAAAATAACTCTGTTTCTCTCATCAGAGATGTCACTAGATCTGTTGCCTTACACCAGCATTCTGTGTTTGTACAACATTCCATTCTTAACATCATGATCTAGCCAAGTGGATATAGAAAGGATGCTTGTTCTTTTGGGTCAATCCAGAATTAAGATGCACTGTTTCAAAATTAGTCAATTTCAGGACAGAGATGAGGATAAATATTTTCTTTCAGAGGGTTGTGCCTTAGAGGAATATTACCTTAGAGGAGAAACACTGCAGAAAAGTAGATCACAGAGGGATTTGGAAGTCCTTGCATATGAACTTCAAACCGCTAACCCACAAATTCAGCAGGTAATAGGGAAGACAAGTAGAATATTGAACTTTATGTCAAAGAGAATGAAGTATAAAAGTAAGGAGATTTGCTAAAACTATACAAAGCTCTCATCAGGCCAATGCTGGAGTATTGGTTTTGGTCCCCTTACTTAAGGAAAGATACATTGGTGTTAGAGCCTGATACTGGGAATCGTGGGACTGACTTATGACAGGTTGAGTTGCTCCTGTCTGTACTAATTGGAGTTTAGAAGAATGAAAGGTCATGTAGTTGAAACATGGATGGTTCTTGGGAGATTGACAGAATATGTGCAGAAAGGTGGCTTCCCCTTGAGGGAGAATCTAGGACCAAAGAGTAAAATAGCCAAAGATGTTACACCCGTTTAATACAGAGGTGAGGAGGAATTTCTTCTCTTGGAAGGTAATGACTTTGTGGAATTTTTCACCACAGAGAACTGTAGAGGCTGGTTACCCCTATCCAATACACCTTGATTCTCTTACTGACCTCAGACCTGAATATACAGCAAACATTTTATTAACTAGTACTTATAGGACTAGGAGTGTACCAGTTGATCAAATATTCTAGTTGAGCACAGATTCAAAGTAAAAACACACACTAAGTAATAAATCAGTATATATATCACTGTTATACTTTACTTACAGCATAAATTTCTTAATAATAACCTAAATAGAACTTGCCGTCTCGAACCCTCTACTGATTTGTCAGTTATCGCGGAGAATGCAATAATACAAGAAACTTCCAGTATTTCTGTTGATTTACCAAGAGTGCTGGTTAAAACAAAGTCTTCTGTTTATTCAAGTCTGAGATAGGCAGATTTTTAATCAGTTAGAGGTGCAAGAGAAAGGGGCACGAAGGTGTGATTGAGGATGATCAGATCAGTCATAGAGTCATAGAGTCAAAGAGATGTACAGCATGGAAACCCGTCCATGCCGACCAGATATCCCAACCCAATCTAGTCCCATCTGCCAGCACCCGGCCCATATCTCTCCAAACCCTTCTTATTCATATACCCATCCAAATGCCTCTTAAATGTTGCAATTGTACCAGCCTCCACCACTTCCTCTGGCAGCTCATTCCATACACGTATCACCTTCTGTGTGAAAATGTTGCCCCGTAGGTATATTTTATATCTTTCCTCGTCACCCTAAACCTATGTCCTCTAGTTCTGGACTCACCAACGCCAGGGAAAAGACTTTGTCTATTTACCCTATCCTTCCCCCTCATAATTTTGTAAACCTCTAAACGGTCACTCCTTAGGCTCCGATGCTCCAGGAAAAACAGCCCCAGCCTGTTCAGCCTCTCCCTATAGCTCAAATCCTCCAACCCTGGCAACATCCTTGTAAATCTTTTCTGAACCCTTCCAAGTTTCACAACATCTTTCTGATAGGAAGGAGAGCAGAATTGCATGCAATATTCCAAAACAGTTGCCTAACCAATATACAGCTGCAACATGACCTCCCAACTCCTGTACTCAATACTCTGACCGATAAAGGAAGGCATACCAAATGCCGTCTTCACTATCTTATCTACCTGTGACTCCATTTTCAAGGAGCTATGAACCTGCACTCCAAGGTCTCTTTGTTCAGCAGCACTCCCTAGGATCTTATCATTAAGTGTATAAGTCCTGCTAAGATTTGCTTTCCCAAAATGTAGTACCTCGCATTTATCTGAATTAAACTCCATCTGCCACTTCTCAGTCCATTGGCCCATCTGATCAAGATCCTGTTGTAATCTGAGGTAACCCTCTTCGCTGTCCACTACACATCCAATTTTGGTGTCATCTGCAAATTTACTAACTATACCTCTTATGCTCGCATCCAAATCATTTATGTAAATGACAAAAGGTAGAGGACCCAGCACTGATCCTTGTAGCACTCCACTGGTCACAGGCCTCCAGTCCGAAAAACAACCCTCCACCATCACCCTCTGTCTGCTACCTTTGAGCCAGTTCTGTATCCAAATGGCTACTTCGCCCTGTATTCCGTGAGATCTAACCTTGCTAATCAGTCTCCCATGGGGAACCTTGTCGACTGCCTTACTGAAGTCCATATAGGTCACATCTACCACTCTGCCCTCATCAATCCTCTGTTGCTTCCTCAAAAAAACTCAATCAAGTTTGTGAGACATGATTTCTCACACACAAAGTCATGTTGACTATCCTGAATCAGTCCTTGCCTTTCCAAAATACATGTACATCCTGTCCCTCAGGATTCCCTGCAACAACTTGCCCAACACCGACGTCTATAGTTCCCTGGCTTGTCCTTACCACCCTTCTTAAACAGTGGCACCACGTTAGCCAACCTTCAGTCTTCCGGCACCTCACCTGTGACTATTGATGATACAAATATCTCAGCAAAAGGCCCAGCACTTCACTTCTCTAGCCCCCCACAGAGTCCTAGGGTACACCTGATCAGGTCCTGGGGATTTATCCACCTTTACCTATTTCAAAACATCCAGCACTTCCTCCTCTGTAATATGGACATTTTGCAAGATGTCACCATCTATTTCCCTACATATATGTTCCATATCCTTTTCCACAGTAAATACTGATGCAAAACACTCATTTAGTATCTGCCCCATCTCCTGCAGCTCCACACAAAGGCCGCTTTGCTGATCTTTGAGGGGCCCTATTCTCTCCCCAGTTATGCTTTTGTCCTTAATGTATTTGTAAAAACCCTTTGGATTCTCCTTAATTCAATTTGTCAAAGCTAGCTCATGTCCCCTTTTTAACCTCCTGATTTCCTTCTTAGTATACTCCTACTTCCTTTATACTCTTCTAAGGATTCACTCGATCTATCCTGTCTATACCTTACATATGCTTCCTTCTTTTTCTTAACCAAACCTTCAATTTCTTTCGTCATCCAGCATTCCCTATACCTACCAGCCTTTCCTTTCACCCTAACAGGGGTATACTTTCTCTGGGTTCTTGTTATCTCATTTCTGAAGGCTTCCCATTTTCCAGCCGTCCCTTTACCTGCGAACATCTGCCCCCAATCAGCTTTCGAAAGTTCTTGCCTAATACCGTAAAAATTGGCCTTTCTCCAATTTAGAACTTCAACTTTTAGATCTGGTCTATCTTTTTCCATCACTATTTTAAATCACATAGAATTATGGTCGCTGGCCCCAAAGTGCTCCACCACTGTCACCTGCCCTGCCTTATTTCCCAAAAGTAGGTCAAGTTTTGCACCTTCTCTAGTAGGTACATCCACATATTGAATCAGAAAACTTTCTTGTACACACTTAACAAATTCCTCTCCATCTAAACCCTTAAGACTATGGCAGTCCCAGTCTATATTTGGAAAGTTAAAATCCCCTACCATAACCACCCTATTATTCTTACAGATCTCCTTACAAGTTTGTTTCTCAATTTCCCTCTGACTATTAGGGGGTCTGTAATACAATCCCAATAAGATTATCATCCATTTCTTATTTCTCCATTATCTTATTGATTGGCAGAGCAGACCCCATGGGCTGAACAGCCTGCTTCTGTTCCTGCATCTAATGGTTTTATTGCAGCTTTGAAACTGGCTGCCTTAGGAGGCAATAGAGGTGACGTTACTGAATATTTTAAAGGCAGAGGTGAATATATTCCTTTTAGACAAGGAAATTAAGGGTTATTGGAGCAGATGTGAACATTGAATTTGAAATGCAAACAGATCAGCCATCATCTTACAGAATGATAGAGCAGACGAATGTGCACCAACTCTACATACTTTGACCTTAGTTGCTCTGAAGAAGCTAATGAACCCATTCTTGACATTACCTTTATCAAGTTAACCTTCAGCATTCCTCTCACGCACTTCCTTAGGGCTAAAACATGGATCCTCTTGCAGACAGCAAACCTCAGTTGAAGAATGTTTAAACTACTAGATTTTATTCCTGAAGCAGTCTCTGATATTGTAGTGAGCCACGTTGTTACAATTGGCCTGAATTTTCTCCTTCCACAGAGGCAGATTCTCCACAGAGAGATATTGTGTTTGGAATCCACATTGTAATTGAGCAACATTTGACGAAATTCCACATGGGGTACTGTTAAACTGAATGGCAGAAGTTTTAATTCTGCAATTCTGAGGAAAATCTCACCTGATATTATTCTTTATAGGAAAATGCTGCCGTGCACGTTAAATGCAAAATTAAAATGATATGTTAGGTAGAATGTGTTGCAGAGTTGAGATAGTGTTATGGAATGTAAAAGCTCGAAATTAGCATGAAAAGACAATTATGAGGAAGGATACAAATTTTGTGGTGTAAATACACAAGAGCTGCGTGAAAATGGCTTTCATGAAATACTCAATGGGACAATATCACTAATCTATAATGCAGCATCTGCTACTTAAACTCTAATAAAGACACTTGGTCGAAAGCTGACTTTCAGTTGAAGCTGATTTGCAATATTTCATATGGAGATTAGGCTGGGCATTATGTGTGCTGCATTTTTTACCAATTTTATTTTAGTGTTGGTACATTATAATTACATTTATGTTTATAGTAACAGGAGTCTGCCTGTTCGTGAGTGTTTTGGAGTGGTAGAAAAGTGGTACACAAAGTCCCAATTGTTTACTCACTGCTTCCCTCTGATGGTTAAAGTTGAGTTATTTTGTGCTGAATCATGAGCCAAGAGTGCAGTTGTTACAGTTTTCTTAAAAAGCATCTACACAATGCCTTTTCAATGCGCAATGATTTCCATTACATTACTTTTTTTCTTTTCTCTGTTTGTTTCTGACCCAATTTATTTCTCATTTCTGAGTTTTCTTCTTCCTCACTATCTTATTTATATTGTTTACTTTTGTGTGACCTACTTTCTCTTTTTCTTGCTTGTCAGCCTTTCTGTTAGTTCCTAGTTGCTGACAGATGGCAAACTGGGATGGGGAAGAATTGGAGACGAATCACAGATAAGGGTAAATGAGTAGGAACAACCGAGAACATAAACCATCTCAAAGAGTTCTGAAACACTAGGAGCATAAACAACCCATATGGAACTATCCAAATGAGTTACAGAGGCACTTAAAGGTTACACAAAATGGGAAGGCTGGGGTGGTAATTAGCGGAACAATTCAGGTACAATAACATTAAAAACTCAATAACTAAATGGACAGACACTTGCTTTTGAAGTCCAGATTACGAATCTTAGGTACTTTGTTCCTTCATAGATATTAGAAAAAAGAATATCTTTGAGAAGACCAGAAAAGATTATGGAATTGGTGAAAAGCATGCCTATTTATATGGCAGTCAGCAATACAGAAGGGCTGGGAGTCCTGAAAAGGGAGCTTGAGAAAGTTGGAAGAAGCTTCTAGGAACACTGCTAATGTTTCACTTATTTTATTATTTGTTAATGGGATGTTCATAGAATCATAGAGTAATAGAGATGTACAGCATGGAAGCAGACCCTTTGGTCCAACACATCCTTGCTGACCAGATATCCTAAATAGATCTAGACCCATTTGACAGCATTTGGTCCATGTCCCTCCAAACCCTTTCTATTCTTTTCCCTTTTAAATGATGAAATTGTACCAGCTTCCACCACTTCCTCTGGTAGTTCATTCCATACATGCACCATCCTCTGCATGAAAAAGTTGCCCTTAGGTCCCTTTTAAATATTTCCCTTCTCACCTTAAACCTGTGCTCTCTAGTTCTGGACTCCTTCACCCTGGAGAAAGAACTTGATTATTTATCCTATCTATGCCCCTCACAATTTTATAAACCTCTGACCCTCCAGGGGAAATAGCTACAGCCTATTTAGCCTCTCCCTATAACTCAAACCTAGATTAGAGTGGTGCTGGAAAAGCACAGCAGGTCAGGCAGCATCCGAAGAGCAGGAAAATCGATGTTTCGGGCAAAAGCCCTTCATCAGGAATAGAGGCAGGGTGCCTGCAGAGTGGAGAGATAAATGAGAGGGGGGTGGGAGTGGGGAGAAAGTAGCATAGAGTACAATAGGTGAATGGGGGTGATAGGTCAGAGAGGAGGATGTGGGAAGGTAGCAAAGAGTACAATGGGTGAATGGGGGTGGGGATGAAGGTGATAGGTCAGAGAGGAGGGTGGTGTGGATAGGTGGAAAGGAAGATAGGCAGGTAGGACAGGTCATGAGGGTAGTGCTGAGCTGGAAGGCTGGAGCTGGGGTGAGGTGGGGGAAGGGGAAATGAGGAAACTGGTGAAATCCACATTAATGCCCTGGGGTTGAAGTGTTCTGAGGCGGAAGGTGAGGCATTCTTCCTCCAGGCATCGGGTGGTGAGGGAGCGACGGTGAAGGAGGCCCAAGACCTTCACGTCCTTGGCAGAGTGGAGGGGGGAGTTGAAATGTTGGGCCACAGGGTGGTGTGGTTGATTGGTATTACTTTCTCCCCAGTCCCACTCTTCTCTCATTTATCTCTCCACTCTGCAGGCATCCTGTCTCTATTCCTGATGAAGGGCTTTTGCCTGAAACATCAATTTTCCTGCTCCTCAGATGCTGCCTGACCTGCTGTGCTTTTCCAGCACCCCTCTAATCTTGATTCTGGTTTCCAGCATCTGCAGTCCTTGTTTTTACCTATAACTCAAACCTCCAACCCTGACAATGTCCTTCCAACAATGATTCTGGGTAATCCAAGGTGGAGGATGGGACAAATTTATAGCTGTAACAGCTGCTCCTTTTTGAGGTATTTTAGGTGTTGGAAGTGATTTCCTCAAATTCCAGGAGCAGCGATTACTGTTTTATATGCTGTTGCAATTATTTTGGAACTTCGGAGAAAAAAAAGTCAAAATAGAACATAGAACATAGAAGAATACAGCGCAGTACAGGCCCTTCGGCCTTCGATGTTGTGCCGATCCAAGCCCACCTAACCTATACTAGCCCACTATCCTCCATATGCCTATCCAATGCCCACTTAAATGCCCATAATGAGGGAGAGTCCACCACTGCTACTGGCAGGGCATTCCATGAACTCACGACTCGCTGAGTAAAGAACCTACCCCTAACATCTGTCCTATACCTACCCCCCCTTAATTTAAAGCTATGCCCCCTTGTAATAGCTGACTCCATATGTGGAAAAAGATTCTCACTGTCGACCCTATCTAAACCCCTAATCATCTTATACACCTCTATCAAGTCACTCCTAAACCTTCTTTTCTCCAATGAAAACAACTCCAAGTGCTTCAGCCTTTCCTCATACGATCTTTCTACCATACCAGGCAACATCCTGGTAAACCTCCTCTGCACCCGTTCCAGTGCCTCCACATCCTTCCTATAGTATGGCGACCAAAACTGCACACAATACTCCAGATGTGGCCGCACCAGAGTCTTATACAACTGCAACATGACCTCAGTACTCCGGAACTCAATTCCTCTACCAATAAAAGCCAGTACGCCATATGCCTTCTTCACCGCACTATTTACCTGGGTGGCAACTTTCAAAGATTTGTGTACATGGACACCAAGATCCCTCTGCTCATCCACACTACCAAGTATCCGACCGTTAGCCCAGTACCCCATCTTTTTATTACTCTTACCAAAGTGAATCACCTCACACTTAGCTACATTGAACTCCATTTGCCACCTTTCTGCCCAGTTCTGCAGCTTATCTATATCCCGCTGTAACCTGACACATCCTTCCTCACTGTCTACAACTCCTCCGACTTTCGTATCATCCGCAAACTTGCTCACCCAACCTTCTAACCCCTCCTCCAGGTCATTTATAAAAATGACAAACAGCAATGGTCCCAAAACAGATCCTTGCGGAACACCGCTAGTGACAGCACTCCAAGATGAACCTTTGCCATCAACTACTACCCTCTGTCTTCTTCCAGCTAGCCAACTCCTAATCCAAACCTCCAACTCACCCTCAATGCCATACCTCCGTATTTTTTGCAGTAGTCTACCATGGGGAACCTTATCAAACGCCTTACTAAAATCCATATACACCACATCTACCGCTTTCCCCTCGTCCACCTCCTTAGTCACCTTCTCAAAGAATTCAATAAGGTTTGTGAGGCACGACCTGCCCTTCACAAAACCATGCTGACTATCCTTGATCACATTATTCCTATCCAGATGTTCATAAATCCTATCCCTTACAATTCTCTCTAAGATTTTGCCCACAACAGAAGTGAGACTCACCGGCCTATAGTTACTAGGGTTATCCCTACTCCCCTTCTTGAACAAGGGAACCACATTTGCTAGCCTCCAATCTTCTGGCACTACTCCTGTAGACAATGAGGACATAAAAATCAAGGCCAATGGCTCTGCAATCTCCTCCCTTGCTTCCTAGAGAATCCTAGGATAAATGCCATCAGGCCCAGGGGACTTATCTATTTTCACCCTTTCCAGAATTTCCAACACCTCTTCTCTACATACTTCAAAGCCATCCATTCTACTTAATTGTGACTCAGTACTCACATTGACAACAATGTCCTGTTCCTGATTGAATAGCGGCAATTTTGAAGGGAGAAAGACAGTCAAAAGCAGTGAGCACATGGTCTGTAAGGGAGAGAGAGAAAGAAACCTACACGCTAACTGACACAGCAGTGAACTGCCTTTGCTGTCTGAATTCATGTATTGTTGGACATCGGTGTGTGTCTAGGAAAACTTAACAAACAGCAAAACTCACAATTGATCTTGGAGGAACATGTTTGGGAGAGGTCACAGAACAACAGCAGATCAGTGAATAATTTTAATAATGAGTAGAGTAGGTTCTTTCTTGATTATATGTTTTTATTGGGATCTGTCTCTTGATTAAATTTAAAAAATGTAAGCGATATGTATTAAGTTAGCCTGGAGCAGTGTTTGTAGAGCAATAAGACAGTGCTATTTTTTGGGTCTGTAGATTGGAAGGAGCAAAATGGCCTTTAGTAGAGTGATAGGTTCTGCTTGTCAGATGTGGGAGTTTTGAGAGGGGTTACTGAGGATTATATCTGCAACAAATGTTGGTTATGAATCCTATCAGATCAAATGGATCAGTTAGAGGCAAAGAGGAATTTATAAGATCTAGGGGTGTGTGATGGATGGCAGTTATAGGAAGGAAGATGGCTATCTCCATCTCAAACAAGTATGCTGTTTTGGAAAATGTAGGGGGTGATGGACATTCAGGGGAATGTAGCACGAACAGCCAAAATTCTGGTATCAAGGCAGGCTCTAATGTAATGAGGTATGCTGGGTTCCAATTGATCAATTGTGTTAGAGGACTCTCTAGTCAGAGGCACAGACAGACATTTCTGCAGCCAGCAGCGAAAAATCAGAATGGTGTGTTGCTTAACTGGTACTTTTGAAAATGTAACAAAGAAGATTGATGAGGGCAGAGCGGTGGACGTGATCTATATGGATATCAATAAGACATTTGACAAGGTTCCCCATGTGAGACTGGTTAGCAAGTTAGATCTCATGGAATACAGGGAGAACTAGCTATTTGGATACAGAACTGGCTCAAAGGTAGAAGGTGATGGTGGGGGGTTGTTTTTCAGACTGGAGGCCTGTGATCAGTGGTGCGCCACAGGGATTGGTGCTGGGTCCACTACTGTTCGACATTTATATAAATGATTTGGATATGAACATAGATATTAAGTTTGCAGATGACATCAAAATTGGAAGAGTAGTGGAAAGTGAAGAAGGTTACCTCAGATTACAACAGGATCTTGATCAGATGGGCTAAGGGGCTGAGGACTGCCAGATAGAGTTTAATTTAGATAAATGCGAGGTGCTGCATTTTGGGAAAGCAAATCTTAGCAGGACTTAAACACTCAATGGTAAGGTCCTAGAGAGTGTTGCTGAACAAAGAGACCTTGAAGTGCAGGTTCATTGCTCCTTGAAAGTAGAGTCATAGGTAGATAGGATAGTGAAGAAGGCGATTGGTATGCTTTCCTTTATTGGTCAGAGTATTGAGTATAGGAGTTGGGAGCTCATGTTGCAGCTGTATAGGATGTTCGTTAGGCCACGTTTGGAATATTGCATGCAAATCCAGTCTCCTTCCTACTGGAAGGATATTGTGAAACTTGGAAGGGTTCAGAAAAGATTTACAAGGATGTTGCTAGGGTTGGAGGATTTGAGCTATAGGGAGAGGCTGCATAGGCTGAGACTGTTCTTCCTGGAACGTCAAATCATGAGGGGCATGGATAGGATAAATAGACAAAGTATTTTCTCTGGGTTGGAGGAGTCCAGAACTAGAGGGCATAGGTTTAGTATGAGAGGGGAAAGATATATAAGGAATCAAAGAGGCAATGTTTCCACACAGAGGGTGCTATGCGTATGGAACAAGCTGCCAGATGAAGTGGTGGAGGTTAGTACAATTGCAACATTTAAAAGACATCTGGATGGGTATATGAATAGGAAGGGTTTGGAGGGATATGGGCCAAGTGCTGGCAAAAGAGACTAGATTAGGTTGGGATATCTAGTTGGCATGCACTAGTTGAACTGAAGGGTCTGTTTCTCTGCTATACATCTTTATGACTCTATGGCAACATCCTTCCTATAGCAGGGAGACCAGAATTGCACACAGTATTCCAAAAGTGGGTATTCAATGTCCTGTACAACCACAACATGACCTCTCAACTCCTATGCTCAATGCACTGGTCAATAAAGACAACAAATGCCTTCTTCACTATCCTATCAACCTATGACTCCACTTTCAAGGAACTATGAACCTGCACTCCAAGATCTCTGTTCAGCAACACTTCCCAGGACCTTACCATTAAGTGTATAATTCCTGCTCTGATTTGCCTTTCCAAAATGCAGCATCTCACATTTATCTAAATTAAACTCCATCTGCCACTCCTCAGCCCATTGGCTCCTCTGATTAAGCTTCCGTTGTTCTCTGAGGAAGCTTTCTTCACAGTGCACTACACCTCTAATTTTGGTGTCATCTGCAAACTTACAAACCATACCTTCTATGTTCACATTCAAATCATTTATATAAATAACAAAAAGCAGTGAATCCTCCACCAATTCTTGTGTTGCAAACCACTGGTCACAGGCCTCATGTTTGAAAAGCAACTCTCCACTACTACTCTCTGTCCTCTACCTTTTAGCCAGTTCTGTTTCCAAATGGCTAGTTCTCCAACTATTCAGTGTGATCTAACTTTGCTAACCAGTCTACCATGAGAAACCTTGTCAAACGCTTTACTAAACTTCATATAGTAAGTCACCATTTTTTTATATACTGATAAAACCTTAAGTTATCTTGGGACAGTGACTTGAAAGAAATTCTGGGATTTACATATCAATCAATCAGAACCTGCATCCCCATTCTAAATGATTAAAGACTTAACAGCATTCTAGGTTTGTCTAATACATCACATCAGTTGTATGACACTTTGATCTTTTACTATATATTCTGTGTCCTATGTATCCTGCCCCACTAGCCCCGTGGGCGGCACGGTGGCACAGTGGTTAGCACTGCTGCCTCGCAGCGCCAGAGACCCGGGTTCAATTCCCGACTCAGGCGACTGACTGTGTGGAGTTTGCACGTTCTCCCCGTGTCTGCGTGGGTTTCCTCCGGGTGCTCCGGTTTCCTCCCACAGTCCAAAGATGTGCAGGTCAGGTGAATTGGCCATGCTAAATTGCCCCTAGTGTTAGGTATAGGGGTAAATGTAGGGGTATGGGTGGGTTGCGCTTCGGCGGGTCGGTGTGGACTTGTTGGGCCGAAGGGCCTGTTTCCATACTGTAATGTAATCTAATCTAATCTAGCTGCCTGACAAATAAAGTTAGTGAGATACAATTTCCCACACGTGAAGCCATGTTTACTATCCCTAAACTATCCTTGCATTTCAAAGTACATGTAAATCCTGTCCCTCAGGATTTCCTCGAACGACTTGTCCACCACCAATTTCAGGCTCACTGATCTATAGTTCCCTGGGTTTTATGGCGCATTGCAAAATGCTCAGAGGTCAGATAAGAGTCAACCATATTGTTGTGGGTAGGTTTGAGCAGGTTAGGACAGCAGTTTTCTTTCCCTAGAAGACTGTAGTGAACCAAAGGAATTTATTTTACAACAATCGACAGTGGTTGCTGTTAGCCATCTCTCTCTTCAAGATATGTATTGAATTTAAATTTTACTATTTGCTGTGGTGGGATTGGAACACAGACATTATTGCCATTTCATTGGTATTAATATTTTGCCTACCAAATTCTAGAATATGGAAGAATAGGACTATTAGAAAACTTAACATAGAGCAGAATGGAAGCTTGGGGGTTCTATTTCATGAGTCATTGAAATCTGTTTTGGGCAGATATTTCACAAGGTTAGGTGACTGTTGACGCAAAGATAGTGATGAACCACAAAACCAATACCTTTATATATAAGGTTAAAAATCACAAAACACTAGGTTATAATCTAAGAGGTTTGTTTGGAAGTACTAGCATTCAGAGTATTGCTCCTTCATCAGGTTGGGCAGGATCGTAACATACAGAATTTATAGCAAAAGATCACAGTGTCATGCAATTAAAATGATACATTAAAGAAACCTCGATTGGTGTTAGGTCTTTCATCTTTTAGAATGGGTTGCAGGTTTCAGTTCATTAATATGTAAATCACAGAACTTCTTTTAAATCACATTCTTGAGATAATTTTAAAAAAATTCTGGTATTTACATATTAATGAACTGAAGCCTGCAACCCATTTGAAAAGATGAAAGATTTAACAGCAATCTCGATTTAGGCGGAGGTGGGTACTGCAGATGCTGGAGATTAGAGTCAAGATTAGAGTAATCAGGAAGGGTTTTTGCCTGAAATGTCGATTTTCCTGTTCCTTGGGTGCTGCCTGACCTGCTGTATTTTTCCAGCACCCCTCTAATCTTGGCAGCAATCTACATTTGTTCAATATATCATTTTAGTTGCACGACACTGTGATCTGTTGTTCCCCTTTGAAGACAATATTGGGTGTAATATAAAAGCCAACTTTCTACTCAAACCCATTGGCTTCCTACCTGGGATAATATGTTAAATCAATCACAATGAACTTGGACTCTACAAACTAAAATCATAAGCCTACTAAGCATTTCAAAGTAAAACTTTGCAAGAGTAACAGAATTAACACTTAATAAATTAACACTTAATTAACACAAAATAAATTCTTGGCTTAAAACTGGTTATCGTAGGACACAAGAACAGAACATTGACAATCTCAGACTGAAGGCTACATTTACAAAGTATACAATGCACACAGTTCATGAGAAACAATGGAGGGATTAAAATAAAAACTTCGCTCCCACAGTATAGAGGGCATGTGGAACAATTACCTAGAACAACCAGGTAGTTGACATTACTAGACTTGAGCTAGACTGATATAGTTAATAAGTGTGATGATGGGATAATAAAGACTTATTTACAATAGGATAGCATCCAAAAGTGAGAGAGAGATCCTTAATGGATAAGTCATGCATAGGTTTTGAATGAAGGGCTTTTGGAATAAATAATATTCATACTCTGGATTTTTCTTAGCTTCTTAAGATGTAAGACTAAGGGACTACTAAGAAAGAAGATATGATTTTAACCTGAAGAGTAACAAATAAAGAAGAACAGAATTGCAACATCTGGTTAAAATCAGCAGGGCTTTTGTCAAGCCCCAGTTGAAGTGAATACAGTTGGGTTTTCAATTGCTCAGAGGGCAGTTAAGGGTCAATTACATTGCTGTGGGTGTAGAGTCACACATAGATCAGACCAGGTAAGGACAGCAGATTTCTTTTCCTAATGGATATAAGAATACCAGATGGGTTTTGTTTTACAACAATCAACAATGGTCACCATTGGGTTAAAGTCTTATTCCATATTTTTATTGATTTCAAACCTACCATGTGGGATTCGAACCAAGAACATTAACCTGGAGCTCTGGATTACTAGTGCAATGATATTATCACTGCAACCCTAGACTCTCTTGTTTATGTGAACTTCCATGCAGATTGTGGGATGAGGGCAAAGTGGAATCTGTCAGGATGCATAAGGCAGAACTGTATTGTCATCCCAAACAAAAAGATGGCGGCTCTGGTGTGGGAGGGAGTGTTTGGGCTCCTGAGCACATCAGCTCCAGGCTAGTCACATCCTTTTCTCTCTCAGTTTTCATCTTTTTCTTTCTCTTTTTTCCTTCTGACATGGTGGGGAAGCTGAAGCGGTGCTCAGTGGGTCTTGACCTCTGGGGGTATCTGGAACAAGGACTCCTGACTGTGGTAGAGCTGAAGCGTGGACTCTTGATGTAGTCATCTTCCCTGGAGTAGGGACTCCTAAAGTCCTGGGACACCTTGCAAGAGCCCTGGAGCTGTATTTGAAAACCCCACGTACATAGGATGAACTCTATTTATGTAATAGAGGTAAAAACAATGACTGCAGATTCTGGAAACCAGATTCTGGATCAGTGGTGCTGGAAGAGCACAGCAATTCAGGCAGCATCCGAAGACAGGCAAAATCGACGTTTCGGGCAAAAGCCCTTCATCAGGAATAAAGGCAGAGAGCCTGAAGCGTGGAGAGATAAGCTAGAGGAGGGTGGGGGTGGGGAGAGAGTGGCATAGAGTACAATAGGTCAGTGGGGAAGGAGATGAAGGTGATAGGTCAGGGAGGAGAGGGTGGAGTGGATAGGTGGAAAAGGAGCTGGGCAGGTCGGACAAGTCCGGACAGGTCAGGGGATCGAGTTGCTGGAGGTTAGAAGCTAGGATGAGGTGGGGGAAGGGGAAATGAGGAAACTGTTAAAATCCACATTGATGCCCTGGGGTTGAAGTGTTCCGAGGCAGAAGATGAGGCGTTCTTCCTCCAGGCGTCTGGTGGTGAGGGAGCGGCGATGGAGGAGGCCCAGCACCTCCATATCCTCGGCAGAGTGGGAGGGGGAGTTGAAATGTTGAGCCACTGGGCGATTTGGTTGATTGGTGCGGGTGTCTCGGAGATGTTCCCTAAAGCGCTCCGCCAGGAGGTGCCCAGTCTCCCCAATGTAGAGGAGACCGCATCGGGAGCAACGGATACAATAGATGATATTACTAATATCATCTATTGTATCCGTTGCTCCCGATGCGGTCTCCTCTACATTGGGGAGACTGGGCGCCTCCTGGCGGAGCGCTTTAGGGAACATCTCCGAGACACCCGCACCAATCAACCAAATCGCCCAGTGGCTCAACATTTCAACTCCCCCTCCCACTCTGCCGAGGATATGGAGGTGCTGGGCCTCCTCCATCGCCGCTCCCTCACCACCAGACGCCTGGAGGAAGAACGCCTCATCTTCTGCCTCGGAACACTTCAACCCCAGGGCATCAATGTGGATTTTAACAGTTTCCTCATTTCCCCTTCCCCCACCTCATCCTAGCTTCTAACCTCCAGCAACTCGATCCCCTGACCTGTCCGGACTTGTCCGACCTGCCCAGCTCCTTTTCCACCTATCCACTCCACCCTCTCCTCCCTGACCTATCACCTTCATCTCCTTCCCCACTGACCTATTGTACTCTATGCCACTCTCTCCCCACCCCCACCCTCCTCTAGCTTATCTCTCCACGCTTCAGGCTCTCTGCCTTTATTCCTGATGAAGGGCTTTTGCCCGAAACGTCGATTTTGCCTGTCTTCGGATGCTGCCTGAATTGCTGTGCTCTTCTAGCACCACTGATCCAGAATCTATTTATGTAATTCCTTGTTATTCTTTTTCTAACTCAAAATGACACTGAATTGTGGCAATAAAACACTTTTCACTGTATCTCTCCAGATATACATTACAATAAATAAATAGCTAAATATTTAAACCAACACAACTCCTGTATGGCTTCAGCAATACCAGTTGCAATACTCAGTGAAGACTGTAGCAATAATATCAAGCACTTCGCAGAATCACAGGCTGACAGAATTATTATGGTGCAGAAAGAGGCCTTCAACTCTTTGTGTCTGCACCAGCTGAGTATTTTGACCTATAATCAATCTCCTGCCTCTACGCCTAACTCTGCACATTGCTTCTATTTCACTAATTACCTAATATCTTCTTGAAAGCCTCAACTGGGCCTGCCTCCACTACATTTCCAGACAGTGCATTCCAGTCCTTAACTATTCACTCTGAGAAAATGCTGCTTCTCACCTATCATTTGCTTCTTTTGCAAAGCACTTCAAACTTGTGTCACCTTGTTTATCATCCTCTTAGGAGTGGGAACAATTTTGTCCCAATTTATTCTGTTCAGGCTCGTAGCGATCTTTTTTTCCTCCATTCTAGGGGTATCCATCTCTCCAAATATTTTGTACACTCTGGATATTCCTCTATCCTGTTCTTTTTTGGTTACCGTACTCCTGCCAAATTATGTCAAAGCTCGCACAGCAGCACCGGCAAAATGTCCCACAAGGAAACCTGTCCCAACTCTGCTCAGCTGCAGCCTATCTAGTAGGCTTCATCTTTCAAAGAGCCAGTCCCAGTGTTCCAGGAATCTAAAGGCCTCCCTCCAGCTACATATTTAACCAACTTATCCTTCTGCTTCTGAACTCACTTGCACTTGGCACTGGGAGTAATTTGGAGATTATCACATTTGAATCCTTGTTTGACAAAATTCTACATCACTCCTTACATTTGGATTGCAGGACCACATTCCACTTCCTACCTGGGTCATTAATTCCAACACGGACCTCAGCATCTGGCTGTTCTTGTTTCCCCAGAAGAATATCCTGTAAGCTGTTTGGTGACATTCTTTATCCAGGCATCAAGCCGATTGAAGGCTGCAGAAAGTGGCAGTCAGTTCTCCTAACAAATGAATGTCCTTTCTGCATTGTCCTTTCACTTGCCTTCCTTGCCTCCTTTAACAGCTGGGCTACCTATGGTCAATGTGACTTCACTCTTTCCTCACTCCACAGGCGGTCACCTTACCCAGCATCTAGTTAATGAGCAGGATGTCTGGAGAGTCTTGCAAGAAGCATATCGATGTTAGACAGCATCTTGAATGCTAGAAACAAAAACAGAAATGCCTGGGAGAGCTCAGCAGATCTGGCAGCATCTGTGGAGAGAAATCAAAGTAAATGTTTCGGGTCTGGTGATCCTTCCTCAGAACTGATGGCAGAACTTCATCAAGGTGGGCAAGCCTGGAAGAGATGCGGCAGTGGGTTAAATACTGAAAACGAAAGGTACTGGCAAACCTGATGAGCTTTTCCAACTATCTCTGTCTTCTGTTTCCTGATTTACAACATTTGCAGTTCTTTTTTTCTTGAATGCTAGTGTTTGCTGATGGGGGAGTGATGGTACTGTGATACATTTATCAATGTGTCAAGTTGTTGGTGCAGTTAGTGGGATATGGCGTTTGAAGATATATTAACAGACTCATTCAGTATCTTACCCATCTCCTGTGGTTCCAGACGTAGGGAGCCTTGCTGATCTTTAAGGGGCCCAATTCTTTTCTTAATTATCCTTTTGTTCTTAATACAGTTGTCGAATCCCTTTGGATTCTTCTTAACCCTATTTGCAAAAGCGATTTCATGTCCCCTTTTTGCCCTCCTGATTTTCCTCTTTCGCATACTCCTACTGCCTTTATACACTTCTAGGGATTAACTCGTTCCCTGTTGTCTATACCTGGTATATGCTTCCTTCCTTTTCTTGATCAAAACCTTCCCTTTCACCCTAACAGGAATATACTGTCTCTGGACTCTCATTATTTCACTTTTGAAGGTTTCCCATTTTCCAGCCATCTCTTTACTTACGAACATCCCCCCACCCCCCATTAACTTTTGAAAGTTCTTGCCTAACACGGTTAAAATTGGCCTTCCTCCAATTTAGAGTTTTAACTTTTAGATCTGGTCTATTTTTTTCCATCACTATTTTAAAACTAATAGAATTATGGTCACTGGGCCAAAATGCTCCTCCACTGACACCTAAGTCACCTGCCCTGCCTTATTTCCCAAGAGTAGGTCAAGTTTTGCACTTTCTCTGGTAGGTACATGCACATACTGAATCAGACATCCTTCTGTGCACACTTAATAAATTCCTTTCCATCCAAACCATTAACAAGAGGGCAATCCCAGTCGATGTTTGGAAAATGAAAATCCCCTACGGTAACCCATGCTATTATTCTCACAGATAACTGAGATCTCCTTATAAATTTGGTTTTCAATTTCCTGCTGACTATTGAGGGAAGGATATAGTACAATCAAATTGAAGTGATACATTAAGGACAAAAGGGCAACATAGGAGAGAATAGGCACCTCAAAGATCAGTAAGGCAGCCTATGTGTGGAACCACAGGAAATGGAGGAGCTATTCAATGAGTATTTTGCATCAGTATTTGGAGCGGAGAAGGACATGGAAGATATAGAACATGAGGAAATAAATAGTGCCATCTTGAAAAATGTCCACATTACAGAGAAGAAGGTGCTGGATGTCTTAAAGGTGGATAAATGCCCAGGAAATGATTGTGTGTAACCTAGAACTCCGTGGGAAGCAGGGAAGTGATTGCTGGACCCCTTGGTGAGATATTTGTATAATCGATAGTCACAGGTGAGTTGCTGGAAGCCTGGAGGTTGGCTAACGTGGTGCCACTATTTAAGAAAAATGGTAAGGACAAGTCAGGGAATTATAGACCGGTGAGCCTGACAACGCTGATGGGCAAGTTGTTGGAGGGAATCCTGAGGGACAGGATTTACATGTATTTGGAAAGGCAAGGACTGATTAAGGATTATCAACATGGCTTTGTGCATGGGAAATCATGTCTCAATCACTTGATTGAGTTTTTGAAGAAGTAACAAAGAGGATCATGAGGGCAGAGTGATGGATGTGATCTATATGGACTTCAGTAAGGCATTCAACAAGGTTCCTCATGATTGACCGATTAGCAAGGTTAGATCACATAGAATACAGGGAGAACTAGCCATATGGAGACAGAACTGGCTTGAAGGTAGGAGACAGAGAGTGGTGGTAGAGGGCTGCCTTTCAGACTGGAGGCTTGAGACCACCGATGTGCTGCAAGGTCCAGTGCTAGGTCCACTGCTTTTTGTCATTTATATAAATGATTTGGAAGTGAACATAGGAGGTATAGTTAGTAAGTTTGCAGATGACACCAAATTCAAAGTGTAGTGGACAACGAAGAAGGTTACATCACTGTACATCGGGATCTTGACCAGATGGGCCAATGGACTGCGCAGTGGCAGATGGAGTTTAGTTTAGATAAATGTGAGGTGCTGCATTTTGGAAAGGCAAATTAGGGAAGGACTTATGTACTAAATGGTAAGGTCTTGGGGAGTGTTGCTGAACAAAGAGACCTTGGAGTGCAGGTTCATAGTTCCTTGAAAGTGGAGTCACAGACAGATAGGATAATGAAGAAGGCATTTATTATGCTTTCCTTTATTGCTCAGTGCATTGAAGATAGGAGTTGGGAGGTCATGTTGCGGCTGTACAGGACATTGATTAGGCCACTTTAGGAGAATTGCATGCAATCCCTCCTTTGGGAAAGATGTGAAACTTGAAAGGGTTCAGGCAATATTTACAAAGATATTGCCAGGGTTGGAGGTGTTGAGCTATAGGGAGAGGCTGAAGACAGAGTGGCATGAATGAGTTGGACCAAAGGGTCTCTTTCCTGGCTATGTACCTCCGTGATTCTATGTAATGTGAAATATTAATCTTGATTTACCTTTCCTTTGCCTCAATTATGATAGAGATCATCTTTCAGATATTCATTTATCTCGGCTATATGGTTCATGTTTCCGCAGAAACCTGTCATCTGACACTGGGTATCTGCCTTGTGGTGCTTACTTGTATTACCTCCAAGATATGAATGTCTCCTTTTGTTTATCAGTGACCAGACCTGAATAAAGTTGTTTGGTTTGATCGTTGTATACAACACTTCACACCGACCACAACTTCTCCAAGTTATGTTCTGCTTTTTCGATTTGCCGTGCAGATTCAGCTTCAGTGATTACAGTTCTGCATTATTCAGGTGCATATGGGGGAACTTTGAGTGTTCAAGGGCAATGTCAACTTTGCTGCCCGTTACTTAATTTCACCAATTTTAATTCCTATTGCAATACATGGAAATGAAAACCAAAGAATTGTGCAATAACTGAATACCTTAACATTATTCAATTTACGATGTTGCTAAAGTCAAGTTTCCCCTCAGTGAATGTTGAGTCCACGAAGAGTTCTTAGTCTTTTCGTTTCTTCCTTAGCTTGTTCTGGCCATTGATAAACCCGGTTATAGTTTTAACGGGTTTGCCCGTTAAATTGTTATTTACTCAAAGCAGTCTGGGAAGATTATCTTCCTAAATCCATGTTGACTGGTGTTTAATGGAATATTACTGTATAAGGAAGGTCTTGTGATGTGGCAAATAGAGCCGCTGGACAGAACTTTCCCAGGCCCTGAATGATATTGGCTATGTCGAGAAATGTGGAAGAATGTCATGAGACGTTAAGTGATGTCTTTCTCAGTGGCAGGAGTAATAAGTTGCACTTTCTGACAAAATTTCAGAAGCCAAGATGAGATTCTGTTGAGTGAGTGATGAGAGGGATTGTCAACACTATTGACAGGGATTATCACTCATTTTCATTGTAATTATTACATAATCTCTCCTCATTAATATAAGGCTCCTGTCTTTCCACCTTGCAGATAGAAGCTAGATACTACAAATTCCCAACATGACAGTCAGAGTGGGTATTGGGTGGTTCCAGCTCACTGCTTATACCTCCAGACCTCCATCTGGCACTGAGCTTCTCAGGGCACACTCCATGGGCAGCAGCCATATGCACACACATTCATAGAAACTGCCATCTGGCATGTGCCAGCCTCTCCACTCCATGAAGGTAGATCTCTGCAGAAGTTCCTCAGAGTAGTGTCCCAGGCCCAACCACCTTCAGCTGTTTCATCAATGACCTTCCCTCCATCGGAAGGTCAGAAATTGGGATGTTTGCTGATGATTGCACAATATTCAGTGCCAGTCAGTACTCCTCAGATACTGAAGCAGTTCATGTTCAAATGCAACATGTTCTGGAAAATATCCAGGCTTGGGCTGACAAGTGGCAAGTGACATTTGCCCCACAGAAATGCCAGGCTATGACCATCACCAATAAGAGACAATCTAACCACCACTCTTTGACATTCAATAGTGTTACCATTACTGAAATACCCCACTATCAACTATCAACATCAAGGGGGTTATCACTGAGCCACATAAACACAGCAGCGACAAAAGCAGGTCAGAGGCTAGGAATACTGAAACAAGTAGCTCATCTACTAACTCCCAAAGCCTGTCCATTATCTACAAGACACATGTCAGGAGTGCAATGGAATATCTCCACATGCCTAGATGGGTGCAGTTCCAACAATTCTCAAGAAGCTTGACACCATCCAGGACAAAGCAGTCTGCTTGATTGGCACTGCATCTACAAATATCCATTCCCTCCTCCACTGATACTCAGTAACAGCCGCATGTACTATCTACAAGATGCACTGGAGAAATTCACGAAAGATCCTCAGACTGCACCTTCCAAACCCATGGCTACTTCCATCTAGAAGGAGAAGGGCAGCAGATATATGGGAACACCACACTCTGCAAATTCCCCTTCAAGCCATTGTCCATCCTGACTTGGAAATGTATCACTGTTCCTTAATTGTTGCTGGGTTAAAATCTTGGAATTCCCTCCCTGGTGGCATTGTGGGTCAACCCACAACAGGTTGCCTGCAGCAGTTTAAAAAGGGAGCTCACCGCCACCTTTTCAAGGGCAACTAGGAACAGGTAATAAATGCTGGCCAGGTAGTGATCAGCATCAATTAATAAAAAAAATCTCCAATCTACTTACAGTGCTCTTCTGCACTTGAATGGTGCATGTTGGAGAACACTGACAACTAACATTGAAATGCTGTGTAAGGACATTTTGCTGTGTAAGGGATTGACACTCAGCTTACAGATAGTACTGGGCTGTATTCCAGTGCTGCTTGATGACTGCCTTAGTGCTCCTATCTGGATGCTCACAGAGTTCCTGCCTTACCCTTTGATGTTTTACCCCATCAGCTTCAAGTTAAATGAATCCAGGAGTTATCTGTTGCCTTGCTGCTTCGTGCAGCTTGTCATGCTGATCAGGAGCCATCATTCAGAGAGGGGGATATTTTGCTGAGTGACCGAGTGTTATTAGATTAGATTAGATTAGATTACTTACAGTGTGGAAACAGGCCCTTCGGCCCAACAAGTCTACACCGACCCGCCGAAGCGTAACCCACCCATACCCCGACATTTACCCCTTACCTAACACTACTGGCAATTTAGCATGGCCAATTCACCTGACCTGCACATCTTTGGACTGTGGGAGGAAACCGGAGCACCCGGAGGAAACCCACGCAGACACGGGGAGAATGTGCAAACTCCACACAGTCAGTCGCCTGAGTCGGGAATTGAACCCGGGTCTCATGGCGCTGTGAGGCAGCAGTGCTAACCACTGTGCCACCGTGCCACCGTGCCGCCGTGCCGCCCACAATCTCACACTGCGTGCTGGCAGCTTACACATCAAACACATTAATTGTGCTTCAACCAAATGGCCTTGTCTCAATATCAAAGGAGGAGTCAGTGATGCATGGGAAGACTTGAGATATGGTGAAGAGGCAGGAATAGGACGTCACCACCATTGTGACTTTGATGGGGAGGGATTGTGCAACATGATCATAGAATAACCAAATTATCAGGTGGTGAAGCTGAGAGTTGGAGTCAAAGTCTGATGTTGTGTGTTAGAACATATGAGGGTTCAGGAGAGATGGGCTGTTCAGAAAGTGGTCAGTAGACAAGTACTGATGGGGGTTGGAGGGAGGACTGGGGAGGTGATTTAGGGTGTGGGGATATCTAATGCCCAGACCGAACCTGGTACTTATGATGCCTAGTTTGACCTGTGTTGCTTTCCACGATCTGTTGATTATTAAGTATGATCAATGAATAGAAAATGGCTGTGACCACACATGGAGTGAGCGGAGCCAATGTTGGTTTGCTGACCAAAAAAACAGCCTTCATTTCTGAGCAATGGGCAGCCCTTCAAGGGACATGTAGAGTGTATGTTGAAATCATTTGCAGTCATACCATATGGATGTGAAATGCATGCAATGTCCAAGTTTGTGGGGTGCAAATGCTGGTCATAAGCAATGCTAGCCATGTCATTAACCCTTGCAAATTGAACATAGGCATCTCTGTGAAATGAAAGTAATCACAGGCACTGGAGGACCACAACACACCCAGCTTATGCAAGATCTCCAAGGGTATGTAAGGGAACTGAATAGATTCCCTCTCAACCTGAACTGTAAGATTTAAGATTCCCTTATATGAATGATGCCTACTGTTGGTGATGTGAGGCTGTGAGGAGAAGAAATCCATTCTTATGTAACACATACACTATCCTCCTATCTCTTTGTTACGTGATTGGTGATTGTATTCATCGGAATACAATCCATAGTCAAGATGAGTCATTCCATGACCTTCCTTGCTGGCATGATCCATGTCCGTCTGTATGGAGAGTAAGGACTGTGTATTGTTATTTTATGCTTGTAAGAATCTGGGGACTGAAATTAGAAATAGCTATTTTAAAAATCAACGTTTGAAAGAGTGGCTAAAGTTTTGAAAGGAAGTAGTCTCGCACTCATTGAAGGTATCATATAAGCAACTGATTGAAAAAGCAGTGATTGCAGAATTGAAAGCAGTTTGCAGCCAAGAGGATACAAAGAACAAAGAAAATTTACAGCCCAGGAACAGGCCCTTTGGCCCTTCAAGCCTGAGCCGATCCAAATCTACTGACTAAACCTGTCGCCCAATTCCTAAGCATCTGTATCCCTCTGCTCTCCACCTACTCATGCATCTGTCCAGATGCATCTTAAATGAATCTACCATGCCTGCCTCTACCACCTCTGCTGGCAACGCATTCCAGACGCCCACCACTAGTCCAAAAGATGTGCAGGTTAGGTGAATTGGCCATGCTAAATTGCCCCTAGTGTTAGGTGTAGGGGAATCGGTCTGGGTGGGTTGCTCATCGGTGGGTCGGTGTGGACTTGTTGGGCCGAAGGGCCTGTTTCCACACTGTAAGTAACTAATCTAATCTAAACCACCCTCTGTCTGAAGTACTTGCCGTGTGTATCCCCCTTAAACTTTCCACCGCTCACCTTGAAACCGTGACCTCTCGTTATTGAATCCTTCACCCTGGGATAAAGCTTGTCTCTATTCACCCTGTTTATACCCTTGATGATTTTGTAAAACTCAATAAGGTCCCCCCTCAATCTCCTTTTTTCTACTGAAAACAAACCTAACCTACTCAACCTCTCTTCATAGCTAGCACCTTCCATACCAGGCAACATCTTTGTAAACCTTCTCTTCAATCTCTGCAAAGCGTCCACATCCTTTTGGTAATGTGGCGACCAGAACTGTACACAGTATTCTAAATGCGGCCGAACCAATGTCTTGTATAATTTTAACATGACTTGCCAGCTCTTATACTCAATACCTGTCCAATGAAGGCAAGTATGCCTTTTTGACCACTCTATCCACCTGTGCAACAACCTTCAGGGTACAATGGACCTGCACTCCCAGATCTCTCTGCCCATCAACTTTTCCTAAGGCTCTTCCATTCATTGTATAATTCGCTCTAGAATTAGACTTGCCTAAATGCATCACCTCAGATTTGTCTGGATTGAAATCCATCTGCCACTTTTCTGCCCAACTCTCCAGTCTACCTATATCCTCTTGTATTTTTTGACAGTCCCTTATGCCTTCTGCTACTCCACCAATCTTTGTGTCATCTGCAAACTTGCTGATCATACCAACAGTGCCCGCTTCCAGATCATTTATATATATCACAAACAACAGTGGCCCCAACACTGACCCCTGTGGAACACCACTGGTCACTTTTCTCCATTTCGAGAAACTCCCTTCAACTACTACTCTCTGTCTCCTGTTGCTCAACCAGTTCTTTATCCACCTAGCTAGAACACCCTGCACACCATATGACTTCACTTTCTCCATTAGTCTACCATGGGGAACCTTATCAAAAGCCTTACTAACGTCCATGTATATGACACCAACAGCCCTTCCTTCATCTATTAACTTGGTCACTTCCTCAAAGAACTCTATTAAATTGGTACGGCATGATCTCCCCCGCACAAAACCATGTTTCCTATCACAGATAAGCCCATTCTTTTCTAAATATAAATAGATCCTCTCCCTCAGTACCCTCTCCAGCAACTTTTCCACCACCAACGTCAGGTTCACTGGTCTATAGTTACCCGGAATATCCCTACTACCCTTCTTGTACAGGGGGACAACATGAGCAACCTTCCAGTCCTCCGGCACCTCACCTATATTTAAGGATGCCACAAAGATTTATGTCAGGGCCCCAGCTATCTACCTGTGACTCTACTTTCAAGGAGCTTTGAACCTGCATTCCAAGGTCTCTTTGTTCAGCAATACTCCCTAGGACCTTACCAGTGAATTCAGAAATGGCATGGGGTAGGGTAATACTAGGCACATGGACACACAAGATGGCCACTGAGCCATAAATGGGCCATTTGACACACAAGATGGCCGCCGGAACACGTTATGGAGAGAGACAGCAGAGCAAACACAGATGCTGCCTGGGGCCACAAGGATGCCGGCATAATGCACTCACAACATGGTTGATTAGTTTAAGGCAGGTGGGGGAGAGAATACACATGAGTAGTGTACACTGTCCGCCGAAGTGCCTTGGTCCAGCCAACACCTTTGATAGAAATGCTAACAATTTGATACGGACTCAGTACAGAATGCTAATACCCAGGGCTGCAGTAATTGTCCTTCTCAGGAAGAGCAACTAGCACCCATTACTACAGTAATGGACTTCCGCGCAGACGTTGAAATTGACAATTACCGAGCTGAAATGAACAAAGGCTGTGCTGGAACTGACAATGACTGCAATGAAATTGTCAACGATTCTGCAATGTTTACAACTATGCTACCTCATCACTGACCTATTATATTACAAAATGTATAAAAGTATTTTGACATGTACTCCGGGTTGAGAGAGGACTTGCAGCTGAGCACTGTGCTGTTGGTGTCTCTCTCTCTCTCCCTGGAGCTCCGGTATTTCCTTGTACAATAAACTCTGTCATTGAACCCTGACTCTGTCTCTGAGGCTGGTGATTTTCCCCACAACACTTGGCGATGCGAGCAGGGCTGTTATTACAGGTGCCCTGGTCAAAGGCCGCGATTGGGGAGCTGGGGTGAGAACCAATTTGTACCTGCAAACTAGAAGAGTCAGACCGAGCCAATGACACAGTTTAAAAGGTATACCAATTGTAATGTCTAATTTGCTACAGTACTGAGTTAAAAAGTTAGGTGCATTTTTGTGGAGAATAAACATTAATTGTATTAACTGTTGGAAGAATCTGCTGCTTGTGCTGAAACAGCCAGAGGACAGAGTAGTTTCCAACATCTCTCCACCTTTCAGGCTCTCTGCCTGCATTCCTGATGAAGGGCTTTTGCCCGAAACGTCGATTTTACTGCTCCTTGGATGCTGCCTGAACTGCTGTGCTCTTCCAGCACCACTAATCCAGAATCTGGTTTCCAGCATCTGCAGTCATTGTTTTTACATAGTTTCCTGTATCTGCAGTCTTTGTTTTTACCTAGTTGAGTTTAACCCTACTGCAAATCCTCTTGCAAGGATGCCTGCCTTGAAGAAGCTTTCCTCCTCTCTCTACAAGAATCTCAGTGAGTCTCTCTCTCACTGCAACCCCCAGGTCACCTCCATCTCCGCCCCCATTCACCTATTGTACTCTATGCTACTTTCTCCCCACCCCCCACCCCCATCCCCCTCTCATTTATTTCTCCACTCTGCAGACACCCTGCCTCTATTCCTGATGAAGGGCTTTTGCCCGAAACGTCTATTTTCCTACTCCTCGGATGCTGCCTGACCTGCTGTGCTTTTCCAGCACCATTCTAATGTAGACTCTGGTTTCCAGCATCTGCAATCCTTGTTTTTACCTAGAGGACAAGGTAGTGCCTGCCTCAAAATCCCTGCCCTAAACCGATTGTTAAGAGGGGTAGCCCCCCCAACCCACACACACACGCGCGCGCACATAAAGGTTGGGATTTGAAGTGGGAATTGATGCGCCAAGGGCACTAGGAGCTGTGAAGCACAAGTGGCAAAGTCAGGTAACATTGGACTCTGTGGGGACGAACAACGTAGAGTCCAGTTAGAGTTTAAATTAAAAGTTGGATGCTGTTTGTATTTGCAATTTCCAATGTGGTGAGGAAGAGGAGCTGATCACTCTGATCAAGAGCCAAACCTCAGGGGAGCGCATGTTACAAAGGTCGGGAGCCATGTGAGTAACCATGATACCTTGTCAGTCCATAGCATAGTGACGGAGCTTGAAAGTAGCGGTGACTGGGATGGTAGGGAGTCCCACTGGTAGAGAGCACACCGGGCTAGAGGGCCTATCGGGAGGTGTTAGGTCAGTAGAGGTGGCTGGGAGGATAGAGGAGTCCCGGTAGAGAGCCAACCCTATTGCGCCAGCATTCCCAGCCGACTGGTGGGTACCAACTAGTAGCAGTGGCCGGTAGGGGAGAGAAGTCCCACCAGTAGAGAGCACGCCTTGCTAGGAGGCTGCTATGTCTGTATGAACCGCGCAAGAGGAGGAACAGACTTACATCCCAAAGCGAATTATAAACCCTTCACCCCAGGGGAGAGGCAGCAAATTATGGCCTCCCTGGGCAGATTACAGCCCCGGAGCACAAATACCAGGTTTTGGGAAGAGCTGGATAGTGTATGGGTAGGGAACCAACTACAGCTGAGGGACATACACCAGCTGGTCCAGGCAGCTTGCCCAGCGGACAAGTGGAGAACAGCTGGCTGGTGGACCCGATGCTGCAGCAGCCCGAGACTTTAGGGGAGGACGGTGGACAGATGTTGTCACCCTTACAGCTGAGATAGATGCCCACAAGCCCCCTTCACCAATTTTAAAGGGGAAATCCAAAGGTTGCTAGGAAATCTTCCCATGAACTGGATCAAGATCATGACCACTAAGCAATTTAAAGGAGAAGGAGCCTCTGAGTATGGGGAATGATTATTTAGTGTCTATCGGGAATGCTCAGGGCAAACGAACCCAGAATCGGTGGGGGATACTGGGCATTCATCCAAGCTTTTAAAGATGGGCTCTCTATCGCCCACCAAGCCATCCTGAAAATGTGAGTGATAATACCCCAGGATTATGATGATCTAGTTGAGTGAGCGAAGAGGGTGCAAGAGGCAGAAGCTCCTGCAATAAAGGCAACACCTGACCAAGCAGTCTACTGGAATAGAGGCGAGAGTAGAATAAAACTATCCTGCCACAAGTGTGCTCGAAAATGTAGGGTCCCATGAGTAGGGAATAGAGCAGGGAACAATGTAGAATACTGCAGCCACTGCAACAGAATAGGACACATAGAAGCTGGAAAAAGCATGGGGCACCCCCAAACAACCCCCCGGAACACCACTCAAAGTCAGCAGAGCTGACAACCAGCTGCCCCCATTTGTGAGGGTAAGGGAGAGGGGAGAATTTACATGCAGTAATAGGGGGAGGAAATGTGAAATGCTAGTAGACACAGGAACGACTGTATCTATCATAAACTTATCCTTACCCCACACAAATAAAATGAATCACTTCACCAGTGTAGGAGGGGATAAAAAACCAGCTTACCTAAGTGAAACTACCCTCGTAGAAATAAAGTATATACCCCCTTGAATTTCTATGTGTGCCAAAATAATGAGGGCACCATAATGGGCAACGATCTCATGAGAAAATATAATGTTCTAATCGATTGTGTGAAAGGGAAATTGATTTGGCCCAGACAAGATGATTGAAAGGCCAAGATTGGGAAATTTACAAGTCACCTTGAAACTATTAAAGTGGCTACAGTCACCAGAAGAGACTGGAACCTTGAAAAAGGTGGATTCGGAGCCATGGGCAGAAACAAAGTTAGATACAGATCTAGTTAACATCGACCCCGTAAGGGTGCCTGGACCAGAGCATAAGCCCCACTGGCAATACCCAATAAAACCCGAAGCAGAAAAAGCAGTTGTGGAGATAGTACAAGAACTAGTGAAACAGGGAATCCTGAAGAAACCAAATGTACAAATAATTCCCTAACGTGGCCAGTAATAAAGCCTGATGGGAGCTACAGGCTCGCCACTGATTATACAGGACTAAGTAAGGTCACTTCCAAATTGCAGCCCATTGTAGTAGACCCCTCCGCCATTTTAAACAGATTGGCCCCCGAACACAAGGTTTTTACTGTTTTAGGTCGGAGAGGGGGGATGGAACGGATACATGGAAATGGTGATGGACAGGTCAAGAAGGCGGTGCCATGTTGGAGGCTTGGGACTGGGATAATGTGGGGGGAGAGGAAATAAGGAAATGCGGCTTGTGGTGGGTCTCTTGGTGGTTCTCAGCTGGTCACTCGGCGATTTGTTGATTGGACTCTCGGTGGCTCCTGCCAGTGTCTTGGCTCGGTGTGCGATTGGATCCTGTCTGGGCATGTTCCTGAGGCATCAGGGGAGATCAAAGAGGTGGCAGTTTCAGCAGCAGTGACGGTACCTATGATGGCGGCTTCAAGAACAGGCAGCTTATTCCTTCATTTTCTTCATTTAAACTATGAAAGACTTGAATGTTAACTATAAAGTGTTTCTTTATTTTTCTACTATTTTACGAAATAAGGCTTATTTTTTAAACTCTTGTTTCTTTTACTACTTTGTAGTTAAGCTTTTCTTGTAGCTAGGTACTTTAGAACCTAAGATGGTACCATGTGCGGACACATTATACACTTTTCACTGTACTCCTTTACTTCTGTACTTAAGTACGTGTGACAATAAAATCTAAAATCTAAGTCTAAATCTAAAGAAACCAGAACTAATCAAAATAAAGCCCGGTCAAATATAACCTTTTTTTTAAGATCGATGCCTGCATGGCCATTTCAGTGATCACAGAACAAGTCGTAAAACAAACTTCACTCTGGACTCCAACCCTTACGTTTGCATAAGACAAAATGGCCTCCAGTCACCATCGCAGTGTTTTGGCCTCAGCTTAGTGGAAATCAATTGTGATATTTGCTGCGAGGGCTCAGAGGGAAATTAAGGTAGCAAGTTTAAGATACAGTGAGAAAACATAAGAGAAAAGAAATTGTCCATCGTGTTAGTCAGAGGGAAATGGGTCTGGGTGGGTTACTCTTTGGAGGGTCGGTGTGGACTTGTTGGGCCAAGTGGCCTGTTTCCACACTGTAGCTAATCTAATCTAATCTAATCTAAAAGACCTCGGTAAACTGAGATCCTAGACTAGGGAACCTTTATAGATCAAGTGTACAACTTTGGTTCTGGTCTCATATGTGAAGCAGCTGGTTCAGTTACCACTTATTGTTGTAAAAGGCTTGGGCCTAAGCTTGATTGGGTGACATTGATTGAGAAAGATTCACTGAGATTGGCTTAAAACTTTTTGATTAGAAAATGGCTGCCTGAGTGAAGTTCCAATTAAATACCTGGAAGTTTTTCAGGAAGGTCCAGGGACTATTAAAGGAGCCAAGGCCACCTTGCAAGTTGACCAGGAAGCAATTCCACGATTCTGCAAGGCCCATCCAATGCCATTTATTTTATGGGCAAAAGTAGAGGCAGAAATCAAGAGGCTGGAGAGCAAAGGAATCTCCAAACCAGTCCAGTTCAAGGAATGGGCAGCACTGGTCATACCGATTGTGAAGCCCAATGGGTCAGTCCACCTTTGTAGGAATTTTAAACAAATAGTAAACTATCTTTTGCATATGAATAAATTTCCAAAATCCCACAGAGAGGATTTATACACAAAAGTGATGAGGTGGGGGGGGGGGGGGGTACGGTGCTGTCCTTCACAAAACTGGACATGAGCCATGCTTGCTGGCAATTGTGGTTATATGAGGATTCGCAGAAGTATGCTTCAATTCATACCCATAAGGGCTTGTACCAACATACAAGACTGCCACTTGGGATTTCGTCAGTCTGTGCAATTTTGCTGCAGATGATGGAGAATATTTTACAATGTCTACCCCAGGATGCCATTTATCTAGATGATGTGCTAATAATAGGGAAGACTAATAGGAGCACTTAGAGAACTTGAACACAGTCCTTAGACATTTCTCTCTGGTGGGTATATGCCTTAGAAAGGAAAACATGTGTGTTGCAGACACCGCAAGTGATTTACTTGGACCACAGAATTGACAAGACTGGGTTACACCTGTTGGAAGATAAAGTGAGGGCGATCAAAGGAGCCTCTGCTCCCACAATTGGTACCAGAGCTTAGGTGTTTCCTTGGGCTGGTGAACTATTATGGAAAGTTTATACATAACTTTGCTTCCATCCTGGAAACTTTGCATTGACTCTTAAAAAGGATCAATCCTGGGAATGGTTGCGTGGCTAAGCCATAACCTTAACTGAAGTGAAGAAACAGCTATCATCCTCAGATGTTGGCACACTATGATCCCAAGCGAGATCTTGTAGCGACATGCGATGCCTCCGGGGTAGTTCTAACTTGTAGGTGGCCCAATGGAAAGGGACACCCAATAGCATATATGCATTGAGGATTTTGGCTAATGCAGAGTATAAATACATCCACATAGAGAAGGAAGGTTTGGCGGTCATATTTGGAGACACGAAGTTCCATCAATACCATTACCAATGTAAATTTGACCAAAAACCCCTGTTTGGTCTACTTAAAGAGGACAAGGCAGTGCTGCCTATAGCTTCAGGCTGAATTCAGTGGTGGGCTCGAATACTAAATGTGTATTATTACAAGTTGGAACAGCGTCCAGGAGGCCAAGTATGGATGCAAATGTGGATTTATTGAGCAACTTCCCACTGGCAAATACACCACCAGAAACGCCACCATTGGAAGAGTCCATAATATTTTAACTTTTCTGGATGCACTTCTAGTCACAGCTGACAATATCAGACTTTGGACACAGAAAGACATAGTCCTGGCAAAACTGGAACAGCTGATGGTGATGGGAGAAACCAAAGGACTGTCACAACCTGAATTTGGACCTGGAGAGATCAAATCACAGCACAGCATGACATATTATTATGCGAAGCAATAATGACTGTCCTGAGCAAAGAACATCATCAGATACTGGCTGGAGTGCATTAGCGTCATCTGGAGGTTTCCAAAATGAATCCGTTGGCAAGAAGTTATGTCTGGTGGCCACGATTGGATGCAGACATTGCTGCGTTAGTGGGGCAGTGCCGATAGTGCCAACAAGGACAAAATTTAACACCAGTAGCTCCCTCACATTCGTGGGAACAGCTAGGTAAACACTGGACTTAGTTCCACATCGACTATGCAGGTCCTTTCATGGACTCAATGTTCCTAGTCATTGTGAATGCCCACTCAAAGTGGCTAGATGTGGATAGAGTTCATTTGTCAAACACGGGGATGATTAAAGAAAAACAGTGAGCATGTTTTGCAATACACAGACTCCTGGAAGTGTTGGTCACAGATCATTTATCAGCAGGTACTTTCACTATTTTCTCAAGTTGATTGGTATTCATTGTATAAGATTCATTATCCAATGGTCTGGCAGAAAGAGCTCTCCAAACTTTGATGACAGGTATAAAGATAGAGCCTACAACGTCACTGGATACCAAACAATCCCAGTTGGTATTTGATTATCTATGCTACTTGCTCCCCACCCCCACCCTCCTCTAGCTTATCTCTCCATGCTTCAGGCTCACTGCCTTTATTCCTGATGAAGGGCTTTTGCCCGAAATATCGATTTTGCTGCTCTTTGGATGCTGCCTGAACTGCTGTGCTCTTCCAGCACCACTAATCCAGATTTGATTATCAGACCATCGTTCATCCAACTACTAGGATAGCTCCAGTAGAGTTGCTATTAGGCAGAAGACTCCACACCATGTTAAACCTGACCTTCCCAGACATCGGGGAGATATTGAAATGGCATCAGAAACACCAATTGCAGACACAAGGCTCCACTAAGCAAGAGAGACAGTTTGCTGCAGGGGGCAATGTGTGATATAGGAACCACTGAAATGACCTGCATGGGTAAGAGGCATAGTGGATGCTAGGTCAGGTCCACTGATGTATGAGTTCGAGTAGGAGCGATGGTCCTGACCAAGCACAAGGACCATATGAAAGCTGCAAACTTGCAAATGGTGGAGAAGTAAAACATACCCTTCTTGACTGTCTTTCTGATGGTTCTGGAACCTGAGAGTTCTCTCTCTCCATCAAGCAGTGAAGGTACTTCAGAATCTGAGATGGACATGGCAAATATTACCTCTCCCCTCTGAAGGAGAGAATCACCTTCTTCCAACATGCTCCTGGCACAAGAGCCAAGCTAGTGTGCATTATATGCATCTGCATCAGAGGCAGATTGGAAGAATTTGAGTCGATGTTAAAACACCCAGGAAGAGCTACCAAACAAAAAGAACCAGCCTATATGCTTGGGCTCAGAGGGAAGGGATGAAGTGACTGGAACAAAGTCTGCCAGGGAATCTTTTTTCTTTCTCTTTTTTCTTTTTTTTTTCTTCCTCCGTACCGGGTGATCCCTTTTTTTTTTACTTTCATTTTTTTTTAAATTTAACCCCCACACTACCACCTAAGTGCGGTAGTGCTTATTTTATCCCCAGTGTGTGTGTGCAGGTGTGAGACACAGTGGAAGACACAAAGTGCACCAATCTTTATTGAATTTCCACCACCAGGAAGATAGGAAAACACCCGGGTGGCCAGTGACAAACACTGCCCTTCACATCAAAGGGCAATGCTGTGTGATCAAAACAGTGAAGGGGAGGGTAGGGACTAAATCAAAATAGAATTGGAGGGAGAAATGATGCACTCCACTCCCTGCGGCGCCCACCTCTCCCTGAACAACTCCAGGGTGTTGGTCGACACCGCGTGCTCCTTCTCCAAGGACACCCGGGCTCTAACATAACCGCGGAAGAGCGGCAGGCATCTGCCAGGGAATCTTATGAGTTCCCTGACTGGGGTTGTTAACCTGGTCCAATCAGGAAAGCTCTGGCTGACTGATATAAACAAGAGATTCAGTGGTCTTCTCAGTTTAGGGGATTGACTCTGTGCTGTTTGGTGTTATAGTCAGTGTGTTACTGTCAGTTTCTGCTTCCCCTTTTTTGGAGGAGGTTAAAAACCCTGATTCCTGAACTGGCTGAATTATTTAGCCAGTTTGTTAACTGGCATTCCTTTTAGTGAGGACTTATTGTTAAACTCCTGATGCACATAATGTGTTTTGGGTGTAACTCCGTTCTCATTAGGGGGTTGTTGTTTCACTGGTTGGTTACAGCCTGTGTGTTACGCTCTCCTCTTTCTGAGAAAAGGACAATGTTAATTTATGGTAGGGCTTAGCCCTTGGACTGTAGTTTTCTTTGTTTTTTGTATGTGTCTTCACTTTTTTTATTGGTGTTTTGGACTGAGTCCTGTGGAAGACATGCATTTTACCAGAGGAGCTGTTCCTGTGGGGAGGCCTAGCCCTGGACTGGGCCTCTGAAGATTGAACACCTGTATGCGTGCTGGGAGGTGAGCAGTTGCTGTATCCTGGAGTTTGGGAGAAGACCTTTCCTTCAGGAGCGGACCAAACCCCTGTGAGTTAACTGCACCTGTACCATGTACTGTGTTCTTGTGAGTCGGCCTGGCTCTCCAAGGCTGGACCAGGACTCCGTTGAGACTGAACTGTGGGGTGTGCATTTGCTGCCTCCAGGAGTGGACTCTGCCCTTGATTGCGGACTGTTTTTTAACAACAGATTCTGCAGTTTGGAGCGGCCTCTAATTCTGACATTGCACATTGTATACTGGAGTGGACTCTTCCTGGAAATGGATTCCATATCTTGAAGATTGTATAAATTTGGACTGTGTACCAGAAGGGAGTTTTTTTTGGGTAACTAACTGTATTGTGGTGTTTCCTGGGTCTATCACCCGCACTGTCTTGCGTGTCCCTGGGTCTGGCAGGCCTTGCTGTGAGCTGGGAGGCTCATGGGTTGTCCTGAAAGCTGTCACCCCGAGAGCCGGAGGGTGGGTAGGCCATGCTGTGAATCTGAAGGTTGGCAGGCTGTCCTAAAAGCCAGAGGGTGGGTAGGCCACCCTGATGCCAGTCACCCCGAGAGCTAGATGGTGGGTAGGCTGTTCTGAGCACTGTCGTCCCGATAAGGGGTAATCGAGACGGGCTGTCCTAGAGGTGGTCGAAAGGTGTCAGAGCAGCCGAGAGCCAGAAGGCACGTAGGGGTGGGCTGAGATCCGGAAGGCTTGTGGGCTACCCTACACGCTGTCGTCCCAGGGAAGGGGACGGGCTGTCCTAGAGGTGGACGAAAGGTGTGCCAGGATAGCCCACTGGTCGGAGGCGCAACGGGGTGGGTGAGAGCCCAATGGTACGTAGGGGCAGACCGAGAGCCAGAAGGCGGGTAGCCGTCCTCAGCGCTGTCACCCCGGGCAGGTACCGGGGCGGGCTGCCCCAGAGGTGGTCGAAAGGTGCTGAGGGTGGTTAGTGAAGCTGGAAGGTGGGTAGGCTGTCCTGACTGCTGTCACCCTGGGCGGGTACCGGGGCGGGCTGTCCTAGAGGTGGTCGAAAGGTGTGTCAGGGCGGACTGAGAACTGGAAGGGGCATGGGGTGGACCGAGAACCAGAAGGTGGGTAGGGGCGGGCTGCCTTAGAGTGGTCGGAAGGTGGGAGGGATGGGGGCTTGCTGGGTCTGTATTGTCTGCACTTTTGTATGTAACAGTACTGTCTAATGTACAACTCACTGCTGTTGTCTCCTTATATCTTTGTGAAACTGGGATTTGAGGTTTGTCCTCATGTCCCTGTAAACTGTTTGAATGGTAGGGTTTGGGGCCTGGCTTTGCTGCTCCTCTCCCTTGTAAAATTGCTGTCTCTTGTATGTAGCTGTAAATGTAACTGTTTGTTATAAACTGTTTTTGTAATTTGTTTAATAAAATAAAATATAAACAAGAGATTCAGTGGTCTTCTCAGTTTAGGGGATTGACTCTGTGCTGTTTGGTGTTATAGTCAGTGTGTTACTGTCAGTTTCTGCTTCCCCTTTTTTGGAGGGGGTTTAAAAACCCTGATTCCTGAACTGGCTGAATTATTTAGCCAGTTTGTTAACTGGCATTCCTTTTAGTGAGGACTGATTGTTAAGCTCCTGATACACATAATGTGTTTCAGGTGTAACTCAGTTCTCATTGGGGATTGTTGTTTCACTGGCTGGTTACAGCCTGTGTTACTCTTTTTGAGAAAAAGATAATAATTTTGTGGTAGGGCTTAGCCCTTGGACTCTAGTTTCCTTTGGTTTTTTTTTTGTATGTATCCTCACTGTTTTTGGTGTTCGGACTGAGCCCTTGTGGAAGATGTATTTTACTAGAGGAGCTGGCCCTGTGGGGAGGCCTAGCCCTGGGACTGGGCCTCTGAAGATTGAACACCTATGTGTGTGCTGGGAGGTGAGCACTTGCTATATCCTGGAGTTTGGGAGAAGACCTTTGCTTCAGGAGTGGACCAAACCCCTGTGAGTTAACTACACCTGTACTATGTTCCTGTGAGTGGAGGAAGTGAGGACTGCAGATGCTGGAGATCAGAGCTGGAAAAGCGCAGCAGGTTAGGCAGCATCCAAGGAGCAGGAGAATTGATGTTTTGGGCATGAGCCCTTCTTCAGGAATGAGGAAAGTGTATCTAGCAGGCTAAGATAAAAGGTAGGGAGGAGGGACTTGGGGGAGGGGTGTTGGAAATGTGATCGGTGGAAGGAGGTTAAGGTGAGGGTGAGTGGGCCTGGTTTTCCAAGGCTGGGCCAGGACTCCATGGAGACTGAACACCTGTGGGGTGCCTTCAGGAGTGGACTCTGCCCTTGGTTGTGGACTCTGTTTTTAGCAATGGACTCTGCAGTTTGGAGTGTACTCTAATTCTGACAATGCACATTGTATACTGGAGTGGACTCTTCCTGGAAATGGATTCTATGTTTTGGAGACTGTGTACCAGAAAGGACTTTTTTTTTGGTAATTAACTGTATTGTGGTGTTTCTTGGGTCTATTACCTGCACTGTCTTGTGTATCCCTGGGTCTGGCAGGCCTTAGTGTGAGCTGGGAGGCTCATGGGTTGTCTTGAAAGCTGTCACCCTGAGAGCAGGAGGGTGGTAGGCCATCCTGTGAACCTGAAGGTTGGTAGGCTGTCCTGAAAGCCAGAGGGTGGGTAGTCCATCCTGAAGCCAGTCACCGAGAGCCAGATAGGGGGCAGGCTGTTCTGAGTGCTGTCGTCCCGAGAAGGGGTAATCAGGACGGGCTGTCGTAGAGGTGGTCGAAAGGTGGGTCAGAGCAGCCGAGTACCAGAAGGTGCGTAGAGGCAGGCTGAGGTCTGGAAGGCTTGTGGGCTACCCTACACGCTGCCGTCCCAGGGAAGGGGATGGGCTGTCCTAGAGGTGGCTGGAAGGTGTGCCAGGATAGCCCACTGGTCAGATGGTGCATCTGGATGAGTGAGAGCCCAATGGTACATAGGGGCAGACTGAGAGCCAGAAGGCGGGTAGCCATCCTCAGTGCTGTCACCCTGGGCAGGTACTGGGGCAGGCTGCCCCAGAGGTGGTCAAAAGATGCTGAGGGTGGTTAAAGTGGGTAGGCTGTCCTGACTGCTGTCACCCTGGGTGGACACCGGGGCAGGCTGCTCTAGAGGTGGTCGAAAGGTGTCAGGGCAGACCGAGAACTGGAAGCGGCATGGGGTGGGCTGAGAGCCAGAAGGTACGTAGGGGCGGGATGTCTTAGAATGGTCAGAAGGTGGGAGGGATGGGGGCTTGCTGGGTCTGTATTGTCTGCACTGTTTACGTAACTGGATTAGCTTTTAATGTACAAATGTCATTGTCGCTGTCTTTTATATGTGGAACTGGGATTTGAGGTTTGTCCTCATCTCCCTGTAAACTGGTTGAATGGTAGGGTTTGGGGCCTGGCTTTGCTGCTCCTCTCCCTTGTAAAATTGCTGTTGTATACAGCTGTAAATGTTTACTTTTTTGTAAACTGTTTTGTAATTTAAGAAAATATTATAAATGAGAGATTCAGTGGTCTTCTCAGTTTAGGGGACTGACTCTGTGCTGGCTGGTGTTACAGTCAGTATGTTACGGTGAGTTTCTGCTTCCTTTTTTTGGAGGGGGAAACGAGATTCCTGAACTGACTGAATTATTGAGCCAGTTTGTTAATTGACATTCCTTTTAGTGAGGACTGATTGATTGTTAAACTCCTGATGCCCATAATGTGTTTCAGGTGTAACTCAGTTCTCATTAGGGGATTGTTGTTTCACTGGCTGGTTACAGCCTGTTACACTTCTACTTTGAGAAAAGGACAAAGAAAAAAATGTTAATTTTGTGATAGGGCTTAGCCCTTTTGACTCTAGTTTCCTTTGTATTTTGTATGTGTTCACTGTTTCTGGTGTTTGGACTGAGCCCTTGTGAAAGACATACGTTTTACCCAAGGAGTCGATGGACAGTCTTTTGGGAGCCACTTGGCTGTTTCCTTTCTTCCTGGTGGTGGAAACTGAAGAAAGATTTGTGCACCTTGTGTCTTTCGCTGTGTCTCATACCTGCACACACCCAACATGGGTGCTGGGGGGAAAAATAAGCACTACTGCAGTTAGACAGTAGTGTGGGGGGTTTAAAGAAACACAAAAAACAGGAGTGGCAGAGGTTCTGCTCATTCTGAGAGGTGAACCTGGGGGTGCTGTGTCAGTGTCAAGAACTCTCCATGTGTAAATAAAGGGTGATGCAGTGATGGGATACTGGCTTCTATGGAGTTATTTCAAGGATAGCTTGTGACCAGCAAAAAATAAAGATAAAAAGGAGTGTCAGAGTCTCTGAGGGAGCTAGACCAGTGTCAAGGACTCTCCTCTTGATTTTGTTTCAAGAGAAGGGGGACTGATTCTGGGACGGGATGGCATACAGTCAGTGCAGAAAGAAGTGAATTGATGTCTGGGCCTGCTTCTGGTGCTGCAGCCTGGGCCTTGCCTACAAAGCCTCACCCAGGTCAAGGGAGTGTTGCTGCTGCCTGGGGCCTACTCCTACTGCTCGGCTCTGGGACCCCACCCAGACCTGCCTCTGCTGCGACTGCTGGGGCCTGCCTCGCTGCTGCCCGGGACTCACTTTGGGGATGCCCCCCCCAAGGCCTGCCTCCACTGCTGTGACCAGGTGCCTACCTGGGACTTGCTTCGGTGCTGCCTGGGACTTGTCTTAGGACCTCCCAGGACCTCCACCACTGCAGCCTGGACTCGCCTTGGACCCCTCCCAAGACCTCCACCACTGCAACCTGAGGCCTGCCTCCTCCTGCTGCTGCCACTACCTGAGGCCCCACCTGGACTTAACAACACAGCTGGTTCCTGGGGCCTAACAACATTCAGCAGCACAGCATGACGAGTTCCAAAATTGCAGGCCCCAGCCGCACCTATGCTAGGGTAGCCGCTGCCTTAGGCTCGGCTGCTCCAACACCAGCTGCAATTCCGACCCCTTTAGGCACCTAATTAAATGCCTGGGGATCAAGGCCTATCCCCACCCTAACATGACCGAGGCCTGCAGTAAGGCCATGGCTAGTGTGGTTGGCCCACTGGCCATCGTCGCTGCGGTCAGGATGTATGGGAAGGCTGTATTTTTCCAAAAGACTGAGTAGGTGGTCTACCTGGCCATGGAGAGGGGGCTCACTGTGGGTGGGACACATCTGCCCGTCGACCCTTTGGAGGTTACGGCCCAGAGGGTCGTGATTTCCAACATCCTGCCCTTCATTGCCAGTGAGCTCCTTCTTTCCCACCTCAAAACCTTAGGGGAGATCCGGTGGGATGTCCAACCGCTCCTGCTTGGTCTCGAGGACCATGCCCTCCAGCATATTTATTCCTTCCGACGCCAGGTATTCATTTTCCTGGCCCGGGAGGAGGTTACCGAGGGCTTGTTTACCCTCCTCCACGAGGGCATGACCTACCACATCTTCTGGACAGCGAACGGTGTGCGGTGTCACCTGTGCTGCAAGGTGGGGCACATAAGAAAAAACTGCCCCACCTAGAAGGCTGCCCAACCCACACCAACAGCTCAGGATGACACAGCCGCACCCACTCTCCCTCCCCCGAAGTCAACACCACAAGCCCTGGGAGCGGGGGCAAAGCCAGAGGCATTCCTGAAGAAGGGCTTATGCCCAAAATGTCGATTCTCCTCTTCCTTGGATGCTGCCTGACCTGTGCTTTTCCAGCTCTGATCTCCAGCATCTGCAGTCCTCACTTTCTCCCCAGAGGCTTCCAATGCCACAGCCTCTGGCAGGGAGGGGGGGGGGGGTGAGCATCTGGCCGGATAGAAGGCGCTAAAGAAGACCCAACGCGCCAGGCCTGCCCACGTGGAGACCACCCTGTCACCTTCTCCCACAACAAACCCACAACCTGCCCCACCTGGCACAACAATGTGGCCGTGCTAGTGTTGCCCTGGCGCGGGAACCCTGACACCCCCCCCCCCCATACCTGATCCCAGCCCTGCTACACACTGACCCCACACCCAACCTGCGCCCCGTTACAGAAATCCCTGGGGCTACAACACCTGGCCCAGGGGTCCCTGTGCTCAAGCCCCACCCTGGTACTAACCTGCGGGAAACCACCTGATAAACCAGGGGCGGGGCAGGAAATGACATGGCTGGATCCTCCCCACCCTCGCCACACCTCCCTGCATTCTCCCAGCCAACAGTATTCTGGGAGAAGCTGGGGTGAGGGACCTCTGCCCCCATGACCACCAAGGCAGGCGGGAAGGTCCATAAATTTCCCCCGTGCCTCCTAGAGGAAGAGGCGCTGGCCCTTGGAGGGGAGAGACATCCCAGTAGCGCACCGGCGGCGCTGTCCCTCGCCAGGCGATGAGCCTATGGTGTCTCTTGCCTATCCCGCACCGCGGCCTGAGTTGCCTGAACCCCCAGGGGCTGCAGCAGGACCTTCTGCTGCTGTAATTCCACCAGCCCCTGGGGCTGTCTTTAAAAACCACATGGGCCACGTGCAGGTGACAACAGCGAACTGTCCGTTGGGTCGTCAAGCGGTGGAGGGGAGGAAAATGTTATCCTCACTCCTCCCTTCCAGACTGTTTCTCCGGGGCCTTGGCCCTGGGGGAGGACCTTTTTTTTCCCGAGGTGTCGGGAGAGGATCAGGGCCCCAAGCCTCTGCCGCCCGACGACCCGAACTCTGGGCATTCCTGGAAGGGATGCACCAAGGAATTTACTGCCGGTGACCCTGGGGGTGCGGTTGCCGGGGGTTTGATGCCAGTTGGCGGTGCTGAACCAGAGGGGTCAGTGACCGAGGGCGACCTCCCGGAGGAGGGTTTGGAATCGACGGCGGACACTGGGGACGATGCGGAGTCTGTCTCCAGCGACCTTTTCGAGTCCCAGGTGCCCCCCCACCGATCTCCCCCTCATTCCCCTCGAGGAGCTCTGGGAGTTTGTCGAGGAAACTGAGTCGCCGGGATAGAGCCCAACTGGCGCTTGAGCTCCTTTGAGAAGGTTTACTGGTCGGCCCACGCTGCTCGCCGCGCGCCTGGGCTCGACGTGAATGAGCGAAAGTGAGTCAGGAACTTCCTGGGGGCACTCCGGGTGAGGGACTTCTGTATCTCTCCCTCGTCCTCCCAGTAAATGTATATAGTTTTTAAACTGTACCGGTGGTGGTTGCACAACGCTTCAGACGTGAAGCCAGCCTCAACATCAACGGCAGCAGGGAGTCACAGCGCAGATTCCAGACCCCCTCGGTCCTTCGGGACAGGTGGTATGCGGTGTGCTTCCTGCAAGAAACCCACACTACCCTGGGAGATGAAGCCATCTGGCTCCTGGAATGGCGAGGGGGGGCATACATGAGTCACCTCACCTGCAGATCCGGTGGGGTGGCTATCTTGTTGGCCCCGCATTTTCAGCTGGAGATTTTGGGGGGTCAGGGAGATCTTGGGGGTCAGGGAGCCCATGCCAATCCATTTGCTTCACCTGACGGTTCGGCTGGGGGTGCGGAGCTTCACTTGGTGAACGTCTACGCTCCCCTGGCTGGGCCAAGGCAAGCGAGCTTCTTCGGAGAAGTGTCCGCTCATCTCGCCTCCATCGAGAGCCAGTGCGTCGTCTTCGGAGATTTTAACTGCGTCCTCGAGGACAGGGACCACGGCGGTGCCCGCACTGGTTGGGTGTCAGGAAGGAGGTTGGGGGACTTGGTCAAGTCCTTCAACCTGGCGGACGTCTGGTAGAATCTCCATCCTGACTCATTCGCCTTCACCTTCGTGAGGCCTGGGGTCGGACCGTCCAGAGTCGACCTCCTGTATGTTTCGCGGGCGTACGCCTCCTGTTTTCCGACAGCCTCCATGCGGCAGGTGTCGTGTAAGGACCATCACCTGGTGTGGGCAGAACTCCTTCAGTTCGGCGCCAGGCTTGGCTCTGCATACTGGCACTTTAACAACCTGCTGCTGGAGGACGAGCAGTTCCGGGACTTGTTTCATCATTTCTGGACCGGCTGGAGAAGGAAGCGGGAAAGCTTCCCCTCCCTGAGGCTATGGTGGGACATGGACAAAGCTTACAGCTGCATTTTCTGTCAGGAGTACGCGAGGGGGTCAACAAAGAGGCGGAAATCCAGGATCGGGGAGTTGGAGAGGGAGATGCTTGACCTGGAGTCATGCCTCGGTCAGCCCGACGCGGACCTGGCCCTGCGCGGGGTGTACGAAGAGGGCCGCGCTCCAGGACCTGCAGCTAGTCGGGGCTCGGGGCGCGTAATTGAGGTCGCAGCTCCAGCTCCTCTGGGACCTGGACCGTGGCTCCCCCTTCTACTCACTGGAAAAAAGGCATGGCACCCGTCAGCTCCTTGTGCTGCTGGCCGATGACGGGTCCCTCGTCTCGGATCCGGAGGGTATCAGGGCCCACATCCGAAACTATAACACGGCTCTATTCTCTCCGGATCCGTCCAGTGAGGAAGCTCGCAGAGTTCTGTGGGAGGACCTGCCGCAGCTCAGCCCGGAGGACGCCGGAAGGCTCGTCGCTCCCGTCGCTTTAGAGGAGCTGACCGGCGCCCTCGACCGGCTCTTGAAGGACAAGTCCATGGGGCTTGACGGGCTGACTGTGGAATTCTTCAGGGCGTCCTAGGATATCCTGGGGAGCGACTACGCACAGGTCCTGGGGAAGTGTCCAAATGCCAGAGAGCTGCCCCTTTCTTGGCGCAGGGCGGTCATCGTCCTGCTGCCAAAGAAGGGGGATCTTTGTTCTTTGAAGAACTGGCGTCCGGTCTCCCTCCTCAGCACGGACTACAAAATCTTCGTCAGGGTATTGTCTTCTCGCCTGGCTTCCGTGCTACCCCACATGATTCACCCGGACCAGTCCTACACAGTCCCGGGCCAGAGGATACACGACAACGTCCACCCGGTCCAGGACCTGATCCATTTCTGTCAACGGGCTGGTCTGCCGAGCACCTTCGTGTCTCTTGACCAGGAGAAGGTGTTCGACAGGGTCGATCACGAGTACCTGCTCAGGACTCTGAGGGCATTCGGGTTCGGGACGCAGTTCGTCGCCCGGATCCGACTTTTGTACGCCACTGCAGAGTGTCTGGTTAAAGTTAACGGGTCCCTGACAGCGCCCCTTTGCTTCAGGAGAGGAGTGCGTCAAGGCTGCCCCCTGTCCGGCCAGCTGTATTCCCTGTGCGTGGAGCCTTTTCTGCGCCTCTTGCGGAGGAGGTTGTTGGGGCTGGTTCTGCATGGCGCGCGCACGGGTGTGGTCCTCTCGGCCTAAGCCACCGACGTGCTCCTCCCTTTCGCTGACCTGGGGAGGATGCGCGAGTGCCAGGCCATGTACTCGGCAGCGTCTTCCGCCAGGATCAACTGGGCCAAATGTTCGGGACTACTGGTCGGTCCGTGGCGGGTGGACTCTCTGCCGGAGGAGTTACGGGGGTTCAGCTGGAGTACCACCCATCTCCTCTACCTGGGGGTCTACCTCAGCCCGGCTGAGGAATCCTGGCAGGTGCTGGAGGCCAAAGTCTCGGCTCACCTAGGCCACTGGACAGGACTGCTCCGAGTGCTAACTTATAGGAGTCAAGTGCTGGTCATAAACTAGCTGGTGGCCGCCATGCTGTGGTACCGGCTGGTCACTTTGATCCCTCCTCCTGGTTTTGTCGCTGACATCCAGAGAACGTTGGTCGATTTCTTCTGGGACAAAAAGATGCACTGGGTCGCTGCGCAGGTTCTGAGTCTCCCTATTGAGGAGGGCAGTCAGTCGCTGGTGTGCGTCCGCACCCAGGTCGCGACGTTCCGCCTTCAGACCTTGCAGCGATACCTTTACGTTGAGCCGCCTCCTCGGTGGTGCGCCCTGGTGACGTATTTTTTCCACCAGGTGCATAACCTCAACTATGACATGCAGCTCCTGTTCATCGACCGTGACGGTTTGGAGGTCATCCTCAAGACACTGCCTGTCTTTTACCAGGACCTGATCACTGTCTGGAACATGGTTTAATCGCGCCGTGCTTACCCTCCGGCAGGAATAGCGGCTGTTGTCAGGGAGCCATTGCTCAGGAATCCGCACCTCCGTACTTGCGGGTTCAATTGCTGTCGGAGGGGAGGGCTGTGGCAGCGAGGGCGACCAGGGTCGGGGATGTGCTGCGGGCCTGGGCTGGACGCTGCCGCAGGACATAGCGAGTAGGGCAGCGGGAGACATCCGGTACGTGGCCACCGCCATCTGAAGCCTTAAAACGGCGGTGCTCGGACCCGACACAGTGCTCCAGTTGGAGGATGCTCAGGTTTACAGTGGGATTCCTGCCCGTACGGAATTTCACATTGGCCCCAAGGTCCCGTACTTCCCACAGGAACCTGTGCCCCACAACCAGTACCACCTCTGGAATTTTAATTGTCACTTTTAAGGACATAAAAAGGCGGGCCCTGTACTGACTGCTGCTGCATACCGTCCACCTCTTCTCCCTCATCCACTGTCTGAACACGCCTTGGCATGCCCATTTGCCACCAGGCAGTGGGGATCCCCAGTGGAGGGCTCTCTACACAGGAGTCCTCCCCCTTTTCTCTCGGGGATCTGGGGTGGAGGGTGCTGCACACAGCAGTTCCCTGCAACCGCAGATTGCGGTGGTTCACAGACTCCCAGCCCAACTGCTTGTTCTGTGGTGCTGTGGAGTCCGTGGAACACGTGTATATTGGGTGTGGGCGTTTGCACTCCCTTTTTGACTTTCTTAAAAACCACCTCCTCTTCTTTTGGTTGCAGTTCAGTCCCACGCTCCTGATCTTCGGGCACCCAGTACGGAGGAGGGAGGGCAGGTCTGAAGACCTCCTTGTGGGTCTGCTCCTGGGCCTGGCCAAACTGGCCATCAACAGGTCCAGGCAGCGGAGCGTGGAGGGGGTCATTAGGGCCGACTGCCTGCCCCTCTTTCGTGGTTACGTTAGGGCCCGGGTGTCCTTGGAGAAGGAGCATGCGGTGTCCACCAACACCCTGGAGTTGTTCAGGGAGAGGTGGGCGCTGCATGGAGTGGAGTGCATTATTTCCCCCTCCATCTCTATTTTGATTTAATCCCTGCCCTCCCCTTCACTGTTTGATCACACAGCACTGCCCTTTAATGTGAAGGGCACTGTTTGTCACTGGCCTCTCAGGTGTTTTCTTTTTTCCTGGTGGTGGAAACTGAATAAAGATTCATGCACCTTGTGTATTTTACTGTGTCTCAAAAAAATAAATAGGAGTGTCAGAGGTTCTTGAGAGCTGGCTCTGAGGAAGTTGGATCAGCTTCAACTAGTCTCTACATGTAAATAAAGAGTGACTTGATGATGGGATAGTAGACTCCGTAGAGTTATTTCAGTTATCTTTTATTTAATAATTTTAATAACATGATTTAAACCATTGGGCAACTGTCCTCATGATTTTCCATCACCTACCACAAGAGGGTGATCTAGTCATTGTTTTTCTGGCTTGATCTTTACAACATATCTCCATAGATTTAAACAAAATATTTTCTTATTAAAGTTATACCATTGTTTCTTTTTGTCTTAGGGCTCTAGTGGGTCGCAGCACTAAATAAGACTGTTTATCTCTTTGTGTCATTGCCAGGATGATTCAAAACTAATCCCATTTCTAGCGCTCTCCCCATTGTCCTGCATCTTCCTCTGACACTCCCCTTTTCCCTTTTGATTCAGTAGACTTTGGCTTCCACTGCTCTTTGTGACAAAACATTCCATGTTTTCACAATTCACCATCTAAAGAGTTTTTGTGACAATTTTAAAGCAAAATCCCTTTGGGGTTGTCTCCTAATTAATCTTTTCTCCATGTAGACCGATTCTGTAATCTGACACAAGCATGATGCACCAAATGGTCGTTAATACAGTCTCATTTCATGTACTCATTCAGAGCAGGGACTTTGGCGGTCGGCTAGAGGTCCAATGCGTGGCAACAGTTGGTGGCTTGGATCGGGATTTTGACAGAGATTGAACCCAACATGGAAACAGCATGTCCGATGTGGTGGCGAGGGAGATCTCCTGGCATCAGTGGTGTTGGCAAGAGCAGGCAGCTGAGGTCTCTGGAGAGTGGGCCAAAATGGAGGAAATTGAGCCCTTAAAGGGAGTGTGAGCTCAACATGGGTGGGTACTTAAAGATTATTTAACTTTTAACTTTTATTTCTTTATTTTTCTACTTAATACTAACAAGGACTGTAGTGTTTTAATTTTAACTTTGTTATTGTTGTTTTTCTACTTTGTACCTAAAGGTTTTGTACCTGTGTACCTTTATACCTAAGATGGCACCGGAATTGGTGACATTGTACACTTTTCACTGTACAGCCGGTTCTACTATAAGGTGTGTTTCTTCAAACGAATTGACTACAACGTGATTGAAGAATTTAGACTGTTATTTGGAGAGCATGACCCTTCCCTACCTGTATAGGCTACAACCATGATTCCGGCCCCATTCATTTAAATGGTGCAGCTACTGCGCGATTTTCTTACAATGTGAGATCGCACAAGAACAGAACTCTCACATTGTATGAAAACCGACAGTACTCCTGTACTTGCTGTATTTGAGTACATATGATAATAAAACCAATTCTAGTTCTAATTCAATGGGCCACATTTACTGTGTGTTCGGAATTCTGACCATTGTGAATACCTTTTTAAATCCTACACCTGAAATGTAATTACAATCCCTCACAAAGCAGTTTATTTACTTTAAATTTATCTCTTGATTTGATATCTTCATCTTTTGGGATATTTGTCAATTTTTTGCCATCCTTCCAAATAGGGAAAATCAGGAATTCTCAATTGAATCCCTCTGTTTATTTTTCAGGAGAAGGAGAGAAACAAAACTATGATGTCAGGCAGGACTAGAGACACATGGAAACAACTCAGAGGCAATGTTACAAATGGAACCTATCAACAGAAAATCACATCCGACACTTGTCATAGTAGGAGTAGCTGGGAAGACTTCAAACTATACAATTGAAACTTCTTTCACCAGAGGCATGACAATGTGGCATAGATATACCCACGGTGCTGTTAGAAAGTGAGTTCCAGTGAAGAAACGGCAACATAGATCCAAGTCAGGATAGTGTGAGACTTAGGTAACTACTGCACTTGTCATTCTAGGAAGTAGAGGTTGTAGTCTTAGAAGATGCTACTGAAATGACTGACTGAGTTGCTGGAGTCCACCTTGTAGATGGTACTTACTGCTACCACCATGTGTCAGCAAAAGATGGATGGGAATCAAACAAGCTTGTCCTGGATGGAATTGAACTCTTTGTGTACGGGTCGAGCTGCACTCACCCAGGTAAGTTTCCATCACATTTCCGGACTTCAATCTTGTAATTGGTAGATGGACTTTGAAGAGTCAGGAGATGAGAATTTCAAATCTCCGACATGCTCATTTAGCCACTATTTATTTAGCTGGTCCAATCCAGTTTCTGGTCAATGCTAATGACCTTCATGTTACAAGTGGGGAATACTGTGAAGGTAATGCCACTGAAGGTAAATGGGAGAACTGTTTATTCTATTTTGTTTGGCATGGTCCTTGCCTGGCACTTGTGTGCCGCAACTATTACTTGCCACTGATTAGGCCAAGGAGAAAGTGAGGACTGCAGATGCTGGAGATCAGAGCTGAAAATGTGTTGCTGGAAAAGCGCAGCAGGTCAGGCAGCATCCAAGGAACAGGAGAATCGACGTTTTGGGCATAAGCTCTTCTTCAGGAATGCGGAAAGTGTGTCCAGCAGGCTAAGATAAAAGGTAGGGAGGAGGGACTTGGGGGAGGGGCGTTGGAAATGCAATAGGTGGAAGGAGGTCAAGGTGAGGGTGATAGGCCAGAGTGGGGTGGGGGCGGAGAGGTCAGGAAGAAGATTGCAGGTTAGGAAGGTCGTGCTGAGTTCGAGGGATTTGACTGAGACAAGGTGGGGGGAGGGGAAATGAGGAAACTGGAGAAATCTGAGTTCATCCCTTGTGGTTGGAGGGTTCCTAGGCGGAAGATGAGGTGCTCTTCCTCCAACCGTCGTGTTGCTATGGTCTGGCGATGGAGTCGTCCAAGGACCTGCATGTCCTTGGTGGAGTGGGAGGGGGAGTTAAAGTGTTGGGCTACGGGGTGGTTGGGTTGGTTGGTCCGGGTGTCCCAGAGGTGTTCTCTGAAACGTTCCACAAGTAGGCAGCCTGTCTCCCCAATATAGAGGAGGCCACATCGGGCGCAGCGGATGCAATAGATGATGTGTGTGGAGGTGCAGGTGAATTTGTGGCGGATATGGAAGTGTCCCTTGAGGCCTTGGAGGGAAGTAAGGGGGGAGGTGTGGGCGCAAGTTTTACATTTCATGCGGTTGTAGGGGAAGTTGCCGGGATTGGAGGTTGGGTTGGTGGGGGGTGTGGACCTGACGAGGGAGTCACGGAGGAAAGCGGTCATTTCGGAATGCTGATAGGGGAGGGGAGGGAAATATGTCCTTGGTGGTGGGGTCCGTTTGGAGGTGGCGGAAATGACGGTGGATGATACGCTGTATATGGAGGTTGGTGGGGTGGTAGGTGAGGACCAATGGGGTTTTGTCCTCGTGGCAGTTGGAGGGGCGGGGTTCAAGGGCGGAGGAGCGGGAAGTGGAGGAGATGCGTTGGAGGACATCGTCGACCACGTCTGGGGGGAAATTGCGGTCTTTGAAGAAGGAGGTCATCTGGGTTGTACAGTTTTGGAACTGGTTCTCCTGGGAGCAGATGCGGCAGAGACGAAGGAATTGGGAATATGGGATGGCATTTTTACAGGGGGCAGGGTAGGAGGAGGTGTAGTCTAGGTAGCTGTGGGAGTCGGTTGGTTTATAGTAAATGTCCGGTTGATTCGGTCGCCCGAGAAAGAAATGGAAAGATCTAGGAAGGGGAGGGAGGAGTCTGAGATGGTCCAGATGAATTTGAGGTTGGGGTGGAAGGTGTTGGTAAAGTGGATGAACTGTTCAACCTCCTCATGGGAGCACGAGGCAGCGCCGATACAGTCATCGATGTAGCCGAGGAAAAGGTGGGGGGGGGGTGCCAGTGTAGCTGCGGAAGATGGACTGTTCCACATATTCTACGAAGAGGCAGGCAGAGCTGGGGCCCATGCGGGTGCCCATGGCTACTCCTTTGGTTTGGAGGAAGTGGGAGGATTGGAAAGAGAAGTTGTTCAGGGTGAGGACCAGTTCAGTCAGTCGAAGGAGGGTGTCAATGGAAGGGTACTGGTTGGTACGGCGGGAAAGGAAGAAGCGGAGGGCTTTGAGTCCTTCGTGATGAGGGATGGAGGTGTACAGGGACTGGATGTCCATGGTGAAGATAAGACATTGGGGACTGGGGAAGCAAAAATCATAAAGGAGGTGGAGGGCGTGGGTGGTGTCCCGAACGTAGGTGGGGAGTTCTTGGACTAAGGGGGACAGGACCGTGTCGAGGTATGCAGAGATGAGTTCGGTGGGGCAGGAGCAGGCTGAGACAATGGGTCGGCCGGGGCAGTCAGGTTTGTGGATTTTGGGCAGGAGGTAGAAACTGGCGGTGCGGGGTTGTGGGACTATGAGGTTGGAGGCGGTGGATGGGAGATCCCCCGAGGTGATGAGGTTATGGATGGTCTGGGAGATGATGGTTTGGTGGTGGGAGGTGGGATCATGGTCAAGGGGGCAGTAGGATGAGGTGTCCGCGAGCTGGCGTTTAGCTTCAGTGGTGTCAAGGTCGGTGCGCCAAACTACTACCGCGCCTCCCTTGTCTGCCAGTTTGATAGTGAAGTTGGGGTTTGAACTGAGGGAGTGGAGGGCTGCACGTTCTGAGGGTGAGAGGGGTGGAGAAGTTGAGACGGTTAATGTCGAGGCGGCAGTTGGCTATGAAGAGATCAAGGGCGGGTAAGAGGCCAGCACGGGGTGTCCAGGTTGATGGGGTGTGTTGGAGGCGGGAGAAGGGGTCGTCAGAGGGTGGGCGAGAATCCTGGTTGAAGAAGTAGGTGCGGAGGCGAAGGCGGCGGAAGAACTGTTCGCTGTCTCGCCGCGTTCTTCCTTCGCCTCCATGCCTACTTCTTTAGAAGAACAAATATTAGAAGAAGCTAATTTTGTCCATCCAGTGTCTAACATTTCATTAGTGGAGAGTTGAGACAGCTGTAGAAATACCAGATACTAATGCTGCTGAGTGAGATATAATTTGACCTCAGGAAAACCTTTGCAATATTTAGACTTTTAAATGAAACATTCTCTAAATTATGAGATATACAACATTTTCTGCAATGAAATGACCTTCAATACGATATTCGAAATATCATAAAACTAGTCACATTTCAAAATGGCAAGGTTATTGATGCAAGGACAATGTTTCCTGAATGAAGGCAGCTTGATAGTGGATTTCCAAAACAAATTATGTGAATAAAGAGGAAGACAGGTTGAGATTTTAACCCTGGAAGAGCATACTGGCCTAGAAACTTAATTAAACAGAAAAACATTGTAATGGGTGAGGTTCAATACCACTTTGGAAGCCCTGGTTTGGGAGTAGACAAGAGAAGGGGCCCAGAAACCTATTCTGCTGTTACTGTGAAGTGATTATCAAGGAGGTCAACAGCAGGAGCTTATAGCTCTCAGGATATGAAACTAGTCAGGAAAGATGCAAAGAACAATAAAAATTCCCGAAATAAGAATCTTGTCTCTCACTTCAATCACTCTCTCCTCTTACCTGCAACGTCCTGCCACTCACAACCCTCCCTCCACACTCCTATAGTGACTGCACCATGCTCTATTCTATCTCTTTTCCTACTAGTCACATTATCTGCATATCCTATTGTCAGAAAATTAGAATCTGATTATAAATATCCCACTGTTTCCTCATGTAACGTGCAGAAATTTCATGGATCTGTGCCCTGAAACTTGACAGAAATTTAACACCATAGTAATCCAGTCATGTGAAGCCGTAGTGGGATGCATCCAGCTGCCCACTTGCTATCACAGTTGCTCCAGACTATGGAATGTGTAGGGGTCCCTTATCTATGTCCAAACTCCTTCAGCGCCTGCTTCTGATCCTTGAACCAGACTGCTGTAAATATGTTTTAGGGGCTTTCTATGATAGCTTCATCCTTCTGCCGTAGGGATAGTTTCATTTGATTCTTTTGATTTCTTTAACTGGTCATGCAAATCATTTATTACAAATCATTTATTGTCACATGTATTCAGTATAAAATACAGTGAAAATTGTGTACCATCGCCGTACATAGACGCCATTCACTTAGAATAATTGAAGAAAAACTTAAAGGGAGAGTCCAACTTTTCCTTCTCCACTGCTACAGTCACGCTCTGGGCTTCCCAGCCCACGCCCTGCCGCTGCCAGGGGCTTACTCCATGTGGAAGTGAGAGTCTTACCCCAGGTTTCACAGGCTGGCTGACTGATTCTGTCGCCCTGCTGCCTCTGAAGATGCTGCCACATGCTTAATCTAAGTTCCTTAAAAGCAAGTTGGTTATATGTGCCTAACCTAAACATAGAGACCTAAGGGGCAACATTTTCATGCAGAAGGCGGTACATGTATGGAATGAGTTGCCAGAGGGAGTGGTGGAGGCTGGTACAATTGCAACATTTAAAAGGCATTCAGATGGGCTTATGAATAGGAAGGGTTTAGAGGGAGATGGGCCGGGTGCTGGCAGGTGGGACTAGATTGGGTTGGGATATCTGGTCAGCATGGACTGGTTGGGCCGAAGGGTCTGTTTCCATGCTGTAAATCCCTATGACTAATTTATATGCTTTATCCACTACGACTGTCAATTTAACAAGCCATACGTTCTTCAACTTTTCTCTTTTTTTAAAACTGCAGGGCTATATTTGCTACTTAAAATACTTGGAAACTTTTCTGAATTAAAGGAATTTAAATCATCCAAAATTAATGCAACCACTATTTGAATTTAATCCCAAGGTGCAGATGATCAGATCCAGGTAATTTGTTGTCAGTTAATTCCAATGATTTTACTGGTGCCATTTTGTTATTTATATTGATTTGTTTACATTCCTCATTCTTGCAAGACCTTTGGTTCTCAACTCATTCTGGATTTTTATGTCAAGGCAAGTTTAAAGTATAGGTTTAATCTTTCTGTTTTTTTTTCTTCATTCTGCATAGTAATCTATTCTGTATGAGCCTCTAATTTTCCTAAGTCTATTTTTATTCATCTCTTCTTATCTACAGACCTATAAAAACACTTCCATCTTTTATATGTCTCCTCCGTCTCTATTCTCATTCTGTTTTCTTCTCATTCCTTGATCCTCTTTTGCTGAGTTGCAAATTCATCCATAATCCACAGATTTATTCCTCTTTTGGCAACATTATAAGCCTCTTCCTTTATCACAGTACTACCTTGGACACTTGTTAGCTATTGTTGGGCCATTTTTTCAGCAGGTTGTTCTTTACCTAAATATATATTTGTTTAAAGTAATTGATGCTTTAAATCCCAGTCATTGCCTATCTATTATCACACATTTCATACTATTTCCCAACATTTTTTAATCAGCTGATATCTCATACTTTATAACTGACTTTGTTTAGATGCAAGATCAGAGCGTGGTGTTGTCCAGTTCCAGAGGTAGCGGGTAGAATGTTGTGTGGGTGAAGTTAAAACATCAGAATCTCATTGTCGAGTTAAATTTTAGTGATACCATTTTCTCCCACTCTCCCACCACGTGGCATGTCCACCTTCTCACCAGGATGTGTCCTAAGCTTATCTGCATGTATCAGCATCTCATTAAAATCACAACACACTGGGATTAAGGTCACATTCCCACTCAAATTTTCCCTGATCGAGAAGCTTGTTGCTTTAGATACCCAACCACACAAAACACGCCTGTACTTGGTGAGCTTCACTTCTTCCCAGATTTGGAGTGAGAATTTGCTGCTTTATCCTGATGGCAGTACAAGTGGGTTTTTCTATAATTCTGTATTTGCGTACCAGCGAAACCTCACTTAATAGAAAAGCGCTTAATAGAAATAATGGGGCCTGTGGGAAAAGTGGGGTCTGGGGCAGACCTGCAAAATATAACACTTATGATTGCTCAATAATCACCAAACGTCTAACACAAAGTATAGCACAGCCTGAATGAAGTTTGAAATCATATTTATTAATGAAACAAAAGTAAATTTAACTCCACTGTTTTCTGTACAAAAAGCTGCTCTGTTGGCAGCTGACATCGGCGCATGCATAGAGCAGGATGGAAATTTCGGCATGGACATCGGTGCATGCATAGAATGAAGCGCGCGAATCGATCCCTGCTGGAATTGTGCTATTGCCAACACAGGTAATCATTCTAGAATATACTGTTCCCTAATTCATCTGCAACGATATCGCCAAATCATGCTGCTGAAACACACGTTATCCCAGAACTGCTTGTACGGCTTTAAATGAGGATTGTGGCCACTTGTGTTGTAAGGTCTCCAAGTACAGTCACTTGTCTCCAATGCAGGAAGGCAGACTGATAGCCTGGGTCATCTTGAAGGCCACTGGCTAACAGCAAATAGCAGATACTATTGGCTGAGGGGCAACATACTGTGCAAAAGGCAAGCAGGACAAATGTGAGTGAAGGACATTGGACAGTCAGAACAGAACGAGAGAGGAACAGTAAGAGTTCTCCTCTCACTCTGGGTGCTATAACCAATCCAGGTCTGTGCTACAGTCAGTTCCTGGGGCTAGGGGAATGTGCTCCAGTCAGTCTGAGTGTGAAGTGGGCTTTGTCCAGAGCATCATCTTTGCTGTGGCTGATTCTTATTTGGAAAACAGTCTGGGTGCATTTTGCACCAAAAGAAATGGTCTCAATGAAAGACAGCAGTTGAATATGATAGGATGGAACTTGGAAGCTGAGGTTGGGACAGCATTCATCTGCTGGGACTGCAGTCCAAGGTAGGTCCGAGTGCAATTGGCTTTGATCAGGAAAGGGGTGAGATCAGAAAAAAAAAACAATGACAAGGAGCTCCAGGGTCAAAGTGGAACATCAATGGTCATTAGTGGCCGGCATGGTGGCACAGTGCCTCACAGCGCCAGAGTCACGGGTTCAATTCCCGCCTCAGGCGACTCTCTGTGTGGAGTTTGCACATTCTCCCCGTGTCTGCGTGGGTTTCCTCCAGGTGCTCCGGCTTCCTCCCACAGTCCAAAAATGTGCAGGTTAGGTGAATTGGCCATGTTAAATTGCCCGTAGCGTTAGATGAAGGGATAAATGTAGGGGAACGGGGCTGGATGGGTTGTGCTTCGGCGGGTTGGTGTGGACTTGTTGGGCCGAAGGGCCTGTTTCCACACTGTAAGTAATCTAATCTAATTCACAGAGAAGAGAGGAGGGTTGAGGGTCAGAGGTGGAACAGAAATACAGGGGATTTGGTGAGCAACAGGAAGACTTGACAAAGCTGTGTCAAATACAGAATCAAAATAATTGTGCATTCTCTTTTGAAAAACAAAATGGGAGGGGATTCATTGGAAATGTACAGTGGAAGCTTGGATTTTCTGGCCAATTGAAGAGGCAACCCAATAATCACTAGTGGAAAAAGAATCCTATTCATCTGCCTTCAAATGCCATATAAGCAGGATCATAACAGATCCCAAGGTCTCATATTCCCTATTATACCCACCTTACCCTTTTTCCAGAAAAGGCGGGCTGGTGAGATGAACAGCAGGAGGAATGGAAGGTCTCCTCTGAGGAAGAAGCCTAAAACTGAGGGTGCCAAATATATAGTGAGCGTAAATGTGAGGATATGCATTTCGGTAGGATGAGTAGAGGAGCTGAATATTACTTAAATAGACTACAGAAAGCCACAGAACAGAATGATTTGTGTGTCTTCATTTATGAATCACAAAAAGCTAATATCCAAGTTCAGTGGTCAAATGGAAAGTTGTCCTTATTTCAATGGAGTATAAAAGTCTAGAGGCTTTGCTAAAACTATACAAGTCACTCATTTGACCATAGCTGGAGGTCTGTGAACAGTTTTGGGGCCTTTATTGAAGGAATGATAAATTGGCATTGGAAGTAGTCCAGAAAAAAATCACTGGACTGATTCCCGGAATTGTCTTTTGAAGAGATGTTGATCAGGTTGGGCCTCTACTTATTTGAATTTAGAAAAATAAAAGGTGTCATTATTGAAACATATAAAATTCTTAGGAGATTTGACAGGCTATATGCAGAAAGGTTGTTTTCCTTTGTGGGAGAGTCTTGGACGAGATGGCTTGTCAGGATAAGGGGTTACATATTTAATGCAGAGAGATGAAGCTTCTTCTCTGAGGCTGATTGAATCTGAGAAATTCTTTACCACAGAGTACTATCAAGGGTGGGTTATTAAGTATATTCAAGGCTGAGATAGATTTTTAATCAATAAGGGAATCAAGTTTTATGGGGAAAAGGCAGGAAAGTGGATTTGTGGGTTATCAGATCAACCATAGTCTCACTGAATGGTGGAGCAGACTCTATTTTTTTTTCCTCCTATTTCTGTTCCCTCAAACTTTCTTACTAACTGTGTGGGCCTCTGCAGCTTGGAGAGAATGTTGCTCCTGTGCCTTATGGTCTGAAGTCAGCTTTGGTCAATTTCTTGTTGATATGGTCTCTCCTCCAAGCTTGACCACATTCACTTCTCCTCCAGCCTGTTCATCATCATCTTCCAGACAATTCTCGGAATTTACTTATGAGTGAAATAAACCTGTTTTCAAGGCAGAAAAAGCGATTTATTATTTTGTTTTCAGAAAGTTGTATTGTACAAAAAATTGACAACATAGAGACACAGGAGTTGACCAGAAGCCTCAGAAGACATATGAATATTTGTCCTCAGTTAACTTTAAAACTAACTTAACTAATCAAGTGACTGACCTTTTGAAATAGGTTCCTGCAGATTCCTTAGCAGCATGACTTGCAAGTTAGATTCATGCTGGGTAAGGGAGAACAGAAATACCTAAAAATGTCCAATTAAAAATGGAAGTCTGATTTCAGCCTTATAATGCATGACCTGGTTGCCTATGGAGCTGCAATTTCATAAGTTGCTCACTTCTGGCATAGAAATAAGTGAGTTAGTGCAGCTTCCTGAATTAGATCCTCTACTGCATGTTTAAAACGTCTAAGACAGACATAACTGAAGTCAGTTTGTGGTCTATTCAGTTCATAACATGTTTCTCTGGATTGGTCAGCTTTCAGGTCTATATTAAAGTCACAACCAACATTAACATGATGAGAGGAATTTGGGAATTACTAGTGTTGCCTTGTTGGAAGGATTCCAATAGTGGTCTATAAAGTGGACATTTTGTCATAAATGTTTTCATCTAGACAAAAGCACAACAAGCAAAAAGCACAGTCTTTCATCTTTCTTGGATACAATGGTCAATATTTTTCACTGGCCAAGCAATTGTAATGCGGAATCCCCAGTGTAGCAGAATCTGAAGGGATTGCGGGAAATTGAGATTTCCTCCCAGGAATTCCTCTACATCTAGAACCCTCAAAGTCTATACTTAAATTGGAGAATTGTGATGAAATTAAGCAAAATAGTTACCCAGGAAAAGTGTGACTATTAAATACAAAAGATAGACAGAAGTTGGCCAGATGGTTTACAGTGAAGAGGAAGATGTTAGGTTATAGGAGGACATAAACAGATTGGTTAGAGGCAGATCAGAGCAAATGGAATTTAACCCTGATAAATGTGAGGTATTGTATTTTGAATTGAATTGAACTGAATTGTATTAGCTTTGTATTCACATGTATTCAAATGAGTACAGTGGAACATTACAAGTCACCACTGACTGCACCATCTTAGATACAAAATACCCAAGTACAGTTTCTTAAGAAAATTCTGAGGAACAAAGTTAGAAAAATAAAGAAACAAAAGCTCCGAATAACAGTCTTTCCAATCCAATCCAATCCAATCCACACCAGCACCTAGCTATGAGTAACTGAAAGAGAGACCTCCACTGCCTCACCTCTGCCTGTATCAGACCCACCAACGTAGGGCTCACCACAGTTTTGATGCTGCCTCTGGGCCCATCTCACTGATGCAGCTGAACCCGCTCACTCACCCCAGATCCTGGAGTCTCCAGCTCCGCTGCTGCCTGGATGATGCCAGCCCCTGCTCCAGGCATAGCATGCTGCCCCTCCGCTGCTACATTAGCGCCAGGAGTCCCTGCTCTGGGCCTACTGCCACAAGGAGTCCCAAGCTCGAGTCAAGACTCCGGCTTTGGCTGCAGATATCATCTTGCCAGTGCCACCATCTTGAAGACGGAATAAGACAAAAGAGTAGATTAGATTTAGATTTTTTTAGATTACATTGCAGCGTGGAAACAGGCCCTTCGGCCCAACAAGTCCACACCGACCTACCGAAGCGCAACCCACCCATACCCCTACATTTACCCCTTACCTAACACTACGGACAATTTAGCATGGCCAATTCACCTGACCTGCACATCTTTGGACTGTGGGAGGAAACCGGAGCACCCGGAGGAAACCCACGCAGACACGGGGAGAACGTGCAAACTCCACATAGTCAGTCGCCTGAGGCAGGAATTGAACCTGGGTCTCAGGCGCTGTGAGGCAGCAGTGCTAACCACTGTGCCGCCCATTACTTAATGAATGGCAAGATTCTCTGAAACTCAGTGCATCAGTGAGATCTAGAGCTGCAATTCTAGCAGATAATAAGTGAGCACTTTCCCACATATCCCTGAAGGTGTCAGGACTGTTAAGAAGACACACAAACTGCTTGCCTTTATCAGTCATCCCATAGATTATAAGAATAGGGATGTCACCTTGGAACTTCCCAGAACTTTGGAAGTTAGGGGTTAGCTGGAGTACCGAGAACAGGTCTTGTCTCCAGAATATGATTGAAGAGGAGGAGGTGTAGAGATGATTCATTGGGATGAAGCATTTCGGCTATGATGAGAGGCTGGATAAGCTTGGATTGTTTCTTTTAGAGCAGAGAAGATTGAAGGGGGACTTGATAGATGCGTAAAAGATTATGAAGGGCATGGACAGGCTGAATAGAAAGCATCTTGGCTGAAGGGTCAATAACACGGGGGTGTAACTTAAAGTGAAAGGCAGGACATTTAGAGGGGATTTGAGGAAATATATTTTCATCTAAAGGTTGGTGGGAGTCTAGAATGCATTGCTTGGGAAGATAGTTGACACAGGAAACCTCACAACCTTTAAAAGCTATTTAGATGAGCACTTGAAGTATGGCCTAGTGCGAGAAAGTGGGGTAGTATTTTCTTGGCAGTATACTCACATTGGGCTGACGGACATCTTCTGGAAAGTCAAAAGCCTGAGTAATTATTCAATTCATATGATATTTACCACATACACACACACACACACACAGAGTGTGGAGTGGCAATCTACATGCAATTGTCATTTCTCAGAAAATCTAGCTGAACAACTTTCATTCACAAATTTTTATTAAATACTATCAGCCCATCTAAACTGAATACACAATTCTTCTCCTGCACTTTTTAAAATCAAGAATAAATTATTATATCAAATATCAAAAGACACATTGAATTCAGGGGTTAGCATGTGACAAAGAATTTCTCAATCTTTGAACTATCATATAAATTCCTCCATGTAGGCATTATGAGGAAATTATTGTATCTCTGACATATGTAGTGCATTGTTCTTAGGTTTTAAGTTTGATGCATGGGTTCTGAAATAATTAAGTATGTGTACTTCTTCCAATACATTAATTGAACCTAAATCTATTTTTATCATTTTAAGAACAAGAATCAGTAATAAATTTTTTACTCACAAATTCAATAAATGTGTTGTAACCGACGGCTAAAAACATTTCACAAGAATACAAATCAAACTTTAGAGTGTGTGATAAAAATGACAGTACTTTCATGTAAAATGAAATCTGACAGATAAAGTTTTGCAACAGTGAAGTAAATAATTGTGTGATGGTGCCTAACTCTTTACTAAAGCACCATCTGCAATCTAGATATCTCTCAAAAATACTTCAGTTACTGTCACTCCTCGTGTTGCTACTGCATCAAATTCTACAATCAACAACGTGCCTCCCGAGCTTGGTTCATTGGTAGTACTTTTACTCATATACAGGAAGGCTGTGGATTCCAGTCGCATTGCCAAAGCATAAGCATATCATCTACACTAACATTTTAATGGAGATCCGTGATGCAATTTGGATGTATGTTCCCAGAAAAGTAGCCTAAGCCTTTGGATAGCTGGTCTCCACTACATCACCATCACCCTGCTAAATTGAGTCCAGATTAGAGTGGTACTGGAAAAGCACTGCAGTTCAGGCAGCATCCGAGGAGCAGTAAAATCCCTTCATCAGGAATACAGGCAGAGAGCCTGAAGGGTGGAGAGATAAGTGAGAGGAGGGTGGGGGTGGGGAGAAAGTAGCATAGAGTACAATAGGTGAGTGGGGGAGGGGATGAAGGTGATAGGTGGAAAAGAAGATAGGCAGGTAGGACAAGTCATGGGGACAGTGCTGAGCTGGAAGTTTGGAACTGGGGTGAGGTGGGGGAAGGGGAAATGAGGAAACTGTTGAAGTCCACATTGATGCCCTGGGGCTGAAGTGTTAAATTGAAACTGCTGGCTTTCAGAAGAGGTGTTTAAACTAAAGTCCTGCCAGGTGGGAGGTGGGTTAGGAGGCAGGATTTGGGGAAACTTGTAATTTTGCACGTGAAGACAGCTGCCTGCCTCTGAAATATTTGCCATAGGAGGGTAATCATGCAATAATCAAACTCATAGCGATGAGTTTTTAATTAAACACTCTAAAGGGCCAATTAGAAATATATCTACAGATTCGCCAGAAATTATCTCAACAACGGGTGGCCTTCACACCCCTGGGAAGAATCTGCAGCCCTGTGGTTAAGAGGCAGTTTCCCAGTCACACGTTGGTGACAAGTGATAGTTTTCTTTAAACTTATTCAGGAGACCGTTTGATCATTGGGATGCTTTGTGATTGGAGGCTGATCTGTGGAATGGATCTCCCTCTACATTCCTGCCCTGGCTATACTGATTTTTCTTTTACAAAACAGCATTGTTGATCTGAAGCTGTCTTCACCTTAAGTCATCGTTATGGTCTCCTGCTGCCTCAGCAGTACCCACCTCTCTGCTGGGACATCGCAGTGCACCTACCACATGGGTATTTGACGTCTCATCCTTAATTTGTTTCATCAGGGAAGATTCTGATGCCATGCATTCAGCAGCTACAGAGATTGAAACCCACATTTGTCTCTGATGATGGACCAATTTCAAAGATGGGAAGGTTCCATTCAACACGTAATGTCGATGATAACTTTTTAATCAGAACTGCACATCTGTTGTCTGTAGGGTCTAGCTGTGCACAAATTTATTACCACGTTTTCAACAATAACTTGCAACTACATAGTACCTTTAAATCAGTAAAACTTCACGATGCTTCATAAGTGTTAAACAAAATTGGACCCCAGGGCAAATAGACAATAGGACAACTTCTAGCAGCTCTTCTGGCAGAGTAGGAATGAACAATGAGCCAAGTTCAACAACATGTTGAATTTGATAATAATTAATAATAATATAACTGTAGAATTTGATACAGCAGCAATGTGATGAATGACAGTTCTGGAACTGTAACGCTAAAGTGTACTTTTAAATTGAAATATCTGGATTGCAGATGTTTTTGTGAAATGTTATAGATGGCAAATCACAGTTCCCTACATTATTGCAAGCCTATATCAATTGGATTAAATATAAATCGAAGAACTGTAATTAATGATGCAGTGACAATAATTATACTTCAAAATGTAATTCACTAACTGTGAAATATTTTAGGGATATCCTGGTGTCCAGGAAGCATTAGGTAAAATCCTTGTTTATTTGCTTCTTTTCTTTCATCATTTTCTTATGTGGATTCTTTCTATCTTTTCTCTCATTCTTTCTCAGTTGAAGCTGACCTGAATTTGTGGGACAATTTGATTTTTCTGATTATGTCTGTGTACATGCAAGCATTTTTAATACAAAATATAATCTCAGTTAATTTGAAATGAAATTCATGAAGTTATGAGGCATTTAAGCTTTCTCAAAATTTATTTGTTTCTTTTGAAGAGGCCGTTGATGTTGTTATGAGAGATTCTGGCTACCTCGTTACCTTGAACTCAGACCAGCTTTTGGCATTTATTATGGCTTGCACATTTCACTGCAGTCAGATTAACCTGCTTTATCTGGTCCTTTTTATTTGACTTGGATTTTTTTCCTTTCTATTTATTATCCAGATCTATAAATCTATTTTTTCTTTTGTCAATTAAATCTTCAGTCCAAAATTCTGGTCCATATCCTTGAGCTTACACTTTGATTTGTAGGACATACCGATGAATATTTGTAGTATCTGCATCTGTGAATGCAATCTGGGAAAAGTTTTTTAGAAGGAACATTTTTAAAATGCCAGATCTGCTCTTTAGTCATGGATCTAAACTGTTTCATTTTTCTGTGACCACCTGTCAAAGTAGTTGTAATTCTCCTGTACAATATTAATGTATTTGAATGCATTTTATAGAGTCATACAGCATGGAAACCGATTCTTTGGTCCAACCAGTCCATGCCAACCATAATATCAAACTAAATTAGTCCCATCTGCCTGTGCTTGGTCCATATCCCTCCAAACGTTCCTTCATGTACTTATCCAAATGTCTTTTAAACTTTGTAACTGTACCCACATCCACTACTTCCTTTGGAAGTTCTTTCCACACACACATCCACTGTATAAAATTGCCCCTCATGTCCTTTTAAAATCTTTCTCCCCTCAACCTAAAAATATGTTCACTAGTCTTGAAATTCCCCACCCTAGGGAAAATAAACTGCCATTCGCCTCATGTATACCTCTCACCATGCTATAAACCTTTACAAGGTTGCCCCTCAACCTCCTACGCTCCAGTAAAAAAAACTCAGCCTATCCAGCCTCTGTTATAACTCAAACCCACCATTCCCAATAACATTCTGGTAAATCGCTGCTGAATCTCCTCCAGCTTAATAACATTCTTCCTGAAGCAGGGTTACCAGAACCAGATACAGTATGCCTAAAGAGGCCTCACCAACTTACTGTACAACCTCAACATAATATCCCAACTCCAAAACTCAAAAATCTGAGCAATAAAGGCAAGCAGGCAAAACACCTTCTTTATCACCCTGTGATGCGAACTTCAAAGATTAATGTACTTGAACCGCAAGGTATTTCTGTTCTCTAACAGTACCCTAGGCTCTACTTTTAGTTTGTGTGTCCTGCCCTTGTTTGTTTTAGCAAAATGCAATACCTCGCATTTATCCAACCACTACTCTTCACCCCACTGACCCAATTGATCCAGATCTCTTAGATATCCTTCTTCATTGTTCACTATATCATCAATTTGGTGTCATCCACAAACTTACGAACCATGCCTCCTCTATTCTTATCTAAATCATTTGTATAAATGACAAACAACAGTGAACCTAGCACTAATCCCTGTGGAACACTGCTGGTCGCAGGCCTCCAGTCTAAAACATAACCCTCCACCACCACTTTGTCTTCTGCTGATAAGTAAATTTTATATCCAATTGGCAAGCTCAGTCTGAATCCCATGTGATCTAACTTTACCAATTGGAAACCTTGTCAAAAGTGTTACTGAAGTGCAAGTAAACAATGTCTACAATCTGCCCTCATCAGTCTTTTTGGTTAGTTCCTCAAAAAACTCAATCAGTTTGTGAGACATGATTTCCTTGCAAAAAACCATGTTGAACATCCCTAATCATTTCTTGCCTCTCCAAATGCTTATACCATATATACTTGATTAAAAGTCAATCTCATGTGAAAGTTGCCCACCCATGTTTGGCAAAAAGTCTGAAATTTCCAACATATTTCATGTAAAAATTGACACCAGCTCTTCACAGATAACAGATCAACATTTGTGAGTCAAGGTATTATTGTGTTGTTATGGACTATGCCAGACCACTCAAAACATTCTTAAGCAAGCAGCTCAGACCATAACTTCACAATTTGTTTTGGTAAGTGTACAGTGAAAATTACCCAGATTAAATTAGCTCGGTTGACTACTAGATTTTAAAAGACGTAAATTTATTCACAACACAAAGAACAGAATAAAGAACCCTCCAGAACTCAGCCTATCAAACTAGACTTAAGTATGTTGTTCCGAATACACACACCAATCCCAATAAGCAAACTATCTTTTAAAAACCAGTATAAATGGAACACATAGTTACGAGTTTAAGTTGACGGACAGAAAGAGAGAAAGTTTCCACACAGCTCCCTGTTTGAACACCTCACCAGTTCAAGACTGAACTAAACTGCTCAGCTCAGTAAGAGAGCTGACCACGCCCCTTTCTTTATACAGGTCACTTCTAAAACATGGCTTAAAAATGTGTTGCTGGAAAAGCGCAGCAGATCAGGCAGCATCAAAGGAACAGGAGAATCGACGTTTCGGGCATAAGCCCTTCTTCATGCCTGACCTGCTGCGCTTTTCCAGCAATACATTTTTAAGCTCTGATCTCCAGCATCTGCAGTCCTCACTTACTTCTAAAACATGACCAATTTGTTACATATAAACAAAAGGCCCCTCAAAATCCTTTTCATCTCTGTTCCAAACCAGACTGATCGGAGCTTGTCTCGGTTTATTACCCCTCTGAAAAAAATCAAGGAGGGAGTATCCTTGAGCCAAAGAACAGCTTTTGAAAAAAAGGGGCTAACTTTGTGACACTGTGCATAAATGCTTTGATGAAGAAATGAACTTTTGTTCATGTTATTCTGTGATTTGCTGTACAAATCACACCATTTGGCTCAAACGTTTAAGACACATCAAGTCAGACTCAGGTGACAACCAACCTTGTGGAATGTAGTCATATACTTAGTTGAGGTTTTAAAATGTCATCATCATCTTCTGCAAAAATGCCCTCCAGAAAAAGCAAAAAATATAAGCAGTGTTCAAACAGAAAATTTTTGCAGAGAAGACAAATAATTGTGTATTTCAGAATTATGAGAGAGACTGGAGAAAGACATCAAACCAACTTCAGACAATGCTAAAATGAGAGTATGCACAAACCTAACAAGTGGCCACAATTGGGAAAAATAAGTTGCTGAGTGAGTACTTGAAAATTGTCAAAGTGCTGGAAGGTGCACTAGGCTCATAAGAAGGCAAGACTTCATACTTTGGCAGAGAACTGAGATTGCCCAAAAACTGCCTGCTGAATGAGAACTTTCACCAGTTTGTAATCAGAAATCAGCAGAAGGCAGGCTACAAGTTATCTTGCATGGAAACATGGATAAAACTCATAATGCTCTCGACATGTTGAAGAATTGAACTGTGAACCAAAAAGAAGAAAAAAAACAGTACTGTTTGAAATCACTGGCCATGAGAAAAGTAGGTTTACTTTACTCAATGTTTATCAATTTTCTTTCTTGTATGGCTGATGGCATGAAGTTAAAACAGATGGCTGTTGTTAAGAGAAAAACTTTGCCAAAGGAGAAATTTCCACAAGGAATTGTCATCCATATACATCCCCAAGACTGGATAGATGAAGGTAGATGTAAACAATGGATAACTGAAGTTTGGAATTTACAGTGAGGTGAACTACGCAAGAAAAGAGTGAACATCTAGTGAAAAATGTTGTTGATTACATCTGATCACTTAATGCTGACATAACTGTTATTCTCGGTGAATTTACAAGTGTTTTTCAACCAATAGACAGAGTCATAGAGATGTACAGCATGGAAACAGACCCTTCGGTCCAACCCATCCATGCTGACCAGATATCCAAACCCAATCTAGTCCCACCTCCCAGCGCGCGGCCCATATCCCTCTAAACCCTTCCTATTCATATACCCAGCCAAAGGCCTCTTAAATGTTGCAATTGTACCAGCCTCCACCACAACCTCTGGCAGCTCATTCCATACACGTACCACCCTCTGCATGAAAAAGTTGCCCCTTTGGTCTCTTTTATATCTTTCCCCTCTCACCCTAAACCTATGCCCTCTAGTTCTGGACTCCCCGACCTCAGGGAAAAGACTTTGACTACTTATCGTATCCATGCCCCTCATAATTTTGTAAACCTCTATAAGGTCACCCCTCAGCCTCTGACGCTCCAGGGAAAACAGCCCCAGCCTGTTCAGCCTCTCCCTGTAGCTCAAATCCTCCAACCCTGGCAATATCCCTGTAAATCTTTTCTGAACCCTTTCAAGTTTCACAACATCTTTCTGATAGGAAGGAGACCAGAATTGCACGCAATATTCCAACAGTGGCCTAACCAATGTCCTGTACAGCCGCAACATGACCTCCCAACTCTTGTACTCAATACTCTGACCAATAAAGGAAAGCATACCAAACACCTTCTTCACTATCCTATTTACCTGCGACTCCACTTTCAAGGAGCTATGAACCTGCACTCCAAGGTCTCTTTGTTCAGCAACACTCCCTAGGACCTTACCATTAAGTGTATAAGTCCTGCTAAGATTTGCTTTCCCAAACTGCAGCACCTCGTATTTATCTGAATTAAACTCCATCTGCCACTTCTCGGCCCATCTGGTCCAGATCCTGTTGTAATCTGAGGTAACCCTCTTCGCTGTCCACTACACCTCCAATTTTGGTGTCATCTGCAAACTTACTAACTGTACCTCTTATGCTCGCATCCAAATCATTTATGTAAATGACAAAAAGTAGAGGGCCCAGCACCGATCCTTGTGGCACTCCATTGGTCACAGGCTTCCAGCCTGAAAAACAAGCCTCCACCACCACCCTCTGTCTTCTACCTTTGAGCCAGTTCTGTATCCAAATGGCTAATTCTCCCTGTGTTCCATGAGATCTAACCTTGCTAATCAGTCTCCCATGCCATTGATGAGAATGAAGTGGGATAGCTGGATGCATGATGGAAAAAACATACATGAAAGGAAGCAGCATGCTGGCTCCCTCACTGTCACTGATCTGTGAATGGATTGTTGACTCATGGAAGGAAACGAAGACTGGTCCTATTTTCAAATCATTCAAGAAATGTGGAATTTTGAATACATTAGACATAATGCATACAGAGAACGATTATCTATGGGATAGCATTGATAAAGAAGAAGTGGATGATGTGCTACCTCTAACTGTAGACAGTGAAGATGAGGATCCAGACGATGATATCATTCATTCTGATGATAATGAAGCTTTACTCAGTGCTAAAGGTGTTGAACAGTGTGATTTTGTATTTGACATGTTTAAGATGTAACATCCAATTGTGATTGAAGCCATATTGTATTTGTACTTCACTTTTTGTATGCATAAGTAAAAGCTCATAAAATTCATTTTTGTTTCTATTGTCTTTACCCAGTAATTACCACAATCCATTGTGTTTTTTTCCTTTATTCATTTAGAGATCAATTGGCTTCTGGACATTTGGACTGTAGCATGAATTTCACCCCTCAAAAGTAGTATCCATGTAATAGTCAACCCCAAAAATTTAACGTTAAGAAATAGTTTAAAATTTTTGACTTTTACACAAGTATGTACAGTCAATCTTTCTGAATCACCTCAAACAGAATTACCCACCATCAAAATCAAATTCTCAGGTCTATATTCCCAGGCTTATCCTTACATCCCTTCTTAAACAAAGGCACAATATTAGCAACTCTCCAGCCATCCAACACCATCACCTGGAGTTATAGATGATGCAAAAGTATTTCTTCAAGAGGGCTTGCAACTTCCTCTCTAACTTCTCTCATCCTGGGATACACCAGATCAGGTCCTGAAGATTTAGCAACTTTTATATTTTTTAAGACCTCCAACACTTCCTCATCTGTAATTTGAACTGTTTTAAAAACATCAATATTTATTTTTGAATTCTCTTGCCTCAAGTTATTTCTTGCCTCCAGTAAAAACTGATGTGAAATATTCAGTTAATTTCTCTACCTGAGGTATGTCCTGAGGTTCAACACAATGATGACCTCTTTTATCTTTAAGGTACTTTACTTTCTCACTCTCTCTCTCTCTCCCGTTGCTCTCTTGCTCTTAATGTAGTTGTAGAATCGTTTTGGATTATCTTTAACCTTATTTGCCTCTCTCATATCCTCTCTTGGGTTCCTGATCTCCATCTTAAGAATGCCTCCACACTCATTAGACTTGATGTGGAGATGCTGGTGTTGGACTGGGGTGCACAATGGTAAAAATCACACAACACCAGATTATAGTCCAACAGGTTTATTTCCCACAAACTTTCGGAGTGCTGCTCCTTCATCAGGCAGCTAGTGAGGCAGGATCATAGGCCACAAAACAAGGATAGGATCCCTCTTGTTCTCACCTTTCACCCCACCCGCCTTCACATGCAAAGAATAATCTTCTGCCATTTTCGCCAACTCCAACACGTCACCACTAAACACATCTTCCCTTCCCTCCCCTTGTCCGCATTCTGCAGAGATCATTCCCGCTGGGACAATCTAGTCCACTCCTCTATCACCCTCACCTCCTTCCACCTATCATATTGCAGTGCCCCCCCCCCCCCCACCTTTTATCTCAGCCCGCTTGGCACAACAGCCTCATTCCTGAAGAAGGGTTTATGCCCGAAATGTCGATTTTCCTGCTCCTCGGATGCTGACTGACCTGCTGCGCTTTTCCAGCACCACACTTTTCAACTCTGGTCTCCAGCATCTGCAGTCCTCACTTTTTCCCACTCCTCCATCACACCTAACACCTCTCCCATCACACGTGGCACCTTCCTATGCAATCGCAGAAGATGCAACACCTGCATGCTCACCATCGAAGGCCCCAAACACTCATTTCAGATTAAACAGCATTTCACTTGTACCTCTTTAAATTTGCTCCCAATGTGGTCTCTTCTATATCGGAGAGACAAAACGCTGACTGGGTGATCGCTTTGCTGAGCACCTTCGGTCTGTACGCAATCAGGTCCCGGACCTTCCCGTGGCTTGCCACTTTAACACACAATCCTGCTCCCATGGCTGTCCTTGGCCTGCTGCAATGTTCCAGTGAACGTCAACGCAAACTGGAGGAACAGCATCTCATCTCCCGACTAGGCACGTTACAGCCTGCCGGTCTCAACATTGAATTCAACAACTTCAGATGATTATCCCATCTCGACCCCTCTGTTTTCATTCTGCTCCGTAATTTTATTTCATTTATTTTATTCATTTTTAAGTATATTTTTTCACTGTTCTGTACCTCTTATTTCTTCATTGCCTCTCTTTCTCTCGTTCCCCACTCTCTCATCACCTTTTTTCTCTCCTCTTCCCCCTTTGCTACCCTTCTCCCCTGTTTTCCATTTTGCCTCTGCTTCACCCATCCCCCACTATTTTGTCACATGGCACTGGCTTCAGCCTTGGTCGTTCACAGCTCCTCATCTCCGTATAATCTCTTTATGCACTGTCATTATCACCTCTTTATTGCTACCTTTGCTTCTGGAGCCATGACTCACCTTCTCTCAGCCTAGTATAAATACCTCCCTATTTCTCCCTTTTTTTAGCTTTGAGAAAGGGTCAGTTAGACTCACAAAGTCAGATCTTTTCTCTCCTTACAGATGCTGAGATTTTTCCAGCATTTACTCTTTTGGTTTCATAGGACACAGAATTTATAGTAAACCATCTAAGTGTCGTACAACTGATGCAATGTATTGAACAAACCTAGGTTGCTGTTAAGTCTTTAATCACTCAGAGTGAGTTGCAGGTTTCAATTCATTAATATGTAAATCCCAGAATTTCTTTCAAGTCACACTCACGAGATGACTTAAGGTGACATCTCACCTCAGACAATGCATTAAAGGTGTGAGGTTAGGGTCTGTCTGTATTCCAACCTTGAGTAAGACCAGTTCTATTTCCAAAGTAGGAACTTATAAAATATCACATGGACTGACTGCCTACAGATCGTGTGCTTTTTGAACAAAATAGAATATATCTGCAAATACAATTCTGCAAATGCAAATTTACCTCATTAGACTTATATGTGTGCATCCGTGCGTGTGAGGAAGAGAGAGAGAGGGAGAGTGTGTGTGCATGAGTGTGACAAGTGTACATGTCTGTGAGAGGGTGTGCCCGTGAGCATGATTGTAACCTGGTGTTGTGCTTTTTAACTTGTTATACTGTTCAAGAGATTCATTTGAACCCAGTTGTCCACATCTAATATGTGATTTATTTTATTCTTGACTAGAACCACAATATCTTTATTCATCTAGTCATACCAGTTTGACCTTTCACTCTAAAAGGAACGTAATGACTGAACACTCGTTTATCACACTTTCAAAATCCTCCCACTTATCAAACATACTTTTACTGCAAAGAATCTACTCCAACTAACTTTTGAACATTTTTGTCTCATACCATGAAAATTTGCCTTACTGCAATGAAAACTTTGATTTTTATGGAAGGCTTATCCCTTTCTATTATTATTTTAAAGCAAATAGAATTGTGATCAAGAGACCCAAAATGTTACCCTACTATCACTTTGCCTCTTGCCCTGTCTTAATACCCAAGGAAAGGTCAAGTTTTACACCTTCTCCAGTACAAGCATTCACATGTTGATCAAGAAAATTCTCATGAACACCTTTAACAAATCCTTCACCATCCTTACCTTTAACACTATGGTAGTCCAAGTTGATGTTTGGAAAATTAAAATCATCTTTTACAACATTATTCTTACATATATCTAAGATCTCTCGACATGTTTGCTCTTCAATCTCCCTCTGACTATTGCGACGTCTATAGTACAATTCCATCAAAGTGATCATTGCTTTTTTATTTATAATTTCAACCCATACATTTTCACTGAATGATTTTTCAGACATATCTTCTCTTATTACCTTAATCAAATACGTCACTCCCCTCCTCTTATGCTGCTCTTTCAATCTTTCCTATTGCATTTGAAACTCAGAACGTTGATCTGCCAGTCATGTCCAACCCTAAGCCAAGTTTTTGTAAATGGTTATGATGTTCCAATTCTATATTCCCAAACATGGTGAGTTCATCAGCCTTACCTGTAAGGCTCCTTGTATTGAAATAAATGCAGTTTAATTCTTCAGAGTTACTTTGTTCTTTGACTTGCTCTTGCTGTCTTTTCTAATTTACTTGTTATTTTCAGATTCAAAACCATTCTCATTTATCTTTCTATTTACTCTGCTACTTAGGATTCCGCAGACACCATTCCCTCCGCAACTCCCTCATTATGTCCACAACCCCCACGAACCCACCCTTCACTCCCGGCACCTTCCCTTGCCACCACAAGAGGTGCAAAACCTGCATCCACACCTCCCCGTTCACCTCCGTCCATGGCTCCAAAGGACCCTTCTACATCCGGCAGAGATTTTCCTGCACATCCAAACACCTCATCTACTGTGTCCGTTGCTCTTGATGTGGTGTCCTCTACACTGAGGAGAAACAATGCCAACTTGCATTATGTTTCAGGGAACATCGCTATGACATGTGCACTAAACAACCCCACAGCCCTGTGGATGACATTTCAACTCCCCCTGCTACTCCACCAAGGGCATACAAGTCCTAACATAGGCATCTTCAATCATTAGCGTGGTCAGCACAGAGTGGTTATAAAAGGAGTGCATTGCAGAATGCAAAACTTGGAAATTTGTACAAATAGGTATTGGATGCAGAGGAATCTTGGAATCCCTACACTGTGAAAGCAGACTATCAAACCCATTGAGTCTACACCATCCTTCCAAAGAGCATCCCACCCACACCCACTTTATCCCTGTAACCCCACATTTCCCATGGCTAATCTACTTAACATGTACATCCCTGGACATTATGGGCAATTTAGCAGGGCCAATATACCTACTCTGCACATCTTTGGACTCTGGGAGTAAACCCACGCAAACATGGAGAGAACGTGATAAATTTCACACAGACAGTCATCTGAGGGTGGAATCAAACCCAGGTCCTTGGTGCTGTGAGGCGGCACTGAGCCACCATGTTACCCCTAAGGAAGAATGAGGGGCTTCATTTTGCCTCTAATATTTAAAGTGCTCTTTTTTAAAAACAAGTCAGTACCCATCGAGCATGCCCTAAAGTGTTCAGCGCTGTTGGCTAAGATATAAGTCCGGCGGAAAAAGCTGTCAGCTGGAGCCGCCCATTAATAGTGCTGTATTTCATGCCAGGAATTGTTGGCATCTAGTTTGTTCTGCCACATTGGAGTATAGTAAACAGCATTTACCATGTATACTCCTGTGAAAGTCGAATTTTTTTGAGTATTTTTAAGGTTAAATTTATGAGGTTGACTATCACATGGATACTACTTTTGAGGGGCTGAAATTCATGCTACAGACCAAAATACCATATCATTAGCAGAAGGCCAAATGATCTCTAAATGAATAAAGCAAAACAACACAATGAATCATAGCAAGCTGAGCTGCATACAAAGGGAGGTTGTCACCTGACCCTGACCTGATACGTATTAAACTTTCACGCCAAACTGGTGTCAATTGTACATCAAAACACATAAAAGCACAAAAAATGTATTTCCTCATCGTAACATTTATGTACAGGATAATAAATGTTGATCTGTTATCTATGAAGAACTCGGGTCAACATTTACATGAGATCTATGGAAATTTCCAGATTTTTTGACCAAAGATAGAGAGTCGATTCTTATATGAAATTGACTTTTACTCCAGTATACAGAGGAGCCTCAATTATTTGAAAGACACAAGCATTTGGTTAATTGAATGCCAGATAATCGATGCCGGAGAACATAGTTAGCCATGCATTAGGACCTTGCGATCTTGTTCGGATAATCCAAAATTCAGTTAATCGAATGCCAGATAATCAAGGTTCCTCTGCCTATTGTAAATTAGTTGAAAATAAATAATAACAAGGTGTTATTGTGTGCAAAAAGGTCTCTCAATGCTCACTAAGTTTTTGTCTCATTGCTCAAACTTTGGGAAGAAAATCAGATACATTTTTCTTGCTGTCAAAAGTTTCATTTTTCTGATTTTACTATATTTTCCCAACTGAATCGTCATTGCCTGCTTGTTCAGGGCCTGGGAAAATTTAGCCTGGAGTTCCCAGAACAAGTACTGGAGTAAAACCATTAACCACCGAGCCATTGTGTTTGGGTGGCATGGTGGCTCAGTGGTTAGCACTGCTGCCTCACAGTTGCCAGGGACCTGGGTTCAACTTCAACCTTGGGAAACTATCTGTGGAGTTTGCATATTCTCCCTGTGTCTGTGTGGGCATGCTCTGGTTTCCTCCCACAATCCAAAGATGTGCAGGCTAGGTGAATTGGCCATGGGAAATTGCCCATAGTGTTCAGGGATGTGTACATTAGGTGCCTTAGTCAGGGTTAAATGTAGGAAAGGGGAATGGGTCTAAGTGGATTACTTGTCGGAGTGTTGATGTGGACTTGTTGGGCTGAAGGGCCTGTTTCTATACTGTAGGGATTCTATATTCTATTCTATCTGTAAAAACACTTTAAAGTATTCTCATGATGGAATATAAGTAAGCATTAACTGTAACATTCAGAAAAGCTGGTCAAAGGTGTAAATCTAAAGTTGGCAAGTGTAGTAGAGGAGAAAGATTATTCTGTTAGATACGTGGTAACAGAAGTTTTTGGGAAGGAAGTGTACTTCAGCAAGAGTCACAAAACAGGTTGTTCTGCTCTCCAGAGTTTCTGAGTAATGACATGAATAAAAATGATTGATGTCTGTTTTTAATTCTGTCCCTGGTTTAAATTTCTTGATCAGGACTCAAAAGTACATGGTAGTGAAGACTTAGATAATAGATCAATTAAAGCATGATAGTTTTAGCCAGTCTGTTCAGTCAAGAACATGACTCATCAGACTGACTGTATATCTTACATCTCACCTGACTTTACTCCCCATTGAAATGGTGTATGTACAGCCAAGCTTCCCACACAGAGCGCTGGAAAGCTGATATAGTTTTAGTCTCCCTCCCAGCTTCAAGCATCCAGTCAACCAAAGGAATTTAATCCAGGGAACACTACAGGATACAAGAGGAAAATCAAGTCATTTTTATTGATAACAAGATCTGTCAACTTAAATGTTCTGAACAAATTGTAATAATGTACCATGCATTGTTTTGCAGTTGTTTGCAATTTGTTAACAGACATCTTTTTCTGTTTTTTTTCCAGTTTTAAATTAAGTTCAGCCACAGTCCTTAACAACATTTGTTTTGTAAAAATAAAGCAAAAAGAATTTATATTTATACAGCATCTCTTGAAAGGCCTTAGGACACCCCAGTTTACAACTAATCAGGTGCTTTTCTTTGATGGGAGAAAGTGAGAACTGCAGATGCTGGAGATTAAAGTCATGTGTGGTGCTGGAAAAGCACAGCTGGTCAGGTAGCATCCGAAGAGCAGCAGAATCAATGTTTCGAGCATAATCTCTTCTTTGATGGATATTTAGAACATAGAACAATACACCACAGGAACTGGCTCTTTGGACCACGACATTGTGCCGAGCATGACGCCAAACGAAACTAATCCTTTCTGCCTGCCTTGGTGCCCATCACTACATTCCTTGCATATTTATTGTTGGTAATGTAGGAAATGTAATCTCAATTCGAACTCAGTGGTGAAATATTGACTAGATGATCATTACTATTGATGTTTGTTGAGGAATGAATGTTGTTCAAGCAACTGAGAACTTTACAGCTTTGTTTGAGACCTGGTTGGAGTCATACGATAAAAAAGAAAGAAGCTTGTGGTTTTTGCAGGTCAGTCATTTCAACCCCAGGACATCTGTAGAACATCAGGGGAGTATCCTAGGGGAGAAAGTGAGGTCTGCAGATGCTGGAGATCAAAGTTGAAACTTTATTGCTGGAACAGCACAGCAGGTCAGGCAGCATCCAGGGAACAGGAGATTCGACGTTTCGGGCACAGGCCCTTCTTCAGGAATGAGCAGAGAGTGTTCAGCAGGAGAAGATAAAAGGTAGGGAGGAGGGACTTGGAGGAGGGGAGTTGGAAATGTGATAGGTGGAAAGAGGTCAAGGTGAGGGTGATAGGTCGGAGTAGGGTGGAGGCGGAGAGGTCAAGAAGAAGACTGCAGGTCAGGAAGGCGGTGCCGGGCTGGAAGGATCCGGCTGAGACAAGGTGGGGGGAGGGGGGATGAAGAAACTGGTGAAGTCCAAGTTCATCCCCTGCGGTTGGAGGGTTCCCAGTCGGAAGATAAGACGCTCCTCCTCCGACCGTCGGGTTGTTGTGGTTTGGCGGTGGATGAGTCCAATGACCTGCATATCCTCGGTGGAGTGGGAGGGGGAGTTGAAATGCTGTGCCACAGGTTGGTTGGGTTGGTTCGTCCGGGTGGCCCAGAGGTGCTCTCTGAATCGCTCCGCAAGTAGGCGGCCTGTCTCCCCAATATAGAGGAGGCCACACCGGCTGCAGCGGATGCAGTAGATGATGTGGGTGGAGGTGCAGGTGAATCTGTGGCGGATATGGAAGTTTCCCTTGGGGCCTTGGAGAGAAGTGAGGGGGGAGGTGTGGGCGCAAGTGTTGCACCTCCTGCGGTTGCAAGGGAAGGTGCCGGGAGTGGTGGTTGGGTCGGTGGAGGGTGTGGATCTGACAAGGGAGTCGCGGAGGGAGTGGTCTCTACGGAAAGCTGATAGGGGAGGGGAGGGAAATATATCCTTGGTGCTGGGGTCTGTTTGGAGGTGGCGGAAGTGACGGCGGATGATGCGCTGTACATGGAGATTGGTGGGGTGGTAGGTGAGGACCAGTGGGGTTCTGTCCTGGTGGCGGTTGGAGGGGCGGGGCTCAAGGGCGGAGGAGCAGGAAGTGGAGGAGATGCGGTGGAGGGCACCGTCGACCACGTCGGGGGGGAAATTGCGGTCCTTGAAGAAGGAGGCCATCTGTGTTGTACGTATTTTGAACTGGTCCTCCTGGGAGCAGATGCGGCGGAGACGAAGGAATTGGGAGAATGGGATGGCGTTTTTACAGGGGGCAGGATGGGAGGAGGTGTAGTCCAGGTAGCTGTGGGAGTCGGTAGGTTTGTAGTAGATGTCCGTGTTGATTCGGTCGCCTGAGATAGAAACAGAAAGGTCTAGGAAGGGGAGGGAGGAGTCCGAGACTGTCCAGGTGAATTTGAGGTCGGGGTGGAAGGTGTTGGTGTAGTGGATGAACTGTTCAACCTCCTCGTGGGAGCACGAGGTAGCGCCGATACAGTCATCAATGTAGCGAAGAAAAAGATGGGGGGTGGGGCCAGTGTAGTTGCGGAAGATGGATTGTTCCACATACCCTACGAAGAGGCAGGCATAGCTGGGGCCCATGCGGGTGCCCATGGCTACTCCTTTTGTTTGGAGAAAGTGGGAGGATTGGAAAGAAAAGTTGTTCAGGGTGAGGACCAGTTCGGTCAGTCGAAGGAGGGTGTCGGTGGAAGGGTACTGGGTGGTACGGCGGGAAAGGAAGAAGCGGAGTGCTTTGAGTCCTTCGTGATGGGGGATGGAGGTGTACAGGGACTGGATGTCCATGGTGAAGATGAGGCGTTGGGGACCGGGGAAGCGGAAATCCTGGAGGAGGTGGAGGGCGTGGGTGGTGTCACGAACGTAGGTGGGGAGTTCTTGGACTAATGGGGACAGGACCGTGTCGAGGTATGCCGAGATGAGTTCGGTTGGGCAGGAGCAGGCTGAGACGATGGGTCGTCCGGGGCAGTCAGGTTTGTGGATTTTGGGCAGGAGGTAGAAACGGGCGGTGCGGGGTTGTGGGACTATGAGGTTGGAGGCGGTGGATGGGAGGTCCCCTGAGGTGATGAGGTTATGGACGGTCTGGGAGATGATGGTTTGGTGGTGGGGGGTGGGGTCATGGTCAAGGGGACGGTAGGAGGAGGTATCTGCGAGCTGGCATTTGGCCTCAGCGGTGTAAAGGTCAGTGCGCCAAACTACTATCTACTATCCTAGGCCCAACCAGCTTCAACTGTTTCATCAAAGACCTTCCTCCCATTAAAAGATTAAAAGTGGGATGTTCACTGATGATTGACCAATGTTTAGCATCAGGCATGAACTCACAAATACGGAAGCAATCTATTTTCAAAAGCAGCAAACCTGGCTTGTGCTAACAAGTGGCAAGTGATATACTGGGGCCACACAATGATTATCTCCACTAACAGAGAATCTAACCATTTCCCTTTAATGTCCAAAGTCATTATTATTACTAAATCCTTCATTGTCAACTTCCAGGGGTTACCATTTATCAGAAACTGAACTGGAGTAGTTAAGAATAGATCAGAGGTTAGGAATACTGTAATGAGTAATTCACCACCTCACTCTCAAAGTCTGTCCACTAACTACAAGGTATAAATCAGCAGTATGATAGAAAATTCCTCTCTTGCCTGGATGGATGGAATTTGACACACTCAAGAAGCTTGAAACCATCCAGGACAATTGCACAATTGCAACCAGATCCACAAGACCATCCATTACTTCCACCACCAACATGCACTAAAAGCAGTGTGTACCATCTACAAGATGCACTACAGATATTCAGTAAGGGTCCTTAAGCAGCACCTCCCAAACTCATGACCACTACCCCCCAGAAGAACAGAGACAGCAGATACATGGAAAGATCATCTCCTCTCCAAGGCGCATATGGCCTGGAAATATTCCAAATATTCTGTCCATTCTCTCCATCAGTACCACCTCACGCACTCTCAGAGCTGTTCTGCCCCCCCAGTTACATTTCATTCTCCAGCTCATTCAAAGTTCTAACAAGAAATCTTTTTCTTTTCCTTACAGGCATTAAGGGATGCAAACTCAAAAGCTCTGAGATACTTATACCCCTGGAACGTCACCACCCCCACTTCCCTCTGCCTCTATCTGTTCTCTGAACCCTACCTCTTGTTGAGTATTTACTAGCCCTGCTGCCCTTCCACAGTGAACATTTTGTACTCAGCAAATGTCTTAGTTTCATCCCTCTGCACCCCTCCTTAATGAATTACAGGCACAACAGATGGCGAACTCTTCTCCCATCTTTCTGCCTCCATCCTTATTTGTTTGAACAAGAGTCCTGTCCCTGTCCCAGAGACTCCTTCACTCTCCTCCAACAGTCTTTCTTTGCCTGCACTCTCTTCTGGCCTTTTATTTCTACTCGACCTGTTCATTGAGAATTGTTGATGTGACATGGGTTAATTTATCTGACACCCCTCATCTTACCCATTCAAACCATAAACTGACTAAACGCCATGTCCTCTCCCTGACTGAATCAAACCTGCTGACAAGGGTGGTGCTGTTGTTGCCTGGCAGACCTGACCTCTACATTGCAGAGGCTGAGTGCCAGCTCTCGGGCACCTTATCCTATCTCCCGCCAGACCATGCACCCACTATTGAACATCAGGTTATTGTGTCCACAACCGTCACTAATCTAATTTCATCTGTGGATCTCCCCACAACAATCTCTCAGCTCGTAGCCACCCAGTTTGCTTCCCAAAATCCATAAAACAGGACTGCTCAGACAAACCCAGTGTTTCTGCCTGTTCCTGCCCCATGGAACTTATTTTCTCCAACCTTGACTTGACTTTTTCCCCTCCCATGTCGAGTACCTCCCATTTATATCAGCAATTGTTCTGACACTTTACGTCAGTTTCAGAATTTCCAGCTCTTGGGCTTCAGCCACCTCCTCTTTACCAAGGATGTGCAATCCTCGATCAGGAAGTTTCCAGGGATCTCCACTTCTTCCTGGAAACAAGACCTGGACCGTCTCCATCAACCATGACTCTCCTCCTTCTGACTGAGCTCATCCTCACTTTGAGCAACTTCTCCTTTAGCTCCTCCCACCTTCTTCAGGTCAAAGGTGTGGGCCATGGGTACCTGCCTGTGGGGATACATGGAATATAACTTGTTCCCATCCTACTCCAGCCCCCGACCCACAATTCTTCCTCTGGTATATTGATGACAACATCGGTGCTGCTTCCCTCTCTCATCTGGTATTGGAAACATTGATCAATTTCACTTCCAGTTTCCACCTGCTCTCACCTTCACCTGATCCATCTCGGATTCCTCCTTTTCCTTCCTCCACATCTCTGTTTCACCAATATCCACTACAAGCCCACCAGCTCACACAGTTACCTTGACTATACGTCCTCACACCCTTCTTTCTATAAAGGCTCTATTCCATTTTCCCAGTTCCTCCAACTTCATTGCATTTGTTCTAATGATGCCACCATCTGCAGGATCTTATATGTTTTCGTCAAATCCTGTGTACCTTTTTCTTCAACCGGAGCTCACTGCTGCTGTGGTTGACAGGGCCCTTAGCCAATCCTGAGCCATTTCCCACACTTCTGCATCACCCCTTGCCTTCTCTCCATAGCAATGAAAGGGTCCCCCTGGTTCTCATTATCACCCAACCAGCCTCCACGCCCAAACTATCATAAGCCGTCATTCCCGTCACCTCCAGCGAAATGCAATGATCAGACACATATTCCCCTCCCCTCTTTGGTCAGCATTCTGCAGGGATCATTCTTTCTGAGACAGGCTAATCCACTCCCTCTCCATTCCCAACAACTCCCCACTTTCCCACAGCACCTTCCCAGCAAATGTAAAATGTGTAATACCTATCCATTTACCTCCTCTCTCCTCATGATCTGGGGCCCCAGTCACATCTTCCAAATGAAGCAGTTCACTGCTTACAACGTGGTTTCCTCTACATTGGTGAGAGGAAAGATTGCTTTGCAGAATACCTATATCCTGTGTAAAAATGACCCTGAGCTTCCAGTTATCTGCCACTGCTGCACGTTCCCTGACTAACATTTCTGTTTCAGGCCTGCTGCAGTGTTCCGGTGGAAGCTCAAAAAATAGTGTCTTCTTTTCCACCTGGGAACCTTGCAGCCCCTAGGATTCAACATCATAGAACATAGAACATAGAACAATACAATGCAGAACAGGCCCTTCGGCCCTCGATGTTGCACTGACCTGTGAACTATTCTCAGCTCATCCCCGTACACTATCCCAAAATCATCCATGTACTTATCTAAGGATTGTTTAAATCTCCCTAATATGGCTGAGTCGACTACCTTAGCAGGTAGGGCATTCCACGCCCTTACGACTCTCTGCATAAAGAACTTGCCTCTGACATCTGTCTTAAATCTATCGCCCCTCAATTTGTAGTTGTGCCCTCTTGTACAAGTTGACGTCATCATCCTAGGAAAAAGTCTTTTTCTGTCTACCCTATATAATCCTCTGATCATCTTGTATGTCTCTATCAAATCCCCTCTTAGCCTTCTTCTTTTCAATGAGAACAGACCCAAGTCTCTCAGCCTTTCCTCATAAGACCTTCCCTCCAGACCAGGCAACATCCTGGTAAATTTCCTCTGCACCTTTTCGAATGCTTCCACATCATTTCTGTAATGGGGCGACCAGAACTGTACACAATATTCCAAGTGTGGCCGCATCAGCGTTTTGTATAGTTGCAGCATGATATTGCGGTTCCGGAACTCAATCTCTCTACCAATTAAACCTAACACACCGTATGCCTTCTTAACAGCACTATCCACCTGGGTGGCAATTTTCAGGGATCTATGCACATGGACTCCAAGATCCCTCTGCACACCCACACTACCAAGAATCTTTCCATTGACCAAGTACTCTGCCATCCTGTTATTCTTCCCAAAGTGCATCACCTCACATCTAGCTATATTGAACTCCATTTGCCACCTCTCAGACCAATTCTGCAGTTTATCCAAGTTCCCCTGCAACCTGTAACATTCTTCCAAACTGCTCACTTCTCCACCGACTTTAGTGTCGTCTGCAAATTTACTAATCCATCCACCTATACCTACGTCTAAATTATTTATAAAAATGACAAACAGCAGTGGTCCCAAAACAGATCCTTGTGGCACGCCTCTAGTAATTGGACTCCAGACGGAATATTTTCCAACAACCACCACTCGCTGCCTGCTTCCAAACTGATAAATCACCCTCAATCTCATGTCTCTGCATTTTCTCCATCAGCCTGCCATGTAGAACCTTATCAAAGGCTTTACTGATATCCAAGTATACTACGTCAACTGCCCTACCCTCATCTACATGCTTGGTCACCTTCTCAAAAAGTTCAATGAGGTTTGTATGACACGACCTGCTCTTAATGAAACCATGTTGACTATCTGAAATCAAATTGTTGCTTGCTAGATGATTATAAATCTTGTCTCTCATAATCCTCTCCAAAACTTTTCCTACAATAGAATTAAGGCTCACTAGGCTATAATTACTTGGGTCATCTCTGCTGCCCTTCTTGAACAAGGGCACAACATTTGCAATCCTCCAGTCCTCAGGTACTAAACCTGTAGACAATGACAACTCAAATATCAAAGCCAAAGGCTCTGCTATCTCCTCCCTAGCTTCCCAAAGAATCCTCGGATAAATCCCATCCGGCCCAGGGGACTTGTCTACTTTCACACCTTCTAAAATTAATAACACCTGTGTGTAACTAACCTCGATCCTTTCTAGTCTAATATCTCATACCTCATTCTTCACCTCTACAATATTCTCCTTTTCCTGAGTGAACATAAATGAGAAAAGTTCATTTAGTACCTCTCCGATCTCTGCAGGGTCCAACTCAACTTCCCACTTCTGTCTTTGACTGGCCCTATTCCTACCCTAATCATCCTTTTATTCCTCACATACCTATAGAAAGCTTTAGGGTTCTCCTTTATTCTATTTACTAAAGACTGCTTGTATCCTCTCTTTGCTCTTCTTAACTCTCTCTTTAAATCCTTCCTAGCTGATCTGTAACTCTGCATCACCTCATCAACACATAAGCCTCTTTCTTCTTCTTAACAAGTGTTGCAATTTCTGTAGGAATTCCTGATGAAGGGCTTTTGCCCAAAACGTCGATTTTACTGCTCCTCGGATGCTGCCTGAACTGCTGTGCTCTTCCAGCACCACTAATCCAGAAATTGCAATTTCTGTAGTAAACCACAGTTCCCTTACCTTATCACTTCCTCCCTGCCTGACAGGGACATACCTATCAAGGACACGCAATATCTGTTCCTTAAACCAGCTCCACATTTCGATTGTCTGCATCCCCTGCATTTTGCTACCCCATTCTATGCATTCTAATTCTTGCCTAATCACATTATAATTGTCCTCGTTCCATCAATAACTTTTGACTTGTGGTACGTACCTATCCCTTTCCGTCGCTAAACTAAACGTAACTGAATTATGGTTACTCTCTCCAAAGTGCTCACCTACCATTAAATCAAACACCTGGCCTGGTTCATTACCAAGCATCAGATCCAGTGTGGCCTCCCCCCTTGTCGGCCCTTCAACATATTGTGTCAGGAAACCCTTCTGTACACATTGGACAAAAACTGATCCATCCGAAGTACTAGAGCTATAATATTTCCAATCAATGTCGGCAAAGTTAAAGACCCCACCCTGTTCCTTTTACTCCTACCCAGATTAATGTTGCTAATCCTCTCTTCCACCTCCCTGGAACTCTGCGGAGGCCTACAAAAAGCTCCAAGAAATGTGACCTCTCCTCTCCTGTTTCTAACCTCAGCCCAAACTATCTCAGTAGACGAGTCCTCGTCAAAAGTTTTTTCAGCCACCATTATACTCTCGCCTCCCCCTCTCTTACCACCTTGCCTGTTTTTAATGGAAGATCTAAACCCTGGAACCTGCAACATTCATTCCTCACACTGGTTTATCCATGTCTCCGAAATGGCTACAACATTGAAGTCCCAGGTACCTATCTTATTTCAGATATTTCTGGCGTTGAAGTAGACACACTTCAAACAATTTCGCTGTCTGCCAGCACATTTGCTGTGACCCTGAAATCCTGTCCCTGTCCTCCCTACTCTCATCCCCCTCTGCACTGCAGCTACACCTCCAGTTCCCATCCCCCTGCTGAGCTAATTTAAACCCACCCAAATAGCACCAGCAAATTTCTCACCCCGGATATTAGTACCTCTCTGGTTCAAGTGAAGACCGTCCTGTTTGTACAAGTCCCACCTTCTCCAGAATGAGTCCCAATTATCCAAAAACCTGAAATCCTCCCTCCTGCACCATCCTTACAGCCACATGTTTAGATGATACCTCTCCCTATTCCTTGCCTCCCTATTCCTAGCTCTCAGCTTCCACCCTCGCTCCCTGAAATCCTGCCTTACATCCTGTCCCTCTTTCTACCTATGTCGTTGGTACCTACATGGACAACGACTTGAGGCTGGTCACCCTCTCCCTTCAGGACCCCAAAGATACGATCCGAGACATCACGGACCCTAGCACCTGGGAGGCAACACACCAACCGCGAGACTCGTTCGTTCCCTACAAACCTTCTATCTGAGCCTCTAACTATTGAGTCCCCAATGACTAACACTCTCCTCCCTTCCCTCTTTCCCTTCTGTGCAACAGGGACAGGCTCTATACTAGAGACCTCGGCCTCACTGCTTGCCCCTGTAAGTCATCCCCCTCAACAGTATCCAAAACGGTAAACGTGTTTTTCAGGGGAACGACTACAGGGAATCCCTCCACTGACTGTTTTTTACCCCTTCGAACAGTCACCCAGCTTTCTTCTTGCCTAGGAGTAACTACTTCCCTGTAACTCCTATCTATCACAGCCTCTGCCTCCCGAATGATCCAAAGTTCACCCAGCTCCCGCTCCAGTTCCCTAACACGGTCTTGGAGGAGTGAGAGTTGGGTGCACTTCCTGCAGATGTACTTGGATGGGACACTATTTTGCGTCCCTGACCTCAAACATCAAGCTCAATAACTTCAGAACCTGATTCCATAATTCCATGCATTTTACCCATCCCCACACCCTGATCCTATTATGACATGGAGTGCTTTCTGCACAGCCAACCTATTCTCTCCTACTCATTATCACTTAGTCAGCTTCTCTTCTGTCCTGGCTACTATCAATAATCCCCTCGTCTGCTACCTCTTTCACAGCTCCCTCTCTCTCTGAGCTCCATTTCCACAGCTCATCTCTCCCTGCTTCACCCAACACCTCACCATCGGCATAAGTTTCCAGAGTTGCTATCAGTTATGATGAAGAGTTACTGGACTTGAAACGTTAAATCTGCATCTCCCACAGATGCTTCCAGATCTGCTGTGTTTTACGAGCAATTACCATTTTTGTTAAACAAAGAAGCATATTATCTGAATGGTAAGAGATTGCAGATCTCTGAGATGCAGAGGGATTTGAACTGCAGAAGTCTAGCGTGCAGGTGCAATAGGTAAATAGGAAAGCTATTGAACATCATTTGTCACTGCGAGGGGAATGGAATGTATTCCAACTAATGTTAGAATCTAGAATTCAGCGTCACTGTTTAAAAATAAGGGGTTGCTCTGTAAAACAGAAATGAGGCAATTTTGTTTTCAGAGGGTTGAGAATCTTTGAAAATCTGTATGTGAAAAGGGGGGTGAAAGCAAAGTTTTTTGAACATTTTTAGGGGAGAAATTGCTAGATTCATATTAAACAAGGGAGTAAAAGGTTGTCAAGGGTAGGCAGTAAAGTGGATCTGAGGTTACAGTTCAGTCATTATCTTAATAAATGGTACTACAAGCTCAAGAAGCTGAATGGTCTACTCCTGCCCCTTGAACATGTATTTGTGTGTCGGTGGGAAAAAGTAATGCAGTTGTTGCGACATGCACTTACATTGATTCCCCAAAGGCAGTCGATAGTCTGGTCACTGTAACCACAGCTTACAGGACATTCCTCAATAATGTCAATGGCAAATGCAGGCCCTAACCCAAGCAGCTGCAGGCCCTAACCCAAGCAGCTGCCTGCCCAAGGGGAGTTAACACAATCTACACAGTGTTGCTTGAAACAGCTACACGTAAATGAAGTTTTCTCCCACTATCCTATCTGCTTTAGTGGGTGAAGGGTTCCACTCTCATGTTCCTGCCTGTTTGGTCCTGTGGAGAGTTTATTAATGTTTCTCTCTGGTCTGAATATGCCCCCGGTCTCAGGATATTGGACTGCATGGATATGTAACCTGATCACGCAAATGCATGATAAATTCTTGTGGTAGAATATTCTTGTTGTGGAATTAAGTATAAAATCTTTTGGTTTCTCTGGTGGCAAGCTTGGAGGGGAATTTATTCAGGTGGTACCTAAACCACACAGCATGACCACCTTCACCAGAATTTCATTCCTGGCAGGAATTCCAAGATGAAACTTTATGCCACACTCTCAAATCAGCCCTTATGTTGTCAGTGAATCACCAGTTTAACGCCTTATCATGCCAGCAATGGTATTAATCTTGTTGTAGGTGGATTTGTCACCATGCAGTCAGCTTGGCACCTCTGGGAGAGTTGCCCTTCAATCAAAGGTACTAAATATCAAATTGCAGAATCAGACATCAGAAGAATGTTGGGAGCAACCAAGAGCATGCCTCTTGATATTGAACAACTCCTGGCCTCTCATTGGACCTGCCTCCAGGGTCTTCATTCTAGGAGTGGCCACCTAACGACTGCCTGATTGACTTATAAGTCAATTCCTGAAGAAGGGCTTATGCCCGAAACGTCGATTCTCCTGTTCCTTGGATGCTGCCTGACCTGCTGCGCTTTTCCAGCAACACATTTTCAGCTCTGATCTCCAGCATCTGCAGCCCTCACTTTCTCCTGACTTATAAGTCAGGCAACATTCCTGAAAAGAGGTGCTGTGAGCCTCTTTGGCCGTCAAGCAAGTTTCCTCCAATGCATCAACGAAATTCCAGCTTAAGAATTAATTTAATAATAGTTTTTGTAATGTATTTTAAAGTTTTATTAATTTATATCTTATTTTGGCTAACAGCTTCAGGTACTGAATGCAGTTTTTATCCCTCTCACTCTCTGACAATATAATAGAATGGTAAAACATGTAACTTAATGTGTGAAGTAACTTAGACAGAGTAGAGCTCCTTTATTGCGCTGTTTTGTTATTATTTTCCTTTCAATGATTTTCTAAACAAAAAGATAATCCAGTGAATTCTTTGCTGACAATGTGCTACTTTTATTCTTTTTATAACGATAACCTTTAAAGCAATTGTATGAGGTCTCACTTCATTATTTTTATAGGATTCTACAGGATAATTACTTGCAAAAAATGTATGGCTTATTTTCAGATGATTTAATATTACAGTGTGACAAAATAGTGTGACAAGAGAAATTGATGGGAAGCCCAAATTATGCAACACTGAGAGTAGATCAGAGTGTTTGAAATAACAAAAGCCTAGCTTTTGTTAGATAATTTCTAATCAAGCTATTCAAAGATGATATTACATACCACTCTAGTAGGTGGGAACTGAACCTAGTGTGAGAGGTGGAGGTATTACCACTGTGTCACAAAACTCCCTTGAGGCTGGATGAATCAAAATGAAACACCACTTCATGAAAGAGATGCATACAAAGTGGGACGGTAACACACACTAAAAGGTGCACTTGTTTAGATTGTGGATAAGATGTTGGCCTATTGTTCAGAATTGTTTCTGCAGGTGGGAACTTAATTCAATCTGCCACTTATTGCCAAATTAGATCACAAGTATATTAGAACAAGTTCATGAGAAGTTAAGCACTAAAGAAAAACTGCAATGATTGAACTTTTAGATTTATTTCTTTATGTTTTCACTTAATACTATGAAGGAATGTAATGTTTAGCTTTTTTTAACACTATACTAAGAGTGACTATAATGTTTAACTTTTAACATTGTTCCTTTCTTTTCTACTTTGTTCTTAAGTTTTTGTATCTAGGTAGTTGTACCTAAGACGGCGGCATGTGTCGTGACATTGAAGACTTTTCACTGGACTCTTGTACTTTTGTACTTGAATACAAGTGACAATAAAGTCTAAATCAACATCTAAATCTCAATAAGCTTGTTTCATAATCTATTACAGGATATTTGAAGATTACTTCTATCTATTATTTAAAAGGACAGAGGGCAATAACTGTTTTAGTGATAAATATAATCAAGTTAAAGAAATCAACTTACAGACAATTATTGTCATTATCTGTAAGTGTCAGCATTCTTTATGATAACTGAGATTGGAACTCTAGATAACAATACTGTTGATCGGTGGGAGACTAAGTCATCTAATTCTTAAGGACATACTCACTTCAAAATTTGCCCAATTGGGAAGCTTTTAAAATCAAAAATATTGTTTTTGATGTTATAAATCGTGGTTCAAATAATTTCCTTACTTTTTCTTTTATTAACTTCAATTACCTTGATGGAAAGCTAATTTGCTTCAGGCAGGATGCATTTTGGGAATGTTTTCACCGTGGAGAAAATACTTGCAACTGGTGTATGTTTTTATTTAAAAATGAGAAGCCAACAGGAAAATATTCACTGAATTGACCTAACGATAAATAATGTGATCAGATTGACCTTCACGTTGCATCCCAATTAATTTAATCATCGACTGAAATTAAGCAAAGGTAAAATAGGGCAGTATAGGAAGTAACTGATTTCAGTGAATCAAAGAGTTATAGAGATGTACATCTGGAAACAGACCCTTCGGTCCAACTTGTCCATGCCAACCAGGTATTCTAACCTAATCTAGTCCCATTTGCCAGCATTTGGCCCATATCCTCTGAACCTTTACTCTTCATATACCCATTCAGATGCCTTTTAAATATTGTAATTGTACCAGCCTTCACCACTTCTTGTGGCAGCTCATTCAATACATGCATCACACTCTGTGTGAAAAAGTTGTCCCTTAGGTCTCTTTTGTATCTTTCCACTCTCACCTTAAGCCTCTGCCCTCTAGTTCCAAACTCCCCCACCCCACGGAAAAGACCTTGTCTATTTATCCTATCTGTGCCCCTCCTGATTTTATAAACCTCTATAAGGTCACCTCTCAGCCTTTGACACTCCAGGGAAAACAGCCCCAGCCTATTCAGCCTCTTTCTATAGTTCAAATCATCCAACCCTGGCACCATCCTTGTAAATCTTTTCTGAACCATTTCAAGTTTCACAACATCCTCCTGATAGGAAGGAGACGAGAATTGCACACAATATTCCAACAGTGGCCTAACTAATGTCCTGTATAGCCGCAACATGACCTCCCAACTCCTGTACTCAGTGCTCTGACCAATAAAAGAAAGCATACCAAATGCCTTCTTTACTATCCTATCTACCTGTGACTCTACTTTCAAGGAGCTATGAACCTGCACACCCACGTCTCTTTGTTCAGCAACACCTTCCAGGACCTTACCATTAAGTGTATATGTCCTGCTCTGATTTGCTTGTCCAAAATGCAGCACCTCTCATTTATCTAAATTAACTCCATCTACCACTTCTCAGCCCATTGGCCCATCTGATCAAGATCCCGTTGTACTCTGAGGTAACCTTCACCATCCACTACACCTCCAATTCCAGCGTCATCTGCAAACTTACTAACTATGCCTCCTATGTTCGCATCCAAATCATTTATGTAAATGATGAAAAGTAGTGAACCCAGCACCTATCCTGTGGCACTGCACTGGTCACAGGCTTCCAGTTTGAAAAACAATCCTCCAACACCACCCTCTGTCTTCTACCTTTGAGCCAGTTCTGTATCCAAATGGCTAATTCTCCCTGTTTTCCATGAGATCTAATCTTGCTAACCAGATTACTATAAGAAACCTTGTCGATCACCTTACTGATGTCCATGTAGATCACGTCTACTGCTCTGCCCTCATCAATCCTCTTTGTTACTTCTTCAAAAAACTCAGTCAAGTTTGTGAGACATGATTTCCCACGCACAAAGCCATGTTGACTATTCCTAATCAGTCCTTGCTTTTCCAAATACATGTATATCCTGTCCCTCAGGATTCCCTCCAACAACTTGCCCACCACCAACGTCAGGCTCACCTGGTTTAGTTCCCTGGCTTTTCCTTACCACTCTTCTTAAATAGTGACACCATGTTAGCCAACATTCATTCTTCCGGCACCTCACCTGTGACTACCAGTATCTCAGCAAGAGGCCCTGCAATCACTTCTCTAGCTTCCCACAGAGATCTAGGTTACACCTGATCAGGTCCTGGGGATCTATCCACTTTTATGCATTTCAAGATATCCAGCACTTTCTCCTCTGTAATATGGACATTTTGCAAGGTGTCACCATCTATTTCCCTACATTCTTCCAGGCTCTTGTTCACAGTAAACACTGATGCAAAATACTCGTTTAGTATCTCCCCCATTTCCTCCGGCTCCACACATAGGTTGACTTGCTGACCTTTGGGGGACCCTATTCTCTCCTTAGTTATCCTTAATGTATTTGTAAAAACACTTTGGATTCCCCTTAACCCTATTTGCCAAAGCTATCTTATGTCCCCATTTTGCCCTCCTGATTTCCATTTAAGTATATGCTTACTGCCTTTATACTCTTCTGAGGATTCACTCGATCTCTCCTGTCTGTACCTGACATATGATTCCTTTTTTTCCTTAACGTAAACCTCAATTTCTCTAGTCATCCAGCGTTCTCTACACCTACCAGCCTTTTCTTTCACTATCTTAGGAATATACTATCTCTGGACTCTCATTATCTCATTTGTGAAGGCTTCACATTTTCCAGCCGTCTCTTTACCTGTGAACATCCCCCTCCCAATCAACATTTGAAACTTCTTGCCTAATACGTTTAAAATTGGCCTTTCTCCAATTTAGAGCTTTAACTTTTACATCCTGTCATTCCTTTTCCATCACTATTTTAAAACTAATAGAACTTTGGTCGCTGGCTCCAAAGTGCTCCTCCACTGACTTATTTCCCAACAGTAGATCAAGTTTTGCACCTTCTCTAGTAGGTACATCAACATACTGAATCAGAAAATTTTCTTGTACACATTTAACAAAATTCCTCTCCATCTAAACCCTTAACGCTATGGCAGTCCCAGTCTATGTTTGAAAAGTTAAAATCCCCTACCATATCCACCCTATTATTCTTACAGATAACTGAAATCTCCCTACAAATTTGTTTCTCAATTTCCCACTGACTATTATTGGGTCTATAATACAAACTCAATAGGGCCACCATCCCTTTCTTATTTCTCAGTTCTACCCAAATAACTTCCCTGGATGTATTCCCAAGAATATCCTCCCTAAGTACAGTTGTAACACTATTCATTATCAAAAATATTACTCCCCCTCCTCTCTTGCCCCCACCCCACCCCACCCTCTTTCTACCCATACAAAGCACTTTTATCCTGGAACATTAAGTTACCAGTCCTGTCCATCCCTGAGCCGCATTTCTGTAATTGTTATGATATCCCAGTCCCATGTTCCTAACCATATCCTGAGTTCATCTGCTCGTCCTCTTACATTGAAGTAAATGCCTTTTAATTTATCAGTCCTGTCTTGCTCTCTACTTTGTTCCTTCCTGCTCTGACTGTTTGATTCATTCCTATTCCCAACTCTACGAATCTCAGATTGATCTCTTTTCTCAATATTTCCCTGGGTCCCACCCCCCTCCTCTCCCAACCTTACTAGTGTAAATCTTCCTGAGCAGCGCTAGCAAATCTCGCTAGCAGTGGCCAGTATATTAGTCCCCTTCCAATTCAGGTGCAATCCGTCCTCCTTGTACAGATCACGTCTACCCCAGGAGAGATTCCAATGATCCAAAAATGTGAATCCTTCTCCCTTACACTAGCTCCTCAGCCACGCATTGATCTGTTCTATTCTCCTTTTCCTATCCTCATTAGCTCGTAGCACCAGGAATAATCCAGATATTACTACCCTCAAGTACCACCTTTTTAAATTCTATCCGAACTTTATATATTCTCCCTTCAGAATATCAACCTTTTTTCTTTCTATGTCATTGGTTCCAATGTGTACAATGTCCTCCTGCTGGTCTCTCTCCCCTTTGAGAACATTCTACACCCTCTCTGAGACACCCTTCATCCTGGCACCTGGGAGGCAACACACCACTCTGATTTTTCGCTGCTGACTGCAGAAATGTCTGACTGTGCCTCTGACTACAGAGTCCCCTATCACACTCAATCGCTTGGAACCCGATGTACCCCTCATTACATTAGAGCCTGTCCCAATGCCAGAAACTTGGCTGTTCGTGCTACTTTCCCCGAGAATCCATCGCTCCCTACATTTTCTAAAGCAGCACACTTGTTTGAAATGGTGACAGAAGACTTCAGCACTACCTGACTACTCCTCCTACCGTTCTTGGAGTTAACCATCTACCTGACTGTATCTGAAACTTTTCTCCCTTCCTATAACAGCCATCCATCACACTCTCTAGCTCCTGTAAATTCCTCATTGCCTCTGACTGCTGCTCCAACTGAGCTATGCGATCTGATCAGATTCAATGATATTTGTATTTTAAAAATTTATCCTTGAATAGAGGGTATCGCTGGCAAGGCCAAAACGTATTGCCCATTTGCAATTGCTTTTGAGAAGATGGTGATGTGCCCCTTCTCAAAACAATGTTGTCAATTACACCCAAAGCCCTGTTAGGAGGGAATTCGAGAATTTTGAATCAGCATCTCTGCAGGAACAGTGATATGGTTCTATACAAGGAAAACGAGATTAAAATGATTCCCCCAGGCTAAGGGCCCAAGGAATCCAACTCCAAGCTCAAAATGACTAACAAATTTAAAGTCAGGAAGAAACAAATACATGATGACAAACTCACATTTGTAATCAGTTTGAGACATAGGACAGAATGAAGGAGGCAACGACTTTCAAAGTATGAGGAGGTGCTGTTTGAAGGAGCATGCTGGATTTCTTATAAGGAGGCAGCTTTGATTTCAACACAGTGGGACTATCACCCCTCTCTCTGACAGACAGATCATACCATCTGTGGTAAAATGAAATAAAATAACTGATGAAACGACATTGACATCAGTAAGAGAGAAGACAACAGTGTAAAAACAGAGTTCTTCGACACTACAAGAGAGTGCCATATTTCAGATGTACAGATGTAAAATAATAGTGAGACTACATGAGGAATAGAAAAACCTGATTTAGGAAAAAAGAAGTAGCAGCCAGCTTCAGGGACAGTACATAGGTAGGGGATAACCACAGCCCAGAGAGAGTCTGGACCAGTATCTCAATGTGCAGGTAGCTGCATAGGCTTAAAACACAAAGATAAAGAGGGGTGCTTTCAATTCTCCATTACCTCTTTACATAGTTTACTTACAGAGTCATAGAGTCAAACAGCACGGAAACAGGCCCTTTGGTCCAACTTGTTCAAGACCAGACACTCCAATGTGATCTAGTCCAATTTGCCAGCATTTGGCCCACATCCCTCTAAATCCTTCCTATTCATATCTCCATCCAGATGCTTTTTGAATGTTGTAGTTGAAACATCCTCCACCACTTCCTCTGGCAGCTTGTTCTACATACGTACCACTCTATGCTTGAAACAGTTACCCTCGGGTCCTTTTCAAATCTTTCCATCTTACCTTCAACCTATTCCATCCAATTTTGGACTCCCCTATCCTGTGGAAAAGATCTTGGTTGTTCACCCAATCCAAGACTCTCATGATTTTATAAACCTCTATAAGGCCACCCCTCAGCTTCTGAAACTCCAGGGAATATAGCCCCAGCCTACTCAGCCTCTCCCTATAACTCAAACCCTCCAGTCCCGTAATAATGGAATTTTAATATATGTAAGAAAAATCAGTAAAGTGGAACCAGTTCAATTGTTGTTTCATATAGAGTATTAGAGATGTACAGCATGGAAACAGACTCTTCGGTCCAACCTGTCCATGCCAACCAGATATCCCAACCCAACCCACCTGCCAGCACCCGGCCCATATCCCTCCAAACCCTTCCTATTCATATTTCCATCCAAATGCCTCTTAAATGTTGCAGTTGTACCAGCCTCCACCACTTCTTCTGGCAGCTCATTCCATACACCCTCTGCTTGAAAAAGTTGCCCCTTAAGCCTCTTTTATATCTTTCCACTCTCACCCTAAACCTATGCCCTCTAGTTCTGGACTCCCCGACCCCAGGGAAAAGACTTTGTCTACTTATCCTATCCATGCCCCTCATAATTTTGTAAACCTCTATAAGCCTCCTACGCTCCAGGGAAAACAGCCTGTTCAGCCTCTCCCTGTAGCTTAAATCCTCCAACCCTGGTAACACCCTTGTAAATCTTTTCTGAACCCTTTTAAGTTTCACAACATCTTTCCGAGAGGAAGGAGACCAGAATTGCACGCAATATTCCAACAGTGGCCTAACCAATGTCCTGTACAGCTGCAACATGACCTCCCAACTCCTGTACTCAATACTTTGACCAATAAAGGAAAGCATACCAAATGCCTTCTTCACTATCCTATCTACCTGTGACTCCACTTTCAAGGAGCAATGAACCTGCACTCCAAAGTCTTGTTGTTCAGCAACACTCCCTAGGACCTTACCATTAAGTGTATAAGTCCTGCTAAGATTTGCTTTCCCAAAATGCAGCACCTCGCATTTATCTGAATTAAATTCCATCTGCCACTTCTCAGCCCATTGGCCCATCTGGTCCAGATCCTGTTGTAATCTGAGGTAACCCTCTTCGCTGTCCACTACACCTCCAATTTTGGTGTCATCTGCAAACTTACTAACTGTACCTCTTATGCTCGCATCCAAATCATTTATGTAAATGACAAAAAGTAGAGGGCCCAGCACCGATCCTTGTGGCACTCCACTGGTCACAGGCCTCAGGCCTCCAGTCTGAAAAACCACTACCCTCTGTCTTCTACCTTTGAGCCAGTTCTGTATCCAAATGGCTTCTCCCTGTATTCCATGAGATCTAACCTTGCTAATCAGTCTCCCATTGGGAACCTGCCCTCATCAATCTTCTTTGTTACTTTTTCAAAAAACTCAATCAAATTTGCGAGACATGATTTCCCACGCACAAAGCCATGTTGACTATCCCGATTCAGTCCTTGCCTTTCCAAATACATGTACATCCTGTCCCTCAGGATTCCCTCCAACAACTTGCCCACCACCGAGGTCAGGCTCACCGGTCTACAGTTCCCTGGCTTGTCTTTACCACCCTTCTTAAACAGTGGCACCACGTTTGCCAATCTCCAGTCTTCTGGCACCTCACCTGTGACTATCGATAATACAAATATCTCAGCAAGAGGCCCAGCAATCACTTCTCTAGCTTCCCACAGAGTTCTCGGGTACACCTGATCAGGTCCTGGGGATTTATCCACCTTTAACCATTTCAAGACATCCAGCACTTCCTCCTCTGTAATCTGGATATTTTGCAAGATGTCACCATCTATTTCCCTGCAGTCTATATCTCCATATCCTTTTCCACAGTAAATACTGATGCAAAATATTCATTTAGTATCTCCCCCATTTTCTGTGGCTCTACACAAAGGCCGCCTTACTGATCTTTGAGACGCTCTATTCTCTCCCGAGTTACTCTTTTGTCCTTAATATATTTGTAAAAACCCTTTGGATTTTCCTTAATTCCATTTGCCAAAGCTATCGCATGTCTCTGTTTTGCCCTCCTGATTTCCCTCTTAAGTATACTCCTACTTTCTTTATACTCATCTAAGGATTCACTCGATCTATCCTGTCTATACCTGACATATGCTTCCTTCTTTTTCTTAACCAAACCCTCAATTTCTTTAGTCATCCAGCATTCCCTATATCTACCAGCCTTCCCTTTCACCCTGACAGGAATATACTTTCTTTGAATTCTTGTTATCTCATTTCCAGCCATCCCTTTACCTGCGAACATTTGCCTCCAATCAGCTTTCGAAAGTTCTTGCCTACTACCATCAAAATTGGCCTTTCTCCAATTTAGAACTTCAACTTTTTGATGTGGTCTATCCTTTTCCATCACTATTTTAAAACGAATAGAATTATGGTCGCTGGCCCCAAAGTGCTCCCCCACTGACACCTCAGTCACCTGCCCTGCCTTATTTCCCAAGAGTAGGTCAAGTTTTGCACCCTCTCTAGTAGGTACATCCACATACTGAATCAGAAAACCATCTTGTACATACTTAAGAAATTCCTCGACATCTTAACCTTCGGCAGTCCCAGTCGATGTTTAGAAAGTTAAAATCCCCTATCATAACTACTCTATTATTCTTACAGATAGTTGAGATCTCCTTACAAGTTTGTTTCTCAATTTCCCTCTGACTATTGGGGGGTCTATAATACAATCACAATTCCTTTCTTATTTCTCAGTTCCACCCAAATAACTTCCCTGGATGTATTTCAGCACAGCTGTAATGCTGTCCCTCATCAAAAGTGCCACTCCTCCTCCTCTCTTGCCTCCCTTTCTATCCTTCCTGTAGCTTTTGTATCCTGGAACATTAAGCTGCCAGTCCTGCCCATCCCTGAGCCATGTCTCCGTAATTGCTATGATATCCCAGTCCCATGTTCCTAACCATGCCCTGAGTTCATCTGCCTTCCCTGTTAGGCCTCTTGCATTGAAATAAATGCAGTTTAATTTATTAGTCCTATCTTGTCCCTGCCTGCCCTGACTGTTTGACTCACTTCTGTTCTCAGCTGTACACATCTCAGATCGATCTCTTTCCTCACTATCTCCCTAGGTCCCACCCCCCCACCTTACTAGTTTAAATCCTCCCAAGCAGTTCTAGCAAATTTCCCTGCCAGTATATTAGTCCCTTTCCAATTTAGGTTTAATCCGTCCTTCTTGTACAGGTCACTTCTATCCCAAAAGAGATTCCAATGATCCAAAAATGTAAATCCTTCTCCCATACACCAGCTCCTCAGCCATGCATTCATCTGCTCTATCCTCCTATTCATGCCCTCACTAGCTTGTAGGACTGGGAGTAATCCAGATATTACTACCCTTGAGGACCTCCTTTTTAAATTTTTGCCTCATTCCCTGTAATCTCCCTTCAGAATCTCAATCTTATTCCTTCCAATATCGTTGGTTCCAATGTGGACAATGACCTCCTTCTGGCCCCTCTCCCCCACGAGAACATTCTGCACCCTCTCTGAGACATCCTTGATCCTGGCACCAGGGAAACAACACACCATTCTCCTTTTCCCTGCTGGCCACAGAAATGTCTGTCTCTACCTCTGACTACAGAATCCCCTAACACAATTGATCTCTTGGAAGCTGATGTGCCCCTCGTTGCATTAGAGCCAGTCTCAATACCAGAAACTTAGCTGTTCGTGCTACGTTCCCCTGAGAATCCATCACCCCCTACATTTTCCAAAACAGCATACCTGTTTGAAATGGGTATATCCACAAAAGACTCCTGCACTAGCTGCCTACCTCTCTCACCTTTCCTGGAGTTAACCCATCTATGTGACTGTATCTGAGACTTTCCCTCCTTCCTATGACTGTCATCCATCACATACTGTTGCTGTTGCAAAGTCCTCATCGCTTCGATCTGTCTCTCCAACCGATCCACTCGATTTGATAAGATTCGCATCCAACAGCATTTATGGCAGATATATTCCGCAGTAACCCTTAAACTCTCTTTAAACTCTCACATCTGACAAAAAGTACACATCACTGCAAAGGCCATTTTTACTCCTTCACAATCTACAGAACCAGAAAATAACACCGTCTTATTCCTCTACAAACACTGCTCCAGGTTAAATTAATAGTTATGGCTTATATTTTAAGTTTAATCAAGAGACTTATCTCCAAAAAACATATAATCAAGAAAGAATCCATTCACTACTGCAGCCTTTCTCTTGGACAGACTTAAAACCACAATTAACTTATCTGATTCTGTATTGTGAACTTCGCCCAACAGTTCCTCCAAGACTAGTTGTGAAATTCACTGTTTGTTAATTTTCCCAGATGCACTCCGATGTCCAGCAATACACGAATTCAAACAGCAAAGGTAGCAACTGTGCAGGTGTTGCAGATTACTTCAGTACATGCTTTTACACATGCACATGGTCATCTGGAGCTATAGGGAATGATACTGGTGGCTCCACAGTTCTTTCTAACATTTTGATTGACCATCCATCTTTCCTGTTCTTTCCACCAGTCATTGACATGTTTGGGAAGGATTTTCAGGTTGATAATCAACTTGTTTGGCCATATGACATTGTTGTAATATCCTCTGGTGGGATTCAAATGCAGAGTGTCTGACTAAGAGACAGTAAGAGATGTCACCCACTGACCACAAAACCTAGCTGTAGTACTGAACTGAGAAAGTCTTAAATTGTCCTTTTGGTGAGATATTAAACTAAGGTCCCTTCTTGATCATATGGATGTAATAGACAATGTGATACCATATGTAAGTTCAACCGTCATCTTGGATAATATTTGCTCTTTGAGTAGAAAAGCAATGGGAACTTTTAAAATGGTGTTCAACAGAGTGCTGGCAAAAATATCTCCTGCCAAAAGGAAAGAGCAAACTAAGCAGCAGTGGGACTCCATAGAGAAGTAAGTAGAAAAGGAAATGAGATAGGGTTAAGAAAGACAATATGGCAGTACTGGAGAAGGTGCAGAGAAAACATGTCCAGAGAGTACCAGAAATACATGAGTGCGCATATCAAAACAGGATTGAGAGATGGATCTCTTTACTTTTGAAACATGAAAACTGAGAGATGACCTGAAAGGGGTTTTAAAATTCTGAAAGGTTTTGACTGGGCGAATACATTGAAAATTTGCAGAACCTTTTTGAGTTGGTGTCTTTCCTACCAGCTGGATAATTGGTGAGACCCACACTGGCACTTCTCAGTAATGCCTGCCAAACTGCATGCCAGATAGTGACAGAGCCAATGACGAGTCTTCTTCAAGAAAGAAAACTCAAGTGGTAAGTCTCGCCTACGAAGAACTGCTGCTCTATCAGAGGCTGACAGTTCTTGTGTTGAGCAGGTCTATTGGGGAGAATGTGGCTGCTGTCAATAGGATATGCTCCAGGATCACAGGATTGTGGAGAGCTCCAGATCACAGTGAAGTAATGTTACAGTATAGAGAGGATTCAAGGGCATGGGGATGGCTCCCAGTGAATCACCCATTCCTGATCTTCAGATCCTTGATCAAGCACTAAGTGCCTTTGATTGAGGTACCTCGTTTGAAGATGATAAGCTGATTTTGTGCTTGTAGCTTCTGTGTCGTGGCAGCTCACCTACCAGCAGGTGTATGCCTGTAATGTGAGATGAGGTTCTTAAGTACCATATACACAAGTAAAAGTTGATTTCATGTTAAAGTTGACCCCCTATTTTTGGCCAAAAAATCTGGAATTTTTCCATATATCGCATGTAAATATCGAAACTGGTTCTTCGCAGATAAGAGATCAACATTTGTGAGTCAAGATATAGTCCTGTACATAAATGTTACAATGAGGAAATGAGTTTTTTTTATGCTATTATGTATTTTGATATACAATTCACACCAGTTTGGCATGAAAGTTTAAGATGCATCAGGTCAGAGTTCGGTGACAATCGCAGCTGAGCTCAGTTTCCTTGTAGCGCTCGTGGAACACAGTCAAATACTTGAACAGTGTGATTTTGCAGGATTTTAATGAACTTTCGTATTTGACATGTTTGATATATCAACTGTAATTGAAAGCAGTATTCTATTTCTACTTCACTTTTTATATGTATAAAGAAAACCTTACTAATTCATTTTTTTGTTTCTATTGTCTTTATCCGATAATAACCATAACTCATTGCTTTTCTTTCCTTTGTGCATTTCGAGATTAATTTGGCTTCTGCTAATGATACGTTATTTTGGACTGTAGCATGAATTTCAGTTCCCCAAAAGTAGCTTCCATGTAATAGTTGACCCCATTGATTTAACCTTAAAAATAGCCTAAAACATTCTACCTTTACACGCGTACATACAGTAGTCATTAATTGGTGACTTAATGCCTCAATTCATGGAAGGGCAGGAAAGAACTTATTTCTAATGGAAGTGAGATAATGGCAGGGTTCAAGGACACCACCAACTTGCCTAATCAAAAAACCTTCTCATCTCCGCAACCCGGGAAAGAAGATGATTCTGTCTAATATTTTCTTTGTGGGAATGATCATAAATAAAGGCTCTCAATTTAAGACAGCTACAAGAACTGAAACAGGGGAATGCAGTAGAAATGTATTTACCCAAAGAATGGTGACAATGTGGAATTCCACCAATGATTAAAGGCATGACGAGCTAAGTAATGATAATGAATTGAGGGTTGTTTTGATAGAGTTGGATGAGGAAGGCCTGAGTAGAACATCAATGCTGTAATAGACGGGTTGGGCCAACTGACCTGTTTCTGCGAGATATGCAGAGTATGAAAAGAGATTTACAAGTTGGGAAAAGTCCAGTTCTCATATACTTTTATACTCATTGATCTGAAAAGTTTGATGCCAGTGATTCAGAGACATTGAACAATGCCCCTCTTAAAGACGTTAATATAACTCCTTATCGTCAATACCATTTGGGAACATTTAACTCGATAAAGGAGAGTTAATCTTATCTACAGCTGCAAGTTATGCAACAACACTATCACTGGTGGAAATAACATGGTTATTCTATTAGTGGGCTTATCTAGTGCCATGCAACAAAAATGTATCTAAAATAAGGTTGTAGATCAATTTGTTTTACTTTGTTGAGAACAATTTACTAATAGGTTCGATTGCCTTTGTTTTAGGGTCTTAGGTGGTTATTCTTTAATTAACAGAGTTAAGTAAAAGCTAAAAACAATTAAATGCACTCTAAATCATTAAATGAGGAGGTACTGGAAAACATGAGTTTTGATTATTGACAGAAAAAACTAAAAACTTAGTGGAGGAGTCAAATAAATGAATTATTAAAAATTTTAAATTCTAGTGGTTTGTAAATTGTAGAGTCCCCACTGGAGGCAGTGTAAGTGTGGAAGAAGATTAAGAACTGGGTTAGCTCATTTATACAAGTTAGTGGTTAAGGGAAGTCAGTTTGCCACAATCTGCCACAGTGGCGAGCACTGCTACCTCATAGGGCCGGGAATCTGGATTTGATTGTTGCCTTGGACAACGGTCTGTGTGCAGTTTGCATCTTCTCCCTGTAATTGTATGGGTTTCCTCCATGTGTTCCAGTTTCTTCCCAGAGTCCAAAAATAGAACATAGAACATAGAACATAGAACAATACAGCACAGAACAGGCCCTTCGGCCCACGATGTTGTGCCGAACTTCTAACCTAGATTAAGTACCCATCCATGTACCTATCCAAATGCCGCTTAAAGGTCGCCAATGATTCCGACTCTACCACTCCCACGGGCAGCGCATTCCATGCCCCCACCACTCTCTGGGTAAAGAACCCACCCCTGACATCTCCCCTATACCTTCCACCCTTCACCTTAAATTTATGTCCCCTTGTAACACTCTGTTGTACCCGGGGAAAAAGTTTCTGACTGTCTACTCTATCTATTCCTCTGATCATCTTATAAACCTCTATCAAGTCACCCCTCATCCTTCGCCGTTCCAACGAGAAAAGGCCGAGAACTCTCAACCTATCCTCGTATGACTTCCTCTCCATTCCAGGCAACATCCTGGTAAATCTTCTCTGCACCCTCTCCAAAGCTTCCACATCTTTCCTAAAGTGAGGCGACCAGAACTGCACACAGTACTCCAACTGTGGCCTAACCAAAGTCCTGTACAGCTGCAACATCACTTCACCACTCTTGAATTCAATCCCTCTGCTAATGAACGATAATACTCCATAGGCCTTCTTACAAACTCTATCCACCTGAGTGGCAACCTTCAAAGATCTATGTACATAGACCCCAAGATCCCTCTGTTCCTCCACCTGACTAAGAACCCTACCATTAACCCTGTATTCCGCATTCTTATTTGTTCTTCCAAAATGGACAACCTCACTCTTGGCAGGGTTGAACTCCATCTGCCACTCCTCAGCCCAGCTCTGCATCATATCTAAGTCCCTCTGCAGCCGACAACTGCCCTCCTCACTGTCCACAACTCCACCTATCTTCGTATCATCTGCAAATTTACTGACCCACCCTTCGACTCCCTCATCTAAGTCATTAATAAAAATTACAAACAGCAGAGGACCCAGAACTGATCCCTGCGGAACTCCACTTGTAACTGGGCTCCAGGCTGAATATTTACCATCTACCACCACTCTCTGCCTTCGACCGGTTAGCCAGTTTTCTATCCAATTGGCCAAATTTCCCTCTATCCCATTCCTCCTGACTTTCCGCATAAGCCTACCATGGGGAACCTTATCAAATGCCTTACTAAAATCCATGTACACTACATCCACTGCTCTTCCCTCATCCACATGCTTGGTCACCTCCTCGAAGAATTCAATAAGACTTGTAAGGCAAGACCTACCCTTCACAAATCCGTGCTGGCTGTCCCTAATCAAGCAGTGTCTTTCCAGATACTCATAAATCCTATCCCTCAGTACCCTTTCCATTACTTTGCCTACCACAGAAGTAAGACTAACAGGCCTGTAATTCCCGGGGTTATCCCTATTCCCTTTTTTGAACAGGGGCACAACATTCGCTACTCTCCAGTCCCCTGGTACCACCCCCCGTTGCCAGTGAAGACGAGAAGATCATTGCCAACGGTACTGCAATTTCCTATCTTGCTTCCCACATAATCCTAGGATATATCCCGTCAGGCCCGGGGGACTTGTCTATCCTCAAGTTGTTCAAAATGTCCAACACATCTTCCTTCCTAACATGTATCTCCTCTAGCTTACCAGTCCATTTCACACTCTCCTCTTCTACAATACGGTCCCTCTCGTTCGTAAATACTGAAGAGAAGTACTTGTTCAAGACCTCTCCTATCTCTTCCGACTCAATACACAGTCTCCCACTACTGTCCTTGATCGGACCTACCCTCGTTCTCGTCATTCTCAGGTTTCTCACATACGCATAAAATGCCTTGGGGTTATCCTTGATCCTATCCGCCAACGATTTTTCATGCCCTCTCTTAGCTCTCCTAATCCCTTTCTTCAGGTCCCTTCTGGCTATCCTGTATCCCTCCACTGCTCTGTCTGAATCCTGTTTCCTCAACCTTATGTAAGCCTCCTTCTTCCTCTTTACCAGACATTCAACCTCTCTCGTCAACCAAGGCTCCCTCACACGACCATTTCTTTCCTGCCTGATAGGTACATACATATCATGGACACGTCGTATCTGCTCTTTGAAAAAGTTCCACATTTCCACCACATCCTTCCCTGACAGCCTATGCTCCCAACGTATGCTCCTCAAATCCTGCCTTACAGCATCGTAATTTCCCTTCCCCCAATTATAAAATCTACCTTGTTGTGCGCACCTATCTCTCTCCATAACCAAGGTGAAAGTCACAGAATTGTGGTCACCATCACCAAAATGTTCACCCACTAAACAAGCCCACCACTTGTCCCGGTTCATTACCGAGTACCAAATCCAATATGGCCTCCCCTCTGGTTGGACAATCTACATACTGCGTTAGAAAAGCTTCCTGGACACACTGCACAAACACCGCCCCATCCAATCTACTTGATCTAAAGAGCTTCCAATCAATATTTGGGAAGTTGAAGTCGCCCATGACTACGACCCTGTGGCTTCTGCACCTTTCCAAAATCTGTTTCCCAATCTGTTTCTCCACATCTCTGCTGCTATTGGGGGGCCTATAGTAAACACCCAACAAGGTGACTGCACCTTTCCTATTTCTGACTTCAGCCCATACTACCTCCAGAGGCAGATCCC